>NW_004955459.1:8311499-8339218 GCF_000276665.1 Chinchilla lanigera
AAAAACAAAAACAAAAATGTCAGCCCTGATCTGGAATTTGATTCCAGTTCAAATACCCTTTTGGTTTCCATATTAACCACATTCCAACTGTTTCCAACAAAAGGTCACAAGATTTACACATCCCTGGTGTTTGTTAGGCAGGATGCTGTTAATCTTAGCTTACTCACAGTTTCTTTTATCTATTGGTTCCTCTAGATAAAAGACTTATTTCTCTTATGGTTTTATGGTTAACTAAAAGGGAGAGATGAGGAGTGAGTTCATCTAAAGTTTAGGTGATCCTTGAAATGGAGGTGCAAAAAGAAAATGGAGTCTCTCTTGCCCTATCATTCCCCTCTCAAGGACATATTTTCCTTTCTTAGGACATATATAGTCCTTCATATGACGGTGTCCTACTTTCTGTATCCTATTCTGTGGCCTCCTTGAGAAGCATCATTTGTACTTGATCTTCTGTGGTCTATAATCTAGTTTTTATCCTTCTTATAAGACAAGTCCAAAAGTTAGAAGGGCCATTATTATTAGAACAGGCCCAGCTAAACTAGTAATCAGAGAAGTCAATCAAAGATTCCAATGAAATAGTTATTTGTACCATCCCTGGTTGTTAATATGTTTTTTTCTCTTTCTTTTCCTTCTCTGTCTAACTTGTCAAGTGTTTCTATGATAATTTCTAAACTGTTTGCATAGAAACAGCATTCTTCTCTCAGGGCAGCCCAAAGCCCCCCTTGTTCCATAAAAAGCAAGTTGAGTCCTCTTCTATTCTGTAATACCACTTCTAGGGAATTAAATTGGTCATGTAGTTGTCTGACCACATTTCAAACCCTGCCACACTTTGTTCTATACTGTGAGTCAATCTAGTAAGCTTTTGGAAACCCATTTCCAAGTGTGCTACAGCACCAGAACCTAACCTGAGGAACCCTGCTATGCTTATCCCAGGCAGTGTTGGTAAAAGCACAATGTCTCATCTTGATTATGTCTGTTAGTTTGGGAACTGATGCCAGATTTTTGGGCACCCTTGTAGAGTTGTTACACAGAGGATAAGCATAACCAAAATGCAGGGGCCAGTCTGTATGAATTTCTGTCTGTAGTCAAGACACTTAAATAACCCGTTAGTACAGAATAACCAGGATCCCTGTGGTGCCCTGTAAGTTTAGTTTTGCGGCACAGTTTGGTACAAGCAACCTGATGTGTCCTTCCCCCACACAAACTCCTGGTCCATAAACAGTTTCAACCATAAAAAGGGGAAGTGGTTTTTCCTCCTCTGGGGGTGCAGAACCACTAGAGGTCGGTCTGCCCTCTGAAGCGAAGGCCCCAGAGCTCAGACCCCTCCTACCAGCTGGTCCAACAGGGATAAAGCCGTCCAGGGCATACTCTGCCCTCTCCCTCTGGCCAGACCATTGTCTCCAAGGACGAACCCTGCGTAATCATGACTATAGAGGAAAAAGTAAACAGCCTATTGCTGGACACTGGTGCTAGTCTCTTGGTCCTTCTTTTCAATCCTGGCCTTCCAGCCATCACACCTAGTGAAAGGAGTCACTGATGAGAAGGTAATCCGCTGTGTTTTATAACCCTTAGGTTGTAACTACTTGTTAGATCTTTCTTGCATATCTGTTTTCCTGAGAAACCACTTTGAGGATACCAACATGTATTACAGCAGCCATTGATAATTTCCTACCAATCTGTCCATAACTCTGTAATGTTGTATTGTTCCTATGCTATTTTGTAAATGGATGTATGTTTATTACTATGTGTTTCCAACAATAACCATTGAGAAAAGTCAACGATTATTTAACTGATCACTCATGTATAGCTCTATTTTCTCTAGAAACCATTTTGAAGAAATCAAAGTATAGTACAACAACCATTGATAATTTCCTACCATTTTTGTCTATAACTCACTATTATTTGTCTGTTATCCTGAGAAACTATCTTGAAGATACCAATAGGTAAAATAACAACCATTAATAATGTCCTACCACTTTGTCTATAATTTAGTAAATCCCCCTACTACTATGTTATCTGTCTTTTACCCTTTAAAATAAAAAAAAAAAGAAAATGTGGTCTTTATACAGTGTAGTACTACCCAACCATAAAGATTAATAAATTTGATTCATTTATAGGAAAATGGATATACTTTGTGACTATGTTAAGTGAAATAAATCAGATACATGAACTTAAATATCAAATGATTTCTCTTATATGAGAAACCCAAATTATAAATAAATTAAAGAACAACATTAAGGCTAGGTAGTATAAAACAGATAGATGGATCTTTTGTAAAAGGGAACACACCAAGGGCAGAGGTAGAAGAGGAGAAGATGAAAAAAGAATTATGATTTGTTATGTACATGTACCAACTCTCCACAGTGAGTGTAATCATTATATACTGCAAACTTGTACTAATAAAAATATAACAATAAATTTTAAAAAGTTCCTTACCAAGAGAGATTCTCCCTAAAGTTACAACAACAACAAAAAACTACCTCAATAACATTCTTTTCTTCTACTGAATGATTCTGATTTTTCTCCTTTAGTTTTGGTACTATTGGGTGATTATACAATAGTTCAAATGAAAGTGTGATAAAATTATAATTTGTAGGATATTTTACAACTATAGATTGTTTATATGTGAATTTCACAAATTCATTGGTTTTATCATCATGTAATCATGCAATCAATCCTGTAATTGTAGTTTTTTGGGAGTTGTTAATATTTCACTAAGATAATCCAGAAACACTGCATTAATTTTTTGAATTCTGAAATATTTTTTCTCCTTTAGATTGCTTTTAAGTGTTTATGCAACAGCTTACATAGAAATGTAGGATTATAATTCTTAAGATTATGTTTTATAAATGTACATTATAAAATTAGTACTCATATAATAAACTTTCTATATTGTTTGATTTCTGCATGGTGACGATATATTACTTTCGCAAAGTCTTTGTGTTGCTCTAGAAACACAGCAGTTTTTGCTATTCTGAAGCCACACGTGGTGGCCCACACCTGTAATCCCAGCACTAGGGCAGCTGAATCAGGAGAATCACCACAAATTCAATGCCTGCCTGGACTGACTGCATAATGAGTTCAAGCCCAATCTGAACTATGTAGCAAGGCCCTGTCTCAGAGAACAAAAATAATAAAATAAAATAATTCGGATTTTTTTCCCATTTAGTTCCACTACTGCACTTAAGGGTTTATGTAAATGCTCAAACAGAAGCTAAGAAAAATTGTAATTCTTAAGAATTCAGTTTACTTAGAAGTTAATTTCTTGAGTCAATTTTCTTTTTTTTTTCCCTATAATTTCTGGTCAGTTTAGGGTAATATTTCAATTTTTGCCGTTTCCCAAGACATCATGACATGAATAGAAATTCATGTTTCAGATGAACAACCCTGCCCCTGGAGACATTTAGTAGGGGAGACAAAATTTTACCTCTGTCCTCGAGTTTTGTTTTTTTTTCCAGTTGGATCTGAAAAGTGCATCGACGTGAGAAAGATCGGCAGGAGAAAAGTATACAAATTTACTTAGTACAAACTGTATGTTGCACAGGACCCAAAGACATAAGGGCAAACATTTATGCCAGCTTAGACAGAGTAGTAAATTGTAAAAATATGACAACACAGAGCGACTTGGATTAGGGTAGTTAATGGGTTGAAGTGGCGAGGTGGTTTAACAAGGTTTGTAAGATTTCCTTCCGCGTCGATGTTCTATCTTTAAAGAAGGATAAGAAGATCAGAGTGATCTTGCCCTCAGCTAGGGCAACATAGTGAGACCCCGTTTCAGGAAACACACAAGAAAAAGAGCAGTGGCGCACACCTGTAATCCCAGCTACTTGGAAGCTGAGGCAAGAAGGTTGCAAGTTTCAGGTCTGCCTCGCAACTTGGAGATTCTGTCTCAAAGAAAAAAGAAAGGAAAGAAAGAAAGAAAAAGAAAGAAAGAAAGAAAAAGAAAGAAAGAAAGAGAGAGAGAGAGAGAGAGAGAGAAAGAAAGAAAGAAAGAAAGAAAGAAAAAGAAAGAAAGAAAGAAAGAAAGAAAGAAAGAAAGAAAGAAAGAAAGAAAGAAAGAAAGAAAGAAAGAAAGAGGGGGGAAGGGGGAGGAGGAGGGAAGGAGGGAGGGAGGAGGGAGGGAGAGAAAACGGAAAAAAAGAACGGAAAAAGAGGTGAGTGAGGAAAGGAAATACTAAACAAACGAAAGAATGGATAGCAATATATCAGGGACACAAGTACTGTTCTGGAGTTTATTTTTCAACTCGTTTTGAAATGCAGTTGCTTTGTGCATTGCATCTTGATAAACGGAAGAGGCGAGAGCACGCGCAAGCTCACCCCTTGCCAGATCCCCGCCGCTCTCCGTACTTTCTGCCACGCCCCCGAGCCTCGCCACGCCCCCCTCCCGCCTCCACTTCCGCTTCCCAGAAGCCGCAAGCGCTAGGGTTTCCGGGGCCGCCGCGTGGAGTGGCCTGTCAGGGTACTTTCAGCATGGCGGTGTTTTCTGGCCCCGCTGCGCCAATTCTGTCTCTGAACCCACAGGAGGAGGCCCAGTTTCAGAAGGAGGTGGCGCAGGTTCGGCATCGCGTGACCCAGGTGAGGCCTGGAAGGCGGCAGACCGGTGTCTCCCCGAACGTGCAGTTCCGGGCCAATGGGCGCCTTGCTTTCTCCACGGCCGCCCACTGTGTTGGCGACTGGGTGTGGGGCCGGCCTCTTGAGCTCGGAAGACTCCCAGAGAACCTGGACGCTGGTCGGTGGTGTTTGGCCAAGTTGGCTTTAAGATCTTAGCGTGGAAACAAGAGGGAGGTGTGGGCTGTCGCAGGTGGAAAGAGGGAACCGGCGGCGGCGGGGCGGGGGGCGGGGAGGATGGCGCCCCCAGGCCGCAAGTTAGTACCACGTTAGAGCCCTCGCGCTTCTGCCGTGCCCCTAAATAAGGGCTCAAGACCTAGTATTGGGTGCGCTTGTATTTCCCCTACTTGTCAAGCTCTTAAAAGACATATGTGGGGGCTGGGGATTTAGCTCAGCGGCCAAGCGCCTGCCTGGCAAGCGCAAAGTCGTGAGTTCGATTCCCGGTACCGGAAAAAAAAAAAAAAAAGACATACGAGAAGTTCCCTTTGCTCACTAGAGTTCCTGCCATTCGTTTATATTTTGTTTGGTGTTTATTAGGAAATACGCTGGACAACAAGTTTTTATTGCAAAGGGTGAGTGTGATAACATTGTGAAGGTTAACAGGCTTCTTGATATTTATTCGATTGGGTGTAAACCGTGATCTTCCTTAAGATTTAAAAGGCACGTATATGTGGAATTCTCCAGGCAAAAGACTTAGTGACATACTAAGGTTTATTTGCTTACCCGTTGACAACCAAACATACAGGTCTTGATCACCTACTCGGTGCTGATGCTGGGATGGGAGACTGAGAAGATGATTAATTGATGGTTGTCCTTGTGGGGAGACAGACACCAAACAGCTAATTCTAAAATTATGCTGAGTCTGGCATGGTGGCACACGCCTGTAATCCCAGCACTCGGGAGGCTGAGGCAGGAGGATCACTGTGAGTTCGAGGCGAACCTGGACTGCAAAGTGAGGTCAAGGCCAGCCTGACCTGCATAGTGAGACCCTGTCTCAAAAAGACAAAAAAAAAAAGAAAACAAACAAAAAATTATGCTGTGATAAGTAGAAATACTGGTGTGTTCTTGGACCAAGAGCTAGGGATTTTGAAAGTTCTACTGCATTGTGATTTCTGTATTTTTAAAATGTTCTTTTGTCAGAAAAAAAAGCAAGAAGAACTTAGACCTGGAGTAATCTTTGTGGGACACCTACCTCCTGTACTTTTTGAATCCCAAATCAAAGCATATTTCTCCCAGTTTGGCAGTATTACAAGATTCAGACTGTCCAGAAGTAAAAGGGTAAGATTTTTGTAAGCCAAACTTGATCGTTTTGTTTTACAAATGTGTATCATCAGTGAGGGTTGTTCACATACTATTGATTATCAGGCTTTGTTTGGGAAAGGAGTAGGGTAAGGTTTAGGGCCTGAAAGAGCATTAAAAGCAAAATCTGTATTTTTTTTTTCCTAAAAGAATGTCCTCAGACCCCCACGTTAAATTGACATTCCTAGTAAATGAATCATATTTATGCTGTGGCTGCCTAGGCCAGGGGTAAATGAACTTCAGTTTGAGCTCCAGGTCTATGCATTGTCTTGTACTAGCATTTGGCAGGAGTAACCCAATAAGACAAACATTTATGTAGTGATAGTTAAGGACTCGAGCAAGACTACCTCGATTGAGGCCCAGTTGTATAGCTACTAGTTGTGTGGCTATCTATGGATGAGTTTATGTGATCTCTCCATATTTCCATTTCAAAATCTGTAAAGCCTGTGTAAAAGTCACAGCACCAATTTTCTGGGAATATTTAGTCAAGCATTGAATTAGGCAGTAAGCTTAAGGTTCTTAAAACATTGCCTGCCACACAGGAAACACTATACGGATGTTAGTGTTTTACAGTACCTACCACTTTATTTAATTCCCCTATGCATTTATTGGCTGTAACCATGGATAGCTTATTGTTTGAATCTTGTTTTTCTAGTGAAGTTTACGACTTAACATACAGTACAGCAAAGTTAAATTTTTTATGTTTAATATAAATATGAGGGGATGAAGTATGTTTCTTTCATTGGCTACTTGTCCTGAAGCCACAGACTTCAGCTGGGCGCGCTGGTGCACACCTATAATTGTAGCATTCTGGAGGCTGGGGCAGGAGGAACACCCCAAGTCTGAGGCCAGCCAGGACTACCTACATAAGTTGAGACTCCGTCTCCCCCTACTCAAGGAAAAAAACAGGTTTTAAGTGGTAGGTTCTCTTAACATCCATTGAAGGGCATTTTAAATTTAAAATATTGGTATTTCTTCCATTCTAATCAAAATCGTATGTTTTCTCTTGGTTCCCTCCTTCCTTTCCCCATTTACCTATTTGTAGTGGTTGCTTCTAGTAACCGCTGGTAGCTACTCCCTACTCTCTCTGTTCTCTGTAGTAAATGAGAAAGTAAAGGTACAATCGGGGACCATTTTGTACTGTTCCACAGTCATCTTCACCTCCCCTTGCCCAGTTCAGTGCTTTATTGCTGTGTATGTTTTTAACTCTACCAAACATTTATATGTCTATGCTTGTTTCAAAATTATATCATATCATGTGTAACTTACCTTTTATATTCAATAACCTGTTTGGAACTTTATTCATGTAACTGGTGCATTCATTGGCATTGCTGTGTTCCTTTGCTTAATGTTTATCCACCCTCGTATTGAACATTAAGATTTTTCTACAGTTTTTTACTCTAAACTACTACAGACATTCTGTGTATAGTTGTAGACAAACTTTTCTAGAATAACATGTTTCAGACCTTGGTCTGCAGTAAGGAATAAGTTTCATAGCACAAGATAACATACATACTTATGTATGTAAATAAAGACCATATGAGGCAATAATTGTCTAATGTTTTTTGTTTTTGGGTTCTTTTGGTCTTTTTTTTTTGTGGTACTGGGGATCAAACTCATGACCTCACTCTTGCTAGGTAGGCGCTGTGCCACTGATCTGTATCCCTGGCCCTCTTTTGGTCTTTTTGAGGTTTCGCTATGTAGTTCAGGCTGGGCATGAATTCACTTTCTAACCCAGAATAGCCTCAAACTTGCAGTGATCCTCCTCCCTCAGCCTTCCAAGTGCTGGGATTACAGACATGTGCCACTGCTCCCAGCTTTGTCTATAATGATTTTGATTTTGTATTCTGTGCAGTTTTTAAAAAATGTTTCTCTGACTTACTAAATTGATTCTTTACCCCAAAAGGTACTCTGAGTTTGAAAAATGCTGCTCTGAGGCATATCCTCAGGTCCCTGAGTGTAAAATAAGCTGTGCTGCTTCTATCTGTGTTACTCTTAAGGAAGTTGAATATCATATGCAAAGTAGCTATTGGAATTCCTTCTCCTGTGAGTCACCTATTCAGATCTTTTGTCCTTTCTTACTGTCTTTGACAAAAACTTTTCTGTCTTTGGTAGGACCTTATTTTGTAAATGTTATAAATCTCTTAACAAGGACATTGTCTTACAGAAAAAGAATATAATAGTATATAATACATGGTCTTCACATTGCTTTGGTCTTTAGCTATTTTTTTGCATATCCATTCTGGGATCTTTTTTTTCTGCATCTTGCTATGTAGTGCAGGCTGACCTTGAACTCACTATGTAGCCTGGGCTGGCCTCCAACTCCCAGTGATCCTCCTGCCTCAGCCTCCCAAGTGCTGGGATCTGTTTAAGCGCATACATTGCACTTAGTTGTTAGAGCTCATTAGGCCGTTTTGCAGCAGTCTCCTTACCCTTTTCTGCCTAATGATTTAATTTTTCTTGACATTGCCTCTGGAAACTTTAGACCAGCTGTCCTACAGAAGCTCATTTATTGAGGCGATGCACTAACAGTTAACATTTCCAGCAATGTTGCATAGTAAAGCCTTCCCTGCTCCAGTTTGAACTATTAGCTTGGTATTTCCAGCATTCTAAGACTGCAGGGTACTGGTTAGTTGGAGGAGTTGTTTTTGACATGGCCTGTGTTTTTGAATCACTTTTCAAAAGATTTATATTAGTCTGTTAGTAGTGGGACATTGAGTTGGCTATCACATGTTTCTCCCACTGCATCTTTTCTCTTCCTTTTGAGAGTTGGGATTATAAGTGGATTTGGGGGCGTCTTTAATTTTTACCAAAATCCTCCTGAGTTAACTACACTGAGATTCAGAGTTGTGAATTGTCTAAGTTGGTTGATAGTGGCACAGCCGATGCTAGTAATGAGCTGCTTGGCTCTGAAACCATGTGACTTTAAGATGGTTTGGGGTTTTTTTTTTTTTTTTTTTTTTTGGTACCAGGAATCAAACTCAGGACCTTGTGCTTGCCAGGCAGGCACTGTGCCACTGAGCTATATCTCCAGCCCTAAGGGAGTTTCCTGTCTACAGAGTCACATCATAATTTCTATCCCACCCAAAAATGTTGCCATGACAACCCTTTGTACGTGCCCTGCAACCGCATGAGAGCGCCTATCATCCCCATTTGATGGAATAAAAAGCAGGCTTACACGTCACTTACCCATGTATCTAAGCACATGTCAAAGCCAGGACCCACATCTAGATGTTTGTGCTCCATTATCCATATACTTACCAAGAAGCTAGGTGAGAAAATCTACTCACTGTGTTGTTGCACTGTTCCTTTGCCCTGAGTTTTGAAGGTAGCCTGAGGTAACATGAAAATGATCCAGCTTCTGTTACTTTTTTTGTTTCTTCTTTGTTGTGGTTGTTTGAAATAGGGTTTCACTTGTGTAGTTCAGGCTGGCCTTGAATTCATCACTATGTAACCCAGGCTGAGCTCAAACTCCTGGTAATCCTACTTCAACTTTCTGGGTGCTGGAATTACAGTCATGCACTATCCTCCCTGGCTTCTTTTTACTTCTTACACATAAAGTGGGGGTTATACTAACCTGCACTTCTGTGTTATGAATACATGACCACTGGAACTGCCAGCAAAATCAGTAAAGATTTTCTTTATTGGATGGAATGTTGCAATCCAATAAATTCCCCACTCATAATGATCACATACTTATTATGCGTATTTTTGGGGGGCTTTTTCTCTCTTTCCCGTAAGGCTCTGGACTGCATAAGGTAAAGTTAGATTTAAAGATACCATAAAATTGCCAGACATATTGGTGCATGCTTGTAATTCCAGCACTTGGGAGGCTGAGGCAGGATTGTTGTAAGGGCTAATGTGCATTATTTAAATTAATGGCATTTTATGGTTTGATGGCTTGTTAGAATTTGTCAACTTTTTGTGGTGAATTTTCCATTGCAGACAGGAAATAGCAGAGGGTATGCCTTTGTGGAGTTTCAATCTGAAGATGTTGCCAAGATAGTGGCTGAAACGATGCACAACTACCTCTTCGGCGAAAGACTCCTAGTTTGTGAGTGCCCTTAGCTTACCAGTGGGGAAGTGTGGACCCCCATCTGACAGTGCCCAGAATGTAAAACACTGCTTTGCTGCCGCAGCTTTTCTACACAGGAACAGTGAGGAGTGAGTAGAGGAGCAGCATCAGATCAGAAATTAGCAAGGAAAGCCACTGACTTTGGGTTCCCCACGTATCTGTCTCTGGTTCTTCTCTGCCCTTGTCGGTTCCCAGGTCCCAGGCTCAAGTTAACAGGCTGACAGGGCTGCCAGCATGTCATCTCTACCACACTTCCTGGGAAAGACCAGTCTTAGGTTCATTCTCAAAGTCACGGCAGTTAGCATGGCACAGGGACACATGCCTATAATCCAAGCTACTCAGCAGGCTGAGGCAGGAGGTTCAAAACTTTACTATCATCCTGGGCAACATCTTAGAGAGACCCCTTCTCAAAAAGAAAAAAATTTTTTGAAGGGCAGAGGATGTAGCAAAGTGGTAGAATGTTTAGTATGCCAAGCCCCTGGGTTCAGTCCCCTTTACTGAAAAAACAAAACAGAAGAAACAGCTCTCGTCAGAAGGAAGTGCTGGGCAAGGCAACCTGAAAGGTGTCCACACACACACAAGCCAGATTGGTGCTGGACCCTGTCTGACTTGTGGAAAATAACTTCAGGTTCTGAACTGAGGGACTTGTTGCTTCTCAAGTATGAACTAGTTGCTCTCTTAGGACAGAATTGGCTTATCTGTTGCTCTAACCTGACATAAACCACGTCATTTCGATTAGGACACGAGAAATGGCACCAGGGAAATGTAAAGTTAACATGAAAAAATCCTCACTTACTCTCTGGTTAAAAGCTATTTTTCTTTTTAAAAATAGGTCGTTTTATGCCACCAGAAAAAGTACATAAAGATCTTTTTAAAGGTTGGCAAGTTCCATTTCATCATCCAGTATACCCCGCAGTGAAACGGTATAATCACAATCGGACACTGGTACAGAAGTTACGCATGGAAGATCGATTTAAGAAGAAAGAAAAATTACTCAGGAAGAAATTAATTGCGAAAGGAATTGATTATAATTTTCCTTCATTGGTTAAGTATTTCATCTTGAAACTTTGGGGTAGTTTTTCTTACATGTGAATTTTGTTGTTTTTTTTTTTTTTTTTGGTTTTTCTCCGGTACCGGGAACCGAACTCACGACCTTGCGCTTGCCAGGCAGGCGCTTTTGCCGCTGAGCTAAATCCCCAGCCCCTACATGTGAATTTTGTACTTTGCTAGTTAGTACATGTTTCTGTGTTTTTGTGGTGGTTTGTAAAGTAGTCCAGTGCTCATCAATATTTGGTCCACTGTGGGGCTTGGCAGTGTTGGGACCACGCCCAAGTCCTCTTGCATACTGAGCACACACCAGCCACACCCTCACCCCTAAATGCAAGTTTTTTACTAAGTTTTTGAAACATTGCGTTGGGAGTTCTTCCTAAAAACTTAAGAGATAATGCTATCTTTCCGTTATAGAGAAGAAACTAACTTTTATTGTTTTTAAGTTGCTAAAGTTAAGCCACTGTTTGACCAAAAGGTATAATGCTCTTAGATTAACATTTAAAGGTGACATTACCAGAACTAAAAAATGTATGGTTTACTGTGTGCTGTCAGTAAATATCAGGACTATAAGTTGATCCTTCTTATGGTACTCTAGTTATGTGTGGGTTTTTTGGTTTGTTTTTTTTTTTGTTTGCTTTTTCTTGGTTTTTTTTTTTGAGACAGGGTCTCACTATGCAGTTCAGACTGGTCTTGAACTCACTTTGTAGCCCAAGCTGGTTTTGAATTTGCTACTATCTTCCTGCCTCCTCCTCCCAAGTACTGGGATTACAGGCGGGCACCACCACACCCAGCTTTGTGTGTTTTACTATAATACCTGAGTGTGATCTTTCAGGATGTTAACATAGGAAAAAGTTTTATTTCTTAACTAAATCTTGAGATTGTTTTTGGACTTCATAGAACCTATAACCTTATTTCCAAAAGGCTGGTTAGTTGGTAAGTGATGAGCTCTTAACCCCTATCCAGAAGTTAAATGACTGAGTTAACTTCCTTTGGCCCACTTTTTGGTTGTTAACCCTTTATCAAACACAACCAGTCTTTAACTGTACTGGACCACTGTACTGACGTTAGGGAACTGGGACATTGAACCCTGAAAGTAAGCATACGAATATTTTTCCTGTACCGGTTTGTTGCTTAGTGGAAAAGCAGGCTGACTGCCAGGATTTTGAATTTGGCCAGAATGGGCCTGCAGGCTTATTTAGCCTTCATAACTTTCTGTTTGAGATTTTACCTGTGTGTGTGTGTGTGTGTGTGTGTGTGTGTGTGTGTGTGTGTGTGTGTGTGTTTGGGAGGTGGGGAGGTTCCAAACATTAATCTTCAGAAATCTACAAATTGCCAGGTGAAATTTCTGTTTATATACATGCACGACAAGAGGAAGGGCTGGGATGTTGCTCATTGGTAAAGCACTTACCTGGCATGGACAAAGCCTGGGTTTCATTACCAGCACTGAAAAGAGGGAAGAGGAATATAATCAAGACTACTGTAATTAATGAATATAGAAATTGTTAAAATCTTAAATTTATTTCAAGGTTTTGTCTACTAAGAAAAAAGAGGTTTCGGACAAAAAAGAGGTTTCCACCAAAAAGAAAAAGGCTTCAGGCATACCTAAGAAGAAGAAGAAAAGGGTTTCAGAGGACTCTCCGGTCACTCCCGACAAGACTGTGGACAGCCAGGTAAAACTGTCTCAATATTCTGGGTACAAGGTGTTGTAGAAATAATTTAAAGCAAGAAAAGCACTTTGTGCTATTGTCGTCTTGTTAAGATTTCAAATTGAATATCGTGACATTTTCGGTTGTCCTCAACTGGTAATTCAGCAACTTTCTACCTAAAACTTATAATTGAACATACTCCAATTAATGAATTTCCACACTAAATTTGGTAAGTGTGTAGGCTGATCATTTATCTGCAGTTGTGTCATCAGAAGACTGAAGTGGGCCTTAAATAACAGGAGGCAGCATGGAAAAACAGAAAGGCAGTAGTACTTTGGTGTAAAGCCATTCCTAATACTGTACCACAGTTGTGCGTTGTAATCCTCTGCTGGTTGATTCCAGAGTGCCACACCGGTCTGCACACCAACATTTTTGGAGAAACGAAAATCTGAAGTTGCTGAAATGAATGATGATAAAGATGATGAAATAGTCTTCAAAGAGCCTGTGTCCAGTGTAAAAGAGATACAAGAGACTCCAACGCCCACTCGTTCAGGAAAAAAAAGACAAAGGCGAAGGAAAAGCAAACAGTGATATGAATGTATTATGTGCAGCGTATCTTACCAAAAAATGTGATTTATTGTAAGGACTGACTACTGTGCTATACTGGATAAACCAACTCAAAGAATAACGGGACTTTCAAAGGAAAAATGTACTGGTTGTTCAAGGTCAGTAAGAGAAGCAGTCAGTAATTTTGGTTCGTCTGCCCTTGCTGACTGGTTGGGGTATACCACAGCCTGCAGTGGCTGAGCTTGCAGTGCCTTTGTCCCGCTCTCCTACTTTTCTGTTCATACTGTTTTTAGCACCCCTTTGTGTACCCTGCCTAAATATCACTATTAACTGCAGGTTTAAGTACTCAAGTGTTGTGGCCTTTTGCCACAAGCAAATAAAGATTGCTTGACCAACTGCATGGTTGTTGAGCATACTTAATTCCTAAAAGGTACTTTTGACTTCTGGTGGCTGAAGTCCTATAGGCAAGTGAGAAGGCAATCAAGTGTTAATGCAGATTCACAAATGATGCTTTTTACCAATGTCACATTAGTTCCTGGTGGGTTAGAATAGATACACAATTACTGTTTTCCATCACTGTCATCATGTGAGATTGCATTCACAGATTCCAGCAATCAAGAAGTGAACTTTTTCTACAACGATATGTATGCAGGGAGGATTTAGAAGCCTTGGGGAAAAATAGATTTCCTTCTCCCTTGTAAATTTCTCATACCCAAGGGGCTGGGGATTTAGCTCAGCGGCAAAGCGCCTGCCTGGCAAGCGCAAGGTTGTGAATTCGATTCCTGGTACTGGAAGAAAAACAAACAAAAAATAAATAAATAAATTTCTCGTACCCTGAGATATCCTTTTGCAAGAGCTAATCCAGATTTGTCAAAAGACATCCATCACCATCATGCATTTTTTTCATCAGTGTTTGTTAAATCTGTGATATGATAATGTACTGGAGTAGGTATTCTGGTGCAAAATGTTAAAACTAACATAAATTAATTTTTGAGTGTATACAAAGAACAGATACACCTGTGGAATCATTCTGGATACAGGATTTCAGTTTTTATTTGAATAAATGGGAAACAACTGCTCCCTTTTTATACTGTTGCAAGTTCAGGAAAAACACCAAAGTGGCATCGATATGTCTTTCAGGTTCAGTAGGAGAAAGGCTGAAATCTGAAGTAGAAGACACTCAGCCAATAAAATATTTCTGAAGGGTTTTCATTAAGCAATCTGACCTGAGCTACCCGAAAGTGCTTTTAGTTTTGGTCTGCAGTCAGTAGAACCCAGTGCCTTGCACATGCTGGGCAAGTATTCTACCACTGAGCAACACCCCAGCTGGTATACTATAAGTTCCATTGTACAAAATATAAGTTCCATTGTACTTAGTATAATATAAGTTCCCAAATCTCATTTTAATAATGAAAGGCTGTCCTTCAGGACAGCCAGCTGACTTCCATGTGATGGCTCTGCTGCAAAGTGCTGTGGTCCTTGCTCCACCATTAGGTCATTTCCACTTCCCATAGGCAGAAGTCATCACATGGCTGAAAGCCACCTAATTTACAGGTCACCCTATAGGACATGTGATTACGAAGTGTGTGGCCCACGGGCCAAGTCCAGCCAGCTACCTGTTTTGTTTCTCCATGAGAAATGATAGGCCACAGAATTTTAATGTTCATACATCAAGGTTTACCGGCCTGCTGCCACACACCTGCTTATTCACTGTGACCGCCATGTGCTTTAAGAGCTCAGCTGTGACAGACCAGATCACAGGTGGTTCTTTCTACCTCACACTGCTACTGAGTATACTACACACTGCAGCGTTGGCAACTTAACGCACTTGAGTGATGTATATTTGTCAGCTTTCCTGTCGCTGGAATGAAATACCCGACGCTCACAACTCAAACAGGTTTGCTTTTACTCACAGTGTGAAATGTTTCAGTCAGTTCAGCTGTCTCCGAGGCAGAAACCATGGTAGAAGGATGTGTCAGGGCAGAGCTGTTCAGGTCATGGTGTCCAAGAGACAGAGCACAGAGAGGAGCAGGCGAGGGGCCAGGGCACTCCCATGTGGCCACCCAGACACTCTCAAAGCAAAGTGTGCTTCACTAATGGGGTGGTGCTTGATTCAGTCAGTTACAGTCATCAGCTGTCACGTAGAACTATTGAGTGTAATGTATTTTATTTCCAAACTAGGAAGAGCATTGTGTTTATTTTGTGGTGACTCCACCAGTGCTAGAAGAATGTATGTTGACACAGCAGTTCACTCATCCGTAACTCCCAGCCCACAAGAAAGAAGAGAAAAGTTAGCTCCTTAACGTGGGATAGCTCAGTACCTAGTTTCTTTTTGTTTGGGGTTCTGTTTATTTTTTTGGTATTTTGTGTTTTATTATTCAGACAAACTATGTACAGGCTGGCCTCCAACTCACAGTGATACTCCTGCCTCATCCTCCCAGAGTGGCTAGGATTACAAATGTGCACCCCACACCTGACTACTGTAGTACCCAGTTGCTTGAGTTGTAAGTGAAAGTAAGCTTAGAGCGGCTTGTTAGCCAAGCACAGAAAGCTGATTTGATCCAAACAGCCAGAGAGTCTGAGAAAAACTCACAGCATTAGCCTTAAAGGTACAGTTGATGTCCCTCAGACAAAGGACTTCTATCTAGAACACATAAAGAATTTTGAAAAATCAGTCCCTCCAGATTCAAAGGCCCAATCCAAAAATGGGCATCTGAGATGAATCCACACTTCTGAGATGAAGAAACACAAAAGGCAAATAAATACATGAAAAAATGTTCAGCATCATTGGTCATTCGAGAAATGCTAACAACACTGAGATTCCATCTCACCCCAGAGAGAATGGCTATCATTAAGAAATCAACCAATAACAAATGCTGGAGGGGCTGTGGGGAGAAAGGAAACCTTCACTGCCGGTGAGAGTGTAGATGTACAACCACTGTGGAAATCCTTGTGGAGATTCCTCAAAAAACTTAGGATTAGAGGTCCCATTCTACCCTGCTATTCCCCTTCTGGGTATTTTTCCAGAAGAACTGGAAATATACCACAGCAGTATATGTGCAGCCATGTTTATAGCAGTGCAGTTTGTAATAGCTGAATCTTGGGAACACCCCAAATGCCCATCGACTGAGGAATGGATGAAAAAGATGTGGCGTTTTTATACAATGGAGTATTACTCAGCTATAAAGAAAGATAAACTTGAGGCTTTTATAGGTAAATGGTGCAGCTAGAGACCATACTCGTAAGTGAAATAAATCAGACCCACATGTGTAAAAATTGTATTGTCTCCCTAGTGTAAGAACCTCAAAGAGTAAATAAAATCTGAAAGGTACAATAGATACTGTGAAAGGGAAAGAAACTGCTCAAAAGGGAAGAACAACTGGGATGCGGGAAAGGAGAAAAGAAGAAAGGGAGAAAAGTATATATATATATGTATACACAAAATAGCTAAGATAATTGTGCTATAATTTCTATTGTTTTATTGGAAGGAACAGTTAATGTTTATTTTTTGACCAATTTTACATGCTTATATCTGGTAGTCTGAGCAGCTACTTTGAAGGCAACAGTGTTCAGTATAATAACCGTTGTTGAATTCCTGTCTTGCTTTTTGAAATTCTGTATCATTTCTAATATTTTTTACTATTTTTTATTCTATTTAAAATTTTTAAAAAAGGGACACAGTTGAAGAGTTAAGGAAACTGCATCAGTAGCCACATTGTAAAATAAGGCAAATGACTTTAAATGTTTTCCCTTGGTTCTGAAGGAGCTAACCGGTGTTAACCAATAGACAACAGTGGTAGAATCTGCCAGGAAGTGCCACAACTGCCCATAAAGATAAGTGTGTAGCAGAAAAGTTGTACTGGACAGATTGCTTATAAAAGTATAAGGTGTTTGGCAGTTGGATAGTTCAGCAGTCACAAGGTTTTATTGAAACTTTCTGAGTTTAGGGCCAAGATTTATAGTTTGAATGAGAAGCATCCTCCTTGATTACCTTCTGAAAAAGGAATGGCTTCAAGAATTAGCTTGTGCTACAGACTTAATGTTTCTAATAAATGTAGCTTAGAATTACAAGTCAGCACCAGTCAGAGTTGAAACTCCATCTTTTTTTTTTTCTCCCTGTGCTAGGGATTGAACCCAGAGCATTGACACTGAGCTATGTCCCCTGGCACACGTATATGCATGTATGTATGTATGTGTGACGGGATCTTGCTAAATTGCCCAGCCTGGGCTTGAATTTTTGATTTTCCTGCTTCAGCCTCCCAGTGCTGGGATTACAGAAGCCCAGCTTGTAAAGTCATTTTTGATGACCAATATTTGAATTACATACAATGTTAGGCTGCTTTTATATATTTCTTATGCTGTCAAAAGTTACAGTAAAGTGAAGGCAGATGTGATACACACCTGTAATCCAGTGCTGAGGAGGCTGAGGCAAGAGAATCACAAGTTCAAGGCTAGCCTGAACTACATAAAACAAACCTTATCTTTCTCTCAAAAAAAAAAGAAGCCACGTTAAAATGAGAGCCTTAAAATCTGCAAGGCATGGTGATACACACCTGTAATCCCAGCACTTGGGAGGCTGAGGCAGGGGGATCACTGAGTTTGAGCCCAGCCCGGGCTACATAGTGAGTTCAAGGCCAGCCTGAACTACGTAGGGAGACCCTGTCTCAAACAAAAAGGTCCACAAAATTTGTAGCAGATCTTGTCCAAACTATAGTTTCAGTAATTTTCAAGCCTCAGTAGCAAGTACAAAGAAAATTTTCCTATTTTGAAATCCATGTAACTATGGAATTGCAAAATTTCTACCTATCTTTTAGCTGTAATATGGTATGGTAGGAAATGGCAAGAGAAGGCATTAGAATTCTGCAAATGCCTTCTGAGTGAAGAATACACGCAGTAACCCCTGGAAATATCAGTAATGTGTGTGAAGACATGAGATAAAATACATAAAATCATTACAGACCAGCATCAACAGGCAAACATTTTGCAAGTGATTTTGATAAGAATTGATCAACAAAAATTAAAACATGAATCTTCATAACCTGTGGTTAGCCGAAGAGTTATTAGACAGATACCAAAAGCATGATCCTTTTTTCTGGTACCAGGAATCAAACAAACTCAGGACCTTGCACTTGCCGGGCGAGTGCTTGTGCCACTTAGCTGTATGCCTAGGGATCCATTTTTAAAGATTGATCAGCTTACTTAACTATGTGATTGCTGGATATGTCGCTTCTGTGATAATACATGCACTCAAGACTGGGTTCCATTCCAGCACAAGAAATAAAACTGGCCTGAGGAAAGATACTGCTTCAGATGAAAAACCGCAGACTAGGTGAAAATCTCTGCAAAGGACCTTTCATCCAGAATGGACCCCTTGATCAGCCCATGTCATAGGGAACCCACCCAACTGCCTTCCGACCGTACGATGAAAAGTAGCACACTACCTCGAGGACTTGTGCTACCTTCTAAGGACTTGGCATGGGGTGAACTGTGTGCTCATTAGCAGCATTGAGTACGTTTGCAGACACTGCTATATGCATCTTAAGTCTATTAACATGTACTGACAACAGCTCTGAAGTAAGTGTTACTATTCCCATCCAACGGAAGCGAAAGCCCTATGAGCTTACATAACTTAGTATGGTGAACTACTTAAACTCGCCCAGGTTCTTAGAATTTAAACAGGATGAGCATGAACGCCAGGTGGTTGGCAATGGAGAGGAAAGAGCTTCGATGTGGAGACCTGGTGTTCTCTGAACTGTGTATAGGAACGGGAGGGAGCGCAGGCGAGAGAGGCCAGCCTCTCCACCTAGAGCTCAGCTTTGGAGTAACTGCTAGCAGCCCAACACTAGGCGGCAGTAGATCCCAAGCGTTGAAACCCCGTCAGCTGGTGCACTTACAGATGGGCAGAAATTCAAAACTGTTGATAGGGATTTACACTGGAATGTAAATATATTTTCTAAAATGTTCTCAAAAGCATTTTGTCCGGTAAGTAGAGAGCAGAAACTGCCATAATCAAATGACTCTTAAGTAACTGGATACTTTAAAAAACATCTTTTTAGTAATTATTGAAAATATATGCCACAGGAGTTTAGTATAAATGCTGGTAACTTGAACCATGAAAATTTTTAGCTTATGAAGTCATGTATGGACCTGAATCCATATAGCTTTAATTGTAAAATATGGAAAAGTCATTTCATAATTTCATTTTCCCACTGTATTAGAATAATGACTTTATGTATTTACTTCTTTATTTTTTCTAGTACTGGGCATAGAACCCAGACCTTTAAGTATGCTAGGCATGCACTGAGCTGCACCCTACCTAGTCTCTAGTTGCAAGGAAAACTTCATAAGAAGAACATTTTACTACCGTAATCACTAAACACAATCTTTAGTTCATGGTATACATAGTATTTCCATTTTTCTCCCTCAGTGCTAGAGATTGAACCCAGGGCCTTCACCCTGAGCTACATCTGTGACCTTTTTTCATTTTAGGACAGGGTCTGTTAAATCACTAACTTGCCCAGGCTGAGCTCAAACTTGTGCTCCTCCTGCCTCAGCCTCGCAGAGTGCTGGGCACCTGGCTTAAGTTTTTCCTATTTATACTTACTGTGCTCAATTTGCTTTTATTTATGAAGTATTTATGAAGCCTGAATTAGAAGCTCAAAGTAGACACTGGAGTTAGTATTTGTGTCATTTTTCTACATCATTAAATCTCAATATTTTGGGATTTTTGTCAAATTATACCTAGATGATATATTTCTGGCTTTGATTCTGTCAAACACAAATTTTTAAAATACCATTTGGGAAATTAAGGCTTATTTAATGTCTTGTTGATCTAATTAAACAGTGTTTCACATTCCTACATACAAATTCCTCCTGTCCCAGTAGCCAATCTGCTTTATTATGAAATTATTTACCAAGTATCTCTGGTCTGTGCTGCTTCTGCTTCTGCTAACAGAAGAAAGTGAATTCACAGCAGTGTCATAGATACTACTTTTCTGTTGATAGTGACCAGTTTTAGAATGGCTCTGGTTATAAATAAATGCTGTCAGCTACGATGGCCAGGAAAAGAAATTCAGACACCCGATACTTGCCAAACATAGTTTCTGTAGCAAATGTGCGTGAATAATGCTTTACCTCCTTGCGGCTCCATTCATGGGCTGTGTAGTTTGGTTGTGCAAAGTGGTTTAGTGCATGGCAAGGTTATTTTGGGGGAAAGAAAGACTTCTGCAAGAAGAACCAAGGAAAATATCCTAACTCTATCCCAGAAGAGAAACTGCAGCAAGATGGGGTAGTCATTGGAAGTTTTTTTTTTCTCCCGAAGAAGCATGTCAGTTTCTACTGTTTGTGCTTTAAAACATAGCTAGATGATAAGTCCTGTGGCCTTTTAATAATTGCCTTTATTTCTCTCTTTGTGGTGCTGAGAATGGAGCCCAGGACCTTGCACATGCTAAGCAAGTGTTCGACTGCTAAGCTGCATTCTCCCACCCTTTAATTAGCTTTTTAAAAAAATTCCCTGCTGGCTGGGTGTGGTGAAGCATGCCTGTAATCCCAGGACTCAGGAGGCTGAGGCAAGAGATCCACAGAGTTCAAAACCAGCTTAAGCTACATAGTAAGTTCAAGGCTAGCCTGACCTAGCCTGACTGTCTCAAACAAACAAAATTCATTGTGGTTGCATGCCTCATATTAAAAAAAAAAAACCTGCAAACTGTGTCACTATTTCTACCTTGCAAAGTGTACTTAGGCAGCTATCCGATTTGGTATTAATGTAGAACCAGCCACATTACAAGCCTAAGTTACTCATTTGACTTGTTATTTCCTGATGACCTTATGTCTACTTTTTTTCAATTTAGTTTACCATCTGAGTAGGTGACAGCCACCACTGCCACCACAGTTCATGCAGTCCACAGGTTTCAGGTGAACGGCCAGGCTCTGTCCCACACAGCGCTCACTCACAGCCCTGGCTTCCTCCCCACTGCTGCTCCTGCCCCTGCGAAGACTTCCCCTGCTGGCTGTGCCTCCTGGGCAGGTGGGGAAGTGCTGCCCAACCATGTGGAGAAAGACCTGTGCTTCCCCTTCGCGATCACGTTTGTTTTCTTACTACATTCTCTGTCCCAGTCTGTTACGATGTGGGTATGCATTGAGTGTGTCCCGCCAAAGTTCGCGTGCTGGAAGGCTGGTGCCCAGTGGAGGTGGAGGGAGCTTTCCGGGGGCGAGGCACACTAGTGGCAGCTGAGGTGATTGGGGTGCTGCCTTGGAACAGGGACGTGTGTCCTTATGCGTGTAACTGGCCCCCTTTCCTTCACTGTGTTGTGACAGATTTAAGGAGACCCTCACCGACTGCCAAACAGATGGAACCTTTCAATCTAGGACTTTCATCGTAAAACTGATTAAATAAACCTCTTTTCTTTAGAAGTCCTTAACCTCATGTATTTTGTCAATAAACTGACTCCGCAGTCCTTCCTCCCAGCACACTTCCTAAGGGCAGGAGCTCTGTCTTGGTGGCAGACTGTCCCCATTGATAGCAACAGTGCTGGCATGTCATACATGAATTAATCCATTCCAAACATATTTGTGAGCGCCTGCAGTGTGTCAGGCACTGGGAAATAGCAGTAAACAAGCCAAAAAACGTCCCTGTCCTCATGGAACTTACATTCAGTACTCTGAGATGCAACTACCAAATGAAGGAAAATAAATACTGTACAGCACAATGTAGTATAAGTGCTGTGGAAAACAATAAAACAAAAATAGGTATCAGGGCTATTGCCTTTCTAAGATAATGATCAGAAGACTTCCCTTGGTTGCTGACGTTTGAGTGAGGACCTCTTACAAAGCAGAGAGAACGAGCCCTGCGCAAACCTTGAAAGAAAAATCCAAGTGGAGGGGACAACAAATGCAAAGCCCAGAGGAAGGAGCAGGTTGCATTGTTCTCAGAACAGCAGAGATCATTTTAATGGAGCAGAGCAGCCCAGGGGGAAGGTGGTGGGAGCTGAGGTCTTGAGGAAAGGGGGAAAGTAAGTAGGCGCCAGGCACACGGGACCACAGAGGCCTCGTCCTGAGTGGGGACGAGGTGGGGAGCAGGCACAGAAGCATCCAACAGGTACCGAAATACCACACTCACACATATGCACAATGGCATGTCAGCGAAAATCGATTGTTTTACGTTACAAAAGTAGGATCAGTACTCAATATTGTGGTACTGGGAGTGGACTAAACACAGGAGGAAGCTGAGACGATTGCTGTAAGTTAGAGGAATGGGTGGACCAGGGCAGTAGCCAAGGTGGAGGTGAGGAGCACTTGTATTCTGGCAGTGTCTTCAAGGCAGCCAACAGGGTTTGCTGATTTCAGTGTGGGCACGAGAGGGGAGAGTCATGTTCGACACTAAGGATTTTGACTTGGGCAGCTGGAAGCAGGGTGCTGCATTGGCTGAGATGGGGGAGAGTGTGGGAAGCAGATATTTGGAGGAAGGATGGTGAAGGAGTCAGATTTTAGAAGTGCAGTGTCAAGGTGCCTGTTAGCTATCAGGTGCAGCTGGAGAGCCAGGTCTGAGGCTCAGAGGGCTCTGAGCTGGAGACCACAGCTCAGGACATGTTCTGGAGATTAAATGAGGTCCTAAGCAGTGAGTGTCCTGGAGCATTCCAGTGTTTTTGAGGGCAAGGCCAGGAGCAGGAACAAGCAAATGATACTGATAAACAGAAATCGTGAGGTGGGAGGAATGCCAGGGTGCAGTGTTCCCGGAAGTCAAGGGAACAGAGTGTTTACAAGGGGACAGAGTGGCCATGGGGTCCCCAGGGTGCTGGACAGGTTAAGTAAGATGAAGTCTGGGAACAGACCACTGTATTTAGCCGTGTGGCCATTGCATTTGGAAAACTTAGTTTTTTTCCAGACCTAAAGTTATGCAGTTACCGTATTAGCTTCAGATGAAACAGATAACGAAGGAAGAGCTGAGTGCAACTAAGGTGACCCCTGATCAGGTGGAGCATGGAGCCCAGCAGAAGTTCTTGAGGTGGTCATTGCACTCAGCGTCTTTCCTTGGGGCATGCATTCTGCCTGGGTCAGACTTCGAGACTGTAGTCAGGGTTCAAACCCTAGCCATCCTGGCTACAGGGTCTATGTTCCTTTCTCCGCTGTATATTTTTATTTCTTTTTAGAGTGTGATGTTTTCAGCACCAAAATTTCTAGAAGTTACAAATCAGTTTCCTTCATCATTTGCTCTGCTTCAGAAAGTTGTAAAACTGTACTATAGGGAAGCTTGTTTTTTTTTTTTCCTTGAAACATTTTTATGCTGCTGATTGATCTCAAAAACTTTATTTTATTTTATTTTATTTTATTTTGTCTTTTTGATACAGGGTCTCAGTGTGCAGTTCAGGCTGGCCATGAGCTCACTTTGGTCTTGAACTTGCAGTGATCCTCCTGCCTCAGCCTCCCAAGTGCTGGGATTACAGGCGTTCGCCACCACACCCAGCTAAAAACATTATCATTAATAATTACATAAGGGAGATATTTATGGGAAAATTAAAAGTTAGAGGATCCTTTTTCAGAGAACAAGGCAACAAGGAGCCAGGCTCATGAGAGGACAGCACTTGTCTTTTATTAGGAGCCTACTATACTATTTGAATGCCTCCTCCAAAACTCATGAGGAAATTTTTTTTCATGTTGAAATTTAATTGTCAGTGTAGCAGTATTGAGAGGTGGGACCCTTTAAAGTGTGACTAGGTCATGAGGGCTCTGGTCATACAGATGAATGAATCCTACTATCCCAGAAGTTGGTTAGTTATAAAGGGAAAGGAGGCTTGGATCTTTTTTCTTCCCTTTTTCATTTTCTCACAATGTGATACAGCACAAAGACCTTCACAGCCCTCATTCTAGGACTTCCCAACCTCTAGAACTGTGAGCCAAATAACCTTCTATGGTTTATAATTTACCCTGTCCATAGTATTCTATTATAGTAGCAGAAAGCGGACTAAGACAGAGGCCGTTTCAAACATTCCATGATGTCTAGCATCACCATAAACTAAGCAACTTTGCTCCACCACATCCTTCTACCATGATGTTTCAGCCCTACAGCCAGCCTGCCATGGACTCAATCCTCAGAAACCATGAACCAAATACTGTAGACCATTTCCTCCTTTAAGTTATGGGGGTTACATATTGTATACTCTTGTTCTGTTCTGAGCATGGCCCTTGTTCTTCTTACTCTCCCTTGGCAGTGTTGGAGACCAGGAAGTCCATGCCATAAATCTGGTCATAGAAATTAATCAAGGACATGCCAAAATATAATTGGAAAAATTGGAACTTACCTTCTTCATGGTACATAAAACAATGGAGTGTTGATACTGATCAGGCAAAATACCCCTTTCTAGGCTACTGCAAATGCCCCTTCTGTGTGCCACCGGCTCCTGGTGAATATTAGCTCTTGATCCCTTTCTTATTTCCCTCATCTTTGTAATGGAACTATTTCTCAGTAACTCATCCTCCTCTTTTGGAAATAACCCTCTGTATACAAAAGTTATTGCCTTTCATTTCTTCTCTCACTCAATCCACGCCCACTCCCCAAACGAGACCTATCACATTACATTTAGCCAGAGTCCAGTGGGGAGGGACCAGAAAAGAAACACGAGGAAGGAGTAGGGGCCTGGATCCTCTTCTGACCATGTGAGAACTTGCCGGGTCACTGTGGTACAGTCTGAGCATTTGGGTCAGGGAGAGAAGGCACAGAACTAGTCCAACCCTAAGGTCTCTCTTAAGTTGATTTCCAGAGTTCTCATCTGAGCCCACCACAAACCCTCACTGGAAAAGATGTCCTCTCACAAGCCCAGTCTGCTCTGTGGACAGGGAGCTCCAAGACTGCGCTGGCCCAGCAATCAGTGCCTCCTCCCTGGAGCAGAGCATGTAGAGTAGGCCGTACCTCCCTGCTGCAGAACTAGGTCTGCATCCCAGGAGCTGGCAGCACAGGAAGGGGATGTGACCGTAGCTGGCTCCCTGGCTGCCTCCCTCTGTCTCACTCAGCCTTGTGCCTGTCCCACTGCCTCACAATGTGCCACACAACGTAGAGACCTGGGAAGCGTCTGCATATGAGGAGTACACTTGTGGAGGGCTAATGCCAACACATTTGAGAGACGTGCCCAGTGTGCTTATTGGAAGTAAGAATCTGTCAATGACACTGCAGGCCTGGGGGAACACCTCTGATTCAGAACACCAGCAAGGAAAATACTAAGACATGGGAAGAGTAGGAGATAGATAGCTGCGGGCACCAGCCTCCTTTCCTGTGTGCTAGTCCCCCAGTTTTCCTTGGGTTTATCATCTCTCCCTGCTGTTGATCCACATGACTTGGGTGAAACAACCCAGCAGGAGGTCTGGAAAGAGGATGGAAGCCCCAGACCACAGGGGCAGCATGTTACAGAATCTGAGCAAACAATCCCCACCTAGGACCTCCCTAGTAGATTGTAAACAGGCACTCTTTTCACAGGGCCTCTGAACTTCCTTTCCACCCTTTCATCACCGCAGGCAGCTTCAGCCTGAGCATCGCGTCAGCCCAAAGCAATCAGAGCCAAGAGACTAAGAGAGCTGGCTTCCTGACACCTTTGTGTGAGTTCCTTGAGCCAGCTGTGCCTGACATCCCCTTGACTTTTCAGTAAAGGGTGCCAGAATTTTCTCTTTGTTTCTCTTTTTCTTTGTGCTTTAAAACATTGTGCAAAGAAATAAAATAAAATAAAACATTGTGCATTTATTACTTCAAAATTTCTCTGGGTCAGAATTCTGGGCATAGATCTTTTCAGGGTCTCACAAGCTGTAATCAGGCAGCACACAGGGCTGCTTGAGGCTGCACAGGAGAAAGACTCACTTTTTGGGGCAGAATTTCCAGGGCTGAAGATTTCTGTTTCTTACTGACTGTCAGCTGGAGGTGCCCTTGGCTCCTGGGAGCTGCTTTTGACTCCTTACAGTGTGAGTCCCCAACACAGAGAGCGCACAACAGCAGCTGAATTGTTCAAGGGCAGCAAGGTACAGACTGGGTAAGAGAAGTGCTACACTTGCCTAACATGATCACGCCCACGTAAGCACATGCATCGCACTGCCTTTGCCATATTCTGCTGGCTTCATCCATACTGGGGTTCACCAAGTGACCCCCCATTTAGCTTGTTTAGCTCGTTTAGCTCATTTAGCTTACACTGAGGGAAAGACAGTTCCCAGAAGCCACTCTTAATTCTGACACCAACTGCAATATTAAGGGGTTCCCCAAACCACCTTCTGGTTTGCTACCTGGCTAGAAAGACTCACAGAATTCATCAGTAACCATTGTATCCCTAATGGTAGTTTGTCATAGGGTAAGGATACAGGTTGAACTCAGCCAAGGGAAAAAGTGCACAGGGCAGAGTTCAGGAGGGCACCAAAGACAAAGCTTCTGTTGTCTTCTCCCTCCTAGGGGCTGGTGCTGCTTTTCAACATAAAATATTAATAAAACTTCTGAGTCTTTCTTTGAAGCCTTCCCATTCTATTTCCCATTTCTCTTTTCAGTTTATTTCCTTTGTGTCTCTCAGCTATTAAGACAGATTCCTCTGGAATGCTCTGATTTGCTATTCCCAGAATCTTAATCAGTTCGGTGGCAGCCCTCCCATTGCTTCTTGTGACAGGGGTAAGTAGCATGCCTGTCTTCCCTGTTCTTCTAGTGTGTCCTACTCTTTGTATATATTCTTTAATGTTCCATGGAAAATCGTAATTATAGACATGTGTAATATCATGGGCATCAAGACCTTGAGCCAAGTCTGTAGCAATTAGTATTTTCACTTTACTTTTCGTTTTTTTGTTTTGTTTTGTTTTGTTTTTTTGGTTTTTTTGGGTTTTTTTTTTTTTGGTTTTGGTTTTTCTCCGGTACCGGGAACCGAACTCACGACCTTGCACTTGCCAGGCAGGCGCTTTGCCGCTGAGCTAAATCCCCAGCCCCTCACTTTACTTTTCTAAAGGTTCTTTGGCCGGCGTGGTGGCTCACATCTGTAATCCCAGCACTTGGGAGGCTGAGGTAGGAGGATCGCTGTGAGTCTGAGGCCAGCCTGGGCTACAAAGTGAGTTCAAGCCAGCTTGAGCTGCAGAATGAAACCCTATCTCAAAAAGACAAAAAAAAAAAAGTTCTTTACTACTTTTTCCAAATCACTCTGTTCTCTTTTGCCAACCAGAGACTCTACCAATATTTGTAGAAGAATCAGGCCACTCAATAAGTGATCAGCATTTGTCATAGTAGTCTGCCTGTCTGGACATACATCTAACAACATCTTCACTATCTGAGGTTCACACCCTGTGTCCAGCATCTTGTCTGCTTCACCTGAAACCAAGTAGGTTACACTTTACAGGGAGACAAACTTACTCATCTACCGATCATTCAGTCTTCCATGAATTGCAAGGATGAGGTCTACGCTGTTTGAAACATCTTGTATTTGTCCACCTCTCTCCATATATATATATATATATATACACACACACACACA
>NW_004955459.1:8339318-8480695 GCF_000276665.1 Chinchilla lanigera
CACACACACACACACACACACACACATACAAGAAACATCTTGTATTTGTCCACCTCTCTCCATATATATATATATATATATACACACACACACACACACACACATTTATGCACACACACACACACACACACACACACACACACACACTCTTAAGACCTTTATGTGAATATTTAGAGCGTTCGGCTTCCACTTAAAGAGCCAGTTCCTGAATGTGTGTAAGGATTAACATGCTTGGTGAGTCCTTTCTCCAGCTCCTGGTTGGGAGTTTAGATAAGTAAAGCCAGGCATTAAGGAGGACACGGTCCTCCTTGTTCTGGTTTGTGCTACTCTAATCAGATCTACTTGCAGAACTATTTGCTGTGCCGGTAAGTCCAGTTGTCCACTTGCACTCTGACATCATGTTTGTTGTTCCCAGCTCTAGCTAAAAGTTTTTCTTAACTGGAGGTACGTTTGCCCACTCTTGTTTCCCATTTGAAAGCATCCTATCAAGTTTTACCCTAATATGTCAATGGCTGATTTTCTGTAACATGACCACTTACATTACCTCTCTTCCATCAGAAGGTTGGAAGGTAATAGTACACATTCTGGATTATAATTTTCTTGTGTGCGTGTGTGCATGTGTACGTGCATATTTGTGTTGTTTCATTTTTCTGAGACAGGATCTCACTGTGTATTCCAGGCTGGCCTTGAATTCGTTGCTATCTTCCTGCCTCAGCCTCCTTTGCGCTAGCATTACAGGCATATGTCAACATGCCAAGGTTTTTTGTCCCGAGCAGAGGACCAAATTCAGAGCTCCTTGTTTACCAGACTATCATTCTACCATTGAGATATATTCCCAAACCCTGGATTTCTCTTATTTTCGAGCCACCATGGCCTCTTCCATTCAGTCCCGCAGCCGGCCTTCTCTCCCAGCACTGGAGCACTGTCTGGCTTCAGCAGGAAGCAGTAACCCAAGGAGAAGCCTTGGCTCTTCGATATGGTTCTGTGAAGATTCCACAGGTTTTGCCCAGCTCATGCCAGACTCTGGAAATGCCTGTGAGCCCAGGCAGAACTCTGCTGCCATTTTTATCCCCGTGAAACCAGTTTGAATTCAATTTATGTCACAGACAACCAAAAAATGTCCTAATACAGGCAACAAGTTTTTAAAATCTGTCAGATGTGAGCTGAGTGTGGTGTAATCCCAGCACTCTGGAAGGCTGAAGCAAGAGGATCATAGATTCAAGCCCAGCCTGGGCAACTTAGAGACTTGGCTAGAATCTGGAGCAAGGCATGATGGGGCATGCCTGTAATCCTAGCACTCAGGCTGAGGCAGGCGGATCACCATGATCTCAAGGCCACCTTGGGCTATACAGTGAGTTCAAGGTCAGTTTGAACTACATAATGAGACCCTGTCTCAAAATTAGCAACAGCAACAACAAAAAAGAAAGGCAACAAAAAAATAATCTGCCTCAAAATAAAAAATAAAAAGGGTTATAGTGCAATGTGAAAGCCCTATGCTTAATCTCCATTACTGCAACAAAATAAAATAAACAAAAAAAACACTGGCAGATTTGAAACAATTTCAGAATGGTTGTCTCTTTGTTAATGGTTTCCTTCTTTTATTTTTAAAATAAATTTTAAAAAATGAAATAAAACAATTTCAGGTTTAAGAAAGTAAAGTCTATTCATAACATATACTGTATTCCCTGAAAATAAGACCTAACCAGAAAATAAGCCCTAGCATGATTTTCCAGGATGTTTGTAATATAAGCCCTTCCTGAAAAATAAGCCCCAGTTAAGATGGTCAGCCACACCGACACATTTAGTATGTCTGTTGCAACACATGACAGACATATTGAACTATAATAAGTTAATATATAATTAAATATAAATAAATAATATTGTTGACATTAATACTTAAAATAAATAACATAAATTATAATTAAGCACAGTGGTACCTCGGTTCACAAACTTAATTCTTAATTCCATGATTTTGGTCGCAGAATCCATTCCAGTTTGGTTGCAACCAGAATCATGGGACAAATTCTGTGACCAATTCTTTCTGTGGAAAGAACTGTTTGTCAACCGAGGGGCCACTGTACTTGTAAATCCCAAGCCAGTGCCTTTGGGTGAGATGAACTCGGGACTTACTGCCGAACGACCAATCAGAGACACGATGCACGAATAATGTGCGCTTGATCGTGGACGGATGTGGTTGTGTCTAATATGAATCTTCATAACTCAGTACATCGTGTGCTGTAACGATGCACTGTGAGCAGGCTGCATGGATAGGAAGTGCTCATTTAAGGCGAGCTGTTTGCTGGCCAGGAGAGACTGGGGCCAATGGTTCTACAGGAACTGGAGTTGCAAGAAATCCAGGCCAGAATTTGGGACTTAGAGAATTATGATGATATTCCGGAAGAAGATGACATGACTGTATTTGAATAAAAGTAGATACTTGTACATGAATAAATGTAGATTGTTGTGCATGAAAAAATAAGACACCCCCTGAAAATAAGCCATGCTGTGTCTTTTGGAGCAAAAATTACTATAAGACCAGCCTTGTTTAGGGGAAATACATAGTGTTGGAAACTGTACTGCCTGAAATGAGCTCCAGAGCAAAGAAGAAAATGCCAAACCAGCCCCCGTCTGTGGGGCTGCTGCAGTCAGAGAACAGCAGCCTCAGTGGGCTCAAGAACATTCCTGTCATCCCAGCTGACTCAGGAAGTGGAAACCTCGCTGTGTCTTCCTGTTAGCAGGTGTTGCTGCCCTCACACAGAACTTTTGAGTCTCAGAGAACAAGGGCTGTTGGAAGCCCGTGGGGGTGTGTGGCACCTGCTTTGCTAGTAAAACAGAAGGAGGCCAGGCATACCCTTGCCATCCCAGAGACGAGTGGGGACCCCCTGCCCACATTGTAAACATGTCTTGCATAATTCAACCTCCCTTTTTTTTTTGTTAAGCATTACCCACAGCTGCCTGCTGGATGGAAAAATGGCCAACAAATCACCAAGCAGGTATGTGTCAGAGTAGAATTTCTCACTAACCAGCAGGGATGCTGACCTTCATTTTAACCAGCTGGGGATGGGTGGCCATAAAAGTCACTTGTGCAGCGGGGGATAGGGTTGCAGTTAATTGCTCCACCCAGAAGCTACAGGTGTCAGGAAGCAGGGCTTTCTTGGGTGTTAAAACAACTGGATGTTTATTCAGTCGTCAGGTCCTTAAGCACGGAGTACAAGCCCAGTGACAAGGGTTTTCTTTATTTTTTTTCCTCAAAAGCTGTGCTTTTAGACATGAAAAGTTTCTTCTGTTTTCCGATGCAGTGAACTGCCTCGTGGATTGCTCAGAAACAAAACAGACTTTAATGTCACTTCATATGTGGAAATTGCTGCTGGGGAGGATTATGTTACTTAACCTACATACCAGGTCCCAGGAGAAGCCTTTAATATGCTTATCGCATACATGAACCCAGAACTCTGCTGTGCGTGCAGGGCAGGGCAGAGAGCTCAGTGGGAGAGCGCATGCTTAGCATGCTAGAGACTTGGCTTGGCCCCTCGGCACCCCTTCAAAAATTAAGTGTGATTCTGAGTCTTATTTTTAATGCCAGAGTATCACACAGACAAACAAACTGAGGCTGAGCTCAGACAGACCCCGCTAGTTTCAAGGTTGTAGAGCTGGTATGCAGGGACAGAGCACTTCCTGAGCTGTGCACCAAAACTGTCCGCCGTGCCCATTCTTGCCACCTCTTCCCATTAAGTTGAAGGAAAGGGAAGATTTTAAACTTAAGTAGGAAACAAAATTGTAAACTGCCTTCCCTCTTCTCCAGATACAAAACATTTCCGTCACCCCAAAGTTTCTTTAGAACCCACCGCAGCTAACGCCTCCTCTGGCTCACAGCAACCACTGGTCTCATTTCTGACTCTGTAGTTGCCTTTTCTATAATTTCATGTGATTGGAATTATACAGCATGCACTCCTTTTTGTCCGTTTCTTTCATGATGCACAATGTTTTTGAGATTATCCAGGTATCTTTAGTTTGTCCTTTCTATTGCTGGGCAGTTTTCTGTGGTGTGAAGGAAGCATAGTTTGACCGCTCCCCAGCTGACAGACATTTGAATAGCTTCTAGTTTTACACTCATGTTAATCAAGCACTTATTCTAAGCGAGCATGTACAAGGCTTTGAATGAACACTGGCTTTCATTTCTCTTGCATAAGTCCCTAGGAATGGCATCTCTGGGTTATATGATACATGTATCCTAACTTTATAGGAACCCGCCTAACTACTGCCCAGGCAATATGTGAAGCCCAGTTCAATATCTTTGCTAGTACTTGCTACAGTCAGAAGCTTTGGTTTTTGGCACTCTGGGTGTTTGGTGTAGTTTTAATCTCTGCCTTCATGTTGACAGAGACTCATAGGCAGAAGGGGTAGAGAGTGGGACTCTGTGCCCTAGTCTTGTGGAAAGCCACAGCTGAAGGGTGACAGTTCCACATACTCAAGTCAAAGTATATAAAGAAAACACTACCCTTTGGAGGAGGAACGCACTCTGGATTTGTGTCAAAGCTTGGGTAAATACTTAGGAATGAATCCTAGGGTCCTGAGTATGTTTACTTTTATGAGAAAATACCAAACTCTTCTCCAGTGTGACTGGAGCATTTTTGCACTCTAACCAAAAATGTATGAGAGTTCCAGTTCCTCCTCATGCACACCAACACTTACTGTACCACTCTTTAATTTTACCCTTTTCAGGTTGTGTTTTAATAATATCACTCTTCCCAGAGAAAGGAAAATAAATAGAAAGTGCCAAGAGACCAGTTAGGCAGCTTTTATAACAACGTAGGTGGGAAGCTTTGAGAGAGAGAGGTGAAAATTCTCTTTTCACATCTACGGACCTAGGGCTGCTGGAGTAATAGTACAAAAGAAGGTATCTTTAAATGTTGAGACTACACAGAGGAAATGTGAACTTGACCCAACCTGGGTCAAGTGTGTGTGATTTACAGAGCCTGGCAGAGCTCTGCTCCTGAACCTGCTTGGGGACCAGGGAATCTACCAGTGGGAGCAGGGAGAAAGCAAAGGAGACATTTTTCTCTTCTTGGCTAATAAATCCTCCCAGGAATGAAGTTAGAAGTAGTGATTTGTCATCTTTTGAAATAATGCCATGTTGCCGGACATGGTGGCGCACTCCTGTAATCCCAGCACTTGGGAGGCTGCGACAGGAGGATCACTGTGAGTTTGAGGCTAGTGTGGGGGTACCTAGTGACTTCAAGTTCAGCCTGAACCGAAGACCCTGTCTTTGAAAAACTGATAAATAAATAAAGCTGTGTCACAAGGGCATTCAGTTAATTTAATATTAGTTAGCAAAGCTGCTGCTCTTGTCAGGCTCTGCATCAGGTCTGGGGGCAGAGCTATGGGCAGAGCTATCTCCACCCCAACATGCTCATAAGTTAGTAAATGAGTCACACGAACTCAGTTTCTACAGGGAAGTGTGTTTCCCTAGCACTCACCTCTCTAACCTGTTTATTAGTAGCTTCTTACTGAATGGGCTGCAGCCTCGCTAACGAGCAGCCACACAGCCACATGATCGTGGCTCTGCTGGAAAAGACGAAGTTCACTGCACGGACTTTGCAAGGAGGACTGAGCTCAGTATCTGTCTTCTGGGATCCTATAGAACATGGGGCTAAGGTCTCAGGCTCAGGGTGGGCCCCATCTTCTGATGTCTGCAGAAGCCAAACAAGCAACTGTCCTCACCCCTACTCAGAGCAGACAGAAGTGGGGGTGACCCAAAGGAACTGTGCTGTGGAAGTGGTGTGGTTTGGAAAATACACTCTTCCGCCACGTGGCTCCGAGCTCACCAGATTTGTCAGGAGGCCAATCAGCTCTCAGCGTTCCCACGGAGAAAAATACTCATTTATTGGGAGAACAGAAAGTAGAGCTTTGGCCGAAACCACTTTGCCTTCAGCAGCAGCTTTTTAATCCCTTTGTCTGTTGCATGAAATCAGTTCCCAGAAGACAGAGGTTATTAATAACTGCAGGATGCCTTCCCAGTCTCCAGATCAATTGGCAGGAGCCTCGGGCTATTTCCTTCTGGATGTTTCTGTTATGTTTCCTCCTTAAAACGCATAGAGATTTTACCCAGCCTGAGAAGTATGCAGCAGCCCATGCAGCCCCCAGCCCACCAAACGATCCAGGAGTTGGCCTCAGCCCCTCTTGACCCTCCTTGCACCTGGCTGTCTGAGCTGGCTGATGTCCCTGCTTCCGCTGCGATGCTACTGCTGTCTCCAGGGGAGTCGAGTGTGTACCTCTCGCCCGCTGGCTCCTTGCTGCCAAGTGTGGTGCAGAGTGTTAACAGATCCAGGGAGCCAGCCCGATTTAGAAGGAGGTCACTTTGAGCTGACCCCTCTGCTTGTGCTTGGTGGAGGTCCCAGAGTCAGCTGTAGGCATTTGGGGAGCAAGGCCAAGCTCTTAACTGGGAGAACTTGGGGTGCACACTTCTGCTATAATCAGCAGCTCCCAAGGCACAAGAGTGCCACTCACACCTGTCTCTCCTCTGTTTGGGGGCCAGCCCATGCCCACGGCTTTACCAGACACTAATGCAGGAAACTGCAGCTGTTGTAGTTCTCGTCTGCTTCCTAAGCTCCAGATACCTACCTGCCCACTGGCCATATCACAAGCGATTGTCCCCAGGCACCCCAAACCCAGCTGGGCACAGTGGGATGGACAGGCTTTGGTCCACTCCTGGCCTCAGGCTGTCAGCACACCCGGGCAGTGAAAGCAAGAACACTGTCTCTGGGGCAGAGCAGCTCCAGCACAATAGGCACAGATGAGGCCACTTGGATTAAGAGCAGCACTGTGCGCTGCCGGAGCCAACGGCATCTCTCCCTGCAGACCTGCTGCTCCTTCTGGGCTTCTATTGCAGCGGGCTGCAGCATTGTGCCTTTCAGTCCTCATGCGGACAATGCAACACTATTTCTTTTTTCTTTCTGTCTTCTTTTTAAATTTCCCCACGGGAGTACACTCTTCTTGGAGGCATTACAATGCCAGGTCAATGGGCACAGTGGATGGAGCAAGCAACTATTCCACCTTCCAGCTCCAAAAACCCATTTAGTATATTGTCCTCGGCTAGAGGGCCTACCCGATATTAAAGTGGTAAGAACAGATACTTGATCTTAGCCAAAAAGCCCAGAAGCGATGCAGCACTGTTTCTGCACATCTTTTTTCACTGTTTTTTAATGGTAAAGTGTAACTAAAATTTACTATTTTAAGCATTTTTAAGTTCAGTGGCATTGAGTACATTCACACTGTTGTGTGATCATCACCCACCCCATTCAGCCATAGAACTCTAAATCTGTACCCATTAAACAAGAAAGGCACAGGGCTGCGCCTGTCTCACCTAGCTGGCACAAATGCCCCCTTCCTTAGAAAGGGCCCTGGACGCCTTGCACCCTCCTGAACACCCACCCCTGCCCTGATATTCAGACAGCAGGGCCCTGATTTGACTGACTGGGCAACGCTGGTCACTCTCCAATCCCTGCCAATGTAGGTAGATTCCTGGAAGGAGGAAAACAAGCCCATCCCCTTGGTGTGTCCAGCCTAGAGGAAGTCGCAGTCTGCCCTGGGAGTCAGAGGAGGGCGCTGGCCGCATCTGCGCTGGGGCCTAGAGACCAACTCTGGCCCTGGCCCGAGGCTGACCTTCCTTCTCAGGGCCTCCATTCCCAGGAGGACGGGAAAGGGCTTACTGAGCAGACACAGTGTAAATGAAGGATAGTTAGTGTTTAACAAATGAGAGGTCCCCTGGGCGAGTGTGGGACTGGCTGTTAGGGTCTTTGAAACTCCCACGCAAGGACAAGAGGCCTGCAGTCCAGTGCTTGTCTTGAAGTACTGAAGGACAAGGAGCCATGGCTTGGGGTCAGGAGCACCCTTCTTGCAGCAGGGAAAGGACAGGAGCAGTTAAATCGCTACAGTGCCTGGGACACCACCAATGCTCAAGGACACGGAGTAATGGGGCTCAGGCCCACCAAGCCCACCTTGCTCCCTTCCTGTCAGGCGCCGTGAGGGGGAGGTGGCTCACACTGAGGACAGCACAAGTGCACTTAGTCCCTGGACCCCAGCTCGATCACACTCACTTCTCAGGTGGCCCTGGCGCTGAGGGACACCAGCTCAGTGCTGCCGCGTGGAAACTTTCCCTGTGCTTTCGCACTAGTCAGGGCAACCAGAGGCCTCAGTTCAAAAGGGAAGGCTGCTCCTTTATCCATTAGCCTATTTGTTAGCAGATATTTATTAAATACTCAAGGGGCTGCCTCAGGCACTCTTCTGTGGGGTATAGCCTGATTTTTTAAAATATATTTATTTATTTTTGGAATTTTAATGAACACATATTAATTGGACATGTTTAAGGGAACAGTGTGGCATTTCATCCACGCATAATGATTGTATTAGGAGAATTGTCATGGCTGCCATTTCAGACATTTTATAACTTCATTTTGTACAGACTTGCAGCCGACCCTCTTGTTACCACCGTCCAAACCTCCCCTTGCCTGGTCCTCCCATTCCCAAATGTACCTTCGGGACTCCCTACCTTCCAGGCCAGGTTTCCAGCTTTCTCTAGGGTCTTTGTTCATGTTCTCTCACTATGAAAAACAACTGGAGGCTGGGTAATTTTTAAAGTAAAGAGGTTTATTTGGCTCTCGATTCTAGTGGCAGAAAGGAACACATACCCTGGGGCAGGCTCCTGGGCTGCTTCATGACAGGGAGGAGAAACAGAAAGGGAGACGGTTGCATATGCTAAAGGTAGGTGGCTTTGTTTTGTAACAACCTGTTTTTGTGAGAACTGATTCCCTGACACTGGCATTAATCCTGTCTGACACTGTCAGCACATGACTAGTCACCTTCACTAGGCTCTTTTCTTTTTTGGGCTTGGGTGGGGAGCAGCACTGGGGGTTGAACCCAGGGCCTATGCACTAAACAATATCTCCAGGCCTTTTAAAATTTTTTTTTTTATTTTTGAGACAGGGTCTCACTAAGTCACTAAGTGGCACAGGCTGGGCTTGAACTTGCAATCCTCTTTCTTCAGCCTCCCGGAGTGCTGGGATTACAGGTGTGTGCCACGATACCCAACTTCCCCCCTCTTTCTATTCTACCACCTCAGCACTACCACACCCCCACCATGCCTTCAGCGCATGACTCTGGGGAGCACACTCAGACCCTCTGCAAACTGCAGTAGCTGGTTATCAAGCCTTTCATATTTTGGCTTCCTAAACTTCATGGATATCTCTGACTTCCTGTCTACCTCCCCGCTTCCCCTGCCCCGTGTCTTTCTTCTTGTGCACCAGTAGTCTCAGGCCACACTTTTCCCCATTTCTTTATCTTCTGGATTTATTCCTGCTTTGATCCTCTGGGCAGCTTTGAGTGATATTTCACGCAGAAAATAGAGGTAAATTCTGGTGTTCAGTTTGTTGCATTTAACTAATTTCCTTTTGATTTAATTTTCTCTTAAAGTATTTTAATTAACAGTGATTAATAAAGTTTGGATAGTTTCAGTTATAAAGCAATATTGATTTATTTTAGGAACTGGGAAATAATGAGAGTGTAAAGAGAAATATGAAGGTCACATATCATTTCAGAATTTAAGAAATAGCTGCTCTTGACATTTTTACCCTGTGTCTCTATGGGGCCAGTGGAAGGTGACTGAGTCCTGGGTGCTACCTCGCAGGGACTGATGCTGGGCTTGGAGGGAGGAGCAGGTTGTTGTGAAGCCAGGCCACTCACATGGCTCATCCATGTGCAGCTGGTTCACTTTGTTTCTTTTGTCTTTTGTGCATCACGTACACACAGATGTCCTTGTTAGTAAAGGAAAGCCAGTAGTCTCTTTCCTGCTTTCTCACGATTGATGCTAACACTGGTGCTGCTAGCTCCGCTGCAGGCTGCTGTTGTGGCAAGTGCTTGGCAGCCTGGCCTAGGCACTGAGCATTCCTTGCTACACTGACAGTGGCATCTCTCATCTTCCCTTGTGTCTGCTCTTCTCCTCATAGCTTCCGTTTCACTGGGTCTGCACTGGTGATGTTCATCCTAAAGCCATTTATAAGTGAAGCCACAGTCTCTCCTGCAGGGCCCAAGCAAGAGTGACAGGGAAATGTGGGTGTGTCTGCCCAGCTGTGTCATCCATTGCCAGGGCTGTCCCCCAGGTCATGAGGGACCAGAGGGCAATCTGCGGTGACCTCCCCACACCCTACTAAGGTGCTTCCAGGGGCCTCTCCTTATTATCTGTCTTTTGGTGTCCACACTGGGGAGCTGTGAGCTGGACAAGAGGTGATTTGTCCCTTTTAGGCAACCACACAAGCTTACATGATTCACTACCCCAGTCTTGGCCAGTGTTGAGATTTTATTTATTTTTATTTTTTTACATTAGCATAACATTTAATATGTAAATGCCTAACATGGAACTGCTAGTTAATTTAAAATACATCCATAAGAAATTATTAAACCATTAAAATTTGTTTTTCAAAGACTAATAAACAAGGCAGAACGTATCCTAATCAGTGTGGAGCTTTTAGATTCAGATTAGATTCTAAATGAGGGAAATATTCACATCAAGAATCAAAAATGCAAATCAGAAAAACAATGAGATGTGTCTTCCTCTTCACCTTCCACCCCCAATAAGTTGCAGAAATTGTCAAAAAGAATCCTCAGTGAATAGAGGCTCAGCCATTGCTGTCTGAGTGTATGCTGGCAAGTTCTTTTGAAAAGCAAGTTTGCAGTAAGATTCCGGAACCTTTAAAAAGTGTTGGTACCTTTTAGTCTAGACTCTATCTGAAGGAAAGAATTCTAAGTAGAATGGAATTTTTCTGCATAGACTTATCAACTGCAGTATTAGTAATAAGGTTACAAATGGTAATGAAAGCCAGGCATGGTGGCAAACACCTGTAATCCTAGCATTTGGGAGGCTGAGGCATGAGGATTGCCATGAGCTCAAGGCCGGCATGGGCTAGGTAGTGAGATCGGTACCAGCGAGAATTAAAAAACAAAAAAAAAAAAAAAAGAACAAAATTCTCTCAAAAAAAAAAAAAAAAAAGAACAAAATAGTAATGAAGCTAAGTACAGCGGTACACACCTATAATCCTATCCGTTCAGGAGGCTGAGGCAGTAGGATTGCAAGCTGAAGGCCAGCCTGGACAACTTTGTAAGATCTTGTCTCAAAATGAAAAATAACAGCTGGACATTGTGGTACATGCCTATAATCCCAGCTCTCAGAGGTTGAAGCAGAAGGATTGCAAGTTTGAACCTAGCCTGTGCAACTTAATGAGACTGTGTTAAACAACTAAACCCAATGCTTAATATAGGGTTTGATGATAACTGTTTCAAAATAAAAGTAATGTATACATTGAGAAAAGAAGGAAATACCTGACATTTTAATATTATTTATCTTTGGCTAGTAGGAAAGAGGTTTTATTTATTTTTCTTTCTACTTTGTAGTTTACAAATTTTCTACTACCCTGTATTACATTTATAACTGGGAAAAGAAAAGACTAAGCCTACTTCTAAAGAAAATCAAGAGCAGGCCCCCTGCACAGTGGGACACTTTCACTGAGAGACCCCAAAGGAACAAGCAGTTGGAGAACCAGACCTGACCTGGACCGGGAGACTCTTGCGGAATCAGAGGAAGCAGTGAGGATATGAGACACTTTCCTGAGCGGCGCCCCCACAGTCATGGGCTGTGAGTGAACTAGAGTAGCAGTGCCCCACACCCAGGTGCACAGTGTGGCAGCTGGGGGCAGGACCACCATTTTATCTCAAAGTGCTCTGGGGCTCGAATTCCAGCAGCAGAGCAGCCTCAGGGTCCCGTCAGTGCCAATGTCCAGAAGTGGAAGGAGGAAGGGCTGTCCAGTCATAACAGACAGCTGGTAGTTGAAGAGCAGAATGGGGGAATCCCAGCTGAGAAGTCAGAGGTGGAACCCAAACCCCAATCCAGCAAATGCCAAAGGCAGGCCTTAGCCTTAGCTGCAAAGGACTAGAAGTCCCCCGCCCCCACAGGCCTGTGCAGGACAAGGGCATTGCTCTCCTGTCCTTGATCCAAAGGCACAAGCAGGCAAGAGGCCTTGGCTGGTGATGGGACAAGGGGACCCCCACCACCTGTCCCGTGACCTGAAGTACAAACAGGCAAGCAGCCTAGGGCTGGACAAGGGCATCACCACCTGCCCAGAGACAAACTGGTAAACAGCCTTCGCTAGGTGTGGACAAGGGCACTCCCCTTGCCCTACCACCATCCTGTGTAAGAGGGGTCAATGGGGTGGCCAAGATCAGACTCACATTCAGCAGTAATCCTACTGCAGACTTGGAGGAATTATTCAGTACAGATTCCAGCTTTGAGTAGGGAACTAACAGTGAACTGGAGGCACCAGAGGAATTTTTAAAATAACTTTTCTCCCTTTTTAAAAAAGAAATTTTATTTTGGGGGGTGTTGTTTTGACTTTTATTGTTTGGTTTGTTTCCTCTGTTCTATCTCTTTTCTCACTGGTCTTTCAGTATTCTTTTAGATTTGCAGGTAAGTGAACACTGTCTCCAGTCTTTCTGTTTTCCCTCCAAATTCTTTTGCTTTCTCCTCCATTTTTTCTCTCTTGCCCTCTTTCTCCAGCTTCCTAAAATTTGATCATCCTAATCCTTCAGTCTTGCTTCTACTACATTTGTCTTCAGCTATCACTTCATTTTGTTCCCTATCCCTCTTAAATTTCTCTTCCACACAGGATAAAATCACCTTTCCAAGGGAAAACCCACTGCATACAAATTCCTAGCCCATGTTGGAGGTTGTTACATAACTACAGATCTTGCTCCTATGGTTAGAGATACCAAATTATCAGTCACCACAGATTGTCAGTCTCTAGGTTTTGCTTGATGGAATTGTTATTACTAACTGTACTACTTTAATCAAGATGCCATACTTGTAATCAGGTATTCACCCTTGTATGATAATACTGTGATAATCTGGGATCACAATAATTTCTGTAGTCCAGTACCAAAGCACTGGGTGCTGAGCCAAATAGATAGCAATACATCATCCCTAATGAAGTGAGAAGATAGGAACCTGGGTCAGACACAAAGACCAACAGCCCCCTAGAAGACATCTCAGAGGAACAGACATTTCCTAGGGAAGTTTCAGACCAGTGATAAACCTACCTAACCTAAGAAAAATACAAACAACAGTACAGAAAACAAATTAAAATTAAAAAATAGAAAATTACAAGACACAGAAGTAAAATACAATCCTAGACTTCCAGCCCATCAAGGATAAACCCAGGGGCAACAAGATAGAAAAAACCAGAAGCTATCCACTTGAATTCACTGGAATGACATTAGAAAAAATAAAAAATATATGCATGATGCTATAGAAGATATCAAAACAGAAATAATCTCACAGGTTAAAAAAAGAGATGATGACCATAATGAAGGACTTGTTTGGCAAATCTAGAGTAGACATAGACTTAAAAAATAGAGGCACATACAAAAATAATGGAAATCATGAATACCCAATACAGGCAAGAAATGGATCCATGAAACAGATTCAAATAGATACCCAGGAAATTAAAAATTTCATTTAAAGTTTGGAAAACCATATGAAAGAAAATGAAGATAGAATATCAGACCTAGAAGACAGGGTTGTAGTCAGCAATCATGAAAAGAAAGCTCTCCTAAAAGTAGCAAGGGACCATGAAAAAACAGTCCAACAACTGAAAGAGATGCAAAGAAGAACAACATAAGATTGATTGGAGTCAATGAAAATGCAGGAGTCAGGACAAATGACATAAAAAACCTGTTCAGAAAACTAATAGTGGAGGGGCTGGGGATTTAGCTCAGTGGCACAGCACCTGCCTGGCAAGCACAAGGTCATGTGTTTGATTCTCAGTACTTGAAAAAAAACAAAAACAAAAACAAAACACTAATAGTGGAAAACTTCCAAAGCATGGAAAAAGAATTTGACATACAGACAAGTGAAGCATACAAAAAACCAATTAGCCATGACCAAAATAAATCTACACCAAGGTATATAATAATCAAGATTCCAGAAATTCAAAAAATTAAAAGCTGTTAAAGAAAAGAAACAAATCACCTACAAAAGAAAGCCCATCTGAATCACAGCAGACTTCTCAGCACAAATCCTTAAGTCAAAGAGAGCTTGGAGTAGAGTATTTCAAACCCTGAAAGAAAACAACTTCTAACAGATTGATGTGTTTTGCAAAATTATCTTTCAGAATTAATGGATAAATAAAATACTTCCATGAAAAAGAACAACTGAAAAAATTCATGACAACCAAACCAGCCCTACAAAGAGCCCTGAAAGATATTCTAGAAGGAGAAAACAAAGCCTGTAATTCCAGGAGTATAAAGAAGCCACTGGGCAAGGGAAGCAGTTAAACAGAGGGGAAAGACAAGGAACCATCAACAGGAAAATTATGACAAAGACAAGCCAATACACATCAGTTATAACCATCAATGTAAATGGATTCAATTCACCAATCAAAAGAAATAGACTGGCAGAATGGATCAAGAAACAAGATCCAACAATAGTCTGCATTCAAGAAACACATTTAACTCAAAAAGAAATTGATAGACTGAAAGTCAGAGGATGGAAAGCAAAATTCCATGCCAAAGGAACCCAGAAAAAAGTAAGGGGATCTATCCTATTTGCAGATAATGTGAACTTGAAGCCAACACTGATCAAAAGAGATAAAGAAAAACACTATATACTTGTTAAGGGAAAATTCCAAAAAGAAGAGATAACAATCATAAATATACATATACCAAATACAGGGGAACCCACCTAAACAAATATTAACAGACATGAAAACCCAAGTAAGCAGGACAGTGCCTGCCTGGCAAGTGCAAGGCCCTCAGTTTGATTCCCAGTACCAAAAAAAAGTCAAATAAGCACTAAGGGACAATTGTAATGGGGGACCTTAATACCTCATTGTCACAAATAGATCAACTAGACAAAAAAAATCAACAAAGAAATATGATAACTGAACCAAATCTGTGAATAAATGGACTTAATAGATGTCTGCCCAGTGTTCCAACTCACAATATCAGACTACACACTCTTTTCAGCTGAATACAGGATGTTCTCCAAAATATATCACATACTAGGTCATAAAACATGCTTTAGTAAGTGCAAAGGAATTTAAATTATCCTATATATTATCTGATGATAGTATAATGAAATTGGAAATCAACGGCAAAAGAAACCATAAAACCCCCATAAATACATGAAAATTAAATAACATCCTCCTGAACAACTGGTGGGTCACAGAGGAAATTAAAGAAGAAATTAAACAGTATCTACAATTAAATGAGAATGCTGATATAACATACCAGAACTCATGGGACACAATGAAAGCAGTACTTTCATTGTGGTAATTTATAGTGGTGCACTCTCACATCAGGAAAACAGAGCAAGCTCAAATAAACAACCTAATGCTGAACCTCAAACTTCTAGAAAAAGCAGAACAAACAGGCCCAAAGCTCCTACAAGGGAAGAAATTATAAAGATCTGAGCAAAAATTAATGCAATTGAGACTAAGAAAGCAAAACAATCAATAAATTGAAGGGTTGGTTTTTTGAAAGACTAAATGAAATGGATAAACCCTTAACCAACCTTATCAATAAAAAGAAAGAAAAGACTCAAATTCATGCAATTGGGAATGAAAAGGGTGAAATCACAACAGATCCTACAGAAAACCAGAAGATTATCAATACCTACTTTGAGGATCTTTAATATGATGGAAAACACAGAAGAAATGGAAAGATTCCTAGATACATATGATTACCAAAGATGAACCAAGAAGATATAAGAATTCTAAATAAACCAATAGCAGTCAATGAAATTGAAGATGTAATTAAAAACCTATCAACAAAGAAAACCTCAGGTCCTGATAGATTCACTGCTGAATTATACAAGAAATTTAGAAAAGATCTAATGCCATTACTCTTCAACTTTTTGATGAAATTAAAAGGGAAGCAATACTTCCAATGTTGTTTGTTGTCACAAACAACAAACTCACTGAGAGAGAAATTAGGGAAACTATACCCTTTATAATAGGATTCAAAAAAATAAAATACTTAGGAATCAATCTAACAAAGGAAGTAAAATATCTATACATTGAAAATTATAGTACTCTGAAAAAGGAGATTGAAAAAAGATATCAGAAAATGGAACGATATCCCTTGCTCATGGATAGAAAGAACCAACATAGTGAAAATGCCATACTCCCAAAACTGTTATACAGATTTAATGCATTCCTGAGCATACCTCACAGACCTAGAGAAAACATTCCTAAAATTCATTTGGAACCAGAATAGACCTAGAATAGCAAAAGCAAAGCAGGAAGCATAATACACCCTGATTTGAAGTACATTACAGTGCTACTGTGATAAAAACATCATGGTACTGACAAAAAAAGCAGACCTGAGGATCTGTTGAACAGATTATAAGAGGCAGAAACAATTTCAAACACATTCAGCCATCTTCTCTTTGAGAAAGGAGCTAAACACATTTACTGGAAGAAAGAAAGCCCCTTTAATAAATAGTGTTGGGAAAACTGGCTTTCCATATGCCAAAAACTAAAATTGGACCCATGTCTCTCACCATTCACTAAACTAAGATAGAAATGGATCAAAGATCTAAATATTAAAACAGAAAAAATAAATCTTCTGGAAGAGGAAATAGGTAGAACTCCTGAAGACATAGGTGTAGGCAAAGACTTTACAAACAAAACCTTGACTGCATGGCAAATACTACAAAGAATCAACAACACCTAGGATCTCATCTTATTAAGAACCTTTTAAACAGCAAAAGAAATTATCAAACAGAGTGAAAAGACAACTCACAGAGTAGGAAAAAGTGTTAGCCAGTTTTTCTTCAGGCAAAGGACTAATATGTAGAATATATAAAGAATTGAAAAATATCAGACCCCCAAATTTAAAGACCCAATTCAAAAATGGGCATCTGAGATGAATAGACACTTCTCAGAAGTACAAATGGCAAATAAATACATGAAAAAATGTTCAACATCACTGATCATTCAAGAGATGCAAATTACAACAATGCTGAGATTCCACCTCCCTCCAGGAAGAATGGCTATTATCAATAAGTCAACAAATAACAAATCCTGGAGGGGATGTGGGGAAAAAAGAACACTTTTCCACCATTGGTGGGAGTGTAGACTGGTGCAACCACTGCGGAAATCAGTGTGGAGATCCCTCAAAAAACTAGGACTAGAGGTTCCATTTGACCCAGATATTCCTCTTCTTGGTATCTTCCAAAAAATAAAAAATAAAAAGTATCATACCACAGCATTATATGCACATCCATGTTAATAGCAGCACAGTTTGTAATAGCTAAATCTTGGAAACAACCCAAATTCTCACCAACCAAGGAATGAATAAAAAATGTGGTATTTTCATATAATGGGGTACTACTCAGCCATAAAGAAGGACAAACTTGAGACATTTATAGCTAAATGGATGGACCCTGAGACCATACTCTAAGATGAAATACATTGAACACATATGCATAAATACCACATTGTCTCTCTGGTGTGAGAAACTGGAAGTTTAAATAAGAACCAAAATGTATAATAAATATTATGAAATAGGAAGTAATTTTTCAAAGGGAAAGGGGGTATTTGGGGGTATTGGAATGGAAAAGAAAAAAAAGAAAAAAGAAGAATAAAATGGAAACAAAGTTTGGTAAATAAGGAGGGGAAGAGGGATTTAAGAGAGGGGAGGGGAATGGGAGAAAAGAACTAAGTTATATTATGTACAGGTGCAAATTCCCTATGATGAACATGATCATTATGCATATCTAAATTGTACCAATAACCTTACTTATTAGAAAAAAAATGAAATAAATTTAAGGAAAAGAAAATCAGTCACCTACCCTTGTGTTGGTCAGTGCTACTGTTTGGATCAGAGACCTTTCTTAGAAATGGAATTAGTATCTAGGGGTGAAGCTCTGTTGTAGTGTACTAACTTAGCATTGATAAGACCCTGGGTTCCATTCCCAGCTCTGTAAGAAGAAGAGAGAAAAAAAGGAAACCAGACAGGCCATCCCTTTATCCCCGTCCTACCTGAGGCTGTTTGCAGATCCTGTATTCTGCACAGCCTCTGAGAGTGAGTGAAGATCAGTATGGCACAGACCCGGCCCTTAATAACATCTCCAGGGCTTAAGGAGGGTTGGGTCCAAGGACCCAGTTGGGTCCCTCAGGGTTGGCTTCTGAGCTTTTGGGCCTTCTGCATTCTTATGGATAGGATGGAGATGGAGCTGGGAAGCTGCTGGGTGTCATCTGAACTCTAAGGCCCTCTAAGCATCCCCTCCTTCCTCCCCAGCACATCGCAGTCTTTGTGGCATGACTGCTTGTACTCTGCCCTCCTTTTTCATTCTGACCTTACTTCTACTTTGTTTTCCACCCCAGGCCCCTTGCACTGACTATACTTCCTACTTGGAATGATGTCTCTGCTGCACCTGGTTAACATATTCTCAGCCTTCAGACGTCTCCTCTGAGGTTCCTTGCTTTGGGAAGCCCTCTCCAACCCTTTAACCAGCTTATAATCTATTTTATTGTTTGTTTTTCCTCCACTGAGTGCTCACCACTGTAATTAAATAACTACCAGCCTATTATGTCTTAATGTCTATCTCCTCCTGTAGACCACTGGAACCTAGTAAGATTATTTACCCAACATCCCTGGCAGCAAAATAGTTCTGACCAAGAGCAAGTGCTCAAAGATGAATAAATGATTAAATGAAAATGATGAATTCTTCCATTCCATCAGAGGGGAGGGGCTATGGCCTGCTTTTCCCATCTGCTTCCTGGAGCTGCAAAAACCCATCTGCTCCCATGGCCCTGGAGAGAGAAAGCATAGCATCACTGGTTGTTTATGCATGCATGCATTTGACACACATTTACTGAGAGCCTGCTATGTACCAGGCACACCCTCCCAGGTGCAGGGTACTGGGAGTCCTACCCTTGTGAGATTACATTGTATATTATACACCGGAGACAGGCAGTAAGCAAATAAATAGGAAACTGCAGGGAGCTGGTGATAGTGCCTGAATATATTTTGGGAGAAATGAAGGTGGGACGCTGTGCTAACTACAGTGGTTTGGGAAAACCCTTTAGATGCTGTGCAGAGATTGGTCGGGTGTGGCAGAGTCACAGGGCAAACTGGTAGATAAGCAGGCGAGATCAAATAGATACAGGATGCCTGGGCCATTTTGAACTTCAGATGAACAATAAATACTTTTTAAAGGTACATCTCAAATATTGCATGGGATGCTTATACTAAAAATTCTTCATTATCTGAAATTCAAATATTTGAATGATTTATTTCACTTGTTTCAATATGAATAACTGACTAATTTAGAGGTGAATTTTTAACATAAGTAAACAGAAAGCATTCTTTAAGGAAACTAACCTAAATGTAAAGGTAAAGCTAAAGAACCATCCTCAAACAAACACACTCTATGGTACACAACCAGGACTAACAACCTAGCTTAGCCTCCTCTCCTTTCACAAGCACACACATCTCTACTGTTTGCCATGGATGTCTTAAGAAAGTGCCACCAATCGGTGACTTAAAACAATGGGAAGCTCCTCTCACAGTTCTGGAGCCTAGAAATTGGAGACTAAGGTGACAGTGGCCATGTTCTCTCTGAAGGCTCTAAAGGAGGTATCATCCTGCTTTTTATACAGCTTCTAGTAGCCACAGATATTCCTTGGATTATGGCAGTATAATTCCTATCCTGACTCCATTGCCCTATAATGACCCTTCTGTGTTGTCTGCATCCTGAGGACACTAGTCCTTTGAGGAGAGTGCATTCCAATCCACATGACCTCATCTTAACTCAAGTATATCTGCAAAACCCTATTTCTAAAGAAGGACACATTCGTAGATTTGGGGATTAAGACTTCAACATAACTTTCAGGGGACACAATTCAACCTGCAACACTTGGCCTCAAGGACTCCAAACCTGAGTTTTGTTTTTGTTATTGTTCCAGTAGCTTAAAAATTGCTTGGTATTTTACATAAAGTAAATAACTACTAAGTGTATAGTAACTACCTAGTAGTTACTTCCTACATATGTATATGCCCTGGAAACTGTCCCTCAGATTAAGATAGAGAAAACTTCCAGCATCACATAAAGCTGTGTCATGACATTAGCTGTGGTATTGGAGAATTGCCAATATCATTCTTACTTTTGACACCAAGTGAAAAATCTGTAGGTCCCCAAAACATCTATTATAATAATTCACTAGAAGCTCTCCTAGAACTTGCTGGAAACTATTATAGTCATGGCTAAGATCAATTACAGGGAAAGAATATGGATGAAGTTCAGCCAAAGGAAGAGACACACGAGTCACAGTCTAGAGAATCAGGATGACTTCTGGAGCTTCCAGGTGTCCTTGCCCAGTGAAGCTGTGGACAGCCCTACATCCTCCAAGCAACAATGAGCAGGGACATAGACAGAGTGCTGGTAACTAGGGACACTTAACTGAGTTTGATGTTCAGCATTTTTATAGGGCCTTGATCATGTAGATATACCGACTCATTACCTTCAAGGCTGCCCTTAGCCAGGCCCCAAAGACACTCTTACCGGGTAGGAAATTCCAAAGGTATACAGATCACCTTCCAAGAATTTCAGGCAATGGAGAAGGAGTAAGGTTATTTCTTTACTGTGCATTCTCTTCTTCAAGTTAGCTGCAGTCCTGACTTCTGTCCTCATGTGTTAGTTTTGCCTGTTTTTTAACCTCTCATAAATGGAATCTTTTAGTAACCTTTTTTTTGTGGCTATCTGGCTTCTGTTTCTTAACATGATGTTGATAAGAGCTGCCTTTAATACTGTCTGGTATTTTGTACATGACTATACCATAAATTTCTAATCCTGAAAAACATTCTTTTGTTAATACACATTGGAGTGGTTCCCAATATGGAACAATTTTGAATAAAGGTCCTACAAACATTCTTGTCCATTCCGTGTGGTAGATATCAGCACTCATTTCTGTTGGGTAAATATCCAGGAGTATAAACACACATTCCATGACCTGGTAAATACCCAGGTCATGGATAAACATGTATTCGGTTTTAACAGACATTGCCAGTTTTTCAAAGAGGATGGATTGTCTCCTATCTCACTGGTTTCTCCTCAGGTTCTTTTGCTCTTTGCCCCACATCTTCTCAGCCTCTAACAATTGTAGGTCCACAGGTAGTCCTTAAACCATTTCCTTTTATATAAAATACCCCTGGCCATCTCTTTCAGGCTTGAAATACTGCTGTGGCCTGAACTATTTCCACCCCCCACACACACACCTATGTCAAAACCCTCAATTCTCCTGCAACTGGCTGGGTGGTAAATAAGGTTAAATAAGGTCATAAGGATAGGGTCCTGCAGATAAGAAGGGTAAGAGAGATCTTTACCTCTATCATAAACATCAGGAAAGGCAAGATAAAGACACAGAGAGAAGGAGAAGGCACCATCCACAAGTCAGGAAGAGAACCCTCCCCAGAACCTGGCCATGCTGGCACCCTGACCTCAGAGTTCCGGCTTCCAGAACTGTGAGTAAATAAGTTTCTGTTGTTGTAGTCACCCAATCTCTGGTATTTTGTTATGACAACCTGAACACACAAAGACAAATACCATTTGTACATTATCTTCAAAATTTATTTCTCAGTTCAGACTTCCCTTGAATTCAGACCCATACATTCAACTGCCCACTTGCTACCTTCACTTGGGTAACTATAGACATCTCAGACTCAGCCGTCAGTCCAAGTGTGTGGTCTCTCACAGTATTACTGCTGCCCTCCCTTCCCCTCAGCTAATGCTAGACCTCTTCTAGCTGCTCCGGTACAATGGTTGTCCTTGGCTTTTTTTTCTTTCTCCCACATTCCACATCCGATTCATCAGAGAAACTTATTCACTCTAATTTCAAAACGTACTGAAAGAACAATCAGTTCTCACTCTGAACACTGACACAACAATCAGTTCTCATATGGATCCTGGCAGTAGTCCAGGACCTGCCCATGCTATAGTCTGTCCTCAGAGCAGAAGACAGGCTGTCTGGTTAAAATGGAAGTCAGGTCATAACACCTGCTAGCTCAGCATCCACCGTGGCTTCCCATTCCATTCAGAGCAAAAGGGCCTTACTGACTATGGCTTATCTGGCCCCAGGCGGTCTGACTCCACTTACCTCTGGGGCCCCATTTCTTGCTGTTTTTCTCTCTGATTCACTCCGTTCTACCCACCCTATCTCTGAGATTGTGTTTCCTTTCTCATTTCTATCCCTGTATAGTTTTGCACACATGCTTCTTTTTCTTTTCCCCTACTGGGATTTTTATGAAGTCTGTCTACTCTATTGGTCTTTTCAAAGAGCTGGTTTGTATTTTATTCTCCTCCTGTTTGTTTTCCACTTCACTGGTCATAGTTTTATTTTTATTAATCCCCTCTTCCTATTTCTTTTGATTTACTTTGTTGTTCTTTTTCTAATATGGTAATTATATTATTTTATGTTCATTCTCTGTGTTTTCTTCTTTAGTAATGAAGAAATTCCAGCTCATATTTTTTGCTTCGCTGCACTGTGGTTGTAGCCTACATCATTTGGTATGAGATCAGTCTTCCTTTTCATTATTTACAGATTCATTTGTAACTTCAGAGTTTTCTTTGTACAGAACGGGGGAAAGAAAACTCATCTTAGAGCTCATGCCTGGGGCCCAAGAATAATACTGATGAAAGACAGGGTCATAAGACAAAAAGATCTAATTATCTACATAGGTATGTGGTGTTCATACCAAAAAACATGACTAGAGATTATTAGAATTGGAGGTCTTAATATCATGTTAATGAAGGATGATCAGATGTAGAGAGGAAACTAGACAAAAGGAAAAGAGGTTTGGCCTTGCAGGAGGTGCATCATGGGAAGATGACTAGGAAATGTATGACACGTAAGAATTATTTAGTAATCTTTGCAATACAGATTAGAGACACTGTTGTCAAGGTTGTCTCTTGAGGAATTCTTTTCCTGCAATGAGAGAAAGATAATGTAAAGACAGTACTTGATGTTATCTTTACAAAGGAAAATGTATGCATGCTTTTAGAAAAAAAGAAAGGCAGAGAGCTGATTGCCTTCCTTTCAAATCAATCATTATGCTAAAATGGTATATTTTGAAGTGGCATATTCTGATCTCCTTCATCATAGTTGATTGTATCATTATTAGGACATATTTCTAAATTTATTTTCTTTTATTTATTTATTTATTTTTGACACTGTGAATCGAACTCAGGACCTTGCCCTTCCCACCAGGCACTTGTGCCTCTGGGCTATATCCCTGGCCCCTAAATTTCTAAGTAGTTAAAATTCTTCATTTACTGTTTATTATTTCTAATACATTGGATTATAATAAGGTAATGTAAGGCCTCTGATTTTTTGAATTGATTATTGGGATTATTTTTTGCCAAGGAAATGACCAATTTTTGTGTATGCTCCATATTTATTAAAAATTATCTATACAAAGGGTGTTTCTCTACATGTCTATTAAATTATATGTTGAATATTTACTTTATGTGGATAATTATTATATATTAAACATTAAATTTTTATATTCTTTATGTATTCAGCTCCTAAATTATTTAGGTTGGTGCTCTTCGTTTGCTTGTTTTGAAACAGGGTCTTGCTATGTAGTTCAGGCCAGCTGTGAACTATGTAGCTCATGCTGGACTCTACTAACTTGAGGTGATTCTCCTGCCTCAGCTTTCTGAGTGCTGAGATTACCGGCATGTACCACCATACCCAGCTAGGTTGATGATTTTTAGAACAAGTTGTAATGCTTTTCTTTGTTTGTTCATAACTGCTTATTACCTCTTTGTGTATCCCTTTAATTTTAGCCTTTATCCATTCCTTTATTTTATCTGAATTACTTATTATCAGTATAGATCTAGGTTAGGGTTTTTTTTTGTTGTTTCATTTTGTTTTGTTTTGTAATGCTGTGAGTTAAACCCAGGGCCTTGCACATGCTAAGTACATGCTGTACCACTAGCTATGCCTCAAGCCCCTATTTTTCTAAATTTAAAAAAATGTAATTGGCACTTAGTAGTTATATATAGTTATAGGTTTCAGGGTGGCAGTTCAGTGAATATATGTGTAATTATCAGATTAGGGTAATTGGCATATCTATCACCTCCAGCATCATTTCACTGTGTTGTGAACAGACACAATCCTTTCTACTACTATCTTGAAATTTTAAAGTAATTGTTGTCAATCATAATGACCCTCTCATGCTGCAGAACATGGAAGCTATTCCTGTCCAGCTCCTCCCACTTCCATTTACCACCCTCTCCAACCTCTCAATCTGAAACATCAAAGGAAATTTGATCTTTCTAGTTGAATTAATACATAAGTAACTTGTGATTTATATATTTGTATCAGTGGTTATATACTTTTCCAAGTGTGAAGACATATGCCTTTAGATCCCTCTATCCCTAGCAACTTAATAAACTGATATGCCTTTAGCTCTCTCTCTCTCTCTGCTTCTCTCCCTCTCTCTCACTGGAGATCAAACCCAGAAGTGCTCTATCACTGAACTACTCCCTTATCCCCCCACTTTTTCTAGCCAGCATCTCACCAAGTTGCAAAGGCTGGCCTCATGCAGTTCTCCTGCTTCAGCTTCCTGAGTAGATGGGATTACAAGTATGTGCCACCATGCCTGACCTTTTGGGTTATATCTTGCTGAAGAAACATCAAAAAACCTCAAAAGACATACCAGGTACTCTTGATTGTGGATACCAGAGGGGTAAAATTATAGGTTCAGACTCACCAGTATAAATGACAGCAACACAACTGTTGCAAGACTGTACTAAGGAACACTCAGAATTTCTAGCACATTTCTGGTTCAGAGGACAGGACTTGATCATGCTTTACCCAAGCAAGCTCTTTGGATCAGGTTTAGTACCTATCAATAGGACTAACTAGCTTACATTTTAGTTTGTTAATTACTTTTTATTTTATTTTTTGTATTTTTGAAACAAGGTCTCACTATGTAGCCCAGGCTAGCCTGGAACTCTCAGTGATACTCCTGCCTCAGTTTTCCAAGTGCTAAGATTACAAGCGTGCACCACCACACCTGGTTAAGGATGGGGTTTTAAGAGAAAGAAAGGTTTTATGGATTTTTTAAATCACTATTTTCATTTCTTTTTTAAAGTTTTTATTATGAAAAATTTTGACTACATGAAAAAGAACAACATAATGAGCATCTATAAAGCTATTTCCTAGATTTAATTAATAGACAACATTTGCATCATCTATTGTTGTTGTTGTTGAAGTATCTTAAAGTAAATTACAAACCACACCTAGTGGCAAACACCTATAAATCCAAGCACTTGAGAGGCTGAGTCAAGAGGATCACAAGTTTGAGGCCAGCCTGAACTATATAGTAAAGCTATATTTAAAGGAACAATAACAATAAAGTAAATTATGGGCATAATTTTTTTTATCTTTAAGTAAAGCCTCTCTACAAAAAGATATTTTCTTACATAATACCATTATTACACTGAACAAATTTAAAATTCTTTAACATTCTACTCAGTCCTTATGCAAACTACTGTAATATTTCCCACATGACTCTGCAGTTGTTTTTAAAAGTCAAGATTCAAGCTAGAATGTAAATATTTCATCTGAATGTTAGGTTCATGGGTCTTTTTCCCTCTAAAACAGTCTTTCTGCCTTTCAGCTCCCTCCACACCTAACATTGGAAGAGGCCAGAACATCCAAAAGAATATCTTAGCTCCTGGATCCCTCTGTGCATGTCCTGTTGATAACATTTACCCTGTTCCTCTTTCTCCTTGTAAATTGGAAGTCTTAACTGATTTTAAATATTTTGAAAAGAATCATTTCACTGATGATGCTGTTTGGTCCCTATGACATCACACCAAGAGGAAAGAAATGTGTGTGCTGTCACTACTCCCAATACTGAATGATTCATTCATATGTTAATATGTCAGCGGCTCCCACTGAACAATCATATTCATTGTAGGGTAACAGTTTGGCATTCTGCAAGCATAAAAGTCTCCATGTGATTTCCAGCTAATGGTTTTGGTATCTACTGATAATTCTTGTCTGCATCACTATTACATAAGTGCAGGCAAAACTAAAATCATCTGTCTTACATGTATTAGCTGGCATTCTCTGAAGAAGAGCTTTCTCTCATTACCTAGGATGTTTACTTATCTTTAGTACAGTTCTTAATGGAAAGGCAACTAAATGTTTGTTTCTCCTTAATTACAATTGTCTAATAATGGGTTAGTGTCAATTATCTCAGCTTAGGCTGATGCTTGCTCCTTCAAGCTTGTTTCTGTGTCCCTTTGACACTTCCCTTAAAAAAAACTTCTTTGCTTTTCTTAATGTAGGTTTTTCCAGGCTTGCTTTGTATATTCTCTTCTCCAGACTTGGTGTGAGTCTTTTCTCCAGGAGTCCCGAGGTCTTTTTAGAAAGGATGTCATGCAGAGGTCAAAAGTTGGGCATAGTTCATTATTTTAATAGGCACACATTTCATCTTTTCCAGACATGACAGCAATAGTAGCTTTTATGTAGAACATCTGCACCTGGGGGATTATACACACATGATATTAATATAACTAGTCTATTGAGAAGTTTCAATTTAGTAAAGCATAATTGTAGGCTAATCATATTTTTTTCTATCATCTTCGCCTTAGCTGTGCTCTGACAAGCCCTCCTTCCCCATGCTTATGTGATGTTTGGGACATACCATTACATTTTTATCACTTTTACTCAGTAAAACAATTCCAGTTAAAACTGGGCATGGTAGTGCATGCCTGTAATCCCAGCACTTGGGCGGCTGAGTCAGGAGGATCATCATGAGTTCCAGGCCAGCCTGGACTATGTAATGAGACTCCGTCCCCCCAAAAAAGAGCAGAACAGAACAGACAAAACAATTCCAGTTTAGATTAAACCTTCCTTTTTTGTAATCATCTTAAAGCAATCCCACTTTATTTTTGGTACTTTATTTTTAATAGAGTGGGCCGAGTGTTTGTCATGGTCTGCTGACTCACTCCCATTTGTCCCACATCTAGATTCTAGGTCTTTCGTTGTGGAAAAATGACAGTAGATAGTAAAAACAATGAAAATGTCTTTTTTGAGATGATTCTCTGTTTCTAAATTATACAATTTAATTTTTTCATGAGGTTATACAAACATCACCAATATTCAATCCCAGAACAGTTTCATCATCCACCAAAGAAATCCACAATCCCCCCATGCTCTCTTCTCCTTCTCCTTCTCCTTCTCCTTCTCCTTCTCCTTCTCCTTCTTCTTCTCCTCTTCCTGCTTTTTCATACAAGATCTCCCAATGTAGCTGTCTTGGTTACTTTTCTCATTGCTAAGACAATACACCTGACACCCAAAGTTAAAGAAGAAAGGTTTATTAGGCTCACAGTTTATAGAAGTTTCAGTCCATAATCAGCTGGCTTCAAGCACGGTGGATGGCAGACAGGCACCACAAAGGAGAAAAAGTTCAAGGTAGGCAGAAGGTAGCAAAGCCAGCAAGGGACCTTAACAGTCTTTCTGTCCCTTTTATTTGTATTTAAGCTACCAGAATTAGGGTGGTGCCAAATGAATCAGTGGACCGATTTAGTAATCACACACCCTTAATCCCACCATTGCACACTCTAGATCCAAAGACCTGTGACTACATGAGGCTTTGGGGGACATATAGGCACAAGTCATAACTTTCTGCCCCTGGCCCCTGACCCCTCAAAGATGCATGTGCATCCCTTTATGCAAATGGCATTTAGTCCACTTCCATGAGTTGCCAAAATCCTAGCAGTTTCAGCATTTTTGAAAAGTTTATGTCTAAAGTTTCCTGAGATTTAAAGCAAACTCTTAGTTTCAAGGCCCTGTACAAATGAAAAGAAAGTTAAACACTTCCAACATACAGTGGCACACGATAAACATTATTCCAAAATGTACAAATAGGAAGATACAAAGGTATGGGACCAAAGCAAGTTCAAAATCCAGCAGGGCAAGGAGTAAGTCCCATAGTTCCATGTGCAGCATCCAAGGCAATCTGTGGCCAGTTGAGAACTCCAAAGGGCTTGAGTGACTCCACCCCTCCAGCACTACCAGTGATTGTGGCTCCCATCATTTCTCTCTTTGGCCAGCTGTGTTCCCTCCTTGATGTTTTCCTCAGATGATCCATGTTCCTGGCTTCCCCAAATTTTGGGGTCTCCCCTGCACCATTGGCTTCATATTTACAGCTTCATACACCACACTCTCAGGAGCACACTGCCTGGCCTCCCAGATCTTCTTTTAAAATGTGAGTGGAAGCCTTCCTGACCCCACAACTCTTGCACTCTGCATGCACCTAAAATCAGTACCATGTGGATGATGCCAAGGTCTGCAGCCAGCTGGAGCAGTAGCCAGGCCTCCTTCACTCTTGACTATATAGTTTGAGTGCCTAGATTACTGATCATTCTGAACCCAATTCCAAAGAACAAATTCTTGAGACTACTGCCATTCTGGAACATGGTGCTTTGGGGCTCTGTTCCCAAAGCAAAATTTTTTACCTTTTCAACTTTGAGGCTGCAAAGGCTGGAGTCCTGCTGGTTCTTGTATTGTCCTCAGGCCATCTTTTCTGTTGTCTTGTTCTTCGATTTTTCTTGCTAGTCTTTTCAGCAGCCAATTTCTCCTCTGTTCCATCTTTGCAGGCTGAAAGTTTACTGGAGCTTCTGTTCAGGCCAAATTCACAATGTTTTGAATCATTCTTCTTGGCTCTTTGCTCTTGATTTTCAACATATCTGGTTAAAAAGCTCCCAACAGTAGTTATGACTGATGTCCCCCCAAAGCCTCATGTAGTCATAGGTACAATTTTTTCAGAGGGGGCTGGATCTAGAGTGTGTGATGCTGGGTGTAGTGCTTCATGGTGCAATGCTAGGATTAATGGCACTAGGATTAAGGGTCCAAGTGCTACCTGCCCTAAGTAGCCTGAATAAGATATAAGTGATAGAAAGAGCTGTGGTCATGCCTTGTTGCTATGCTACCTTCTGGCCACTATGAACTGTTTCTCCTCTGTGATGCCAGCCTGCCTTGGAGCTAGGTGATTATGGACTAAAACCTAAATAAACCTTTCCCCCTTTAACTTTGGGTGTTTGGTATTTTGTCTCAGCAATGAAAGAAAAGTAACTAAGACATCAACCATTTATGGCAATTTTTGTCAAATGAAAACATTATAGTGTGTCATCATTCACCTTATTCACCTAATCTGGCACCACATGACTTCTGCCTCTCCCTCAAAGACAAAATGACCATGAAAGGTAAATGTTTTGAATCAGTTCAGGACATCAAGGCAGTTGGGACCACACAACTAAAGAATTTGAGGAAGGAGGACTTACAGTACTTCTTCAGAAAGTGGGAAGACTGATGAAATAAGGGTATTCAAAGTGAGAGGGGTGTACTTTGAGAAGGATTTATGGCAATGTGTCTTTTGCTGTGATTATTTTTTTACAGTGTAAGCACTCACATTAGTTTTTGATCATGTCTTGTATACAATTAGATAGCATTTATATAAAATGTAAAACATGAAAGCAATATTGTGTTGCTTATGCATAAATTTAACTATAGGAAAAGCCCCCGAACCGATATGCAAATTGTTCTAGTTTTGCCTTTAAACATCCCTCCAAAGGGCCATGTGTGGAAGACTTGGTCCTCAGCTTATGGCATTATCGGGAAGTGGTGGAACCTTTAAGAGGTAGTCCCAATGAGAGGAAATGAGGGCATTCAGGGTGTGGCCTTGAAGAGGCTATTGGGGCCTTGGCCCCATTTCTCTCTCTTTGCTTGGGGGTCACCAAGGGGTGAGTAGCAGTGGCATAGCTAAGAGGTAGTGGAGGGGGCAGTCCACTCCATAAGGCACATTTTTTGAGTGGCAATATTGGCCAAAAGGAAAATTTTACTGTCACAATTTATTCTACTTTAACACAGTAAAGATTTAAGTACATCAAAATATGAAAATTTTTCTGTATATATCATTTAAAATTTCTATTTAATAGGTTAACATATTCAGGTATGTTGGAGGGTGACAAACTGAAGAATCACCCCAAGTGGCACAAACTCTAGCTATGGCCCTAGTGAGCAGCTTCCTCTGCCACATATTTCTCCCATGATGTACTGTTCTACCACACACCCAAAGCAACAGGGGCAAGCAACCACGGACTGGAACCTCTGAAACTGTAAACTCAAGTTAACTTTTCCTCCAGTAAGATGATTTTCTCAGGTATTTTATCACAGTGACAGAAAGTTGAATAACATAGAAAAATAAGCACCAAATTCAGGAAGTGGGATAGAGATGAAGTCAGTAGGAGCTACACAAAGAGCTCATTATACTATCTATTCTTTTTTGTATGTCTGAGATACTTCATTAGAAGCAAGCAAATAAGCTGGGTATGACAACACACCTGTAATCTCAGACCCAGGAGGCTGAGGCAGGAGCATCATCAAGAGCTCAAGGCCAGCTTGGGCTACATAGCAAGTTCAAGGCCATCCTGAACTACATAGAAAAATCCTGCCTAAAACAAAACAAAACAAAACAAAACAAAACAAAACAAAAGACCAAAACAGCTCTGTGTTATATGAAAGTTCCAAATCCAATTTTTTATAAAATTTTTAATGCATATCTAATTTCTGCCTATGGCTTCCAAAACATGTTGTCTGCTCTCAGTATGGTGACACAATCAGTTCTGAACCTTACACTCATGCCTAAGATTTTTCTTTGTCTTAGGGAAGCATATACTTCTCTAAGCATGTCTATACAGGCATTTCTTTGCTCTTTATAAACAGGTTTTGTTTTGTTTTGTTTTGTTTTGTTTTGTGATACTGGAGATTGAAAATCCAGGGACTTTGCTTTGAGCTGTGTTCTCTGGCCATTTCTATCATTTCTTTTTATGTTGAGAAGCAGTAACTCATGAAATTGCTCATGCTGAGTTCAAACTTGTGATCCTATTGCCTCAGCTTCTCCGAGTGCTGGGCTCACAGACCTCCATCACCAGGCCCAACTCATCAGCCTTTTCAAAATATTTCAATGCACTTGCCTAATTTCCCAAGAAATGGGCATTATGAGCTGGATATAAAATTCTTTTTGGAACATGGTTTTGGTGTATGGGTTGTCAGATTAATTTATAGTCAGCTCTAAGACAAAGGAAATGGAATTTGGATTATCTGATTCTCTTCTGGATGTGTCATTAAGCAGGAGTGAAAGACCTAAGGCAAATTCTTTAATTGCTTTGGTCTTTAGATTTCTCACAGTAAAATAAATGTGGTGGATTAAGGGATCTCTGAAGTAACTTCTAAATCTAACGTTCCATGATTTTAATACAGAATTTGAAACTCTGCCCAAGAATTCCTTGGTTCTGAAGTATCTCTCACCCATTGTTTTCACCAAGCTGGTTGTATAAACACTGATGACCCCTGGACCACTTCCAGAGTTGCTGTGATGCTCATATGCCCTGGCTGAATTGTAAACTTGTCATTTTTTTTTTTTTTTTTTTGTTTTAGTTTTTCTCCAGTACCGGGAACCGAACTCACGACCTTGTGCTTGCTAGGCAGGCGCTTTTGCCGCTGAGCTAAATCCCCAGCCCCCTAAACTTGTCATTTTGTCACTGGGTTTTGAGGTGCTGGAGCTTCCTTCTAGAGGCGTTTTCTAGATTCTTTTAGTCCTGAGCAAAGAACTGGTCAAGAGAAGTGCAAAAGGTAGTAAGGTTTTACATTTATTAAAGGTTGCAGAAGGAACATGTTCTGCAGAGCAAGTGTGGGGCAAGTAAAAGTAGGAAAGCAAGTACACCCTATAGGGTGAGAGTGGGGTATCGTGCAAGAGAGCACAGCAGCCAAGAGCTCAATGGCAAATGTCCCTTTGTATCTCCTTTTCCTCAGGCTGACGTCAGGTCTGGGCAGACCTATGCTGGAGTTTTCACGAGAAGTCTACGTGCAGAGCCTGGGGCTCCATTCTGCGCATGTGTCCTGAGACTTTGTAATTAACAGGTCAGCCTACTTCCTCAGCCATCCTGCCCTGCCCTATTCTCCTGCCTAAATTTGGCAAATGTTCTTGATGCTCCTGTGGGTACTGACTTATCTTTGTAAATTATATTAGTAGTTATCTATAAATCCCTTGAAGTGGTCATAGTGACAATTTTGCCCTAAAATTTTTTTTTCACTTTTCCTTTGCCTGACACTGATGCAAATCCAAACTACTTGCCTATAATAGAAACCTACTTTATTTCCTGAGGTGAGATAAAAATATTTTTGTTCAGATTGAAATATTTTATTTTATTTTTATTTTTATTTGGTAGCGGGAATCCAGCTCAGGACCTTGTGCCTGCCAGGCAGGCACTTGTGCCACTGAGCTATATCCCCAGCCCCAGAACAAAATATTTTATGAATGGACAAAGAAGGCTTACTGACCGAAAAGAATACAATCTTACTTTTTGATTGATATACTTGTAAAATATTAAGTTCAGCAGGAGTAAGAGGTGTCAGCTTCTAGTCAAACCTGTTAGTGTCAGGAGTTGCCGGCTAACTGTTGTAGGCAGGAATTACAGGTTTGAAGCCACCATGGTCAGTTTAATTCATGTGGCATAGAAATTCCAAAGGAAGGAGACAAGCAAGTGGGGAAGGTTAAATATCACTCAGTTAATAGCAGGGAGGATGCCTAATTCCGGGTGACTCAGAATGCCATGTACAGCAGTGGATGGGTAGAGACATATGCCCATGAAGATGGTGCTAGGGAAGTCATAGTGTTTAGCTGTGTGTGAGGAAAGGCAAATTTGGGCAATTGATACAAATCAAAATACACTCGGGGATTAATTTAGTGACTGAACAGACTGATGAGAAGCTAGGCTCAAACTGCATATGCTATGATTTATTTAAAAATAAATGATAAGGAAAACAAGTAAACCTGGGATGAATGTATATAGATTGTCTGAAAAGAAAAAGGATTTGAGTTACTGCAAACAGCAGAAGACAAGAGAATTTTGCCCAGGAAAAGGAAACTCTAAATAAGATGAAGGGTTGGGCTGTGCATGGTGGTGCACTCCTACAACTCTAGTTCTTGGGAGGTTGAGGCAGGAGGATTGCTGTGAGTCCAAGGTCAGGCTGGGCTACATAGTGAATTAAAGGCCACCCTGAAGTATACAGTGAAACACCTGTCCGAAAAAAGAAAAGGATAAGTTGGCGTGTTAATGCATGCTTAACATGCCCAGGGATCCGGGTTCACTCTCCAGCATAAATAAATAAATAAATAGCTAGAAAATATGGCAAATAATACGTTTAAAATTTGATTTCTTAATGCATCATTCAACTTTTTAACTGCAAGTTGTCAGAGTGACGAAGTCCACTTGAAGTAATGGTTAGAATAATTAACATGGTAAAAACAGTAATAGAGGAAATATAATTTTGCAATTGCTGAAGTAGCAAAGATTCCTGTGCATGACAGTTGATTAACAACAGATACCTGGAATTGTTTTTAATGCTTAATATAATTGAACAAATACAAATGGTGACTTTTTTTTTTTTAAGCAATACTGGCATTTGAACCCAGGATCTACGGAATGGTAGGCAAATGCTCTGCTGCTGAACTACATCCTTGACACTTTTAATTTTTTTATTTTGAGGCAGTGTCTAAATTATCCAGGTGTTCCTCCTGCCTCAGCCTCCTGGGATTAAAGGTATGCACCACTATAACTGTATAGTTTAGCAACTGTTGATTTATTTCTGTTTTAACTAATAAACTGTCTTCACTGAGCATCAGAATTAACCTTTAAGCTATGAATACCCAAGGTCAGGTTGCATTTTGATAAAGAACCTAATAGATAATGTATAAATAAAAGCAAATTGCCCCTTCACTTGGTTTTGAATGGCTCTTAATGGTTCTTCGTGTTTAGATGATGTTATGGCTTGTTTGTGGTTTGTTTCCCAAGACTTACTTGCTGGGATCTTGACTCCTGCGTCAGTGCTCAGGTGGTATAAGAGATAGGGCCTAGTAGGAAGTAGTTATGTCACTTGGGGTACAGCCTTTGGGAGACATGGAGGTGATTCTTGTGGGTTCCTGCTTAGTTCCCCTGAGAGTGAGATGTTATAATAAAGCCAACCTCTACACTACTCTGGTTTCCTGTCTCCCCATGCGATCTCTCCCTCCTGCATGAGTTCCCACCACACCATCTGCTATGATATGCTGCAGTTATGTGGGCCTTTGCCAGAGGCTGAATATATAGGGATGTCTGATCTTGGACTTTGCCTCTAAAACTGTGAGTCAAATAAACCAAACTACTTCTCCTCTTTCTCTTTCTCCTTCTCCTGCCTCTTCTTCCTCTTCCCTTTCCCTTTCTCCTTCATTCTTCTTCTCCTTTCTTTTCCTCTTCTTCCTCCTTTTTTCTTTTTTTTTATAAAGTACCAAACCTGAGGTATTTTGTTATAGCAATGGAAAGCAGACTAGTTCTGATGAATGGATTGGGCTATTAGCAAAACAGTCCATTTGCAAACTGTCATTAGCCAGCCTTGCTTCAGAGACCTCACTGATAACAATTCAAAAGGAATCCTAACTTATTTCTTGGTATTTGTCTTTAGTCCTTACTAAGTGTAGAGAATGATTTTCAGAAAACCTGCACACCTGCACAGAGCCAGGTGTAGTGGCACACACCTGTAATTCCAGCATTTGGGAGGCTGAGGCAGGAAGATTGCTGTGAGTTCAAGGCCAGCCTGGGCCACATAGTGAGTTCAAGCGTAGCCTGAACTGTATAGTGAGAGCCTGTCTCAAAGAAATAAACAAAAACCAAAAAATCCTGCACAGATACAAATTGACACGTTGGCTGACAGGTAATATTTAATGGGGCATTCAGGGGTTGAGGTGAAGCTCATAGTAGAGCTCTTGTCTGGCATTCACAATGCCCTGGACACTACAACTAACTAACTAAATAAATAAAGGTACCAAAATTTGTTTTGCATCAACACTGTCCACAGAGCTACCTGTATTTGCCACGCTTCTCTCAATAAGAACCTTAACTTTCAAACCACCTTTATTACTGAGAAGTGGGTTTTGTCATATCATTTTCACTACTGGTGACAATATTGTAATACAAAACTGGAATTATCATCTCCATAAAAGATGTTGTGGTATGGTGCTTGTGACTATGCTAAATGACTTGTTTGAGTCATTCAGTGGGTTAACTCCTAAGAGAGTGCTTCTGACTCTACTTGTTCTTACGTAATTACCTCTCAGGTGAAGCACACCAGCAGCGCAACACCTCACCAGTGAGGCAACCTAGGAGCCTTAACCCAAATACTGCACTGTCTGCTTCTGTGGGTGATACTTGCCAGGTAGGAATGAGAGTAATTGCTCTCCAGGGAGTGGTTATGAACAGGAGCTAGAAAACTAGTTTGTAATCTCCTGTTTCATCATGTATAAGACACACCCCACCTTTGCCCACATGTTTCTGTAATACACCTTACTTCCCTGGCAAAGAAATTTCCTGTTCCCCAAGTTGTGTAAATCCAGATCCCATATGAGCTATGAACAGATGCTGATTGTAAGTATGTGCTGCTGTTCTTCCTCAATTTTAATTTCTGTAGGCATAAAATATTTTTCACTGAGCCACTAATCTACATTATTAAGATCAGGCAAAGATGACTACCTAATTAGATGTTGGTAACTATTACTAAAGTGGCCTTGAACTCCCTTATGTAGCCTGGTCTGGCCTTGAACTCATGGCAATCCTCCTGCCTCAGTCTCCAGAGTTCTAGGATTACAGGCATGTGCCACCATGCCTGGCTGGGTATAAATTTTTTTAAATGACTAATAAACTTAAAAGTATCTCTTTGGTTGAGCAATTTAATGACAAATCTATATTCTTCAAAAAAGGAAATACAAAATTTACAACTATCCAACAAACCTATGGTTTGGCAGAAACTGCCTTTCTAGTAATCATACCAAAGTATGTAATGGAATGTGTTTCAGGTCTGCAGTAAAGGATAGCACTGTTTTCTTAGTCTTCTTGCTTTCAACTTTCATTTACTATTTTGTGTCTACATATGTGGGTCTTAATGTAGATAACCCAAAATGATAGCTATTTTCAGAGTAAACTGGAAAATACAGTGAAAATTGAAATTTAAAAAAATAGCTGGGCATGATGGCACTTGCTTGTAATCCCAGCACTTTGGGAGGCTGGGGCAAGAGAATCACAAATTTGAGCCCAGACTGGGCAATTTAATGAGATCCTGTCTCAAAAAAGAGCTGGGGATGTAGCTCAGAGTGAAGCCCTGAGTTAGATCCCCAGTACCACAATAAATAAATAAACAAGTAAATACATAAGTATTACAAATATTACAATAAGACACATTGCTATTAATCCCTCTGAAAATAAACACATATAGCCCATTGGTTTTGCAGTTTTTGAAGCAGGTCTGGAAGTCTTCTTGCCTGAGTGTCTTTTTTTTGGTTTTTCTCCAGTACTGGGAACCGAACTCACAACCTTGCGCTTGCCAGGCAGGTGATTTGCCACTGAGCTAAATCCCCAGGCCCTCATGAGTGTCTTTATAAGGAGTGATCAAACATGCAGTGAATGCTGTTGCCAAGTACCTACAGGAAAGGCAGGCATGTACAAATATTACAGTTTTTTCTTATCTACCTTATTCACCAGATCTGGTACTACGTGGCTTCTGGCTCTTTATCAACATCAAAATGACCATGAAAGGTAAATGTTTCAAATTGATTCAGGACATCAAGACAGCCATGACAGCACAACTAAAGACACTCGCAAAAGGACTTCCAGAACTGTTTTAGAAAGTGACAAATGGGATGTTTGTTCGAAGGGGGGGAATAATAACAACGTGTCTTTTACAGTAGTAAACTTTGTAAAAATTTAAACACAACATATTTTTGATCACACTGTATAATCTTATAACTTGAAGTTTCCTACAGTTTTAAGAAATAGCTATATATTACTTTGAGAACTGAACACATAAAAAAATCAGAATTCTGATTTAGAATGAAACTGCAAATCTCAGTCTTTGTTATATACAAAATTATATGAAAATAGTCATAGACCAATTTAAAATCAACAAACTGACTTTTGGAAAAAAATAACTGACATTTGGGGGTAATGATCATGGTATATTTCAAACATATTGAGTTTAGAAGTCAACTGTGTGATACTACCATTGTATTTGTCTTTTCCCATATAGATTTTGGTGGTGATTGTTGTTTATTTGTTTTGATAGAGGATCTCATCATGTTGCTCAGGTTGGTTTTGAATTTATGAGCTCAAAAGAGCCTCTCACCTCACCCCTTCAAGTAGCTGGGCCTAAAGGACCATGATCACTGACCCTTTGTTGGTTGAATTCACTGATGTAGAATCCACTAATGTGGAATCTACAGATATGGAGGACTGATTGTACTAGCAAATCAGCTTTGACGCCATATTAAAAAAAGGTGACATGACAATCAAGGGGAATTTGTTCCACAAATGGAAGATTGGTTTAGTATCTGAAAACTAAGTAATGTAATATAGTGTATAAATAAAGGTCTGAAAGTGTATGATCATTAAAATAGGTGCACAAAATGGATTTGGTAAAAGTCCATGTCTTAGTTACTTTCTTGTTGCTAGAACAAAATATCTGGTATCCGTGAGTTAAAAGAGAGGTTTATTTTAGCTCACAGGTTTTTAAAAATTTTATTAGTATGTTTGCAATTCATGCATTTTACAATCATCTTGGGAGTGGTTACCTGTACATATTACAGTTGTTTTTTTAATCCCCTTCCTCCCCCTCCTCAGGTTTCCCTACCCCCCACTCCTTTTGTGGGGATCAAACCCAGGGGCTTGTGCATGCAAGGCAAGAACTCTACCACTGAGTCACATCCCCAGCCCTCTCTATCCCCTTTTTCATACTTGTTGATATTATTTGTCTTAGCTCATGATATGGCATATAGTGTTTACACTAATTGGAGTTATTAGGTTCTTGTCTGGGGCATACCTTTATTCTTTTTATTTCCCCTTCCCCTCTTCCTCACCCTTTTTCTTAGTTCTCTTGGACCCATTCCCTATTGCAAGAGACCCATCCTCTTGTCCTTTTCTATCAATCCTATAACATTCTCTTTGTACTGTCTCACTCAGATGAGCGATACCATACAGTATTTAAGCTTGTGTGTCTTATTTTACTCAAAATTACATTTTCCAAGTGCATCCATTTTCCTGCAAATGTTTCAAATTTGTCATTCTTATAGCTGAGCAGTATCTATCTATCTATCATCTATCTATCTATCTATCTATCTATCTATCTATCTATCTCACGGTTCCTTTATCCAGTCATCTATTAATGCGTATACAAGCTACTTCCAGGATTTAGCTATTAATAATTGTGCTACTATAAACATCAGTATGCATGTATCACTATACTATGATGTCTTAAGCTCTTTGGGGAAGATGCCTAGAAGGAGGATAGCTGGGTCATACAGAATTTCTAATTTGAGAAATCTCCATACTGACTTCCATAATGGTTGTACTGGTTTACATTCCTACTAACAATACAGAAGAGTTCCTTTTTCACTATGCCCATACTATCATTTATTAGTGTTTGATTTCCTAATGATTGCCATTCTTTTCAGAGTAAGATAGAATCTTAGCATTGTTTTAATTTGCATTTCTGTAATGGCCAGAGATGTTGAATATTTTTTTTTTCATATATCTGTTGACCATTTGTATTTTTTCCTGTGTGAAGTGTCTATTCATTTCTCTTGCCCGTTTCTTGACTGGGCCTTTCATTTTAGGAGGTTTAATTTTTTAGTTCTTTGTATTAGTTGAAGTCTGTAGAGGTTTCAGTCCATAGTTGGCTGTCTCTGAGGCAGCGCAGCATGGCATAGGGGCATCACAGAGAAGAAACAATCCATGACATGGCATGGAGGAGACAGTAGCCTTCCTTCTTCTCTCCATCCAGGCTACAAGCCTATTGGGTGGTGCCACCCACACCCGGGGTGGGTCTTCCCTCTTCAGTAAGTCCATCATCCATACCCAGAATTATGCTAAACCAGTCAGTGGATTAATTCAGTATCATACTCGTGATCCAGTCACTCTCAAAAGCCCCACATATAAGTACATGAGGCTTTGGGGAGATATTTACACATAAAGCAAAACAGCCCATAACTCTTCAGTGATAAAATATTCAACAAATATGGACTAAAAAAAGGAAACACCCTCAATCTGTTAAGGGCCTTACATGAAATACACACATAAAATACTGGTGAAAAATGAAATGCTTTCTCTGTAATATTAGGAAAATGGCAAAGATGTCCACCCTCAGTGTGCATACTAAACATGCAGTCTACCACTAAGCTACACCCCAAACCCCATATTCTTGACATTTCTCTTCAACATTACACTGGAGATTCTACTTGGGAAAAATAAACAAGAAAATGAAACAGAAAGGATCCAGTTCAGAAAGGAAGATACAGAACACTGTCCATTTGTAGATGGAATGATTTATCTCCAAAATCATAAGAAATATATTTAAAAACTATATAGAGGTCAGCAAGTTTCCAGGATACAAAATCAATAAAATGTAATCATATTACTGTACTCTTGCAATGAACAATTTAAAAATAAAATTAAGGCAATACTACTTATAGTAGCATAAAAAGAATAAAATCTATAGGAATATGGTACTCAAGAATATCCCCCAAAGGCCTCATGTGCTCATAGGCAGGGCTTTTGGAAGGTGACTGAATTAAAGGGGCTTGTAGCTGACTTGCTGTTAGGAGGTGGGGTCTGGCTGGAAGAGGTGGGCCCCTGGGAGTGTGATCAGGAAGGCTATAATTCCTTCCCAGTTCTTTGTTTTGCTTTTTGCCTCCCTGCCACTGTGAGGCTTTTTCTTGCCATTATACTCTAGACAGTATCATGGAACAATGATTTACACAGGATTTACATTGTGTCAGGTACTATAATCTATGGATGATTTAAAGTATACAGGAGAAAAAAAATAAAGTACACAGGAGGTTGAGTGTAGGTTATATGCAAACACTGCTATTTTATACAAGGAGCTTGAGTATTCCAGTTTGGTATCTACAGGGGGCCTTGAAGCCAATCCCTAGTGGATACCAAGGGAGGGCTGTACTTGGTGTTGTGGAATTAATTTTTAAAATGTGATGGTGGGATTAAGGTTACATTTCTGGGAAAAAAAAAAACTGTCATGGTATTGAAGTTACATTTATGAAAAAATATCATTTAGAAATACTAAAATATTTGTGGATGAAAAAATTTAGAGTACTGTCTTGACCCCACCTATCCCCAGAAGTTCATGTATCTGCCCCCTACTTCTATAAACTCCAAGTGATCTATTTCCTTCTTTTCAATTTAGTTCTTGCCATTTTTTTTTTCCCCAAACCATTCCAAGCTGGCTTTCTTCCTCACAATTCCAGTGTTATAACCAATGATCAAGTATAGTCTACCAGCAATCAGCCGGTTGCTCGTCCTCCTTCTCCCTTTACCCCCATTTGAATTCCTTTCCTATTCTTATTTCAGTGGCTTAGATACTTTTTCAAATTTTTTTCTATATGTAATATCTACACAATCTCATGACTTTAAGTATTGTTTAAAGGTTGATGTCTCCCCAATTTACATCTCTAGTCTGGACTTCTTTTCTGAATTACAAACTCTTATGTACAGCTACCTTGTTGGTATTTGCACGTGCCAAATTAATATGCATCTCAACAGATCCAAAACTGAATTTATCTTCTCTCGTCCCAAACTTGCTTGTCCATCTTTCTTGTTTCAGTAAATGGCAACTGTATTCTTCAAATTGCAAAAAAAGTTGGAGTCATCTTGGACTCCCCTCATTTTCTCATACCCTCTATCAGGGTAAACTGGCATCACATCCTGCAGTCAATCCTGGATGTTTGAATACATCCAGATACTTTGTGCTTTCATTGCTTGCACTTTTCCCTAGACAAAGTGATTCTTTAAAAATTTAAGTTGGGGGTTCAGGGTGTAGCTCAGCAACAGGGTGCATGCTCAACATGCTTGAGGCCCTGGGTTCAATTCCTAGCACAACATACACACACACACAAAGTCAAATTATGTTAGTTCTCTAGTCAAAACCTTTGAACAGTTTCCTATCTTACTCAATAAAAGTCCAACTCCCTATACAATTTGGTATCCTGTTATCTCTGACCTCATTTCCTACTTTTACCCTCCTCTACTCTGCTTCTGCCACTCTGGCCTCCTTTCTGTTCTTAGACTGGTGTCCTCCTATCTCACAGGTTTCTACACTTACTATTCTTTCTCCCTAAATCCTTTTTACTCAGACACAGTACATTAATTAGCCCCTCATCTCCTTCAGATCTTTGTAAAGTCTGTTCGTCAGTGGGGGTTTTCTGGTGTATTAAAACAAAAATCTTTAAACTTTTTTTTACATGTTTGCAGTACATAAGGATTACATTCCTTGTGGGGAATTACTGTATTCTAAAAAAATATTTAAAAAAAATAGTACATGTACATAACACATCTTAATTCTTTTTTCCATCCCCTTCCCCCCAAACAAGTTTTTTTCCCCATCCTCAGCACCACTTATTCTTGCATCATTGTGTCATTTTTTCCTGCAACGCACATCCTACCTTTCATATTATATATTTTACTCATTACTTTAAAAACTATTTCCTCAATAGGGTCACAGGGATTTTTTTCTTGCTTTGTTAAGTGTTTGGCACGTAGAAGTTCTAAGAGTATGAATGGTGTTTATAATGCACTTATTCTCTAGTTTGTCATTTAACTAGTACTAGCTTCACAGGAGCTTGGACATGCATCCCTGAGAGAGAAGGCTGAATAAAAACACTGTCCATCTTATCAAATCTTACTTCCTACTCTTCTGTACAGTACCTTTCTTTTTTCCTTTTTCCATTTCAGGTATACTATTCTTCACATTCACTGTACTCTCAGTACACTGCCCACTCCCTCCGGAACTTTTACCCCCGGTGTTTCTTCTGTGGAATTATTACCGATCTATTAAAAAAAAAAACTGCTTGCGATTTCCTCCCCAAGATCTTACCTTTTCTAGATCTACCAGTCTTCCATGGAATTCCTACTCCTTCAATCTACAGTTCTACCTTTTCTGCACTACACAGAAGGGCCTACGCATGGCTTGTTTTTGAGTTTAGCCTCTGGAACCACAACTCCTAAGTCCCTGAACATGAGAGCACATTACCTCACAGTTCTGCACCCTCTCGCAACACATACACACTGCAGCACCAGGGCGTTTGGCACAGAAGATACCCTCTAAAACCCTAGCGCATAGAAGCCAATCTACAGTTTTAAAAGACGTTTATGTGTTTCTTATCATAAAAGTAATATACCACATTGTAGACCATTCAGGAAAGAAAAGTTGGAGTGAAAAAATAACGGTCGCTCATAATTATCTTCGAGAATTAACCAGCAGTAAGAGGCTTGGCGTTTTTCTTTAAATGATATTTATTTTTTAAATTTTTATTTTTTATTTGTACGTTTGCAATAATGATTACATTCCTCGTGGAGAGTTAGTCCAAGTCCATATCTCAAGTTTTTTAACCTCATCCCTTCATTCTCCCCAACCTTCATTTGTTTGTCTCCTTCCTTTTGAAAAAGATCTATTTTTCACTATCTTTTATTTGCTCTTTATATTTTGGGTTTTTCATGTAAGAGCAACTATGCGATATTTAAGCTCGTGTCTGGCATATTTCATTTACATTTACCTTTCATTTCATTTACATTCATTTACAGCCCACATTCTTAAATAGTGACTTTCACGAAGCAGTTTATAATCTTCACGAAAATTCTCTCAAAGTCGATTTACCGGCGTGCACAGGGACTTGACGCGGCAAAACTGTGGGTCCTTCAGGATCCTTGAAGGTAGCCGTATAACTTGCAGTTTTCTACCCTTCAAAACACTATCTCACAAATCATCCGAAGGCAACGCGTGAGGGAGGACAGAGCGGCATCATTTATAGAGGCGCTCAAGTAAGACCTGGCTGGCCGTTTCGGGGGTTCTCGAAGTCCCCACTAGGGCGGGCTCCACCCTCAAAAGGAAAAGACCGACAAAAAAGTTGTGTTTCCGGCACAAATCTCCGCGCCGGCTACTCGAGCAAAAGGAAAATAGCCACTGCCTTCTACGGGAAGTCGCAGAGCACAATTTCCTTCATCGAAATCGCCCAGTAGAGAGCGGGCGCCCGTAACCCAGAAGTGAAAAACTGTTTCCTTTCAGGTATTAGACCCCTGGCCAGAGGAAGTTCCGGCCGGACGACTTTTAACCACACACTCCTGACTCCTCTCTAGCTCTTCCTATTACACTGAGGGCTCTTTCGAGCACGGTCTTGCTTCGATCCAACTTCTAGCTAGCCCAACTCCCAAGAGGCCTAACTTAACATTGTCACCCTTTCCTTAAAGAACCTTTACCCTACGGGTCCCCATCAGGGTCAATTAACACTCTCCGTGGGGCAAAAGCTCGTGGGGCCGGCGCTCCAGAATCCCAGCGTCGCCAAGCCGGCGCCTGCGCAGGGCAGCACCATAGAGAGGCAGCCACCTCTCTGGTCTCGGTTTACACTCTCTATGGTCTAGCCCGGTCGGTGGCGGTAAGGGGAGAAAGGGAGACTGCACTGCGCAGGCGCGGTCGGCTTTTCTCGCTCTTTTTTTAATCCCCGCACCAAGCGCTCAACCTCATTGGGGTGGAGGAGAAGGCGGCGGCTGCCCGGTCCGCAGCGATAACAGCAGCGAATAATAGGCTGTAAGTACCGGGTTAGAATAAGAAGGCTTGGACCTGAGTCCTCCCGAGGCCCCTGGTCCCTCCCTCGCGGTGGCTGGCGCCGGCTCTGGGTGGGGGCGAGGTCCGGCGCTGTCATCCGCTCCTGTGTGCACTTTGGGGGGAGGGGGCGGCACTGAGGTGGGAGCCGGCGGAGGAGCGGGTTGCAAGGGTTGTTTATCTAACCAGCGGGTCGCAGATCCCAGGCTGCTTTGCACGGGAGGGGGCAGCTGTGGGGTCAGGGAGGCTTTGTGTGCCCCTCTCCTTTTCCCTCTCCCAGACCCCACCCCGGGCCCCCTTCCTGACCCGAGGCTCCCGGGCTGGGTGGAAAAGCCCAGGAAGCCCAGGACGCGTTTGAAAGGAGCCAGGGACTGCGAGGGGAGGGGGCTGCGGAGAGAAATCCACAACAACTAGTCCTCGGCGAGTGATGGGTGTGGAGCAAGATCCGGAGGGAAGGGGTGCCGGGAGGCGGGCGGCCGGGGCTCCCACCCGGGCCAGACAAAAGCTGAGCGAGCGGCGCCGAGGGGAGCTGCCGCCTGGGGGGGGGATGCAGAGGGTCCCCTTGGTCCCTGGGGGCCCTCAGAGAGCTTCTTTCCGAAGCTGGGAAAGCGGACAAGTGCTGAGTTAAGCCTGTGCAGCCTCCTCAACTTGCCTTTGTTGTTCTTTGGTGTTGGCAGACGCTCTGACGAAGATGAGTGTGTGATCTTGCACGTTAGCCTGGTTGGCTACAATGGAGCTAATCGAATTTTGCTTTCCGGCTTTCCGAGCTACTCGGATGAGTATGGGGTTTTCCAGAGTCTAACTTATTACATAATATTTTAAAAAAATAGTTGTGCTTATTTCTAAAATTGAGAATAACAGTGAGGTGGAAGCTCCAAACGTGTTGCATTGAGGTGAATTTCTGTATCGTGGTGTTTCTTCGGTAATCGCAGACTTATTCGTAGCACCTGTGAGCTGTTTAAAACGTGATACTGTAATGTGTACTTCTGGCAATGGGAGCTTTAGATTCTCCAAACCTTTGGGAAGCAGTGGTTCAGAAGGGTCAAAAGTGAGGAGCAGTTGCATGGTGCCATGTACCTGCATGCACCATATTCAGGTGCCACAGATATGTATCAATTCTGGCTCTAGAAATTGTTATTTTTATTACTATTATTAGTTGTGACATTTACTGAGCTCTTGGCCCATTTGCTCATGGAGGGAGTGGGAGAAGAGTAACATTGATGCAGAGACCACATAGAGATAAGGGAAATAACACCATGCCCCGGAATACTGAATATGATTTTAGTTCTTCATTTGCCAAGAAAGATTTAACTTTTGATGAACTGTTTGCTTATTCATCTTTGTCAAATTGTCTAGTTGCACTACAAAAGCAATTAACGCATATCTTTCTATTTATCATTGTTTTTATGGGCTTATAGGTAGCGCTGGTTTAGATTTTTTTTTTAAGTTAATTTTTATCTAGGAGTTTTCAGCCATAGCTTTTGACTCTTGCAAAGAAGGTTAACCAAAGTCAGAACTCCTTTGAAGAGAATTTGTTGGTGGAGGTGTCAAATATTGTATCCCCATGTTATGGTTGATGTGGCAAATAGGCTTTGGCAAGGTTTTCCCACAAGTTTATATTAGAACCAAAAAATTTATAGCTCCTAGTGTGTGCGGCTTTTGAGTTAACTCACAGATTAAACTTTATGTAAAAGAAGAAAGCATTTTTTGTGCTGATAGCAAGCAAAAACCTGCAGCTTGATGTGTTATGCCTCAGTAACTTCTGCGATACCATCTCTCAAGTGTAGTTTAGATGATGGGAACTTGCTTTTTATAGAGCAAGATTTCAGATCCTTAAAATAGTGTACATGAGTGGTGAGAACTGATTGGCCAGAACATTAAGTTTATTATTCAAACATATTTTGTTTGGTTTTGAATTTAGGCTTTTTTTTTTTTTTTTTTGCTTCATTTTTTTTTTAATTGACTTTTTGAGAATAGTGTCATACTTTAGAATTGTATTCTTTCTTGGGCCTGAGACTTAACTTGTTTAAAATACCATTTATTAATGTTCTTGTACTTGCAAGCACGTTTGAAATAAGCAATACCCCTCCACCTTTTTCCAGTACTAGAGGTTGAACCCATGGCCTTCATACTAAGCTGTACTCCCACACCTTTTAAAATTTTTATTTTGAGACAGAGTCTCCCTAAGTTGCCCATGCTGGGCTTGAACTTGCTATCTTCCTGCCTCACCTTCCCAGAATGCTGGGATTACAGGTGTGTACCATCATACCCTGTTTAAATAAACAGTACTTTTTATTTTGTAGTATTGTTGGTAAATATTATAATTACTTAAGGGTAAGTATTAGGCTCAGGGCTGAGTTTTAATAACTATCAATTGTGATAGCTGCAAGTCAATCAAATTAAATGGTAGAAATACTAGGCAGCAAATAGTAAAACAAATGCTTTATAAGCAGAATCTTTAAAAGATTTCTTTGAGATAAGAGAAGAACTTATTAGTCTTTTTTTCTATTAGTCTTAAAAACAAAAACTAAGCAAAGAAAAAGTCATTTATGATACAGTTTTTGATTTGTAAAATATTATTACTTTTTTGTTGTTATTTGCTTTTCTGAGACCCCATAGGGTCTTGCTTTGTAATTGAGGCTGGCTTTGAGCTCACACTGTAGCCCAAGGTGGCCTTGAACTCATGGTGATCCTCCTGCCTCAGCCTTTGAAGTGCTGAGATTACATATGTGTGCCACCATGCTTGGCCTGTAAAATGTAATCTAAAAAGTGAACTAAGCTGTCTTTATTCAGTGCCAGTAGGGCATCATCCAGAAAGTGTATGTGTATGTGTTGGACTAACTTATCTCTAGAATTTAGTGTGTCAGGCTTCAGTAACTACTGCAATAAAATTTCTTTAGTTCCAATGATGGAACTAAAACACCGTAATTTACTGATTGTTTTTAGCTTCTTTCTCTTGCTTTCCTGCCCTCTTTATGCTCAAACCATTACTGCTACACCAGATAATTTGCTTTTTCAGATTCTTATGGCATGTGACATCGTGCCTGTCCTCACAGGTCCCTGAAGATCTAGCTCAAATATACTGAGATGGTGGTGCTCCTTCTGTAATAACTTTGTTAGCTTTTTGTTCCCTGCCTGGAGGTCTCCTCACTTCTTGCTATACCTTGGGTACCCATCAGCTTCCTCCTTGCTTAGGTTCACTCCTGGGCATTTACTCTTTAAATCCTTGAGGGCAAGTACATGTTGTGCCCACTGTTGCTTACTAATGTGACTTGTAAAATAGTGGAATCTGTGTGTGTGTGAAATAATAAGTATGCTGTCACATGAACTAATGGGATTTGAGCCTTGAATTCCTGTAATATAGCATTCTTTCTACCTTATGTCTGCTACTTTCTGATCGTCAGCCTCAAACTATAGGCATGCTTCTCTGTTCCTGCACAGGCTTTGGGTACCAGAAAAGCTTTAGACTCTACCAAAATCTGCCTCATATCTGTTTACTTGTCGACAGTAGTTATTCCCCCTGCAGCAACATAAATTAAGTCTGTTTCTTCTCCACATAATAGCCTTTCATGTTTTCCAGGACAGTTATCAGGCCATCGCTAGATTTATCAATTAGATTACTTACTAAACCCATTTCAGCCAGCCACCAGGTACCAGGAGTACAGCTGAGAGCACATGCACAGTCCCTGTGTCAGGGGCTTGCAGTCTAGGCGGGGAGAGAACTATAGCATGAATTGATGGCAGCTGTACTGGAAGTATGCAGACAGCCCAAGATCCTTTGTTCCCTGCTGGTTTGTTTATATTTTGGTGCTGGAGATGGAACTCAGGCCCTGGCTAAGTGTGCCCCAACAGTGAGCTGCACCCCTGAGCCTCTTCCTTGCTTAATGGAAACTCACCATGCTTTCTTTAGGCAACTCTGTTTTTACGGTGTTCTAAACGTCAGTATATATAGTAAAACAAAAGATTTTGATATGACCTAACCAGAGTATGCAGCTGTTTTCTTAGGAAACTGTATCAGAAATTTTCAAACTTCATTGTGTATTCTTACTCTGCCACAGCTCATCATGAGACTTTGAGCTGATTAAATAATTTTTTTGTATTTTAGTGTTTTCATCTATAAAAACAAAGAGCAGAGGAGAGCAATGTTAATAATAGCTTGCACTATATAGTTGTAAGGATTAAATGACATAAGACACATAAAGTGCTGAGGACAGTGATTGGCATATGTTAAATGACATGGTTGGAGTTAATACTAATAGAAATGTTGTGGTATTACAGTATGCTTAACTGCAAGTCACCAGAATAATTTTGGGAACTTCATAGATTATAAGTGGCCTGGCCTTATTTTCTCTCTTTCCTCTAGAGATTTTGATCAGTTAAGTCTGCATGGGACGTAGGCAGCCACAGCTTTAACCCCCAAGGATTCTTAAATACCCCCAAATGAGAACTCTGCAGCACTCTACATTAATGCTTTTGGAGAAGCTTTTACAGATTTGAAGACTTAAACAGAATACTTGAAAGAAAGACTTGAACGATGCAGATAATGGCAAAGACATGGCCCCCAATCTCAGACCTCTGTGGACACAACACATTTGTTTATTAGTTTGGAACGCATCTTAAACACTGTTCCTTGTTTTTGTGGACACGTAAATGTGTGTCTTCATAATAGTAACAGGTAGACTTAAAAAATAAAAATGATTTTTAAGGCACCTTTGCAGTTAGAGCCCCCTTGTCTCCTTCCAAAACCTGTGAGGTGGGTGGAGGAGGTCATGTCTCTGCCCGGTCAGTTTGTACATGAGGGACCGTGCAAGATGGGAACTGGGAGAGCTGGGCCTCTGTCTCGTAGCCTGTTGTTCTTTTCATGTGGACTGCATGATCTCTTAGGTACATAATGTTTTTGGCTTTTATTGAAGTTGTGGTTCATAAAGTCTTCTGATCTTTTTGCCGTGTGAATATCTGCCAAACCAGATTTCCTCTTTTCCTTTAGTGTGTATATGCTTGCTTTAAGAATACGTAAATTTAAGGTTTTATGTTTATATCTGTCTACCAGGATGTATCTGTTGGGGAAAAAACCTAGAACTGGCCTGTGGTCATCTGTTACCAGGGTACACTTGGGCAAGTCTAATTTGTTCAGGACAGCTGAGGTCAGTGTAATACTTTCCACCTGCCTCTGTAACTGTTCAATTAACTCTTGAGGCAGAATCAATTAAATGTATTTATAGTCTTGTTACAGTCATAAAATAACATTACAATAATAGAGTAAGTGGAGAGAGCAGAGGGGAAAACCCCAATTAAGCCATCCCAACATTAACCTTTATTTGAAGGGGTGTCCTGGGGTTTGGATCTGGGGCTTCATGGCAAGTGCTCTACCACTGACCTACAGCCCACCCTTAGCTATTATTTCTTAATATAGAACCCTTTGAGATTTTCCATGTGTCCATACTTTGTAGTAAGTTTAGGTTTTGCATACTTTATGAATAGTTTCTTTGCAACTATGTAATATTCATCACTTTCTTTCGTTTTGTTTCTTTGAGATGAGGAGTTGCTATGTAGTTCAGGATGGCCTCTTTGACTCACTATGTAGTCTAGACTTGTCTTACCTGGAAACAGTCATCCTGCCTCAGCCTCCTGAATGGGAGGATTACAGTGTGTCCCACCATGCCTGGCACATTGTTTTTATTTTTAAAACTTTTTTATACAGTATATGAGTTGGTATGACAAATTTTGGTAAGCTCTTTGAAATTCTTGATATGCAGATACCTGTATTACATATAATACAATGACTTTTTGAATATTACATTTCTTTTATGTTATTACTACCATAGGATAATTTCAGTGAAGTAAGACTTTTAAGCTGAGGGTATTATCATACTTAAGACTTTTGATGTATGTATTTATTTAGTTTTTGGTACTGGGAATCGAACTCAGGACCTGGTGCTTGCCAGGCTGGTGCTGTGCCGCTGAACTATATCCCTGGCCCTACTTAATATTTTTGAAATGTTGGGTGTGGTAGTGCATGCCTATAATCCCAGCACTTGGGAGGCTGAGGCAGGAGGATTGCTGCAAATTCGAGGCTACACTGGGCTGCAGAGTGAGTTTAAGGCCAACCCAAATGACAACGAGACCCTGTCTCAAAAAACAAAACAAAACAAAACAAAACAAGACTTTTGGTATGTATTGCCTTATTGCTGACCAAAAATTTGTACTTACTAATAATTTTCCTAACAATCTAAGGATATACCAATTAAACAAAATTACCACCTTCTGCTAATATAATATTTTTTTCCTACTAAAGAGAAGTAGATGGTACATTGTTTTTGTCACTATTGCATATTTTGTATTTATTTTAAAAACAATCAGAAGGCATATTTGTGCGAAGGTACTGTATGAAACTTGTATTGGTTGTTTCATGCATGTAATGAGTCTTATTTTTTTGTGTTGACAATAGCATTTCCAAAACCATTGCATTTCTAGGTAAGCAGGAAGAAAGTGCAGCTCTTGCTTTGTGGGATAGATTGGTGTATTTGTCCACATTGGAATGTGACCTTACAACAGTTTTGTGACCTATCTTCAAGTGTTTCTTTAAACAGTTGTATAACAGGCCCCAACCTAAGATATTTTGTAATCAGAATGTCTGTGAGTGGGACTGAGGTATCTTTTTCTTTTTGAACAGGTTCCATAAGTGCTTATGAGGCCACCAGAGTTTGAGAGCAGCCTCTGGGCGCTACCTTCTAGCTAATTTTCTTCAGATTGTGTCTTTCCTGTGGGTAGAAAAAGACTGTTATGAACAGTTGCTCAGACATGCTAACAGAGGCCCGTTGTATAGGGAATGAATTGTGCAGCAGTACCCTTCTAGTGAAGAGTAGTTGGGCTCATTCTAGGAACAATAAGCCAGTCTTTGTAAGAGAAATTGAACTACATTAAAACAGCTTCTCGGAAATCTCGTGGGGCTGGTGGCTGTGTTTTATTTAAGTCCTCAAAAGTCATGGCGTTCTCCTGACCTGAACCCATTTCCTGCTCAGCCTTTGGTCAGCCTGAGGGTAGTGCATGGACAGTCTTATTGTCACAGCAGCAAAAGCTGTGTTAGGGTTAGTGCCCACCATTTGCCAAGCACTGGCTTGGGTGTTCTAGATATCCTTGTACCCGTTTTTATATAACATTTAAAGGCAGGTGCCATTTTCATGTCGTGATGAGAGGAAGCCGAGGCTTAGAGCAGTTGAATAATCCAAATCACACAGCTGCAGGGTAGTAGTGCTTGGTTTTCAGATTCTTTGGCTTCTTTTCCATTTATCACTCTTTCCTTTTTTCTCCTTATTTTTGTTTCTAGCTCAGGTTGTTCCTAGTTCATCAAAGGTCAGTAGGCTGCCTTGGGAGAAGTACTATATGCTCCCACCATTTTGCAGCATTTGAAGACTACTCCCTAGCTGGAAGGGCTGTGGGAGAAAGAAGCTTCCCATTAGGGTTTCCATAAGGTTTAGATCTGATGATGATAGATTAGATTAGATTCCTTGATCTGAAATCAACCCTTGGATAATCCAGATCACTGAAGACCTAATATAGACTTTTCTTTTTATGTACGTAACTGTGGGTTGAACCCAGGGCCTCACAGATAATAAAATATGCCATTGTAGCCATTTGTAAGCACATAATTCAGTGGCATTAATTACTTTCAGTTTGCCACTATCCCCATAAATCCACTCCCAGACCTGCCCATCACGCCAGATAGAAGCTGTACCTGTGAAGCAGGAACTCCTTACTCCTCTTTCCCCTATTCCCTGCTAATTTCCCATCCATTTTTGTCTCATGGATTGGCCTGTTCCCTATTTTTCATATAAGTGGACTCATACGATGTTCGTCCTTTTGTGACTAGCTAACTTCGCTTAGCATAGTGTTTTTGAGATACATCCTTGTCATAGCCTGTATAGTATCTTAATGCCATTTCTTTTTTATTGCTGAAAATACTTTGTTGTATGCTTACACCACATTTTATTCATTTGTTGATGGAATTTGACATGTTTACATTTTTTGGTTATTGTGAGTAATGCTGCAATATAGGTGGTGTACAAATATCTCTTTGAACCTCTGCAGTTCTTTTGGGTGTCTATCTTAGAGTGGGTCATTCTCACTTTTGGGTCATGTGGGAATTCTGCATTTCACTTTTTGGAGCAAATGCCAAACTGCTTTTCACAGAGGCACCAGCTCTGCACAAGAGCTCCAGTTTCTCTACAACCTCACCAATACTTACTATTTTGTGTCATAAAAATTGCTTTTATTATATTTATTTACAGAATGTGTAAAGTAACATCTCATTAGAGTTTTGATTTGAATTTCCACAATGACTGTCGCTGAGCAGCTTTTCATGTGTTTCCTGGTCATGTGTATACTTTGGAGCAATGTCTGTTGAAATCCTTTGCCCATTTTAAAATTGGGTAATTTCTTGTTTTTTTTTCTTTCATTTGTGGTACTGGGAATTGAACCCAGGGCCTTTGCACTGAGCTGTATGCCCAGCCATTTTTATTTTTTATTTTGAGATACGGTTTTGATAATTCATAATTTGCCCAGGCTGGGCTTGAACTTGAGGTACTTCTGCCTCAGCTTCCCAAAGTACTGGGTAGTGTGCTATTGCACTGGGCTTGTCTTTTTACTGTTGAAATAGAAGTTTCTTGTCTATTCTGCTATAAATCCATTATCAGATATATGATTTGCAAATATTTTTCCCACTTTGTAGATTGTCTTTATTTATAGTGAACTTTAATGCACAAAAAGTTTTAAATTTCAATGAAGTCCAGTATAGCTATGTTTTCTTTTGTTGCTTGTGGTTATGGTGTCATCTCTAAGAATTGTTGCCAAATCCAAAGTAATAATGATCTATCCCTGTGTTTTCTTCTAATATTTTATAATTTTATTTTTTTTGTTGTTGTTGTTGTTTTGTTTTGTTTTTTTCCAGTACTGGGAATCGAACTCATGACCTTGCGCTTGCCAGGCAGGCACTGTGCCGCTGAGCTAAATCCCCAGCCCCTAATATTTTATAATTTTAGTTCATATATTGAGGTTCTTGATCTACTTTGAGTTAATTTTTGTACATGATGTGAAGTAGGAGATTCCAATTCAGTTTTTGCATGTGGATATTGTTATCCTAGTGCCATTTGTTAAAAACTAATAAAAGCTTACATTCTGTATAATTAATAAATTTCTTACATTCTTTGTCACTCAGCGGCATTTATATTTTGCTTTGGGCATTTGCCTTTGTTGGATTCCACATCCTATCTTCTTCCTTTAAAACAGGGTACATATTTTATGTACTGCTTTGCCTCTTGATGTATGAGACACTAATAAATGAGTTTCCTTTCCTTTTTAAAAATTATATATTGTTATTTAACTGACTTTTTTAGATCCTCAGCGTATTTTATTTTTTCTTTTACAATCAAATTTATTGGTACATTTTACATATACATAATGATCACATTCATCATGGAGAATTTGTGCCTGTACGTGATATAGCATTTCTTTTTTTCCCATTCCCCAACCTTCCCTTCAACCCCTCCACTCCTCCCCATTTACAAAAGCTTTGTTTCCATTTTTTCCTTCTTTTCTCATTCTTTTCACTTTTTCCTTCTTTCCTTTACCCCTCCTCCCTCCCTTGTTCCCCTCCCCATTTGAACATTTTCTTCCTATTTCCTATTATACATTTTGGTCCTTATTTACACTTACAGTTTCTCACAGCAGAGATACAATTTGGTATTTACATATGTGTGTCCCGTTTATTTCACCTAAGAGTCTGGTCTTAAGGTGCATTCATTTACTTAGAAATGTCTTAAGCTTATCCTTCTTTATGGCAGAGTAGTAGCCATTGTATAAAAAAACCATGTCTTCTTTATCCATTCACCATTTATCTATTCAACAGCCCAAATGCTGTTTCCAAGATTTGGCTATTAAAAACTGTGCTGCTATAAACATGGGTGTGCATATATCACTGTGGTATGATGCTTTTAATTCTTTCGGGAAGATACTAAGAAGGGGAATAGCTGGGAATAACCTCTGGTCCTAGTGTTTTGAGAAATCTCCATACTGATTTCTACAGTGGTTGCACCAGCCTATACTCCCACCAACAGTGTTTTATTTTTATTTTATTTTAGTTTTGGAACTGTGGATTGAGCTCAGAGCCTTACTTACATCTGCTAAGCATGTGTATTTCCGCTGAGCTATGCCTGAAGCTCCTATTTAATTTTGAAACAGTTTGTTTTCCAAAGATAGATTTTAAGTACCTTCATGGTATAAGTGTATGCTATACTTGTTTCCCAATTTCCTTCTCTATTGTGGTGGGACGTCACTGTAGTACCTAATCTGGTACTACCCACATCATTGTGGTGCCTAATCTGGTAGTATGCAGGTGTTGTCCTTAACCTTTGTCGATTGAATTATGTTGCTGAACAGATCTTTATGAACATGTTTAGGTAGTTGTTGAAAATCCCCCTTAGAAGATTATTGGTCTGTGTGTTAAAGAATTCTAGGTTTTTCACTCAAGTCCTTTAAAGTCATTTTTCCAAATATGGGGATTGATAGGTCTTTCAATGCATTAGGAATTTTGGGAGGTGATAGATGGTATTTGGATAAACATGCTGATGCATGCCTATAGTATCAACAGTCAAGAGGCTTATGGAAGTTCAAGCCCAGCTAGGTCTGCGTAGCAAATTCAAGGTCAGCCTGAACTATGGACTTAGTGAGACCCTTTCTCAAAAAAAAGATACATTTCATGAGTGTGTGGAACATATTTACATTGCTATATATGATTCTGGTGACATGACTTTTAAACTGGAATTTTACTCATTTTAGGGTGATGTTGTATGACTTGACCTTCCTTTTTGAATTTTGACAAATATTTAGTTTCAAAATTATTTTCAGTTTGTGCAATGAGCATGCATTTTTACAAAAAGCAAAGTCTGTAATACTAGCAAGTTCTTCTTTTGACTAGAAATTCCAAGGGTTACCAAGTGGAGAAGTATCTGCTGCTTCTGTCTGGATCTCTTACCATATTTCCCCCGTCACACCCCAGTGTTGAGTGGTGACTGGGGTTACTTGTCATAGGCAATGTGACTTCCCCTGGGAGTCCATTTTGTAATCTGCAGTCCAGATGCAGTGAAGAAAGCTCATCTTGAAGGCTGGCCTGTGGTATTTTTGTTTTTCAGTAGATTTTGGACTCCTAAGTAAGTGTTCCTAAGCATCTTGTTAGGTAAATACTGAGATACTGGTTGTTTACCAATGGTTTCTTTTATAAGATTCTTATTAACAATGGAAACAAAAAGTTATTTATCCTTTTATTTCCTAATTCCAAACATCAGAGATGACAGAGCAAATTTAGTATTTTATATGCTTCAAAGACGATTGTCAATCAACTAAGTGATTCATCAAGAGCTTAAACTCCCTTAGTAGTAATAAGGGTTTACATTAGGGACAGTAGGAAGGAGGGATGTTGTTTTCTTTTACTACCCCAATTCTTCTTCAGGGAGAAGTTGGGCTTGTATGTATCCGAATATATATACCTTGTGTACCTCATTTGCTTGCATAGTTTGATGCAAGAAGTACTTATTTTCATGGAGTACATTACCCTGCAGGCATAGGCTTCTATTCTCAGAAGGGTGGCCTTTTAAAAAGAATGCTGTCAGCTGAGCATGCTGATGCATGCCTGTAGTATCAGCAGTCAAGAGGCTGATGCGAGTTCAAGCCCAACCTACATAGCAAATTCAAGGCCAACCTGAACTATGGACTACTTAGTGAGACCCTTTCTCAAAAAAAAGTAACCTGATCTGATTGAGCTGGGTTAATGATTAGTGTGACATTATAGCTTATACTAATTGACCTTACCGATTAGGACTGATTGGAATGCCAAGCACATTGCAACCTGGAACTAAATTTCTAAAATAAACATCATAGAAAAAGCTTTCTATTCCATTATTCTTCTCAGGATTTGGAGTAGATGTCTGAAATTGCCAAAGGAGCATTTGTTTGGACAAAGTAACAATATTTAGCTGACGTGTATAGTAATGATTTTATAGAGTTATGAAAGAGTGACTCAGCACCAGAAGATTGAACATCTCATTGTAATCATTTGGTTACTTGATGTCTTTTGGGGAGAATAGGGACAGGAGGGGATGCAGAAAGGTGTATTAATAAGAATTGTGGCTAAAAATGCAGAGCTTTTAATGAAAACTGTTGCCATTAAGAGAGTTATTCTAAGTGACAAGTAGTTGAGACTGAACAAACTGTGTAACTTGATCAGAATCTTCAGCAGACTGCTAGTGTACTTAACAGAGAGAAAGGTCTCAGCGTTGTTCCCAAAGAGGTCTGTGTCTAGGAGGGGAGGGCAGGCAAGTGAGATGGTTATGATTCAGTGCCTTAAGTCTGCCACTACGAAAGACCGCAGAGAGAGGGGCTCTGTTAAGCTTGATTGTGTCTCTCCAGTTTTATGTATTAGAAACTTCATCCCCAAATTCCTCTTTGGAAAGTAATTAGGATTAGATAGAGTCATGAGAAGAGGCCTGCACAATGGTACTAGGGGCTTTATATTGAGAGAGACCCACATTAGCACATTGGGTGCCTCACCATGCTGCGCCCTCCGTTATGTTATGATGGAGTAATACAGCCCTCAGCAGGTACTTGTGCCGTGTTCCTGGGCTTCCCAACCTCCAGAACTTTGAGCCAAATACATTTCTATTCTTTATAAATTACCTGTCTAAGTATTTTGTTATAGCAACAGAAAATAGACTTAAAACAGCCTCATAATTGGGGGTAGGGAAAGCCTTGGCCTCTTCCTGTTTTGACTTAAAGGTGTGAGGTCCTGAGTCAAATATACAGCTTCTGGTTGGCACTCGTAGGCCTGTCTCTTGACTCCATTTGTGGTAGACCTGTGTTGCCTAATGACATAGCTTGTGACCATGGGATAAGGAGACTGACTCTTGGCAATTTTCCTGCTATGTTCTAACTTTGTGAAGTGGCCATGGATAAGTCAAGAAAGTACCTCTGCTGAGAGAAGGCTGTTTGAAACTAACATCTGTTAAAATCCCAACTCCTGATAAAATCAAACTCTTCTATTTTCAGATCTTCACTTGAATCAAATTATCAATAATTCAGTTTTGAAATTTTGTGGCTGAAAGTTAGACATTGTCCTTTTGGGAAACGGACTGCTGTTGCACTTGGCTTCTGATAATGATGGCATTAACACATTTATTTTTCAGTGTAGTTACAAGCCTATTACATGCATTGTTGACTATAGAATTGTAAAAGAAAATACCTAGGAGACATTTCCTGTAACTCTCCCTTCCTTTTCCTAGGGCTGAGGATTGAACTCAGGGCCTTAGACGTATTAAGCAAAAGCTCTACTACTGTACTGCATCCTTTTGTGTCCCTTTTTATGAATTTAAATCTGTTATTGTTGTAGAGGAGAATTCTTTTCATCTTGCTTAAATTACCTAGAAATGAGAATATTGCTAGCTAAATGCATGAATGTTTTTTTGGTACTGGGAATCAACCTCAGGACCTTGCGTTTGCCAGGCAAGCGCTGTGCCTCTGAGTTGTACATCCCTGTCCTGTATGAAATTTTTATATGATAAAATATTCATTTTTTGAACATGTTCATGATATATACACATAATTTAAAATGTTAAGTTTCTCTCTTGTTTGCCATCCACCCTTTCCCAAAGGACTTATGCATGTTAGGCAGAACCAGGGCCTTAATGTATACTAGATAAGTGCTCTGTCACTGAGCTGTACCCCTAGCCTCCTTTTTAATATTTTAATGACTAACATAGCTGGGTATTATGATATTGTATGTAATATCATAATGTGCTGAGCCTTCTATAGATTAGCTTTTAGTTTTTCCTGATCTTTTGCATTTATAAATAATGCTATGAAGCATAATTCTATAATGTTATTTTGCATGTATATAAATACATAAATTCCCAGTTTGGGTTAAAGATTATGTTCCATAAAATTTTGAGAGATAGTACTAGGTTATTTACCTTAAAGGTTATAACAAAAGCCAGACTGTAATAGAATCCTGTAGTTATACATTTGAAAAATGTATTTTCAAAATAGCATATAACCATGTCATCTCATCTTCGAATTAAAACATGGCTGTAGTTCAGTGGTCAGAAGTGAATGGCCGGGAGCATTGAAACACACCTACTACGTACCAGCTACTCTGGAGGCTAAGGCAAGAGGATTGTAAATTTCAGCCCAGCCTAGGTAACTTAGTGACACTTTGTCTGGAATAAATGAATGAATGTGCTGGATGTAGCTCAGTGTAAAGGACCTAAATCCAATCCCCTAATTAGGGGTGGGGGGAGAAAAGAAAAAAGAAAAAGAAAAACGGAAGGGAATTGAAGATTTGTTTTGTTTTCATTTTTTTGACTTGGTAAGAATTCCATGGCTAGATGGGGTTCAAGAATAAGTTTCGTTTCCTTATACATGTTTTGCTGCCTTCTGGAGATGAGCTCTAGGTAGAGTTTCCTGAATCACTGCCTGTTTTGTTTTTTTAGTTCTTGGTATAATAACTGATGGTGGCTCGGTATGATTATAATTCTATTTAACTTTACAACCAACTTTCTAGTATTTATTGAATAGAGAGTATGGTTTAGCTAGAAAATGTGAACAGATACTGTACTTCCTAATGTTTAAAACTTACATTTTAAAAATAAGTAATACATGGTTTAAAAGTTTAAAGGTATGCAAGGAGAGAGTGAAATGTAAGTCTTCCTCCACCCTCTCCTCTGTTCTCTCACATCCCGTTCTTTGTGCCAACACAGGTTTTAGTTTTTTAAACAGGCTTCCAGATGGTCTGTGTATATACAAACCATTACATGAGCTTTGTAAAGGCTTCAGGCTTGTTTTATTAGTAGTGCCATTTTTCCTTTTTTTGGTTTTTTTCCGGCACCAGGAATTGAACTCACGACCTTGTGCTTGCCCGGGAGACGCTGTGCTGCTAAGCTAAATCCCCAGCCCTGCCATTTTTCTTTTTAACATTTATTATTTTATTATATAAATAGTACATTTTTATTTTCAAAAATACAGTCTTAACATTTTAGTTTTTTTTTTCTGTACTTTTTCTATGAGTGAAGAATATAAGTGGATACATTTTTGTTTTTGAGCTTGATCTCATTGTGATGCCTATGTTGGTCTTGGCTTCCTGGGCTTCAGTGATTTTCCTAGGTATCCAGCCTGTTAAGTAGCTAGGATTACAGACTCACGCCAATCTGTTCAGCTCACTTTTTATTTTCAAAATGAAAATGACATAAAATTACTATTTTCTAGTTTGCTTGTTTTCACTAAAATGATTATATTGAAATCTTTATAGGGCCTATAAGAATGTATTTGTACCGTTACTCTTAGTAGCTACATGGTCTGCTGTATTATAATTTATTTCCTTGTTCTCAATTCTTGAACATTTTAAGGTTATTTGATTAGTTTTTATGAGTAGCTGCAACAAACAACTTTATACTGCATATACATTATGGCATACTAGACAGATTATTGCCTTAGATGAATTTTATTTTTATCAGCAATGTATTTGATTAAATTCACTTACCTTTGTGTTTTTTTTTTTTTTTTTTTTTTTTTTCGAGACAGGGTCTCACTATGTAGTTCAGACTGGCCTTGAGCTCACTATGTAGCCCAGCCTGGCCTCAGACTTGCTGTAACTGTCCTGCCTCAACCTCCCAAAGCTGGGGTTATAGGCATATGGCATCATGCTGGGCTAAATTACATTTTTAAGTGCTCTTTTTATGGTTGTTTGTTTAAATATAGGACTAGAGTGATTTTTAGGTTTTTGGTGTTGTAAAGAAAGCTGTGTTAATGTTCAGTGGAAATCAGTGAGTGTTTGAACAATACTGGAGCAATCACAACTGAGTTTGGAAACCGAGTACGGTATCTGTGTGTTGTGCTATTTGGTACATGTTAATATTGTTAAGGCACACATCTCTTTTTGTGCTTTGCTTTAGAAGTTTCCCCTAATCCATAAAACACGATGATCAGTATGTTATTTTATTAATTGTAGTGTCTATTATAGTTTCATAGAGAAGTATCACAAAATTTCCCCATTAGATGGAAGTGTAGTAAAGTACAGACTTCAACTATTGTGCTTGAAGTGTGGCTGAGGGAGGGGTTAGGAAGGCGTATATGAAATGGTCTTCAGTAGTCGATCTAATGTAACAAATTATTTTTTCCTGCCATTTTGCTTATATTGCACTGAAAAGATTTGAAGTAAATACAATAAAATCTGATTTGTCAATGAAGAAGTGAGGTTCTAAAACCCTCATGGCATGTTTTTTTCCTTCTGCAAGTGCAGGGCTCCTTATTCTTGAAAACTGTGTAACTCTAAGGGTTTTCCTAGTCCATCATGTTCTGTTTCCTCAGTGTGACTCCTGGCTGGAGCAAGGAATGGGAGAAAGGAAAATGAGCTTACGGGGTGAGGGACCATAAAATATCCTGTATTTTCGTATGTACCAGGGTATATCTAAGACAAATATGGCCAGCGCTGCCTTTGCACTGCTGTATATAGTATTGTCTCTCGCTGTTCTATATAGTATTTCCTCTTTTCATTGTGCACTAAGGAGTCATCAGAAAAGTAGAGTCTGGCAAGAAAGCATCTGGATCCACTCTCTTGGACTACATAGTTTGTTTGTTTTCTGCCCAGTGAACTTGGAGCTCAGTGAGGGCAGTGCTGGGAGGTTGGCAGGCACATTAGGTATTCACTGCATTTCGGAAACTAAGATCAAAATCCTGCTGACGTCATGTGTATTTTAAACATTTTTTTCTTCTTGTTTTTTACTGTTCATTTTTAAATAATCACAGATTTATAAGAAGCTACAGAAATAAGTTTTCTAATGTCTCATTTTCCCTCAGTGGTGGTATATATTTGGTTGATTCTATCCCTTTCCCACTGGATTGTTTCACTGTCCCTCTGCTGCCCCTCTTTTCTTCATTATTGGTCATAGCTTTGGCTTTTCACTGAGAAATACTGAGGGAAACCTCAGATAAAGGTTGCTGACCCCTCTCCTAGGACTGACTGTGGGACGCATATAGTTCCCCTTTCATTTGTTCTTTATGGACCACTTGCACAGTGTATGGTGCTAGGCCAGTTACAAGATGCTCCTCCTCATTCAGGCTGCTCTTACTTTGAGAACATTAAGTATGTGGGTATATCCTCCTTTGTGGTTCATTTTTATAAATTATATATACATGTGTGTGTCATACTTAGACCCACATTTATTATTGATGTGGAGAAACAGTGGCAGTTTGGTGAGAATAGCTCCAGATTTGTAGTTAGAAACCTTAGTTCAAATCCTGGTTCTATTCCATATTTGTTGTATGATACTACAGATCAGTTTAATTCCAAATCTGTGAATCTGTTGTCTTTTGTAAAATAGGTTTTGCAGGATTTGGTGGTAATTCCAACACTTAGGAGGCTGAGTCAGGAGCATTGGTGGTGAATTCAGTAATTTGATGCCAGCTTGGTCTACATAGTCAGCTCAAGGGCAGCCTGAACCATGGTGAGATCCTGTCTCGAAAAACCAAACCAAATAACAAAAACCCAAAATACAAAAGAGGTTTGGTAATGATACTTAGAAAAGTTTTGTGGAAGAGAGACAAATTGGTATTTGTATGATCACTTAATGAATTGGAAGTGCTGTTTCAAATGTGAATAACAATGCTTATCTTATTTTTATTATAGTATTTGTTTATAGGACTGTGGGTCAAACTCTGGGCCTCATGCATTTTAGGCACCTGCTCTACCACTGAGCCATATCTCAGCTTACCATGCTTGTTTTAAATGGTTGATGTGATAGCTACTGTAAACTATGACTGTATTATATTTTAGCTATTTTACTCAGTAACAGAGAAAAACGCATCTAGATTTTATATTCCCAGCCGTCTTAGACCTTCTGTCTTCAAATTAAATACCTAGTACTTAATTGGTTTTCTTTTTTTCAACTGAGTGTAACCTAGCTCCCTTGGGAAGTTTAGGATGGCCATGTCAGCTGTCATACTATCAAATGGCATATCAAATGCTCTCTCTTTTCTTATTTACCTAAGCCTGGGGATTATCCTGTTTAGAAGCATCTTAGAAAAATCTCTCAAACTACCATACATGCACCTTCCTGTTCAAGCTTTTGAGCAGGTTTTGCTGGTAGAAGTGAACTTTCCATGTGGTTCAAGAAGTCAAGATTTTGTTTTAAAGGGGGCATCTTTAAAATAAATGGATATATAGAATTAGTAGTCAGTATGAAACTGAGAAATAAAATAAAAAATTAAGGTTTAGGTGATTGGCATATTGCATTTTATTAAACCTAGTGTAGATACAGGGAAACTTCTGAGTCATTAAGGTACAGACATCTATAGGATACCCTCCCTCCATAACAGTAGGATATACATTATTTTCAGGAACATGTGGACATTCTCCAGGATGAACCATAAGTTATGTCATAAAACAAGCCTCAATATATTTAAAGTAATTTAAAAATCGTGCAAAGTATATTCTCAGACCGCAGTGAAATGAAATTAATAGAAGGAAAATTTGGAAATTCACAAATACTGAAATGAAAGTACATAGTTCTAAATCACTGATGACTCAAGGAGAACAATAATGAGGAGAGTGAGAAAGTACTTAGAGGTGAAAGCAAACAAAACACAGCATATCATGGTGGTGATGCTTGTAAACACAGAATTATACACTTAAAATGGATAAAGTGGTAAATCTTACATATGTTTTACCATATGTAATTAAATAAAATCCTGGTATTCATTTGTTCAATAATCAGTGTTTATTGGTTACCAGCTATGTTCCCTGAAAAAAACAAATTAGAAGATGTGACGAAGGCAGTACTTAAGAGAAATTTATGACTCTGAATGTCTGTATTAAAAAGAAAAAAGTCTCAATAACCTAACAGTAGTCTCAGTAAGCAGTAACCTAACCTTCTATCTTAAGAATTAATAGGAGAACAACTAAATCCAAAGCAAGCCAAAGGAAGAAAAAGAAATATTTGATGGGAAATAACTAAAATAAAGAAAAAAGAGAAAATAAACAATAAAAATTGCAAAGGTCAGCAAAATTGACAAACCTTGAGCTAGACTGACGAAGGAAAAAGCCGCACAAGACCCATAAAATAAGATATGAAAGAAAGGTTATGGTTATTGACCTTAAAGGGGGAAACAAAAGATCATTAGGAAATATTAGGAACAATTTAAATGCCAGCAAGTTAGACAGTTGAGATACATGCATTTCCAGAAAGACACTGAAATTGTCTCAAGAAGAAATAGAAAATCTGAATATACTAATAACAAATAGAGATTGAATTAACAATCAAAAACACCCCAGAGATACATGATTTTTTCCAAATATTTAATGAAGCATTAACATAATTTCGTAAAAAAAATCTTTGAAAATACAGGCAGCACTTTCCAACTCACCTCTATGAGGACATTATTCACTAGGTATCAAAAGCAGACAAAGATACCACCAGAAAACAAAGCTAGAGAGCTGTAGCCCTTATAAATATAGATGTAGAAATCCTCAGTAGAATACTAGCAAACTGAATCCAGCAATGTATCAGAAGGATTATAAACTATGAGTAAGTGGGATATATCCCAGAAATGTAAGGTTGGTTTAATATCTGAAGATCAGTGTCATATGCAATATTAATACAGGACAATGAGTATAAGATCCTCTTAGTAGCTGTAGGAAAAGTATTTTTACAAAATCTAACATCCTTTCATGATAAAACTGCTAAACAGATGAGGAATGAGAATACTTTCTCCGTGTGATAAAGGCCCACAGCTGACATCAATCATACTTAAGGCTATAAGACTACATGTTGTCTTCCTAAGATCAGAAATATAAGCATGTTCCTTTTTTTTTTTTTTTTTTTAAACTGCCACTTCTGTTCAGTGTTGTACAGGGCATTTGAGGAAAAAGGAGGAAAAGCCATCCAGATTGGAAAAGAAATAAAACAATCTGTGTTTTTAAAAGACATGATATTATATGTAGACTATCCTAGGGAATCTGTTAGAAAACTAGTAGAACAAGCTGGATGTGCTGGCCCAGGCCTGTAATCCCAGCACTTGGGAGACTGAGGTAGGAGGACTGCCCCAAGTTCAAGACCAGCCTGAATACATAGTGATTTAAAGGCCAGCCTGAACTACATAGTGAGACCCTGTCTCAAGAAAACAAAAAACAGCAACGACAAAAAAAACAAAACCAACAAAACTATTAGAACTCATAAATTATGAGTTCAGCAAGAGCAATATATAAAGATCAGTGGTATTCCTTTATACTTCCAGTGAGTAGTCTGAAAATGAAACTAAGAAAACAATTCATAGTGCATAAAAAGAATTTAAAAATGTATTAGTAAAGGTAAAGGGTGAAACATACTCTAAATTATGAAACATCATTGAAAAAAATTAAAGATCTAAATAAGTCATCATGAATTGGTAAACTTGATGTCATGATGGTAGTACTCGTCATGTTAGTCTACAGATTCAGCATAATCTCTATTCAAATCCCAGCTACTCCTCTGCAGAAATTGAAACTGATCTTAAAATTTCTATGGAAATGTAAGGGACCCTGAATAGCCAGAACAGTCTTGAGAAAGAACAAAGTTGGAAGACTGTCATAGCTTTCTACAAAGCTACAGTAATTGAAACAATCAGATACTTTTACAAAGATAGACATGCAGATGAATGGATAGAATGAGAGTCCAGAAATAAATGCTGACATTTATGGTCAATTGATTTTTCATCAGGGTGCAAAGACAGTTCAGTGGAGAAGGAATAGTTTTGCTGGGATTACAGATGTGTGCCACTACACTAGGCTCACATAAGCTTTAAAAAAAAGTTTTAAATACTGTGTGTCTGTATCTTATACAATTTTACATTCCATTTTGTTTAGTTAAAATTTTTTTTTAAGCTCTCTCCCCTTTTTGGGTGCTACTGGGAATTGAACCCAGGCATTTACAATTGAGTTACATTCCTGACCCTTCAGATTTATTTATTTTTTATTTTATTTTGACACGAAATCTCTATAAGCTGCCCACGCTGGCTTTGAACTTGTTATAACCCTGTTGCCTCAACCTCCTGAGTAGCTAGGATGATAAGTGTGCACTATCTCTTCCAGTTTAAGTTATATTTTTATAACAATAATTTTCTCACATATTTTTTCCGCATAAGCTTTTTTTAAGAGTAAGTTATAAAAATATTTTAAGTTATGGGTGATTTCAAACACATACATAGCAAAGAGAATAGTAGAAACCTCATGTCCCCATCATGGGGCTTCCACAGTTCTCAGTGCACATCTGTCTTATTCCATCTCTGAGGGGTTGTGAGCAGTAGGGAAAAGGTAAAGGCAGTTCTTATATAAACCAACCCCAAGAGAAGACAAAATAAAATTAAAATTATCTTCTACTTTTACAATGCACTAATGGGAGTAAATATTTAAAATATCTGAAAGAACTTAAAAATCTCATTAAGATATTAGCTAAGGCGAATACTAACCATTTTGGATATCTTATCTGACACCTGTGTATATTTTCCCTTTTTCTTTTTCCACTTCTTTTAGCTGAATGATCCACTAATCCACTTGCCCTATTTTCTTAGGAATTGAAGGCTTTCTTCTTGATTTACACTTTAATAATAGGTATACATTCCATTCTAAAATACTGAAAGGCACATTTTCATACATTGTGAAGTAGTAATGTCTGATTTTGAATGTTTAATTTGTAATTATAAAAGTAGCATGTATTCATTATAGACAAATTTTAGAATCTATATAGAAAAGTACAAAGATTAAGAAATGTATAATTTTGGCCAGAGAATAATCAACATTAATGATTTTCTCATTTATGTGACCTTTTTAAATGTAATATAGTGAACCTGAACTTTTTATTCATTTATAAACATTTATAGTGTATTTTGTCACGATTGCACTGTGATTGCACTCCAATCACACATTGGAGTGCGTGATTGAGAGTTTGTTTAACTTCGAGTTTTTTCATCTACTGCAAAATATGGTTTTCATTTGAGTAATTCCACCTTTTAAAGATATTATTTTTATTGATACATGAAAATGATCTGTCTTTATAGAGTACTGTGTGTTATGATACATGTATACACTAAGTGATGTTCAAGTCAAGGTAAATAAATCTAACTCAAACATTTCTCTTTTTTGGGAGGTGAAAACATTTTCTTAGAATGTACAGTATAGGGGCTGGGGATTTAGCTCAGCAGCAAAGCACCTGCCTGGCAAGCGCAAGGTTGTGAGTTCAGTTCCCGGTACCGGAGAAAAACAAACAAACAAACAAAAAAAAACACTAAAAAAAAAAAAAGAATGTACAGTATACTATTTTCACCTGTAGTCACCCCAATTGGCAGTAGAACATTAGAAGTTATTTTTTCTATCCCTAGGTTTTTGCGTGTGTGTGTGTCTTTTTGAGACAGGGTCTCACTATGCAGTTCAGGCTGGCCATGAGCTTACTGTATAGCGCAGGCTGGCCTGGCACTCTCAACTGTCCTCTTGCCTCTGCCTCCCAAGTGCTGTATCCCTGGGTTTTAATTCTCTTCCCGGGGTAAATAATTGTATGATGCCCAACTATGTCCCGATTCTCCAGTTTACAGATGACTTATACAGAATTCCCGAAGGCCAAAGTGCTGTTACTTTTGGTGCTAGAAATTGGCTGTTGGGCCCTGTGTCTATCCAGTCTTCCTGTTCCATGCCTGACTGGTAATTTCCAGGCTTTTAGAGAGTAGTTTCCAGTGTTTAGTATTACTGAGTAGTGTTTAAGCAGAATTTCTTGTGAGTGGTTAGAGATGGTTAAAGATATTTGAGTAGGTGCAGCTAGAGAAGTGGCAGGAGGGCATGATGTGTTTTCCCAGAAGTGGGAAATTTTACAAGAAAGAAGGGGTCATCAACTTTGGAATGCTGCTGAGAGGTAGAGTTACTTAGAAGCAGAGAAACCTTGGTTTTGCCAGTAAGGCTGTCCCTGGGTATCCCCACAAGTGTAGCTCCCAGTTATAGAGCATTGGGGAAAGCAGGCCGAAAGGTTAAGGTGTGCACCAGCGGAGTTGCTGGTATGACAGCTGACTACAGAAGCTTCATTGTTAATAGTGTCATTGTTGAAAGGCATGAGCTAAAGAGAGGGCGTTTAGAAGACGGGTGATTTAGAGGACATTTACAGGTGACTGGAAACCAGCCAGCCAGTAGAGGAGAGCTTGCTGAAGTTGAGTGCAGATGACTGTAAGGGTAAAGGTTAAAGGTCTGAGGAGGCAGAAAGGAGGGGTGATATCATCTACCTGGGTGTGGAAGCCACTAAAGAAAATGAAAAGCGATAGGGAAGGAGCCAGGGAGGCTGGAGTGAGATTCTGCAGTAAAGCAGGGATTGCAGGGGGATGCCGCCACACCCAAGTTTTCTGCATTTTCAAATGGAGAGAATTTTTTATAAAATTGTTTCTATATGAACTTTTGCCTGTTGCTGATTTCTGTTTTTATGATTTAATTGTAAATGCTTAGACAACATCTTGGGCATACAGAGAGGAGAGAACATGTTAGAGTGCTTATTTGCTTGGGTAGCTAAATAATATTTCTAAAGGCTATGTAGGGGACTAGTGACATTATCTGTTTTTAGGGAAGGAAATGGGAAAAGGAGTGAGAGGAAGGTCTTAAAGTCTTACACCTTTTAAATTTGGAACCTTGTGATTAATACCTGTTCCCTGAAGACCTTTGACAGTAGAAATGGAGAAAATATGCAAAAGCTTGGAAAAGGTACCCCCAAAAGCAGTTTAGTAAAAGTAAGTGTAAAAGTGAACTATTACTTTTTTTTTTTAGAGAGAAAGGAGAAAGAAAATAAGAATCCTTTCTGCTTGATGTCTGAAGTTTCCAGTCTTTTATTCTATGAGTTTTGTGTGTATGAATTAATGACCTACTTTAGTTGAGCTTTTATTGTATAATTACCTTTAGGAAGCATGTAGGGGCTGTAGATGTAACTCAGTGGTAGAGTATTTGCCTAACATATGAGTCTTACTAGTTTAGAATGAAAAGGACTGAGTAATGGTTTTAGGAGAGAAGAAATTAAAGTAAGAAATGCATGGGTATGATTTCTAGCATTTGTAGGTTAACTAGATAGCTTATATAATTTGTTTAAGACAGTTTTGAGGACTTGGGGCTTAGCTTATCGGTAGAACACTTGCCTAGCATGCACAGAACTCTGGGTTTGATCCCCAGTATCACAAAAAAACAAAAACCAAAAACCCCCCAAATTTCGATACTTTGCCCATATCATGTGTTTTGCACTCCCCAGCCATGATTTTGAGATCTGATTTTGTAACAAAACAGAAGGCCCAAATGGTGCAATTGTTGGCCTTCAGTATTGTGTCAGTAACTGATGAGAATGTGAGTGAGCCTGTTCTTTTTCTCCTTTTGTCTTTCTCTTCTTTGATGGAGGAGGAGGAGGTGGCAGAAGCTTCTGCTCACCTCACTGTAAAGCTGCTGAGCAAGAAATGTGATGTAGGTGCTCTCTTTGATTAATGTGAGCCAGATGGCCATTATGTTCAGTGATGTTTTTATGGACCTTGCCCATTTCTGGTTTTAGGAAAGTTTTTTTGGAAGGCCAAGAGTAAGGCAATAAACGCAGTGTGATTTAGATACAGGAGTGGTATTACATGTTTGATAGGAAGGAAAATTAAAGTTACAAATAAATATGCTAGCTAAAGCAGAATATTGCTTTCCTGATTGGTGCATTTGCAAGCTAGTATCTTATGAAACTATCAACCTACCAACTATATAGCTCACTGGCTCTTTTCTTTGGACTCCTGATAAAAGTAATAATTACGTTATTCCAGTATGGTTGCCAAGTGTTCATGCTTCCCACTCTACATGTGTTTATGAATGGCTCTGCGGCATGAAATGCTTTGTTGTTGATTTAATGTTTTAGAACATTTGAGTGTTGTTATCTGTGCTGATTTGTTGTTTTCTTCTCTTATTTTTCAGAATGGACTGCTGAATTATGAAGCATTTCAGACCCAGTAGTAGAACATCACTCTGCCATTCACTCCTTTATCTCCTACTAGTTATTTAAATTGGACTTTTAATATCCTACCAGCTGCTCTTCAGACACACATGGTGCATTGTTACCATTCCCCGGATTACATCTTTGAAACACAGGCTCTTAGTAACCTTCAGCAAACAAAGAGGCGGTCTCCTTGGAACGGCTACCAGGAGGGAGTCATCCTGACTGCCCTCTAGCTTTTGCTGGATCTGGATTTGAATTCTACCATGGAGCCTCGCATGGAGTCTTGCCTGGCTCAGGTGTTGCAAAAGGATGTGGGGAAACGACTGCAGGTTGGCCAAGAACTTATAGACTATTTCTCAGATAAACAGAAGTCTGCTGACCTTGAGCATGATCAGACCATGTTAGATAAGCTTGTGGATGGACTCGCTACCTCTTGGGTGAACTCTAGCAATTATAAGGTAAGCTGTGCTTTAGGCACTCTTGAAAGGTGGCTGGGCTGCCTTGCTGGATCAAAACTAGCCCTCAGAAAGGGTCCTTTGTGAGCAATCAGCATGATTCCTTGGCTTCAATAAGATGCTCATGTAGGTTGTGATTTTTGGAGACTTCCTTTGATTTTTTGATTGGAAGTAAAACAATCCTTATCCTTAAGTGCTTTGAGGGAAGGGCAGCGAAGAAATAAGAAGTTTTATATTAGAAGTGTACAAACACAAGCAGCCTTCAGTTTAAGTTTATGCTGTGTCTGCAGTGCATGGGTCATGAGATACTGGTGAGTGACCCTTCATTAATAACAAGAGTCTCCACTGATTTTTTTTTTTTTTCAGGAAGCAAATTGGCAATAGGATGCAGAACTTTTTACCTTCAGGTCACTTCTTTGAAGTCTGTTGGGTGACTGACTAGAAATAGTGTAGGTTGTTAAGGATTATTCTGTGACCTGTGGGTAATGGCATAGAGGCTCTCCTTCAGGTTTAAAGATGAAGTTTCTTCCTGTACCCTTGATGGGTAGATGGGGGTGGGAGTGGCATGTCATGGCCCAAATGAGCTGCGAAGGTTGACCATTTTACCATTTGCTATGGTTTGATCTAAAATAACTCCTCAGAGGCTTCTGTGTTCAGAGGTGCAGTTCTAGAGAGGTGACGGATGGATCACAGGCGTACTGAACTCATGAATGGATTAATTCACTGATGCGTTCATAGCTAAATATACTATTAGAAGGTGGTACCTGGTTGAACAAGGTGGGTCACTGGGGATGTGACCTGGAAGGATGTTTTCTTACTGCCAGTCCCTTCCTGTTTCTCTGGCTCTTCCCTTTTTCCCTCTCCCTGCTTCTAACCACCATGAGGTGAGCAGCTTTGCCTTGCCGTGCACCTTTGCCTTGATGTTTGTGCTTTGGAGCATTTTTCACCATAGACTGAAACCTCTGAAACCGTGAGCCACATAAACCAATCAACCTCTTCTCTATTAAGTTGCAAGCATTAGGTATTTTGTTCCCGGTAACAGGAAAGCTGGGCAATATACCAAAGACAGCTTTATGAATGAAAGCCAGATGTATCTTGAAATGCGAAAGAGGTCTCTTTCTCTGTGTCCCCTCCTCTGTTAGCCCCCTCTGCCCAGCTCTTTTTCAGTTTGCCAAGAGAGTAGTTTCTGCAGATGGAGTTGAGATGGAAAGAAGAGTGGGAAGTTTGCATGACTGCTGCTAGGCCCTGTGGACATTGTAAAAGAGACTTCAGAAACCCAGTCTTTTGTGCTCTTGAAGACTGTGTTCAGTCTTCTGAGATTTGTTTGAACTTTTTGTTTTGTTTATTTTGTTGGTTTTGTTAGTTTTTTTGAGACAGGGTCTTATTATGTAGTTGAGGCTCATCTTGTCTTGAACTTGTTATGTAGTAGCCTGGCCTAGAACCCATGGCGATCCTCTTTTCTCAGCCTTCTGAGTGCTGGGATTACAGATGTGTACAACCACACCTGGCATTTTTGGATTTAGCACCTGGCACAGGATTTCTTCATTGGCTCTAGTATAGACTGTTTTCTGAATACATAAAACCTCAGTCTCATTTAAGAGCAGTGAGGCTTTATAGTTGTCAAGGGTATAACCTAAGGTCGTAATATTTCACTTATGACTGGATAGAAAATTTACCATATTTGTATTTGAAAGCTGAGCTCAAATTCTGTTTCATTCAGCTACGTGCTCACTTTGCTGAAGTTAAGAAGTGCTTCTTATGGGCATGATATTGGTAATGGATGGATGGGGAGTGTGAGATGTCATAGAGAGTCCATTCATTACATTTCTTTTTTTTCTTTGTTTTTTTTTTGCTGGTACTGGGAATCAAACTGAGGACCTTGTGTTTGCCAGGCAGGTGCTGTGCCACTGAGCTGCATCCCCAGCCCCTATCATTCGTTACATTTCTGAGGGCTGTCGAATCACCTTGTCTGTGCTTGAATCATAGCTTCACAATTTTTCTGTGTGTATATTAAGATGTTTTTGGCTAAGAGTAACTGAAAACAGAGTCAGCTGACTTAAAATTACTGTAAGGAAATTTAATATCTCAGATAAATCGAGTAGTAGTTGAGGGAATTTTTAACGAAGAAGAGTATCTACTTGCGTCTTTTTTTTTAACTTGTGCTTTTTACTTGGGAGGAAATCTTTCTCATAGCCTTCCAGCAGACCTTTTGTTTATCACATTGGCCAGGTGGCTTTGTGTGCCCAATCCAGCACCACTGGAAAATGGAATGAGTGTCCATGATTGATTTTGACTATACTACTTGACCTGTTGGTCTCAAGAAGGAAGACAGCCTCCCCTGCATGGGTGTTTGGCCAGGTGAAGGATAAGTTTGGGGATAGAACTGAGGTAATATTGATGTTAATTAATAATTGGTACGGTCTACTTCTCTACTGAGCTTTTCTGACATCTCCAGGCTTCAGTTTCCTCATCTGTAACTTTGGGATAATTGAGTTATTATGAGCATTAAGTAGGAGAGTGGGTTTACAGTTACCACAAGCCTGCCACATACTAAATACGCACATTTTAGTAGTTGTTATCAACACAGGGTTCCTGTCTTCAAAGAGCTCAAAGCCAGTGGGGGTGGAGCTGATAAATAAGCAGACAGTTGCAGTACAATACAGGGGTAGTGTGTGCAGTTATAGAAATACATGGCATTCTGTGGGAAGGCAGAAGAAGAAAGGAGTGATACTGTCCAGAGGAATTCAGGGCTTTGAAGAGTGGGTACTTTTTTTGCAAAGTATCATTTATAAAGTCATCAAGGAATGAAAGATTTAGATTTGTCCCTTTGAGAAATAATTCTTAAGGAAAGACTTTAATGCCAAGTCATATCAGGAAGGCGTGGTTTGCTACTGGCTTGCTTATAACCACAGAGAGTTCAGTTAGCCCATTTGTGCAGTGCAGAGTTAGATGAGGTGATGGCTTATGAGCCGTCAAACTCTACAGTCTTGTGCAGCTTTAATGCAGATGGTTTTGCGGTCAAAGGGCTACGTATTGTGATTCTCATCTTAATGGTGCTGAGCAGGCCCCTGTTTGTAAGTTCGCTTGGTATGGAGACAACTGCCTTGTTACAGCTGGAGTCCAGAACCTTGAGCATGGTAGATACTCAATAAATACTGGCTATATGAGTGATTTCAGGAACTCACCAAGTATTGCTTGTTGTTTTATTAAAACTGCAAACTTATTTTAATTCCTCCTCTTTTTCTTAATCATAGATTAAGATTTCTTATTCAGAGTCTGAAGTACATGTTAGGTTTTATTTGACACTTTTAAAATAGTATGAGCAGAAGGTATTAACTTTATGCTAACTAAACTTTGGAGTTTGGCTTCTTGATTTTCTTTTTTAATTAAAGAGAAAGGTGAAGTAATTTTAGCTTTATAAAACAATAGTGTTCTTGTTATTCCTTAGAAGGAAAATGAATGCTAGCCCATTGTCTTATATTTGACTAGAGCTTGAATAACCTTACATTTGAATATTTCTTAATATGACAGACACATTTATAAGTTATATTAACTGTAGTTTAATAACTATCATGTATTGCTTGCTTGCTGTGTTAGCGTCTTATTTGTCTTACCTCATTTAGTCTGTGTAATACCCCTGCAGGGCAGATGGTGCTATCCTGATTTTATACAAGAGGTAACTGAGACCCAGAAATATGAAGTAATTTCTGCTAGTGATTACAGAACTAGTATTTCAATGTAGATCTCTCTGATTTCCTAGCCACTGCTTGCTTCATAAGGTCAGGGGTCAGCAGATTTTTTCTTAAAGGCAAGATAGGTAAATATTTTAGGCTTGTGAACTGTATGGTTTTCTTGCAAATAATCAGCTAGCTTGGGTCATTGTGTCACAGGAGCAGCCACACATAATACGTAAGTGAATGAGTGTAGGTCTGTTCCAATAAAACTTTATTTGCAGAAACTTGGGCCCCGGACTGGAACGGCAGGCACTTTATCCTTGTTACTTAGCTAAACAGTTTTTCTTTGGTAGAGGGAACCATTACTGCTTCATCTGGAGAAAGAGGAATAAGGATTATAATTTGCATATAATTTGGGAATGGGGGGGCAATTAATTTAGATTAGAGAACAGCTTGTTTTTATATATTTCAAGAAAACTTACCTTCTTTATTTCTCTCATTCAGATTCACTATGATCATTTGAATTCAGTTAGCCTGTTACTGATTATTTGCAGTGAGAGGGCCTTGGACTTTCTTGCCTGGTACAAGCATGCTGAGGGTTGAGTAGTTATTTAAGCATTCATGCATCCAGAACACCAACAGGGCCACACTGTTGATTATTACAACTTGGAAAGACTTGGGAAGCCTTTCTCATCGCAACACCTAAAGTTAAAAAGTACTTATTGTATGCCAGGTGCTGCACCAGGAGATGGGCATACAGTGTACGTGGTCCCTGGGCTGACATTATATGGCCACTGCCCAGGCTGTCTGGACCTGTCCAGTCTGCTGTGTGTCAGCTTCAGTGTTGTGTACTTTTGTCTGTGCTTTGTTCCTTGTATTTGAAATTTGAGTCTGTGGGATCTCTGTCAACCTGGAGCTTCTTTTGTCTCCATCCTGAAGCATTTTGTGGTCTGACTGGAGGGGCAGTTAGGGCTATTGAAAGGACAGTGCGGTTACACAATGTAAGATAGGAAGTAATTCAGTATAAATTGTTACATGGGAATGTATATAAGTGTCATAGTGTGAAGATGTAAGAAAAGGTAGGGGGTGCTTAGTTGGAGAGCCTTTGATGGGGCTGTGGATTAAATAGTGCCTGAGGAGTGAAAAGGAGGAAGTTTCAGTAAGTCTCGAGCAGCCTCTTCCCTTCCTGCCTCTCCTTCTCTGGCATCATTGTCTCAGGAGACTATAAAAGGGCTAGTCTCTCCTAAGCTGCTTTTCAGAGCACAGTGTTGCCCCTAGATCAAGTGCATTTGTGGGCAGGAGGCACATGTGATGACAGATAAGGGAGAGTCCTCTCACTTCCTGTGCCTTCCTCCCTAACTTGGTTTTCATTGAGGTTTTTATCCTCCCACCCCGCTGTGTCATTGAGAGGAGAGCCAGAAAAGATCACTGCATTCAGATTAAGTGACATCTGTTTCCTTTTCTGGCAGTCTTCTGGATGCTGCCACCAAGTAGCATCTCCTTTTGGATACTGCCTGCTCTTCCCAGTGTTGTCTTGTTGGCTGTTGGAGGCCCATTTCTCTGGTGTAATTTAAAAAGACACGTACCTCTGTTGAAAATAGAAAGTCCACAGCAAGCAGCACTAAGCAAAAGCAAAAAAAAACTTAGAACCAGTTATTTCAAGAAAATTCACGTGGACAGTCAGATAAAAGTGGTGTCCTTGGCGTAAGTAGTGGTCCTATATGTCTTTATTCATATGCAAGAGCAAAAAAATTGTATTGGAAGTAATTTAGACTTGAGTCTGAACCATCAGGATTCTCATCCTGGCTCTGCCATTTAGACTTCTGAGTGTGTGTGGATCTTTCTCATGCTGATCATTTGTCCCTATCTGGGAAATGGGTCTGATGATACCTTGTGCATAGCTGTCTTGAGGATTCACTGAGCCTGTACATATGGTATGCCAGCATAGTGCCTTGTATGTAACATATGGTCAGCAAAAGGAAGCCGATTAAGACAGTACATAGTTATTGGGTCATATGGTAGTGAGATCTGTAGAAAGTTAACTTTTGTGTGGGACTAGGGTTGCATGTCTTTTTGTAGCTCTGCCAGTTAGCCTATGCCCTGGGACAGAGGCCTCATATCTTTTGTAATAAGATGTTAATCCTTGAGTTGTACAGTGTTGATAATCAAGTCCCTGAGCTAAGCAGCAGCTGGCTGGGAATTCTGTGAAGGGTGAGTTTAAAATTATAAATGAACCCGTTGATAAGAGAATCTGTTTTAGGAGACTCTCACTTGTTCTTTCTTTTAGCACAAATTTATCATTGCCTTGTTTTAGAAAACTAAAATTTAAATAAAGATGCAGGTAATAAAAGAAACCATAAGTTGAATCTCAAAGGAAATGAAACAAAACAGCTGGGGTGAGGATGTGGGGCCAGACATGAGGCTGATGAATACATGATGGCTTATGTCTAATAATAACTGACGTTTATTAAGCGCTCATTGTGTTCCAGACACTTAAGTGTGTTGCGGGCATTGCCTCATTTAATCATGGTGTAGGTGCTCTATGGTAAACGGAGTAATTATTCCCATTCTTCAGCTAGGGAAACTGCCCAAGAGAAACAAAGAAACTTGCTCCAGGTTATATGACTACGAAGTGTCAGAGGCAGGATTTTAATTTGGGGCCCACCTCTGAACAATGTGCAGGACTTTATAATGTTGCAGCAGTATTACTAGCACCATTTGTTGGAGCATGAAGAAAATGGTGTAAGAATATACTCCTTAGTTAATGATTGCTTTGAGAGACCACAGCCTGAGTGGGAGAGAAGCATCTCATTTTGTACTCTAATAAATAAAATAAAACCCAGTAGTTAAGATCAGTGTATTTGAAATGATTCTTTAGTCCTAGTAAAATCATGACTATGTGTACTTTTAAAACCTTTTATTTTGGAAAATATTCAGACTTGCAGGAAAATTTTAAAAAATAGTGCAAAGAATTTTCATGTATGTTTTCTCCCAGACCCCATTGTTCTCTTTACTGTTTGTTTTATCATTCTGTTTATATGTGTCAGTGCTGTTTAAACTGTTCGCAAGTGAGTTATAGACACAGTGCTCTATTGCTCCTACATATTTGTATGTTTTTAAAAACAAGGACATTCATTTATGTAATCTTAGTATAGTTTTGAGACAATTTCTTTTTATCTGTTTTTATTAGTTTATATTTGCTATACATAATGATCACATTCATCAAAAGGAATTTGTCTGACGTAATATGTCTTAATTCTTCTTTTCCCTCTTCCTGCCCTCCCTTCAACCCTTCTCCCCTTCACCATTTACACAAGGTTTGTTCCCATTTTTCCCTTTCATTCTTTTTAAAAAATCCCTTTTCCTTTCGTTTCCTTCCTCCTCCTCCTCCACCCCCTCTTTTGTTCCTCTTCCCATTTGAACGCATTCTTATTTAAGCTGTAATAGGATAGTTATAGGATCCATAGACTACTGATACCTATTGATAAATTTTATTTACATTTTACCTGTTGTCTTACTAATGTCCTTTATAGCAAAAGAAAGAGAGTTTCCTTGATTACTATTCAAGCAGTCCTATTCAGCAGCAAATGTTGCTTTAAATTTCACATACATGTAGTTTTCCTGGGCTTGGAACAGTTTGTCGTCTGTTTTTCCTTGTCTGTCTTAACACTTTTAAAGAGTACAGGTCTTTTGGATAGTCCTTGAGCTTGTTTGATGGTCTTCCTGGTTGGGTGAAGGTTGCACATTTTTGGCAAGAATGCCACAGAAGTGATGTTCTCAGTGCCTCATATGTGGAGGCACATGGTGTCTCCCTGTCCTATCTAGTGAAAGAGGTATTTGCCAGGTTTCTTCAAAAAGTTGCTTTTAAAAATAAGTAATAGGTATCTTGTGGGGGTATTTTGAAACTATATATGTTACATATCTTGTTTCTCATGACCCTTTCACTTACTAGTGCAAATTTCCTTTCAAAATTCTTACCTTAACCACTTATTACTGTGCTGGTTACCAAAGGTTACTTTTCTCTTTTCTTTCTTTCTTTCTTTCTTTCTTTCTTTCTTTCTTTCTTTCTTTCTTTCTTTCTTCCTTTCTTCCTTTCTTTCTTTCTTCTTTCTTTCTTTCTTTCTTTCTTTCTTTCTTTCTTTCTTTCTTTCTTTCTTTCTTTCTTTCTCTTTCTTTCTCTTTCTTTCTTTCTTTCTTTTTATTCATTCATTCATTCTCTTTCTTTCTTTCTTTCTTTCTTTCTTTCCTTCTTTTAATTCTATATTTAATGTTTATCAAATGGTTTTCATCTTAAACATTTGTTTGCATCTCATTTGACTCATTTGGGAGGTTGTGCCTATACACAGGTGTGTGTGAGACACCAGGACCTGGATGCTGCTGACATCCAGAGGAAGACGCAGGGTGTTTCTTTATCCTATGGTTTGAGTGTATTTTCCAAAACTTCATGTCTGAGAGGTTGGTCGCCAGTGTGGGGATATTGAGAAGTGGTGGGACCTTAACATGTGAGAAGTTAATTACTCTGTGGGAGCTGCACAGGTGGAAAAGACTAATGATGGTCTTGGCGAGTCCCTTAAAAGTGGGGTGTTGTAAATGATTTGATACTCTCCTGAAATTCCTCTTCTGTATTACTTACCAGTCTCACATACACTCCTACCATTGTGAAGCAAAGGGCGATTTTTCTAATGCTATAATTCTTTAATTTTTTTAAGGTTGGCTCCATATATTTTAAATTGTATGTTCTATGTCTCTTTGTATATTCTATGTCTCTTTGTATGTTCTATGTCTCTTTGTGTATATATATATGTGTGTTTTTTTTTTCTTTTTCAGTGATAGGGATCAAACTCAGTGTCTTACTCATGCTAGGCAAGCATTCTACCATTGAGCTACATATTTTGGTGGTTAAGACTACTGCAAAGGAAGAAAAAATTTTCAAATTAATCTTATTTGGGTGTGTTTCTATTTATGAATTACTTAAGACAACCTAATACTTTATTGGACATAAAGTAATGTGGTGAAGCTTGGTTTGGTTTCCTAGCAGCCAATAGACATGAAGTATGATCAGCTGTAAGTTTTCATAACTATTATGAAAGGAATATATACAGGCATATAATAGCAGAATGTTTTCTGGATTTAGCAGGATGTTAAAAGATACTTTATGAGAAGAGGAAAAACTAAGTGCAAAAATGGATGACATAAAAGTGTACTTTTAAGAGTATCCAGCTACAGGCAGAACTCACCAGCTTGAGCTTTGGGTTAAGGGGCATTGTCAGTGTTGGTGAAAAGAAAACAAAAGCAGAAAGGCCTCATCAAGTTATCTTTTTAACAGGTTAGTCAGATGGACAGTCTATGACAAGGACCACCCTGGTAAAGAGTTTAGAGAAATTGGGTAAACATGGCGGACTAAGAGGACATCAGCATGGAGGAATTTGTTGAGCTATAGCTGCTTTTTATGTGGGATTTTGGGTAGAGGCAAAGAGGGGGGTGCTAAAGATGGATGTTCCCTGTCGACCAACAGATGGGGTTATAGATGGGAAGGAAGTTCTTTGTATAAATTTTGGCTGTTACCATTTCTCTTAATGTTTTAATGTGTTTAAAAGAAAATCTTAAAAAGAAAAAATAATTTTATTTTTGTTAATCCCTTTTCTCAAATGATTGAAAATAGGTTCTCTTCAGAGTATGATCAACATTAGCAGAGAAGAAGGTATTTATAGTCAGGAGAAAGAAGTGCTAATACCTGGACAAGGTCCTCTTTGGATTAGGGAAGTTGGGTTTCTCATTTGTTTTTTATTTAGTCCTGTTACCTTAATCTCTTCCCACACAAAATGAGGGTAATATTAATTTATCATTCAAGAGAGCTGTGAGGGGAAAAAACATGAAACTTTACTTCTTTGGAGTATTCTTTTCCTTTTTCCACATGCTTTCATACTTACTGTAACCTCGGTATCAGCTCATCTTAATGGGCTAAATTGGTAGGTAGTAAATAATGGTGGATAGGTGGTACCTGTAATTTTGTTTTTGTTAGGCAGTGAAGGGGAGGTGTGTGATTTTTATTTGAGTCTCATGATTATGGCTTAACCTATAGAACGTTTTTCAAAAAACAACTTTGTAATGAAAATACTTATGAGCAGTCTTTTTGATTATGGGAGGTAAGTCAGGGAGACTTTGTACTGAACTCAGCTGAAACTCGTTTGAGTTTGAAAGGGGGTTTTACTGGGACAGTTCCTGGCCAGGAGGAGATTGAAGTCACTGTGCAGCAACACCAGGGCTTGATTGGGGGGAAGACCAGGCTTCTGTCTGCCTTTGTTTTGGGGTACAGGTTTCACTGCAGTGTTGCACTCACATAACTCTATCCCCAGAGGAAAGAGTCTCTTCTCTCCCAGCTCAGAAATCCCACAAATCCCTAAACAATCCTCCAAACTCTTGACCTATGCTATGTGGTCAGCGAGGCATGGCTGTACAAGAAAGTGGTGGCTGCTGCTCATGTTAAGTGCGTTGGTTTTGTTGCTCTGACAGAATATCTGAGAGTAACAACTTAAGGGAGGAAAGGTTTATTTTAATGCATAACTTCAGAGGTTTCAGTCCATGGTCAGCTGGCTGCATTGTTTTTAGGTGAGGTGGAAACATCATGCTAGAAGAAAATGTTGAAGGAAAGCTGTTCACCTCATGGCATCTGGGATACCAGTGGTTAGAGAACACACAGACACACTCACAGACAAAGAGACAGAGAGGAAAAAAATGAGAAAAGAGGAAGGGGACCTGAGGACAATATATACCTTTCAAAGCCATGCTTTCAGTAACCTGTTTCATTCAGTTGGACCTCACCTTTTAAGAAGCTCTTTAAGTTATGAACTCATTAACAGATTAATTCACTGATGAAGTTAGAGCTGTCATGATGAATTCACTTCCCCAGAGCCCTACATCTTGATCACGGCTGCACTGGGGACCAAGTCCCCAACACATGAGGCTTAGGGGATATATCTTATTCAAATCATAACATCAAGTGATGGGGTAAGGACTGTAAGTTCCTTTAAAAGAGTGGGAGCTTGAGGGGTGGGTCAGTGAGCCAGGTGTGACCAGTGGGGCATCATGAATTTCAGTGGAGCTTCATACTTTAGATTTTGGAAGGCTGCAAGGGTATAGTGAGAACACTCAGACATTGGGCCCATAGGCCTGGGCTTGCATCACAGCATCTACTTGTTGATGTGGACTTAGATGGGCATACCACTGAGGCTCTTTCCTGTCTGTAGGAGGAGCCCAGGGCATCAGGAGTGAGAGACCTGTGCCCAGGCCTTCTACAGTGCTCGGTGTAGTATGTCCGTGTTTGTACTTGTTTAGTTTTCTCTTCTTATGATCCTTTGTTATTTGGGCTTTTAGCTGGGTTATCAAGCAAAACCTTTTCCATTGTCTCCAATTCTTTTAAACCAAAGGTCTTACTCTTAATGATGATTATACTAAATTTTGAAATTCTACCAAAACACTAGTATGTTGTGTTGTAAAATGTTGTTCTTTTTATACATTAAAAATATGAAGTCTGAGTTGTATATGTTGATATATGTAAAGAATTGTCCCAGGCTAAGACAGGAGGATTGTAACTTTGCAAGTTATTGAAACCGTATCTCAGAATAAAAGATAAAAAGCTGGGTTTGTAGCTCAGTGGGAAGGCCTTGGGTTTGTCACCAGTACTGCAAAAAGACACAAAAATTATGTACGGCTTTAATGTTTCAAACATGCACTTACCACATGTTTGTCCTGTTTAAGACCATTCCTATATCTTGTAACTAACAGCTTGGAAATTCAAACCAGTGAAGTTGAACCTCTTATGTTTATCACTTTTTTTTCTGAGAGTCACTTTGGGCTTGTTATTTCTGTTAGAAGTCCCGAGTAGGGTATTTTTAAAATTTGAAAGGATGGGGAAATGTTAAAGAAATTAAGAGGAGGATAAGATAGGGAAATAGGAAAGGGGAAAAGGCCTAATTTCATATCTAATTTCAAGCCCTTTCCTGGATGTGGGCCTCTCCTCCCTCCTCTGTGGGATTCCCTGCAATCTTTTGCCCCTGGATCCAGATCTGTTCTCTGATGGCCAGATCTTTCCTCCTCTGAGGTAATTTATTTTAGCAAGGATCAGCTGACTTGCTTAGTCATGCTGCTTTGAGAAGGATCTGTTCCAAGTAGGTAGGAGAATGCCTGTACTCTTTACTGTAAGTGTTGCGTGGGGGCTGAGTATATGCCGCTGACCCTGTCATGAGGGACCACTTAGGGCTATGTGTGAGACCCTGTTGCTTCAGTGTGCAGCTCCTCATATATAATGAATGAGGGAGATTCGGAAGCATAGGCCCAGAAGTACAGGTGGGTGTGGGCACCAGTGGAAACATGTGCGCACATATTGGGTACAGTTGCCAGTATTGGACTTCAAAGACAAATTTGTTTTGGGCATAGTTTAGGAAAACATTATGCCTTGTGTAGAGAAAAATCTGGTATGAGATGTGCATAACTATTATTAGAGTATTTTTAAGTGGGTGGGGAGCATTTTAGAGGTGTGTTCATTTACTACTTCATTAGTTTCTCATTGGAAAAAATTGTAAATTACTGCAACTGGCATTTAAAACATTTCTTTCTTTTTAAAGAATATTTTAGGGAGCAGGGCACAGTGGCTCACAGTTCCAATCCCAGCATTGTCTCTGGCCATGGTAGGTGGATCACGGATTTGAACCCAGACTGGGCAACTTAGCAAGACTCTGCTTTAAACTAAAAAAGCTTAAAGATCAGTGTGAAGGCAATGGGTTCAGTCTTCAGTACTGCAAGAAACAAAACAAAACAAAAACTGCCAAACACCTTTAGGGCCTTCAAAAAGTGTTAGTTTTGTGTACAGGTCTGTATTCCTGTATTCCTGTTAGTTATGTGTTTTTCTTTCTGCCCAGGTCTATTATCTTAAAGAGAGCAAGTGGAGAGGTTAGAATATGGCAGAACAGGAAACCATCTAGAAGTGACCATTTTTCCACATCCTCAGCTTTCTTAAGAGAAACCTTGAGTACGCTGGTAGAAAGATCTACTTTTATTGACCGAAATCTTGATTCCTTTCTGTAAGGAAAAATTAATTTTGTTTTTGCCTGACTTCAGAAGTTGGTATATCCTGTGTAGGACAGGAGATGTACCTGTGGAAATGGGGACACTGACAAAGGAGAGCTAATGTTCTTAGTCTCTGTGGAGTTGTGTTCTAAATCTTACTTTAGCAATTACATTCTTTACCTTCACATCCTCCTGAAATCTTGACTGCCTATGACCATTCCAGCTGCTGTATTTTGTAACTTGCTGGCAGAGGTTCCCAAGCTATAAAGATGCTTAGAAAGCACTTTATAATGTAGGTTTTCTGCTTCTCAGTTCCTAGTTGGTGCTCTTCTTTCTCCTCTTCTTTGGAGATGGCCCCAGCTCTGTGGAAGAGGCAGTTTGTAATAGAAAAGGTAAGAGTCTGGAATTTAAAGCCAGACTATCAGGTTAGAACTCATACTTTTTCCTTGCTCGTTCTCTAACTAGCTGTGTAATCCTAGGTAAATTATTTCATCTCATAATGCTTAGTGTTTCACCTGAAAATGGAATCAGTAGGGCGCCTCATAGATCGTCATGAGCGTATAAGTGTTTTTATAGAAAGTGGTTGACATCCAGTAGATGTGGTGTACTTATTAGTAAGCTTTATGATCATTTTAGATCATCTGATGTGATATTCTTCCTTTATTTCTTTGTGGTTGGCCCCACGCTATCACTGCCTGCCTTTGGTTACCTGTTACGGATTGAATAGCTAAACAGTGTAAATAGAAACCACAAAGGAATAAACAGATTTTAAAGAGTAGCCTCATACAGTAGATGGGGAAGTATTGGCTGTGCCTTTGTAGTGTAGTAGGTGAAACTTACTGGCCAGTTTCAGTGCATTCACATGTGCACTAAAATGGATTGTGGGGTGTGTAACCTACATCCCCACTTTCTGAGAACAATTGTAACCTATCTCATGCCCAACAATTTTGGAAACTCATAAGCAAACATCTCAGTGTAGGGCACTTTAGAATCACCTGCAGGCATTTATTTGCCCTCTCTCCACCTCTAAAACAACAACTAAACACCTAAGTTTCAGCTAGTTGGTTCTCAGCTAGGCTGGACTGAGGGAGAGGGTGTTATGACACTTTATCTGTAGAAGTTTAACTACTGTTCAAGTGAATCGCAGAAGTTTTTCAGTTTTGGAGGCAGTTATATTCAGATGAGCGTGAAACTGATCACAGTGAATATCTTGGTCTCTTCCTACTGCTATAACAAAATAACCACAGACTGGGTAATTTATAATAATAGGAATGTATTTTGCACAGCTCTGGAAGTTGAGAATCCAGAATGAAGGTGCTACTGGTAGGTTTGGTGTCTGGTATGGGCCTGGTCTCAGCTTCCAAAGTAGTGCATATTGCTGTATCCTCTAGAGGGACAAACCCGCGTCCTTGCAAGCCAGAGGGCACAAAGGGCCTAGCTAGTTCTCTCCAGCACTTTTATAAAGTCGGTGGTACCTTCCATGAAGGCTCTGCCTCATGACGTAATCCTTTCCTAATGGCTAGCATTTCTAATGCTGTCACATTAAGTTTAAGTTCCCAGTGAATTTTGGAGGAGACAAAGAAGTGCAAACCACAGTAGTGAGGAAAAAAAGAGAGCACAGAAGATCAAAAATAGGAAAGCACTTGGATGGGGAGATGCTAGCTTTAACAGGCACTGGCTGGGCATCTGATGGGCATTCTGTAACCAATGGGAGGTGATTCTGCTTGACTAAAGCCAAAAATGAACTGGAAGTCTTTACTTTGATATTTTGCCAAATGTAACAGATTGTGGAAAAGGGTCTGTCCAAACATCATAAAATAGTCATGTATTTGACATCCAACTATAGGTCAGGTTTTTATATATTTGTTATTTTTCAATTGTACTACAATTTCCAGAGTTCTTTAGTGCTGAGATTCTTCCAGGTGAAGTAATATTCTGTAGGGCACATAGCATTTGACTGGAAGTCTGTAGAATGTCAAAGCCATCAGGCCCCTTGTTCAGCCTCCCGTTGTTAGGTTTATCTTTGTTCTGTAATCACGTTGTAGTAGTGGATAATGAATTTAAATTTTCAGCGCACGGAATAAGAAAAAGTTCGGCAGGTATTTGAGAGAGCAACAGCAATCATATCACAGTGATTGGGCACTGGCTGCTGTCCACAGATGCTTTTTTTTTTTTTTTTTGGTTTTTCTCCAGTACCGGGAACCGAACTCACGACCTTGCGCTTGCCAGGCAGGCGCTTTTGCCGCTGAGCTAAATCCCCAGCCCCAATCCACAGATGCTTAAATACCCTTTGAGGTGTAAAGCTTTTAGGTGGGCAAGTATTCTACTCTAACAACTGAAAGAATAGTTTCCATAGTTTACCTTAGAATCAAGTTTAGGAAGAAAATGTGCTTGTATTTCTATCTTAAGAACAAACGGTCCTGTTGGGAGGGAGAAAGATGAATGTAGATATAGCACATTTAATAGCACTGGGGATATTTTGTGTTGCAGTCACCTTTGTGAGCTGCTTGGCTGCCTGTGAAGAGTCTAAATTAGAAATTCAAGGTCAGTTGTATAAGAGAGCCATTACTAAAGTGACACACAGGTAAATAAACTGAATTTTCCCTCCTCATGTTTTTGGTATTAGAGGTCACGAGAGGGATCGGATTGCACATGTAAGATACGACAGAATGCTTTTTGACAGATTGAGGGCATGGCTTTTAATTTCTAAATGGTTTGAAGAACTGTGGTTCATCGTTTGTTCATTCCAAAGTCCTCATGATATGGATGATATATATATATATATATATATATATATATTTCAGACGAGACTGTGACTTTGGGCACTGTCTCTAGCTTTAATGGGCACTAGCAGGGCACAAATGTCTTGAAAATAACCTAAGTTATTTGGGGCCAAATTGTGTGGTTTCTATGCATGAGTGTATCCATCAAAGAATCTAAATGATAATTTAAAAACCACTTGAAATAACAAATAATGGTTTTCAAATTGGGAAAAACCCCAAATACCAGCATTAGGAGAATATAAGATACTGTCTATAAATATTTCCTTACGTTTGTCTAGATGATAGTGAACTTTTTGCATTGAGTGTAATTTATGAAGTGTGGAAATGCTAGTGGAATAGTGGCAAATGAATAAAACAGGTGTAAAATTTATAGATAGCAAGATGTTAACTATGTACAAATGTATAGAAAAATAATCTGGGAGGAAATTCATAAAAATGTTAAAGATATTAACATATATAATGAAGTTATAGCTGATAAGTTTTCTAAATTTTTGCAATATCTATTAACAGAAATTTAAAATTTTTTCTATTTAGATTGCTTTCAAGAAAATATTTGTCAGAATTATGATAGCAAAGGTAAATTTATTTGCGTTGCCTGCTTCATGAAAAAATAAATGGAAGTTGGGTTTGTTGCAAAAAGCAGTGCTTTTACAGGTGTATAGTTGCATGTCTGAAATTAATGAGGATCACTAATCACATAACTTTTTCTTGGATTCGTGGTCACATTATTTATAATATGGGTGATATGAAGGAATAGTACGGTTAGGATCAAGGATCCACTAAGTGTATTCAGCTTCTTCAGCATCACTTTTGGGGGGCAAAGTTTCATCTAGTTGTTCTAGAGAGATTAAAATGTGTTCTAAAAAGATTAAAATACGTTTATTTAGAAAATCTGTTACAGCATTTAGTATAGGAACTGTTTTTGCTAAGTTTTGCCAGCTACACAAGCAAACACTGGTATGAATTTAGCTTATTTTAATGACTTCATTTACTACTTTTTGCATTTAACTTTTTTAGTGGCAATTGCTGTAGATTTTCTTGTTTGTTTGTTTTTGCTGCAGAATTTTGGGGTAGAGGACTATAAAATATGCCGTGGCTAAATGTTCAGTTGATTAGCAGCACAGTCACAGTAAACCCAATCTGGCTGCTTTAATTTTTTTGCTCTTTAGTAGGAGTAATTGAAGAGGAAAGTGCTCATTTATTTGCCTCAGAATAAAGGTATGTATGGAGTTGAAACTTGTTCTTTGCATGTTATGGACCTCACAGAATAGAGAACCTTTGACTTTTGAGTTTATGAGATTTGAGGGTATATGTTGCATCTTCTTATCCCCTTCAATAATGAAGTAGCCTTAGTAAGAATTATATCTTTGATTTCCAGGGATGGGGATGTGAAGGAAACGGGAAATGGGTGCTAATGGGAGAATGCTGACTTTTCACAGGCATTTTACAAAGTAAATACGTGCTGCCTTCAATGTCTTTTTAAAAAAATTGAGATACAGTAACCTTTACAAATCATAAAACGCATCCTTTTAAAGCCATCACCTCTGTTTCCCCACATACTCATCATCCAGCTGTTAGTTCTGTTGTGTGTGTGCACTCCCCGGTGTTTTAAAGTACAATTTACATGTTCTGTCATTCTGCCTGCTAATTTCAGTATCTATCTGTACTAAGTAAGAACTTTAAAAACAAAAAAAATCACAGTACCATTATCATACCTAACAAAATTACTGTGTTCAGTTGTTCTTACTTATCTCAAAAATACTTTTCTCTCATTCCCTTTAGTTCTGTTATTTTAACTGTGATTATAAGGAAGAACTTTGCACGATCCATCTAGTTGTTTAATTTGAACTATATTCAGTATAAGAAAGGCAGTTCTGTAACAGGGACTTGGAGGCTGGATTTGTAGATGCCCAGCAGGGTAATTAAAAGTATGATAAAGCTTGGCATTTCTGCTTTCATTTTATGTGTCTCTCTTATTATCTCAAAACTTCATCCCTCCTAAGCTTTACGTGTAGGCATGTTAATCACTTAAGAAGTGTCTGTATTACAGAGTACATCATCCCTAAATTTATCTAGCTTATCTTATCCCTCTTTTAAACTGAGGTCACCAAGATAAGACTAACTAAGGTAATTTTCAGGATCTGCAGGCACATCTGATTTCTAGCCTTTATAAAGTCCTGTTCCAGACATCCTGGAGTGATGCCCAGAAGTGTCCAGCCGTTGTCCTAAACCTGTAATCACCATGGGTTACAAGAAAAGCAGAGCCTCACAGACCGCCCCATGATGAAGTCACCCCCCAATGGGAGCAGTTACCCTGTGCTTGGAATGTAGGTAGCAGGAGCCAATCATTTCATGACAGGGATTGAACTGCCCCCTCAGGCAATGATGGCTCTTATAGGACCTCACAGAACCAGTCATGAGATACGGATCAACCATAGAATGACCTGACCAGACCAGAATAATTGACACTGCTAGCTATGCAAACCACCGCACCATGTGCAAACTTTTGATCTTTGCCTTTGTTTCCCTTCTAGAAAACTGCAAAGTTCCTATCAGACCCTCAAAGACAAATCTTGAATTCCTTTTTCTGTCCTTCCAGCATGGCCATGCTGATTGAAGCTCTGTTCGTGCCCTTCACCACTCCTTAACCCCTGATTAATGTCGTGGAGTTTGTGGTTGAGCCTGTTCTCTTGGGATCAAGGCTGGAGCTTTTACTCCAGAACTCCAGTAAATAGTTGACTGCTTTATCCTTTCCTTGTTTTTTTTTTTTTTTTTTTAATACCAGATTTCGTACTTAGCCCTCTCCAAAGATGACCAAAGAGGTGTTTTTTTAGTATTTACATAACTCTTGAATTTAAACATGGCATGCTTATCCTTTTTTATGTGAGTGTCTTCCTGGTATCTCAAGTTTGGCCAATAGGAACTCTTTCAGGTCAACTCAAAAGACCACAGAGCCAGGTTGAAAGGGCTATTTCCTAGTAAAAGAAACTGGGGACTCTTGGAGAAATGGCGAATTACAGATCTAAGCAGGAAGAATCCAAGCTAAGCCTGTGACTTCTTGTCAGACTTGAGGGCAAGGAAGCACGTTTGTTGGATGCCACAGTATGTTGTAAGTACTCACCATGAGAAGTATGCACTTCAGAGGAAAGGGGAAGGAAGTGAGGGGAAGGAGCAGTGTACTGTTTTTGAAATTCCATAGCTTACATCTGCCTTTGCCTGGTATTCTTGCATTCTTCTCTTCTCCACCTCCCAACAGAAACCAGTTTAACTGGCCCAACTGAGATATGTTTTCAGGGACTTTAGAAAGACCTTATTTTATCTAAATAACTGTAATAGTTTTTTCAGTGATTTTGCAAGAATTGTTGTTTTTTTTTTTTGTTTTTTGTTTTTTGTTTTTCTCCGGTACCAGGAACCGAACTCACGACCTTGCGCTTGCCAGGCAGGCGCTTTTGCCGCTGAGCTAAATCCCCAGCCCCGCAAGAATTGTTAATGCCTTTCTGAAACTTAACTTTTTGGTATACTTTGGAGTTTAATGTATGGGTTTTTTTTCCTATATTTTTTAGTAAGTACAAATAAAAGTAATGGTGGGAATTTGACCAGACCTAGACTATAGATTTTATAGTGAAGATGAATTATAGACTTAATTTATTAAGTGGTACAGTTTGGCTAAGAAAAGTAGTATAGTATGTGACTATTAGGTTTTGCTTTTCTGTCACCTTTCTTTTCTTGTGAATAGTCACAGTTTCATTGTGTTTTATAGCTAATTCTCTATACAACTCTGTTATATTTTGGGAGAGGATGCCTTTCTGGGAATCTAGGGCCTTTGCACTGAGTTATATCCCAGCCCTTGTAAAATTTTTTATTTTGAGACAGGGTTTCAGTATGTTGTCAGAGTGCCTCAGTTGTACTTGATCTTGTGGATTCTCTTGCTTTAGTCCCCAGTTATTTTTGATTTGTGGAAATTATTTTCCTTTTTAGTTGCTGTATAAAATTGTACATATTTATCATGTACAGCATGATATTTTGAAATATGCATTCATGGTGGAATGACTAAGTCCAGGTAATTGACATATATATTACCTAACATATTTATCATTTTCTTGTGGAACACTGAAAATATCTAGAGGGATTTTCAAGATCCAGTGCATTGTTATTAACTGTAGTTACTACCTTTGTATAATAGATATCTTGGCACATTCCTTCTTCCTAAGCGGAAATTTTGTTTCCTTTAACCCACATCTTCCAGTAGCTCTTCCCCTCAGGGCCTGTGACAGCCCTTAGTAACCTCCATCCTATTCTCTGCAAAAGCTTTCTTTTTTTCTTGGTGTATTGTTTAGCAGCTGCTATAAATAGGGTTTCAGAGGACAAAGATGTCCATTGGCTTATTTTTTAAAGACCCTCCCCATTAAATTTGAGGTAAGTGTAGAGTCACAGGTAGTTGTAAAAAATAATAGACCCCTTGTACAAATGCCCAATTTCCCCAAATAACTTTTTGCCAAAACGTGGTATAGTGTAACCATGATATTCATATTGATAAAACAACAGTCTTACTCAGATTTATTCAGTTTTATTTATATTGAGTTGTATTCACTGGATTTTGAGCTGAAGTTTCCTAAGTCAGCATTTCAGGTTTGTGGTAACACCATAATAAGGACAAATATTATACTTAAGATGAGAGAATTAATGTATGGATTAAGAAGACCTGTGGTAACTTTTAACTCTAGCAAGTGTTGTAATAACCATGATCCTTTTGGGCTGTCACACTGGCTAACAGATGTCTTAGAGAATAGAGAACTCTTGCTTCTGGGAGGTGTGATGAATAGTATTAAAAATGACCAGAACCAAACATTGTTTTGGCCAGAAAGGATAGAGTGTCACAAAGCAACTGACATTGACAATTGTAGCTTGTGCACTGAGTACCAAACGCTAGTACTGGGACACAGTTTTCACATCAAAATGCATGGAGTGCCAGGTTTGATGAGTGCAGTTCAAAGCAGTTGAGTGCCAAGGTTTGACTATATTCTGTTAGTATATACATTCCTGGCATGTAAAGGGCATTTAGGAGATGACTTTAAATATCCATGTCATATCCCATTGCCACTTGGTTTACACATTACTTTGTTTCACTTGGGCCTTTTGCTTAGAAAACCATTTTCATGAATGCTACAGAGTAGTTTTAGCTCATCTCTGGTAATTGGAAGCTGATCTAGTTTAATGCCCTGGGGTTTTCCTTTTGTATTTCTAATTGGTGGGGAAAAGGATGATGGGTGAAGCTTAGAGGATTGAAGCTAAGATGCTTCCTTCCCCTCTTTGTTCTTGTTTAGTGTTGAGGCTTGACCACCCACCATCAATGGAGTCTGGGGTCAATTTTAATTTATGTCTCAAATGACCTTTTTCCCTCAAATACATAATGCAATTGTGAGTTTTAGTAGGTTTTTTTTTTTTTTTTTGAGACTGAATTTCACTCTGTAATTTGGGCTGGCCTTGAACTCACTATCTAGCCCAGGCTGGCTTCGATTTCACAGTGATCCTTCTGCCCTAGCCTCTGGAGTGCTGGGATTACAGGTGTGTGCCACGACGCCTGGCTAATACTGGTAGCCTTTTCCCTGAAATAATTACTTTGGTATTGCCTCCTGTATTTTAAGACTATATGCCTATTTGAAAGTAGCACTTTGAGACCTCTCCCAGTTACTGTTCTAGCCTGTCTCTGACATAAGAATCAGATGCCATTTTTTCCTCTTCCCTTGCCTCTTACAGCAAGTTTCCAAAACACAGACTGGCCATGTCTATTCCTGCTCAGAAGCCCAGAGAGTTCTCTACTGCCCACATAACAAAGCTCAAGCGCCTTAGCATGGCATTCAAAACCCTCTAATAATTTTGCCCCAAACATAACATTCTTTGCTTTTGTTCCACTGCATTTTTTCCATTCTGTAGCCATACAGACTAGATTTTCCCTTTCGGTCCTAGTTCTCTTGCCTCTGTATAGCTCTGCCTCTTCTTGGCCTTGTGAAACTCCTTTGTGTGGTTGGAGAGAACTTAAGGGCTCTGGCCTCTAAAAAGCTGGGGCTGTGGCCCAGGTAGGTGGCTTGCTAAGAGCTAGGGCTACCTCCTGCACCACTCAGCCTTCACTGCCCTTTGCCACACCATGTTTGGCTTTATATTGTGGTTCTTTGTGTACTTGTTTTGACTGTAATCATGTTTTTGCAGGTCAGAGCTACATTTTATTTATTTTTGTATCTTTGCTCTTGCTTGCCCAGTAGGACCCAGCATATATAAGTGCTTATTAAATTAAATTACATTTAGCTTGTCTCTTGCTTGCTTAGATTTGTTTAATCTGTTTTGTCATTTAAAAAAATCCTCTAACACTTTTCCTCCCTTGTAGTTATATCCTACTGGAGTATGATTTTATAAGCAGGACCAGTTGTGAAATGAATTTGTTGAAATGGTCCCTGTAAGGTGTGGGGAATCATGGATATTTTACTGTTGTTTCATTACAGGCCCCATTGCAGCTGAATGATGAGTCGGTAGTAGAGCATTAACCTTCTACCTTGTAAGCTGTGCATAAGAACTTCACATGTATCTTAACTGCTTTTGATGTCTGAAAGAATACTATTTCTTTCCCTATCTCAATATAATGTCAAAAGTCCTTTTGAAGTGCAGATACTTTATTGACCACTAATACAAGTCAGTCTTTAGACATTTGTTAAGTTTATCTGCAAGGGCTGTTTCTAGCAGGAGTAAGGGTCTTCCTTAAATATGTAATTCTTGCTTTCAGCATGTGGTGCTGTTGGTGGCAGCTCATCCAGGGCTGAGCCACTTGAGAGACTTTCTCCCTAAAATTCTCCCCTTCACCTCTGCCCAGAATTCACAGACTTGTAGTGTTGCAGCTGCAAACCTGTGCCTTGAGAGTTGCTGCCTCTCCAGGACAGGGAATCTGTCTCCTTGCAGTTGAGCGGCTCCCTCCCTTTTCTCTTCTTTCCTTGTCAGAGGTCTGCTGCCTCCACTCTCTCCTGATAAGACTTCTTGATCTCAGAAATCTATAGGCAACTACCAGGCTTTTGCTTCTCTGGGACAGTGAGTTTCCCTCCCCTTTCCCTAACAGCTGATCTGTGGCAAAATTTAGTTTGTGAGTCTCCTTTCTAGCGTTGGTCTGGCCTGACCAGCTGGACAGTCTGGCCCCAGTGCCATTGTGAACCAAAGGCTCTCTTTCTTGGGGGACAGCCAAGATTGCAGCATACCTCAAATCCCTTGGCAGGTGGTATGAGGTCCGACACCCTCTAGGGATACCTTTTGGGTGGATGCTGCCGAAAAGATGGGTTCTGGGTCTTCTGCCCCTGCCGACTCATTCTTGGGCTGTATTTTTAAGCATTGGGCTAAATCTTAACGCTCAAATTTTCAGAATAAAGCACCTAATGTTTGTACATCATTGCCTAGGATGAGGGATAGTGGCCTCTCTCAGGCCCCTGCCCAATATTATTTTGGGGAAATATTATTTTTAGTAAACAGTATGATTTGAAGTAAAGGAAGATCTTTGTAAGACCACAGTAACCGTGGGATGGCCTCTCCTCATGATAGCAGCAGCAGAGGATAAGTTCCAAGCTCAAGCCTGTGCCAGGCTAGTACAAGAGGAAGGGAACTGGGGTAAGCCAGCTAAGGTGCCAGGGCTGGGGGTGACCACCACCAGAAAACATGGAGACAGGAAAAGGTCTGGAGGACTGAGTCTCCAGATAGGACTCAAGTTAGAGCCTAAACGCGCAGTGGTCTGGAGAGTAAGTCAGGCTGCAGCACTGGGCACCAGCTGGAGAACTTGGCATTTGGGGCCTGGGCAGTTCTCACTGGGTCCTAATGGACAGCAAGGCTGGCGTTAACATGGGAGTGAGATGAGCCTTCTAGCAGCCTACAAGGAGTTAATGAAAGTCTACTGGGACACAGCTGGGCTGATTGGCAAATTTACCTTTAAATTCTGGGTTTAATTTGTTTAATTGACATGGCTAAAATATGTGTAAACTCTGTAATAATTCTTAAACTGCAGTTGTAGGGTTAACTGGCTTTTTCTACATTTATGCTGGTATTGTGGTAAGATAATTTAATGTTGAAGGTTACTTGAAAATATTATTCAGCCAGTCCTAATTGAAATGTAAACATCTGTGATGGAGGGGTGGCCAGAGGCATTTTAAAATCCTGGCAACCATGGGGTTTATGACAAAGGGCAGCCAGGCTCTTATTTAGCTACTCTTGCCATCCAAAACCTGATCTCTGTTACCCATCTATCCCATAATAAGTCTGTTGGTCATTAATATGATTTCCTATATGTGTAAAAAGTCTAAGGCTATCCTTTTGATATAAGGGAAATATATGTAACTACCAACCTGCTAGATGTCCAATACACTGAGTTTCTGTTCCCCGAAAATGCAGAATGAATTTTAAGGAACAACAGAGATTAAGAGTAGGAAAATTTTACTGAGAGAGACAGCTCCTGAGAGAGACAGGAGGGGACCCAGAAAATGGCTTGCTGCAGATCCCACTTTACAGAGAGAGTTTTATAGAGCAAAATCACGAGATGGGTGTAAAATCATGAGGTAGGTACAACACAGGACAAAACTATGACCAACCAATAAGATTATGAGTTTAGCTGTTTAGGTAATATTAATCGAATGGGGAAGCAGGTCATATAGCAAGTGTGTCTGGAAAGAACGAGGGCCTTTTAGGGTGAGATGAATTAGGGGGTTTCAGCCACCCTCTGGGTTGTTGTTTAAAGCCTATTGTGTGTAGTTAGCCAAGACCTTGATATGTTGTATGACATCTTCTAACCCTAGGGAAGGGACGAAGATAGTTCATAACATGCTTTTAGACCACTGATATTGTAGACATGGTAAGTTGGCAGGTTTGTCGATATTTTTGACACTCTTGCCTTGTAAACATGTGTTATGGTTGATACATTGTGTCAACTTGGGGAGTCTAGAGGTTTGGCTAAGTGACTCAGCAGGAAGCCAGGGTGCTTACTTTGTAAGGGCATGGAAATTATGTGAGAGCTACACGCCCCTTAGGTGGGGGTAGTCTGTTTACAAAGTAAGGCAGAAAAAGAAGCTGCTTGCCGCCATTCCTCCCTTTTTTGCTCTGGCTGTATTGCTGTTCGGCTGCCATTCCCCCTTTGCTCTTGTTGCTTTGCTACCTTTTGCCTCGGAGCCAGCCAAGTATGGACTGAAACCTCCACAAACTGTAAGCTAAATAAACCTTTCCTTCCTTTGTTTTGGGCATTGGGTATTTTGTCTCAGCAACGAGAGAAAAGTAACCAAGACACCATGCAAGTATCAGTGTGAATCTTTCTGTTCATCCAGGGGGTTTCTAGGGCCACAAATTGGTTCCACAGGACCAATGAGTGTCACTTGGGGCTTCTCTCATCTAATTTCAGGGTGATTAAACCAGTCTGTTGTAAGCCAGTCTTTGGCCTGTAAAGTTATTATGTGTATACACTGTTTAGGGGGTATCTATCCCAAGTATTTAGTAGAGTTAGGCCAGTGAGAATAAGAGTAATTTCTTTGTCCCCAGCATAAAGGGACCTTTTTACTAAGTTGTCCTGCAGTTGAAGTTAACCATATAGCCATCTGTATAGCTATGATTGTTGGCTCTTATGACAGGACCCTTATTCTTACTTAACAGGGGTTTTATTAGAGTTTGTAGTGGCATTTTTAATTTTTTTGGTACCTGGAATCAAACTTAGCACCTTGTACTTACCTGGCAGTTGCTGTGCTGCTGAGCTGTATCCTTGGCCCTGTAGTGGTACTTTTAGAAAAAACTTGGTTATGTCTAGGATCATTAAGGGTGTAGTTTATAGGCTACTCAGTTACCTTATAATGGTTGGGTAAACTATGAACCACTGAACTGTTTTGTATCTCCTTAATGTAGTCTTATAGCTTATTTTAATTATCTCTTTGAAGTAGGCATACTGACCAGGGAAGTCCTGATGTACTTGATAAGGGAAGCAGTCCACATACCTAGCAAGATGTTTGTTATAATGGCTCTGCATATCTTATGCCCACAGTAGAAAGGAATTGTATTCTCCTTTAAGTGGTAAAGTAATTAGTAAGAGGGCTAAGAGTAACATCTTAGATTACTTATCTGAAGACTTTGCTTTTCTTTTGTTCTGTTTTGAACAAGAATTTTAAGTCTTCTGTGGGTTCACAGGAGGTTTTGGATGGTTGCTTATATTCAGCGACAATCTCTGGTTCCCAGGGCTTGAATTGGGCATGGTGTATGCAGGAGTCCAGACCTGCTACCTTGACAGCTGATGGATTTGACGGGATCACAGTATATGGTCCTTCCCAAGTTGGTCCTCAGGAAAGAGATGATAGCATTATCAAATCTCTGGGGTAGAATATGGGATTTTCTTTTTTTAGGCTGAGCTTTTGTTAGCTGTTGAAGAGTCTGTTGGAATTTAGCTAGTGAGTTGACATCTTTTAGTAAGGCATCTGTTTTTCTATTGAAGAGAAAATCATTAGTGAGAAAAGGGCACCTATAAAGCATTTTAAATGCACTGAAGCCTAGACTGTGAGGTGTATTTCTTGTTTTGATAAGAGCTAACAGTAGTGAGGCCACTGTAGATGGGTTTTTTGAGCCGTTTTGTGAAGAAGATGTCTCTTTCTTTTTAAAATCTTTTTTGATGATTGTGGCCTCAGTGTACAGTGAAGGTGGTAGAGAATACCCAGTGCCCGAGAGACACCCTCTGTGACACCCTGTGTGATGGTTGCTTTTTAAAAAAAGGCCCATTATCACTCTGTAAACTCTTAGGAAGGATAAATCTAGGGATGATTTTTGAGACCAAAACTGTTACCACCTCTTGTGCTTTTTCTGTTCTATAAGGAAAGGCCTCAACCCAGTTTGTGAAAGTATCTCTCCAGACCAATAGATACTGGAGCCCTTTATTCTTTGGCATATGAATAAAGTTGAGGTGCCAGTCTTTTCTAGGGTAGCTATTATGTCTCTGTATACCTGGAGGGGCTATGGTATGGCTAAGAGATTGTTTTTTTTGTGTGTGTGTGGGGGGCAGAGCTCATGTCTCTTAACTCTGTTGTATTGTCTGAGAAAGTCCTTTTTCTGTGAATAACTTTTAGGCCATCTGGTGGGTCTTGTCTCTCTCCAAGTGGAAAGGTTTGATGTGAAGGCTTAATAATTTTCCATTGACTAGTGCCAGGAAAGAACAATTTACCATCATCTGATTGTAAGCATCCTGATGGAAGGAAGTAACACCCATAGGAGAGAACCCTTTTGATTTCTGACTGAGAATCTTTAGATCCAGTGTGATCAAGGGACCCTTCCAAGATCAAGAGTACTGAAGGGAGGACCCTTGAGTGGCTTTTTTTGCAGCTGCTTCAGTCAGTTGGTTACCTTGAAATATTTTGTCAGTTTGTTTTTGGTGTCCTCTGTAGTGAATTACTGCCACTTTGGAGGTCATATAGACAGATGATTAAAGTTTATCTAGCTCCTTATGGTACAGTATTAGAGATACATTGGCTATAAGGTAATTTCTTTCTGTATGGCAGTGTGGGCATGTAACACTAGGAAAGCGTACTTTGAATTAGTGTAAATATTAACTTTTTATTCTTTACTGAGTTATAAAGACATGGTCAGAGCTGTGAGTTTTGTTACCTGAGTACTAGTCCCAGTGGCAAGTGAGGGACTTTTAAGCATCTGATGTAGCGTCACTACTGCACATCCTGCCTTTCTTATCCCATTTTCCCTGAAGGAGCTGCCATCCAGAAGAGGGTCAAATCAGGTCAGTAAGGGGTGTGTATAATGAGTCTTTTTTGACTGCATTTGTGTGGAGAATTGCCTCTTCACAGTCATGTCTTTTAGTTTCAGTTTTTTTCCTTTCTTGGTAGAAAGATGGCAAGGCTTAAGGAGGAACATGTCTTTATTTGAATGGCTAGTCCTTCTAGAACTAAAGCCTGGTATTTAAGAAGTTGGTTCTCTGAGGTCATAGGCTCCCTTTGGAAGAAAGAAGTCCTGCCATATTGTGAGGTGTATATACCATGAGATCTTTGCCTGAAGTCAGGTGGATGCCTCTGGTACCAGGAGAGCTACAGCAGCCACAGCTTTAAGTCATGCAGGGCATTTCTTTGCTATAACGTACAACTTATGACTCAGATACCCAAATGGTTGCTGAGCAGCAGCAACCAGAGCAAAGCAATGCCCTGTCTCTTTCAAGGTATATTAAATGGTGTCTTGTTGGTAGGCTCAGTGCTGGGGCATTCAGAAGTGCTCGTTTAAATTTCTAGAATGCAGTTTGGGAATTAGGTTCCCAGGTGAAAATGTGGGTATCTGTCTTTTGGGCTTCATTCATTAGCTAACACAGGGGTTGTATAGTCTCACCACATCTTGCTATCCAAAAGTAACAAAAACCTGTAATTCTTAGGAATCACCTTAGCTGTTTTAGGGTCTTGGGTTGTGGGAAGGAAAGTATTGATTTGATTTTCACTTAGCCCAGCCTTTGGGATCTCTTAGATATGACAGGGCTTGCCTCAAGGCTGCAAAGTTGTATCTTAGACCTTAGAGACTTTAGAGACCTTAGAGCTTCTGTCTATTAGAAAATTTAGCAGAGCACAGGTGTCTTGGCTAGAGAGCTCTTTTCAGAGGGCACATAAGAGTATGTCATCTACATATTGCAGGACTGTGACTTGGGAAAATTTAGAATATGCCATGTTGTTGGAAAACACTTGCCCAGAAAGATGAGCACCGTGTCTGAATACTTGAGGAAGCACCATCGAAGTCAGTTGAAAGGCCTGGTTGTGAGTTTTAAAGACAAGAAGAAGCTGGGGATCTGTATGTAAAGGAATAGCAAAGAAGACATCTTTTAAATCTAACACTGAAAACCAAGAAGCATCTTTTGAGATCTGAGAAAGGAGAATGTATGTGTTAGGTACCATGGGGTGGATTGGCACTATCCCCTCATTACCAATCTAAGGACCTGTATTAACCTGTATTTTCTGTTGGGTTTTTGAACTCTCAAGATTGGAGTGTTGTAGGGGCTGTTACCAAATTTAAGTAAACTTGTGCTCTTGTTGATTATAGGTAATAATTCTCCTTTAACTTTAGGCTTTAGAGCGTTTTGTTGCTGGTGAGGGAAAATACTAGGATCTTTGAGTTGTTATTTGTACCAGGGAAGCTCTTACTGTTCTTATCTTTAGTTGCCTATACTTTAGGATTTATTTTTGTCTCCACAAGGGGGAAGCAGTGTACCTGACCTGTGTGTATGTATATATATTACAATATTTAAGCAAGATAAGACATCTCTCCCCAGGACGGGAGCTGGACATTCAGGCATAATTAAATAGAAATGGGAGAAGAGGAAGCCATCCCAGCTATAGCTTAGGGATGAGAAATAGTGAGAAATAGTGAGTTACCTCCTTTTCAGTGACTTTTTTTTTAGTGAAGTGTGTTGGCTGGAAGGAAAGCCAGGGTTGAAAAGAAGGACTGAGAGACATGTGCAATAGGCTTTTTTTTCCCCCACTACAGTGATGATTAGTTGGGGCTCTTCTGTGGAGATGATAATCTGGGCAGACAGAGAAGGCAGAGAATGCCATAGGGCCTTTCACTGTTGCTGGACCAGCTGGTGAGATGCGTCTGATCCTTGGGACCTCTGTTTCAGGGGGCAGTCCTACTTCCAGTGGTCACCTTTACAATCAGGGCATGGCTCAGGGGTCCTCTTGTTGTGATGGTTTTTATCACAGTCCCTGACTTTTTGCAGCATTAACAGATGAGTTTAGTCATCAAGCTCATTTTGGAGCCCTGGGAATCAGACTTAGAGTCTGTTTCTTTTAAGGCAGCAACTAAGGTATCACTTTCACTTGGTCTCTTAGTTTTCTCACCTTGGCTTCCTCCTGGTCTAAATTATAAAATACTGAGGAGGCAATTTTCACTAAAGTATCAAGTGAGCTATCTGGAGCAAGACTTATCTTTTGAAGCTTTTCCCTAATGTCTGAGGCTGACTGGGTAATAAACTTGTCTTTAAGAATAAAGTGTCCTTTTATCGAATCAGGAGCCAGGGATGTTTCATCAGTGCCTCTTGTAAATGATCTAAGAAGGCAGAGGGGTTCTGATCTTTCTCCTGGTGAATAGTTGACAATTTGAAACAATTAAAGGACTTAATTCTTGTCTTTCTTAAGCCTTTAAGAATACCTGTCTGAAGATGATTCTTATTCTAGTTACCTGACTGGTTGGTAGGCCAGTAGGGATCTTGTGTAGGGACTGTGCTCCAGTAGGAACTGGGTTTTTTCCTGGCTGGCTGTCTTTTGGCCTTTTAAAATTAACAGTATGATATTCACCTCCAAATGTAATAGCTTGTAGTGCTGCTTATCTCTCATTAGAAGCCAGTGTTTGATTTAAGAATAATAGTATTTTTCTAACCTAGTTCTTAGGTGTGAGTAAGTCCCCTAAAGACCTCAGTGTATTTGTCAGGGTCATCTGAAAACTTTTTTAGATCTTCTTTGATCTGTTTGAGGTCACTGAGAGAAAAGGACACGTGGCCATGGTAGTGTCATACTCACCATTTACCTCGTGTAACTGATACTGTCCTTGACAAGCTTGAAGAAAATCAGCTAAGGATGAGTATAGTCCAATAGAGGCTTCAGTTATGGCTGGTTTAGAAGCCTTGCCCTTAGGCTCCAAAGGGCAAGTGGGGGGAACCTCAGGCTCAGTAACAGTGGATGAGGTTTTGATTAAGGTTGCCTTGGAAACCTCATTCTCAGGCTAATAGTAGATGAATCTGAATGTGCCTTCAGGGCCAGAGGTGTCTTTTTTTTTTTTTTTTTTGCTGGCTTACATTTACATTTTGAACAAAAGTAAGGATTATCTTTTAATGTAAAGAAAGCCTGAACGTAAGGTCATTCTAACCATTTTCCCCTTTCTGTTACAATACAATTCTAGTTGTGAAATAGCATCATAATCCATACTTCTCTTTACATTCCATTTTGCTCTAAGGGGTAGGTTGGCTATGTGTGGGTGTAGAAAAATATTAAACACCACTTTTTTATGTATGAGGGTTAAACAATTTCTGAAGGAGTAAGTGAATTTGACACTGAGTTCCCCATCAGTAACACAAGAGAAGAAAGAGGCATCCCTTTAAATCTCTACTTGGTTTTAATATCCTTCAAGGCATGCCCTGAGGTGACCTGCTCCAGAGTAGGTGGCTACTGTCTGAAGAGTGACTAGAATAAAGTCCGGCTGGACTAGCCACCCATATCAAGGTGCATCCCTATGTTTTCTGGGAACTCACATCTCTAACTCCAATATGTGTTTTCAAAAGCACAAGATACAGTTGCTTCCAACTGTAACAGTCATGGTTAAAGAAGGAAGCATTGGAAGCAAAATTAAACGAATAATCAAGAGATTTGAACAACTGCTTTTCAATTCTTTGAAAGAGTGTGAAGAAAAAACAAAATCAAAGGATAAATTGGAAGTGGTTGGAGCACCTCCCAACTTGTAAAAGAGATCACCTCTAGAGATAGATAGAGGCAAGTAACAGAAAAATCCTACCTGGACCCTAGGGGAAAGATGTTCCCTAGACATTTGTGCTGTCTGCCTAATCACCTAGGTAATCTTCCTTAGCAACACACTTATGAAGCTCACGGGTTAAAACCTGTACCCTTTGTCCAGCAGCTACAACTTACACATTAGTGAAAGTATTTTCCTGTCTTTGGCTTTAACAAATGTTCATTTTCTATGGGCCCAGCTTAAAAGTTCTTATTTGTTGGATGGGAGGGGAACATTGAGACAGTTTAGAGTTTCTTTTTCTCTAATCTTTAACAGAAACATGCCTTCAAAAAAGGAAAGTACCGAGTGACAGGAAAAGATGAGAAATGAGATCATAAAAAGGAAGTCTTTTTTTTCATGCTCACGGTGAGTTATTGAGACAATTTGTCCAATTTGTTATACTCTCAGCCTGGAAAGGCGAGAATGGGGAATCTCAAGAGTTAAGATTGCCTCCTTACCGGTGGTAGAGAGACCAGAAAGGACACTGAGGCGGAATAGGCTCGACATCCCCTCTAAAGTGTAGAGGGGGATCAGGCCAGACTGTCCCAGTGAAGCCTGTCCTCCAAAATGGCTGCCAGCCTGTTCCTGTTTACTGGCAGATGGAGTCCCATGATTTATTAAAAGGCATCTACATTTTCTAAATATACACTAGATTTTATAAATTCACATTTTAATATTAAAGTCTACTAAGAGACGCTTTAACATTACCTTTCCTAGCACTGTTGTCTAACAAATCAAACGGGTCAAGCTACTCAGTGTAGCAACTAGCGAGTCCAAATGCAGCATGTACGAAACAGGAATACAAGATCTTGCCTACAAAAGTAAAATGTGCCGTCAAGGAAACACCACAATCTTCCCATGTTCTCAATTTAAATTTATCATCATTTTAACAAAGACAGTGTGTAAAGGAATGACAAGACATAAAAGTTTAAAGTGTAAGCAGTTGACAAGCAACAACTTTTGATTACCTAAATGAGTAACAATCTAGAATCCATGAAAGAAAAGCAAACTGTTTCCTCTTTCCAATTATCTCAGTTGAACCTCCAAATGATTTAGGGGAAATAAATGTAACGCCCAACATGCTAGATGTCCAATACACTGAGTTTATGTTCCACAAACTCAAAGAAGGAATTTTAAGAAACAACAGAGGGTAAGAGTAGGAAAATTTAATTTAATTTAATTTAATTTAATTTAATTTTATTATTATTATTTTTTTTTGGTTTTTCTCCGGTACCGGGAACCGAACTCACGACCTTGCGCTTGCCAGACAGGCGCTTTGCCACTGAGCTAAATCCCCAGCCCCTGGAAATTTTATTGAGAGAGACACCTGAGAGAGACAGGAGAGGGCCCAGGAGAGGACCCAGAAAATGGCTTGCTGCAGATCCCACTTTACAGAGGGAGTTTTATAAAGCAAAATTACGAGGTGGATGTAAAATCACGAGGTGGGTGCAACACAGGACAAAACTATGACCAACCAATAAGATTATGAGTTTAGCATTTAGGTAATAGTGCTGCAGTGGGGAAGCAGGTCATGTAGCAAGTGTGTCTGGAAAGAACCAGGGCCTTTTAGGAAGAGATGAATCGGGGTTTCAGCCACTCACTAGTGTGACTGATGTTAATGCTTATTTATTGTTTATCTCTTGGGGAGGCAGGGAGGCCTGGTCATTGTGTCTTTATCTTGAGGCCTGGCCTCCAACAGATGCGCCTCCTGCCCCAGGTGTAATGTATTTTTATCCTGTGCATTGACTCCCTTGAGGGCCCAGCCCTTTCTGACTGCCTATAACATTTCTACCTAGCTTAGCTGTATAATACTTTGATTTTTGTCAGTAATTTCACCTATGGAAATTTTTTTAAAGGTAATGAGACTTTGACAATCAAATGATTAAATATAATCACCTAGGAAATATATCTGTGAAAAAAGAGAACTCATTGGTCCTGATATAACAGTCATTGTTAATCTTAAATGCTATATAAAATTTAAAAACTAATTTTTCTTGTCAATTACTAAACTCATCAGAAGTGAAACCATGACTGTTCTAAGTCTTTTAATAGCCACCGTTTTGATTCTTATCTAAAGCCTTTGTAATCAGATTCATGGAAAAGACTCAGAATTGTACGGATGCTAAATTTCTTTTGCTCTGGTTGGTTTTATTTTATCCTTTCCTCTTAAAACTTTGTAACTTGTCTATTGAAATTCTACAGAAGTACAACTCTTAAAGAGGTCTGAACAATAAAACAAAACAAAACAAAACAGATCTGATCCCATGTTGTTTTGAGGTATTGACTAACACAAAACAAAAATCAAACTTAGCAATGGACTACAAGTAAACTTGGCTTAGGAACTACTTTTTGAGAACCTATTTGTTGCTCAAAAATGACTAAAAAGGGGCTTTTAACACTGACTCTACAATGTCACCCCCGCCCCACATTCAGTGTGGGACCAGAGAAGATGGTTTAAAAGACTGTGGCTATTAAAAGACTTAGACCAACGTTTTGGCCAAAAGGGACGATGGAAACAGTGATTGATCGGCGATATTTTCAGAGAAGCTCACAAAGACAAGGAGGGATATAAGGAAAGCATGAGAGCTGTTAAAATCATGATGCAGTCACTTGTGTCAGCCCTCCCAAAAGAAAAATCCATCCCAGAGATTTTAAAAATGGTTCTTATTTATAAGTGCCTGATGATAACTGCCACAGAAGTCTTGCCAAAAATCATGTTTATCCTGAGTGAATTTAAGCATCATCTAACAGGCCTGACCGAACATAATCAACTTTTCACAGGTATACTTCTGTTTAATATGCTTGTGCATTTTCTCTTCACCAGGTTACAATCCATCAAAGTCTATGTTTGTTTTTCTGACAGGTCAAATAATGTTTTCTGCAGTTACAGATCCCCATCAACGAGTTTAAGTTGTGTCTGATGCTACCCCCTATTTAAACACTGAATATGGAATTGGTGTTCAGGCTTCACATAGTGGAAACAGCTTTTCATGATAGAGATCATTGTTGTACTGATATTGGTACTTTAACTGCTTATCTTAGTTTGTACTTTCTAGGTTTTCTTGTGCTGCATGCCAACTGAGAACCACAGATCATAGTTTTATTTAACAATGATGACTGCCTATTTAGACAAACAGCCTAAATGTATGCCCGCTTCTCTCCCAACTAGCAGTTCAGCAAAACAAATGCTGGGCTTCCACTTCATCCCTTCTTAGCAGGAAGTAGGCAAAGATCGACAACAACATCTCGTCAGTGAATTGACTTTTCTAAATGTCGGGGCGGGGGCGGGAGGGGGGGAATATGTGGAGTGTCATGGTTATTTTACCTTTTTTTTTAAAGGCCCCATTGCTGGTGAGTGGTGAGTCTACAAAACATGAACCTTCTACTTATAAGTCACGCCTATGAACCACACACATACAAATATATTTAAAAAGAAATCTACATATTATTACTGGATGTTCTAACTGCTTGTCTTGTCTTAAGGAATACCATTTCTTCAATCCCAATAGGTCAAAAGTCCCTTTCAAGTACAAACATATTTTATTTTGAGCCTCTTGACCACTAACATAAGTCAGTCTTTACGCATTTGTCAATTAATTTTACCCGGAGGAACTGTTTCTAGCAATGCCAAGGGCACTGGGCCCTGTTGAATAGAAATATTATGTCAGTCTTCAAACAATACCTGCTGTCCTTAGAACTGAAATGAATGGACAACAGAACCCCCATGACCTGATGAGAGCATTGGTGAGATGATGTGTCCAGATCTCATGTTAAAGTCAAATGTAAAAATCTCAGCCTTTCACCCTTATGGTAAGGTCTTCTCTTGGACTAGCTCACAGTTCCTTTCAGTGTTATCAATCAACACGTAAATTTTTCTATACTCTTTCACTGTTGGTAAATTCCTTTTATCACCCATGGCAGTGTTCTCTTATATACTGCACTTTGCACGGTGTAAGGGGCATCCAGATCTCATACGTGACTTTCGTTTTTGAGGATGAAGTGGAGAGAGGTATGAGAGAGGGAGGCAGATTCCTGGGAATCAGACAAGAATATTTCTTGTTTCCTTCCTAGCCAGTAAATGTGGAAAATGAGTATTATTAGTTGGATGAATGTCTTGGCATTCATCCTAACCATTGTTAGCAATTGAAGGACTTGAATTGTGATTTGTTCCCAGAGTATTCCAAATAGAGAAGCCATGAAACTACATCGTATAAGATCCCAGTAAAGGAGGAAATCTAACAACATAAAGTAAAATTTTGGCATTGTAGAAGAAATAAGGATGCAGTTATATCCCCAGCTCCTTCTGAAGGGGATGCTGGGCTTCCTGACTGTACTGAAATCTGTGTGCTCTTTGTAGCAGGGAACGCATGGCAGGCTAGAAGCCCCATGGATCATTAAGAGTTCCTTAGATTCTGTCTGCAGCTGTTAGAAAATGAATAATCAGGCATGTGGGACTCTACCACATTGCTCAGATGTTCAGCATGAATAACTTTAGCCACAGAGCTCTTTCTCACTTTAAGCAGGAAAGCCTTTCCGAGCCAACAGAAGATTGCCTTTATCTTTAAGCAACAATGTTCCACTGAGTAGAGCACAAAGTGCTAGTCCACATTTTGGATATATGTCTCCCTTTCACGGTAGTGGTAGCCTCCATAACAAAAAGGAAGGAAATGTTTTACTTTATTAACAAGATTTTACAAATTATCCATTTCCTCTCTCATGGGGGTGCTGGAAAGGGAGTGAGGGGGAAGGAGGAGACTAACATGCTGGAGGATTCTGGGAAAGAAGTATGTGAGTTATTAATAACATTTAGACACTTAAATACCTTTGTCTTTCCTTCCTCCTTCCCTCCCTTCCTCTATCCCTCCCCTACTTACTCTTTTGTGTATTTGCCTTTAAACTAAAATGGCAACTGGGAGATATTGTTGTTTATTCCCATTTTACAGATGAGGAGACTGAGGCACACAGAGGAAATAATTTTCTCCAAGTTACACAGGTAGTAAGTGACGGAGTGTAGGTCCAGACTGTACTCTTAACTGTTATGAGGTACTGTCATGTCAACGTGGTATAAAAAGGTCAGCCATGGTGAGCCTCCAGTGCGTGGAGCATTCAGAATTATCTTTTAAAATCATAAATCAGATTTCATCTCTTGTCAGCCTAACCCTTTCTCATGGCTTCCTGGTATACTGAGAATTAAAGCTGTGCCTTACAGGGCAGATGACCTTTAGCCCATAGCCTAGCCATATCTGTCTCTTGGCCTTATTTCCATGCTTGCTGCTGCATATGCTTAGCCAAACTGGCCTTTCAGGTTTTAGGACGTGATCTTAAGGCCCTTTTCATGGCTAGGAAAGCCATATTCTAGAATGTTTTCTGCAATGGCTATATCTAGTAATTTTAGTAGATTTCCATTAGCTGAATGGAAATTTCAGACATTTGGAATCAGTTCTCAGCTATCTAGAAGGACCTATATTCAGGTGGACATATCCCCTCATTCAGCTGCAAGCCTCTTACTTGTTTATTGCTGGGAAGTTTTGCTCAAGTTGTTATGGTTACTTGCTTTCATGTGTTCTTTTGCCCAACTAGAATACAGCATATTCCTTATCTGAAATCAAAGGCAGTTTGTTTTCTCTAAGGGTCATTTGTCATCCTATTGGACTGTCCCTGTGTGAGGGTGGGAGGCTCTGAAAGCCACATGCTGCCCTGCTCTGGTGTGCGGGTCCTGACTGCCCTCAGGGTCTCCAGAGGAAGGAGCTTGGCCTCGCTGACCCTGTTTGGCAGAACGCTGGTTGTGAGCTCTGGAGTTGCGCTGAGCCATTCCGACTGGGCTTAGTGAGCTGTTTCTGACTTGGCCCAGAGCCTGAGATCACAGCGCACACCAACCAGGCCAAGGTCCTGGATGAATGGTCAAATCCCTCCAGTCTGTTCTGGGATTTTTACCTTCCTGACTTGCACCAGAAATTTTAATTCCAAGAGATTTCTGATATACATTAAAATTGGGCATCTCTGATGAAACCCTGAAAGTCTGTAAGACCTTAATCGTTCTCTGTTTTTGTTTTGTGGGTGTAAAACCATGTAAGTATTACAAATTCACCAGTCCACCAAAATTCTGCCAGCTACCAACGCCATCATGGAAGACAAAAATAGTTACTCATAGCCAAAGAAATCATTGAGCTCTAGAATTCTCTGAGGGCCAAAGTTTTTTCTTTTTTCTTTTTCTTTTTTCTTAGTACTTCTTTATTCTACAGATTTCTCTTTGGGCTCCTTTATAAACATACAGTGAGGAGAAGATAATTAAGTTAAAGACTTATTTATCCATTTTATAAAATTTTTTTAAAAGGTAAGATGTCCCTGGGTAGTTTAGAAGAGAAGGATATTCCTTGCCTTTAAACCAGGGGTTATAGCAGAGTAGATGTGGTTTACCTAAGAGGGCTTGTTGGTGACGTTACAGCTAACCAGTTAACAGGAAAAATAGGAATAGGGTGCTGGAATCCAGGTTTCTATTCTCTCAAAAGCTTCTGGCAGTGGTGACCCTGGAGCTGTACTTTAAAAAAACAGGCAAGGTTTTGGCAGGTAGAAGGGCATTCCAGGTGGACATAGGGTATGAGCAAAGCTGTGGCATCTGGAATGGGCTGGGTCATGCTCACCAGTGGTGAATCCCTGGTTTGCTGCCTTTTCCCATTTATAGAGGGCCCTTTCCGGATTTGGCACTGTCTGGAAAGTTTGTATTTGTAATCCCATGAAAAGTTACTTGAATTCTAACAAGTTGATTCTAGCCTGCCATTTCTAGTGCAACCCATGGCGAGACTAAAGACACTAAGGCATAATTGTAGTTGTGGGGAGCCAAGGGGGTCCTAAGTCCAGCTAGGGTGATGGCCAACCAGAACAAAGGCCTTGACCCAGGGCTGAACCTGGGTTTTATTAATTCACGAAGAAGGGAGTAGCTTGAGGATGAGTGACTGTGAGAATGGTGGGAAGTACATAAGTGGTGTGAGCTGGGCTAGGCAGGAGGCCTGAAATCGCCTCTGCAATATGCAGTATGAATAATATGCATAACACAATTGAGGTAGTACATAATGTTTTGGGGTTGGTGCTTCAGCTCTGATGTGTAATTTTTTATCCCCTGGGAAATCATAGCCTCTTATGTTGAGGCTGATCCCAGCGTACATTGGGATCTCCATCCTTCCTGGCTCACATGTGTTTTTGGGGGGAGTTATGGGGGTAGGGTAATACTGCCCTGTCACCTTACTTCAAAGACTACATATCAGTTGGACTGATTTGCACTGCATAAAGCCTAAAGCGAATTGAAGGGATAAGGAAAAGTCCTAGCCAGCTCTGTACATATCAGTACGTGGAAATAGGGCCAGGTTTAGCCAAAATGGAGATAATTGCTCTTCTTTCATGGAGAGCCATCCAGGTGGTCCTTCACACCCATTTACAAGGAGGAGGACAGGAGCACAGGGTTGTATTTTGTTCGGTCTGTAAGCTGAACACTTAGGACAGTGCTTGCCCATAGCATTACTCAAATATTTGTTCAGTGAGTGGATGGAGCAGGGCATAACAAAAATAGCTAATGTTCATCAAAGAATTCTGTGTAGCAGGCCTGTGCTGAGCTGTTTTAGGCAGATGATTTCACTTCATCCTCACAATCATCTTGTTAGCTGCTACTGTAGTTCTCCTTTAATAAGTGAAGGTAAGTGGTAGAACTGTCACCTGAAGTTGGGCAGTGTTCAGAACTGAAATTCTTCTGAACTCTGCTTCCTAGAAAGATATATTGGTGTTGGGCCTTGGATACTGTGCCAAGGCAGTCCAGCTGGATTTAAGCATGCTGAGAGGGTTCATTGAATGTTTTTGAGTAGGTCCCCAGGGTGTTTTACTTTGGAGAGTTAAAAAATTACTGTGTCCTAGCCAACATGGGTGTAAATAAGAGGTGGCTAGGAAATAGTTCATTGAGATGAGATGTTGCAAGTTAGCAATAAATTATTTAAATGTTGAGGAAAAGTTGGATAATAGCTTGAGCATTTGACATTGCAGTGCACTTATCACTACCAAAGTTACTAGTGGCTCTTGAAAGTAATTTAAGACTTGAGTTATGCTTTGCACACAATAAATCCCCACTAAAATGAATTGATTTTTTTGTCTCTAAAATGCCTTCTCTTTTGGAACTTTGAATCTCCTTGGCCTAATAAGCCCTGTCAGCAGTCATCAGAGGTATTATACTTATAGATGATACCTCTTTGGCTCTGTCATGGTTCTACTTGAAAATAGCCTTTTAAGAGAGAAGCCTTTGCACCAAATGCTTACATTTTACAAGCTAGTATAACTCAGAGTACAGGCCTCTGTATGTGCAGGTTCTATGATTGTAGATGCAACCAGCCTCTAACTGAAAAAGTTTAGGAAAAAACTGCATCTGTCCAAACATGTACAGACTTGTTTTCATTGTCATTATCCCCTAAACTGTATAGTATAACTACTTGTTTATATAACATTTATGCTGTATTATTAGTAATCTAGAGAGAATTTGGAGAATATAGGATTGCATAGGTTATGTGCGAATGCTGTGCCGTTTTGTAGATGGGATTTGAGCATCCACAAATTTTGGTACTCATGCGGGTACTAGGCCCAATCCCCTATGGATATTAGGGGATGATGGTGTAGTACAACAAAACATTATAGTGTGATATGATTGAGGTGTTCATAGAGCATTCCAGGATATATAAAAGTAAGTACTCATATTAGACATCTGGAATGTGATTTGGTGTTGGGACCCAAGAAATGCAAAATGCTTTGAGGCCCAGCCAGTGGTCCCACAGATGTCCTCATTTCACTTTTTGCACCCCTACACCTATCCCTCCACTGAGGGAGGACCTTGAGTGGATTGCTTCAGAACCACCTGCACTTTTATGGCCCAGTCTTAGTAGAATTTTTTGATAGCTTAGATTAAATCAGTGAAATATAAGAAGGGTGCTAGAGATCCATTAATAGGACCCACAGCTGTTAATCTCAGGAGGGAGTGTGGGTTTGAGCCCAGTGCCAGCTCTTGCTGCATACTTATTTCTGGCCTTCCCCGAGCATGCTGCAAGAAATTGCACTGTGTTCTTGGGACATTTCCTCCTGAGAAAAAAGACAGATCCCAGGGCTTTAAAAAATACTTTCCCTAAGGATGCTTACAGTAGACTGATCCAGACAGAGGTGACTTGCGCGTGTATTAGGGGCCTTCCTTCTCCCACTGTGCACACAGCCTCCCAGCAGTGCTGTCAGCGTCGAACCTGGAGTGTGCAGGTCATGCCTGCTGATCTTTGTTTTGAATTACTTTGCCAAGTAGTGGCCAGAGTTGTAGCAGTCTTGTGAAGACAGCTCTTGGCTACCAGCATGGGGCATCAGCTGTTGCTGCAGCTCTCAGGATTCTGACAGGCTTCCCCTGCTGAGGGAGGGACGAACACGCAAGGTCACAGCGAGGTCAGTGGGAAAGTGGCTTCAGGGTAGAGCTTCGGCTGACTGGGTTTGGAGGAAGTTCATTTCAAAGCTCAGTTAGAGGAAGGTTTGTTTTGTTTTTGTTTTAAATTAAGCAAAGTACCTCTTCTTTTACAACTGCTTGTAAGGCGGTGACAGTCCTTCTGGAGTTGTGTAGCAATGCAGTTCTTGTAGGAATAACGCACAGGTTGCTGTGGCAAGTTGAGGATGACTGAAGAAAGTGATCACATCTGTTGTTCATCCAGCCTTTACTGGGAGCCTGATTTGCTTTGGGAATGCAGAGCAGAGTGCCACGAAAGGCTCCAGCCTGAAGGGCCTGCGCCTAAGGAGTGCCTGTGCACTTTGCCCGGGGCAGTCCCTGGTTATGCATTTTGTCCTGGTATACCTCTTTGGGCCTTAGTGTCCCCCAGTGTGGGTGATGAGTGGTTCAGTTCCTTACCCCTAGTCTGGTGGTGGAAAGCAAATAACTGAACACACACACACGAATTGTGCCTGATGTGCAAAGAGACCCAGCCTGGCCTGTTCGTAGACCATCCTTTCCAGTCTTCCCCTGTTTACACACCTCTGTCCTCTTGCCTGGAAGCCCCTCATCTACCTGCATCCTTCTGCTTATCCCAGTGTATACCGCTTGCTCCACAGCAGCTCATAGAAGCCGAACGCTTATTAGGGGCCAGGTGGATGGGCTTTCAGGCCCACTGCACCCCCAGGGAGCATATTCTGAGTTGTGGCTTTCTCTCTCTTCTCACACAGTGTTGGGAGAAAAATTCCATCTGCTGATGGCTTTTTGGGTTCTCCCTGTCTGCTGACCCTTTGCATTTGTTTGGAGGGCAGTCTTCTGTGCTTCTGTCGTTTTGATGGACTGTGTGGAGCAGAGGTTCATAAGAGTGTGTACTTGCTTTCCTATCTTCAGGCTGGCCTCGAACTCACTTTGTAGCCTAGGCTGCCCTCGAACCCACAGCAGTTCTCCTGCCTCAGCCTCTTCAGTGCTGAGATTACAAGCATGAGCCACCACGCCCAGCCTGGTATGGTTTTGACTTGTGATTCCTAACTTTCTTTAGCCCTGACAAGATAAGATAGTGCTACAGAAAGGGCTGGCTCTGGAGTCCTCAGCCTCGGGCATGAGTAGGTAATTAATAAGTCTGTGGCTGAAACAGGGTAAACTGAACGCAGAGTGATGGCCAACATCCCTTCTGCCTAAAACCTGCAGTAATTCTTCAGCAATTCTAAGTTAGGGAAAAGCTCTTAATTATGGAAATCAAACCTCCATACATCTATTTACCTGTCTGTCTGGCTGTCTATCTAGGGTCTTGGTATGTATTCCAGGATGGCCTTGAATTTGTGATCCTCCTGTCTCAGCCTCCTGAATGCTGGGATTACAAGCATGTGCCATTGTGCCTGGCTTGAAATCAGACCATTTTAAAATCATACTATGAGATTGTCCAGTGCTTGACCAGTGTATTGTGGTTTCTAAAATGGAACATTTATGTATAGAGGAGTGGGCAGTGTTTCCTCTTTGTTTTACCTCATTGCCTTTAGCTGACCAGTTAATTTTTCATTTGAAATAATTCTGTCATGAACTTTACTCTATCCCTTGATCATTCTTCTTAAGATGGGATTCTTACTGTACTGTACAGCTTACTTTTGAAATTTGAAATCATCATTAGAGAGCAGTAGAAGGTATTACAAAAGAAGCTGGCTTGAACTGAGAGTTTATTCTCAGTTCTTAGGGCCTTTTTGTTTTCCAAGAGGTTGGAGGTTAGAAGCAATTAGAGTGGGCAATTCATTTTGATTTCTTTGTCCTACCTTTTAAGTTTTTTGTGCAGAACAAATCAGCTTATTTTTATAAGAGAATTTGATAAAGTGTATAGGCATGCATCATTTTTTATTTCTGTTTTTTGCAAGACCGTTGTTCATTGTGTGTTTGAAAGCATGCATGAACTTCTGGAATGGAAATGGAGGGGCACAGCTCTGAAGAGAGGTTTCTGACTGAGTCTCCCTGCTTCTTTTGAACTGTTACTTGTCTTTGACAGGATCTCTTTGCTTTATCTGTCTCTTTCCTTCCTTTCATTTTTCCCCATCTCCCTTCCTCTCCCCTTTTCCCCTCTCTTGCTCTTCTCTTCCTTCCTTTAAAGTAAAGCATCTTTATTAGGAAGGCTAAAATGATAGTGTGCTACCTAGAACAGCTGGACTGTACAAGAATGGATTTGCCATTTCCTTTCTGATCCTTCAGGGTTTGATTCCATATATGTGCATATTCTTTCCCAACACTTATAACTTCAGCCTGGGGTAGGGTAGAAACTTGGGTTACAGTTTTTCTCAAATCTTCCCTGGGCCCCAGAAAAGGTGTTGGACCTTTGAACCAATAAGCAGGTTGCTGGTGATAGTTCCTAAGGGAGGACAAAGCTATGTGTGCATGATCCCCACTTCTGTCCTCTCTAAGAGACAGTGTTCTCCAGCCTCCTGCCTAGCACTGGACAGCTTGCTTTGTGAACACTATGGGATAGAGTCCAGGGCTGGCCGATGTGGATGTGATGTGGTCTGGCATGTGGTGGTTATAGGTAAGAGAAGGGAGAGGAAAGTGAAGGCAGGTAGGGTACGAAGCCTCCACTAGAGAGGAGGACTCACACCCAGCAGGAGTGAAGCCAGGTAGGGAGGGAGTGCCCCCTCTCAGAACCCTGGAGGCTCTGCCGGTGCCTCTGGGGAAGTGAAAGCCCTGTATTGAGTTTGGCCTTGGTTGGAACCATCATCGTGACTCACAGTTATGCTCATATAACATTTCAAAAAGAGGCATGAAAAATGTTCTAGAACCATGTCACTGTACAGGTGAAGGAACCAAGGTCCCAAAAGACAGGTGACTTCCTTTCCAGATTCTGGAAGAATACAGTCCAAAAAGGAAGGAGAGGATCCCCTGTACCCACCCATGTCATTGAATGAAGAAGCTTAGAAACAAAAGTCTGAACTGTAACAAAACCCTAGAGGACAAAGGCTCAGCTTAAGTGAAATTTACCTGTTGTGTTTCTATGCTTGCATTGATCCCCTTGTAAATAATTGAAGAATTTGGTAGCTGCAAAGTGGGAAAGTTTCCAAATTACATTTATCTGAAACTACTCAAAAGAGCAGTTGAGTGTTCTACTCATGCTTTTGTATGGAGGGAGTAAAAGGAGTCTTGTCAGTGTTGAAATAGTTGTTTATGTTCTAGCCCAGGGATGACAAACCTATTGTATGCTTTCTGCAGTGTGCTGTTTATATCAATTGAAAGCTCTAAAAGGTTTGCCATCGCTGTGAATCTAGCCCAGTGTGGCATTGAAGTTAGTTGTTCTTTGCTGGATGACTAGACAGATCAATGAAAAGCAGAATTCAGGACAGGATGTGAAAGATGTTAAGGCCTTTCCTGAGCATTTTGAATTCTTGCCCTTAATCCTTGGAGGGACTCATGCTCTGTATCAAGTGTTTACTCATCGCAGCAGAGCAGGTAGTCACATCAGACCTTGAAGGCAGATTGTCTGCCTGGCTCCTGTGCTGTGTCTAGCTTAGTTCTTACTCTAAGGAGATAGAGGAAAGTCGGTGGGCTGCTTCTCTGGGACAGTTTGCATATGCCAGACAAGAGAGGAAACTGATGGTTTTCCGCATGAGGGAATAGTAACCATAGTAACCTTTTGTTTGTTTCCTCCTATAAACCTTGCACTCCAGAGTCTTGCGTGTGTGCCTGTAATTCTGGTATTTTGAAGCTGAGGCAGGAGGATCACTTAAACCCCAAGAGTTGAGCCCCATCTGGCAATCTAGAGGACCTATCTCAAAACCAAACCAAACCAAACCAAACCAAACCAAACCAAACCAAACCAAACCAAACCATAACTCCCTGAAATACATTGTATTTAGGGATTTAGGAAGCCCAATATTTCAGAAGGCTGGATTTACTTGCCTATATTTTAGTCCAAATACTTACTGTTTTGTCTGAGTTTTCCTTTTGACAGTGGTCGCATGAGGTCAGTACACTGCACTGCAGTAACCTTTCCAGGGTAAGGGAGAAAGGATCTTAGGATAGGTTTTACAGCAAGTGATTCTTTCCTGAGAAGTTTTGTCATGAATGAGACTTAATCCTGATTACTAGGTTACTAGGGAGAGACAGATCCTGGAGATCAAACATAGAAGGCACCTTTATTATTTTTCTTCACATTTGTATTATGAAAAATTTAATATGCACATAAAAATAGAATGTTATAATGAGTCTGCATCCAGCATCTGCATATGATTGTCAGTAACTTGGTGTGTGTACAATGGCTGGAATTGAAGTGATACAGTCTATTCCTAGAGGTGGAAATAACCTAGGCACTGTATTCTTGGGTGTGGATTCCTTCTCCATTTTGCAGACGAATACTGGACAGAAGACAACCTTCTGGGCCTGCTTTGCAGGTAGCTTCTTGGAGATTTAAATTTGTTGGTTAAAATTTAAATTAAAAGATTTTATTTTGAATTTCTTTAATTATAAAATTATGTGCTTATTGTGAACTTTTCATAATACAAACGTGTGAAGCACAAAGTGAAAAACCAGTTTCTCTAAATACAGGCACATTGCACATGAATTTTTTTATGGTGTCGTGCAGTACATATTGCTGTGCATTTACTGGGCTCTTTTTTAAATTTCATAACATGGACATCTTTACATGGTAAATACAAGTAGGTTTAAATTATTCTTTCCAGTAGCAGCTTTGTATTCTTTGTTCGAGAAGCACTGTATCTTTTCATTATTATTTTTAAACAAACTTTTCACTTTACAGTAGTTTGAAAGTTCTCGTATGCATTTCACTTGGCTATCCTCATTGTTAGCATCTTACAGTAGCATCAGACATCTGTTACAATTAAGAAATATAGACAGAGACACAGTGGTAGAGTACTCACCTAGTGTGTGCAAAGGTGTAGGTTCAATCCCTGACACCACAAAAAACAAAAAACAGAACTGAGAAATTCAGGGGACTTGGTACAGTGCTGTTACTCACACTCCAGGCTGTATTTGGATATTTTCATTAATGTGCTTTTTCTTTTCTAAAACCCATTCTAGGATACCACATTATTCAGGCATTATGATGGTGGTAATAATGATGTATTAGTCAGCTTCTGTTGCTGTGATAAGTACCTGGAAAAATCTACTTTCAGGGAGGAAAGGTTTGTTTTGGCTCATGGCTTCACAGGTTTCAGTTTGTGGTTGGATAGCTCCATTGCTTCTGGACCTATGGTGAGGCAAAGCATGGTGGTAAAGAGGGCAGCTAGAGGAGGGCTGTTCATCTCATGGCCAGTATGCAGAGAGAGTAGGGAGTGAGGGGCCAGGGGCTGTATATGATCTGTATGCTCTCAGATTATGATCTGATCAGTGGATTAATCCACTGATGAAGTTAGATGCCTCATGAGCCCAATCACTTCAAAATCTCCTCAGCTGGCAACCAAGTCCTGAACGCAGTGAGAGTTTAAGTGCCTTTCTGAGATAAAATTCACACGGCATAGATTATAAAATTCACCCTCTTACAATATAAAACTCAATGGTTTTTTATACATTCATAGAGTTATACAATTATTACCACTACCTAAATTTTGAATATTTTCATTATCTAGAGAAGTCACTCCATACCCATTAGCAGTAATTCCCCATCCTCCCACCCAAAGCCACTTTGATCACTAATCAGTTTTCTGTCTCTGAATTTTTTTGTTTCTACTCTTGATATTTCATAAGATAGAATCATATAATAGGTACTCTGTTTTGTTTGGTACCTTATTTTATTTATGATGTAATGTTTTCAAGGCTTATTCATGTTGTAGAATGAGTTCAATACTTAATTTAGTTTTATTGTCAAATAATATTCCTTTGTATGGATATACCAGTTTTAGGGGTTTATCACTTCCTGGACATTTGGGTTAATTTCACTTTTTGACTATTATGAATAACACTGTTCTGAACATTTGCTTTTTTTTTTTTTAGTCTTTTTGAGACAGTGTCTCGCTATGCAGTTCAAGCAGGCCTTGAGCTCACTTTGTAGCCCAGGCTGGTCTTGAACTCGCAACGATCCTCCTGCCTCAGCCTCCTGAGTGCTGGGATTACAGGCATGTGCCACCATGCCTGATGAACATTTGTATGTTTTGTGGATGTAGTTTTCACTTCTCGTGGGTTGTATACTTAGAGGTGGAATGACTGGGGCATAGGGTAACTCTTAAATTTTAGCACTTTGAGGAATTACTAGACTGTTTTCCAATTATAATTCTGCCAGCAATGTATAAGTGTTCCAATTTCTCCACATTATCACTAAAAGCTGTCATTGTCTTTATTTTACTGTAGCCATCCTGAGTTTTTGAAGGTGATTAATCTGCTGATTTACTTTGGGCCATGTGGTTTGCACAGTCTCATAAGGTGTGGTTCATACCGTGGCCTCCTCCATCACCATGACCCTGGCTCTGAAAGCTTTCTCCTCAAGTTCAGACAAAGGATGGCTTTTGGGTCTACCTTCAGTAAATCTTGGTTTGCTGATATCTGCAGTTTAGTGAATTGATTTTTCATAAAATATTTGGAGGGTGCCCAGGCCAGGATGAAAGCTTCTGTTTGCAAGGTCATTCTGATGGAACAAGCTGAGCAGAGCTCTGGAGGAAGCTGACTGTCTAAAGCTTTCATGGTTTAGAGCCTGAGGGTCTTGGGGACATATTGCCGTAACTGTCACTTTCCTGGTAGTCACAGTGAGATGCTTTGAAGGGAGCCTCGAGGGTTTCTCTGATGTTTTTTTATTTCCACTCAGAGTTAGGTAAAACTGTCCAGTTGATGCTGCTTTCCCGCGTTGGTATAGTGGGTTCAGGGAGGGCCCATATGTTGATTGCAGTAAGAACATGACAGTGCCTGTTAGTATATATTGTCTCTATATTCTGTATGTGTATTATTTATCTGCATCACAGAAGATTGTATGATTTTTCAATGTATAATCATAGTACATATTCTAAGTGAGATGCGTAAAGAAGGGTTAGATATTACAGCTTTCAGCTGTCAACTGCATGAAGATAAACAGGACTAAAATCCATGCAGGACTAAATTCCATTGTGTGCTCTTGAGGAAGACAGCAGTACAAAGTTGGTGGGGATTGGCAGCACTCACAGTGAGCACCACCACTGAGGGGATGGATGAGGAACAGAATTCAAACCGCAGAACTTGGCCCAGCCTTGGAGACCACACGTTTCTGTTCTGTAGATGGGGGTCCAGAGGGTGGAAGTGGTGTAACTGAGGTCATGTGTTGGCGGCACTAGAATCCAGATCTCTTGCTGTAGTGCTGGGCTTCTTGCATGATACCCCCTCTGTCATGGTGCTTTTAGATGGTTTAGTTCTTCTTTCCTTATATTTTGGCATCACTTTTTCACAAAAAGAAGTATAGAAGGAGGAACGTATGTCAGAAGTCTTTTATTCACTTTCAACTTAATTTTGAATCCAAGGGAAAGCTACTTTTCCAAATGCACAAGAAGGCATCAATGGAATTTATGGGTTTATTCAACAAATAAGCTTCTGAATAGCAGTGAATAATCAGATACAAACTTGTCTTCATGCAACTTATATGCTGCTTGGGAGAGAGTCAATAGTGATTTTATAGAATATTGAAAAGTGGGCAGTGCTTTGGAGGAAAATAAAGCAGTGTGGGTATAGGGAGTTATTGATTGTACATGTACATGATAGTCATTCAGTAGAGTGGTTGGGCAGGTCTGCTAAAAAGGTCATATTAAATGAAGCCTTGCAAAAGAGGCTGGCATGAGCTTGATGGATTCTTGGGAAGAGTATTCTAGGCAGAGAGAGCATCACTGCAAAGAGCAGAGTGGATCCGGCACCACAAGGAACAGCCAGGAGGCCAGTGGAGGAAGACGGCAGTAGGTGAGAGCTCAGAGAGTCAGGAGGAATCAGATTGTGAAAGCTCGAAGATGGTTGTAAGGATTGGCTGTTACCTAAAATGAGAGCCACTGGATGCTTTTGCACAGAGGAGTAACATGATGTGGCTTACCTTCTGGCTTCATGGCTTAGCAACAGGACATTCTGGCTGTTTGTTGAGAACAGACTGTTGGTAAGGAGTTATGGGGGCAGGAATGGAAGTACGGATACAAGTAGGACAAAGCAGTAATGTCTTGATGGCAGCCATTGTATTTGCATTTATTAATTGTTTGTTATTTACTTTCCCCAGATATGATGGCATTATTGTTGATGTTGTTGATAGACAAATAAAATACTGAGCTTGCCTCCAGAAAACTTAAACAGTGGTGGTGAACCCATGGCCCGTGTGCCACAGTGGGTTGCTTGTATCATTGAAAGGTTTATCACTAAAAGGTTCGCCATCACGGGTCTAGGGTCTAAGCATTAGAGAAATAGATGGTTTAAAAATCCGAGCTCACAACTGACAGACTGCTAGAAGAGCAGTGCATAGTAGGTTGCTGGAAACCCAGCTTTGCATCTCAGGCTAGTGGATGCTGGAGTTGATGATGCTTGAAGTGAGCCTTGAAAGAGGAAGAGTAGGCAGGAGAGGGAACACAAAGTACTTCAGGCAGAGAAGCATGTGAGAACACAGTGCATTCAGGAAAACTTCAGGTGATTACAGTAAGGACCACAAAGACACTTGCAGAGGATTGTATGCACCACGCACTCTCCAGAGAGTTCTTAGGAGGCCTGTTAGGACCCTTGACACCTGGCACCATGCACAGACCATGTTGCCATCCAGTCACAGCTCTTAGCTCCTGACCCTTGGCCTTGCTCTCTCTGTAACAGCAAGTATTTAATGATAAATAAGAGGAGCTTTACCATGGTCCAGTCACTGGAGAGGTTAGAGAATTCTTTTAAGCCTAGAAACTGATTTGCTTTACAAATAAAAGCTTTGTTGAGTTACAGTCTGCATACCATAAAATTTATCTAGGTATTATAATTCAGTTATTTTTAGTAAATTTACAGAGCTGTGACACCATCATTACAATTTAATTCAAAAACATTTCTCTACCCTCCCCTCAAGCCCGTTTGTTGTCAGTCCCCATTCCTGCTTCCATCCCTAGGTGATCACTTGTCTGTTTTCTGTTCTTATAGATTTGTCTTTTCTGGACAGTTATTGTAAACGAATTGTACAATATGTAGTCGTTTGTGTCTGATATCTTCCACTTACCTTCATGTTTTCAAGGTTCATCGGTGTGGTAGTGTTATCATTAGTTTGTTCCTCTTGTTCAGTGGGATTTCATTGGGTGAATAAACCATATTTTATTTATTCATTTGCCATTTTTTGGACATTCAGTTTATTTCTACCTTTTTTGTTATTATACATAATATTGCTACTATGAATTATGACTAATTCACAAACAAATCTTTGGTGGATATATTTTTATTTCTACTTGGCAGCTTTCTAGGCATAGAACTGTTAGATCATGCAGTAAGAACAGTGATGGTGAACTGTGACACTGCCAGGTTGTTTTCAAGGAAACAGAGGGGTTTTGTGTTTCTGTTTCATTATTATTGTTATTATTTTGCTAGTTCTGGTTTTTGTTTTTTTCTGGATATGCCCTGATGTATAGTCTAATGGTTAAAGTGGCAGAAAACAGGAAATGAAATTAGTGGGAGTGAAAGAAAAGTATCTTAAAATAGAATAGTCATTTCTAGAGCCTTGAAGGGTCATTTCTGTCTCCAAGAGGCACTGGACTAGCATCCCACATTGCTGAGAGTCCTTCTGTTTTGAAGGCTACTTTGAAGCTGTCATACTATAGAACTCCTAAAAGTCAATTTTAAAAAACTGTTTTTATTTTTAAAGCAATAAACAAACTATTTATAATAGTATTTCAATTCTGAGACTCACCATTCCTCCCATTTCAACATCTCTGATATCAGGGTGAGTGGTATATCTCACTTCTTGTTACGGAGTTTTCCTTATTGTTGTTCATAAAATTGATGGTGACTTAGGTTTGATGAAGTATGGAAGATATTATTAGGAAAAGATTACAGTACCACCTTCAGAATATTCTGGCTGGAAATGATGGTTCTAGGTATAACCAGATCTCTATAGAGCTGACCTTCATTTGCAAGAAATGCAGGAACAGGTTAAGTGATGCCGAAGGAAGCAGAGGAATCCACATCTGGCTCTTTCTATAACATGGCTGACCAGATTTCTGTGGTGTGAAGATGGCATGCAAGGAAGGAAATAGGAGGAGGGGCTCACTGTGGATTTGAGGAGCCTTTAGAATAACTTCAAGTTGTCACCTGTCATAATATGCTGTCTTGGTGACTTTTTTCAGATCATGATTCTAACAAACATTTGCAAGAAAACTAAATCCTACTTCCATGCAAATGGGGAGCTTTGATTTTGAACTGTCAGCTCCATATTCCCCTACTGGAGGTTTCGGACTTACTCTTTCCTGGACTTCTCTGGGCTGACTCTGGTCTAGTACATGGCTTTCTCCTGGAGAACCTTTTTGTCATCATCTTGGTAGTTGCTTCCATGTCTGTTTTAAGCTGATCACTTTGCATCTAGGATCAGTTTTGTTTTTTCTTTTATTTACTGACACAGCTCTTTCAGTAACTATTTAAGACAGAGCCTAAAAAATTCTTTGTAGTGTATCTAAATGGCTTGTTCATTTTACCACTAAACTTGATCAATACTTGGTCAGGTACACAAGATTCTAATAAGTTCTCAAATTCTGACTTAAATGAATGTTCAAACATTCCCCCCCCCCTTTAAAAATATGCATCACAAGGGTTAAAGATTATAGTAAGTACAGAACACTGTTTTCAATATTTTGTTCCAGATTTTAACATTTTAAGAATGAGTAATATTTCCTTTTTGGCTTTTTTATAATTTTCTTTAGTCTTTAAAGTAGTAAAGTGCTGTCTAAGGGCCCACATTTTTGCCTGATTATTACCCCCTGTGATCACTGAGAATAGGCAGTGGGTCCTGTTTCATTGTTCAAGGAATCTACTCATTTCTGTGTTGCCGCTGGGGAGATTGCATTGCTAGCGCTGCAACTAGTGAGTCAATTCACAGAGTTGTGTCCCTCAAATTAGTTACAGTACACTCTTGGAATGGTTTCTGCTTCACACTGCACCAGAAGCACAACGAGTGGGCAGATGGTTCTCCATAATAAGTAAACCCATAACAGGGGTTTGACTTTGTGAATGTCGTTACAGTCTTACTGTTCTTCATCTATAGACTAAGCACACTCTGCTGGGCCTGTACTTTTCTCCAGCTATTTCAAAGGCAGACTAAGCATCTCTCCAAAGAATCCTCAAACCTGGCTTGGTGGTATGTACCTCTAGTCACAACTGCACCAGCAGAGTGTGCTAGGCTGAGTGGTGTGGAGGTGCTGGAAGGCTGGAGAGCACTGCAGACTGAAGGGTTGGGCCTTGGGCCATGGAGGAGGGCGTGAGGAAGCTCATAGGTGACCCACATAGGGCAAGTGCCCTGAGCCCTGCTAGCTGTCTGGAAGCTGCTGGAAGAGAGGAGTGGGCAGGTCAGTTCGGATGCATACTGGGGAGAATTTTGAAAGCCCCTATGGGAGGCTGGGATCATTTATTTGTGCTGCTCTGGAGGAAAAGTTTGCAGATTGTTGGCAGGATTTGACCCACAAGTGTGGTTTACGCTTCTTAGTACTTTAAACTTCTCTGAATAAATTGCCAGTATTTAAAATCTGGAGATCTGGCCATACCGGCCTGCATTCCTTTCCTACATGGTGCCAAGTGACTAGAGCTCTAGGAGGTGTCCAGCTTTCGTAGTCCCCTACCCTAACCACCCACCCACACCCGGCGTCATTTCTACCGGTGTGTATGAGTTTGCAACCAGTTGTCCAGCACAGCAGCCGTGAGCCTCATATGACTATTGAACGTTAAATTAAGTAACATTAAATAAAATGAACAGTTCTATTTCCCATTCATGACCAAGTATGTTTCAATTGCTCAGTAAAAATGCTTCACTAGCAGCTACTGCATTGGACAGGAAACACACAGACACAGAACAGTTCTGTGATTGCTGAAACACTGCATTTTAACCCTTTCCCAGCTTCACTCTGCCGGTTGCTGCCTCCTGGTTTGATGGTATGATGATCTTAATTCCCTTTCTAATGGTTAGATTTTTACGTATGGGCAGCAACAGGTCTCATCAACCTAACTGAATTAGGTTAGGTGGCTTGATTGTTCAGCTGAATGCCCAGAAACTCTCCAGGTGATTGCTTAGAAGGACAGGAAGGTTGAGTAACTGACCCTCCCAGCCCACACGCATGCGTACCAAGTCACTGACTCGATCCCCCACACCTCTGTATTTGTGCTGTGGTCTTGTTCTTATTGGAATTGAAAGTGAGTGCCATATAGATTGCTAATTAATTGATCCTCCCTTAGTTAATGAGGTTGCAATTTAGTATCTTAAAATACCAGAAAAATGTGTAGTAATCAGCACATAGTCCTGATTTTAAAGGCACACCTAATGTATTATGTGAAAAATAGTGCTGATAGAATATAGGGTATTTTTTTTTTTGACCCAGAAGATATCTTTCTCAGCATTTGTCATAGGGTAGAGATGGCAAAGCTTTCAGAGTTTTCAGTCATACAAACAGCCTGCTTGCAGCACACGTGCCATAGGTTCACCACCAGCATCCTAAAGGAGGTGATAGCAAATGTGTGGATGTCTACCTCATCCACCATATTATGTTAAAGAATGAAAAATTCTAAACATAGGGGTCTGTCTATAGGGGCTTGCCATATTGGTTGAGTAATTATGAGTCCAGAATCAGTGTTTGTTGACTTGGGAAGATTTATATTTCATATTGAGTGAAAAAATGCATGTGTGTGTTAACCTAGATGTCTTATAGAATAGCTGCCAAAATATTAACAGGCTTATCATTGGGTGGTAGGATTTTTGGCAGTTTTACTTCTTCCTTAGATTTTATGCATACTTTGTTTCTTCCTTGCTTCACTGATTTATTTAAGTCATTCTTGGGGGAGTGGTAGTACATGCCTGTAATCCCAGCACTCAGGAGGGTGGGTCACAAGTTCGGGCCTAGCCTGGGCTACATAGTGAATTCAAGACCTGCCTAAACTACTTAGTGAGATCCTGTCTTGAAATAAAACAAGTCATTCTTTATTAAAGTGCTGCCTTCAAGGGCTGGGGATTTAGCTCAGCAGCACAGTGCCTGCCTGGCAAGCGCAAGGTTGTGAGTTCGATTCCCGGTACCGGAAGAACCGCCCCCCCCACCAAAAAAGAGTACTGCTTTCATAAAGAAGGAAATAGGCACTCAATGAGTGCCTACCAAATGCCAGGCATTTTTCTTAGAACTTTCCTAATTTTCACTTGTACTCTTTAAGGTAAACGTATACCTAGATGGAGCTTTTGAAACCTGGAGATTGAGCAGCTGGCCAGTAGGTGGTGGAGTCGGGAGTCTACCCTAAGGCTGCCATTGCTCTCGTGGTTTTCCTGGATCAGAAAGTTTAGGGCTGAGGTGACTTTAGGGTAATCTGATGTTAGCCAAGAAGTACTGTGTCTTGCTCAAGGTCTTAATCTAGCTGGAAAGAGATGAAAAAAAACTAAGAAAACAGGGTTTCTGTATGTTGTGATTGTGTATGTGTTTGTGTATGTTGTGATTGTGTTATACTAAAAGTGATCCTAACACCACCAGGAGATGCAGGTTTCTTTGCAGTTTGGTCTCTACCTTAACCTTGCAACCTTCAGGAAGTCCCTTGATGCTTTGGTCTATTTCCCTCGTTTGCAAAATAAGGATAATATATTCTGCATCTCACAGTAGTGGTGCAATTACTCAGTTTATCCACAGTGCTGTAAAAACATTAAGGTGCAAAATGAGCAAAAATATTTGGTCCCAACCAATCCAGTATTCTAAAGGTTAAGAAATGGTCTATTCTTCACTTAGCTTTTTCTCTTAAGGACAATTTTTGGAGAAAAAGATTTGGTATTTATTTCTTTGATCAACATGCTCTGGAGAGAGCCCTGGTGGCATCACTAGTGTTTTGGGAAGTCAGGGATGGCTCTAAGCCAACTTCCAGGTTGAGTGAGCAGAAACATTCCCACTTCTATGCAAATACTTTATTTATTTAAGTACAGAGACTGAAGCCAGGGCCTGTGTACCCTGCACTGAACTGTATCTCCATCTCATTCTTTATTTTGAGACAGGGTTTTGCTGAGTCACTAAGTTGCTCAGGCTGGGCTCAAGCTTATGATCCTCCTGCCTCAGCCTTGCATAGTATAGGGATTCCAGGCATGCATTACCACGTCTGACTTCTTTTCATACTCTTACACCGGTTTTGATATGCCAGAGTTCATTTTCATTTAGTCAACTTCATCACTGTCTTCTTTTAAAGTTTACCTTTATCATATCCTGACATTTTCTCTTTTCATAGGATCGTGAAGCTGTTTGTCTGTATTATTTTCTAAAAGCTTTATTGTTTTCCTTTCACACTTCAACTATTATCAGGAAATCATTTACCATTAAAAATTGTAAAGGGCATATTGGATATGCATAACACACAAAGGCACAGCTTAATGAGTTATCATAAAGCACACAGCTGTTTAATTGCTGTTTGGGACAAGAAAGGATATGGCTTAGAACACAGTTGCACTTCCCAGGGCCACTGCTTTCCTGGACTGTGAAAATCATGCTCTTACTTTTCTTTTTAGCTTCACATTTCAATACGCACCTGAAGTTTATCACTTCTGTTTGCTTGGTTTTGAACTTCATAGAAATGTGTATATAGTCTGGCCTTTTCATTCATGATCAAATTTGTATCACTGAGTGTAGCTGTACGTATTTACTTTTGGTTTCATTGCATCTCTGTGTGAAGGCTATAACTTGCACATTCTGCACTGGGTAGACACATGGATTTCTAGCTCTTTGCTCTTGTGAGTAGTGCTGCTCTGAGCATTCTTATGCAGTCACCTCTTGGACCTGTGCGAGTATTTTGGTTTTTTTTAGTACATTTCTAGTAGCAGAGCTGCTGTGTATGTATATCTTCAAATTTGTTAGATAAAACCAAGATGTTGATTATACCAGTTTTACATTCCTGTCAGCATGTAGGAGAGTTTTCTTGGTACCGTGTTCTTGCTAGCACTTGGTCTCATTGGTCTTTTTCATTTTAGCCATTCTGGTGAGTGTGTAATGATGTCTGATTACAATTTTACTTTATGCTTGCTTATGACTAATGGACGTTGAATGTATTGTCATAGATTTATGACCATCCATGTCTTTTGTGAAGTGCCTGTTCCCATATTTTGGCCTGTTTTTCTGCTGCTTGCCTGCTAATGGATTTGTAGATCTTTATATGTTCTAGAATCAAGCCTGTTGTTGCTTTTGTTCTTGTGTAGCTGTCTTCTTCCATTGAGGCTTGCTTTTTGTCTTTTCACATTCTTACAGCACTTTTGATGTGTCAAAATTCTTTATTTTCATTTAGTCCACTTCATCACTCTCTGCCTTTAATGTTTTTATTTATCATATCTTATCTTATCATTTTCTCTTTTTCTGGGATCATGAGCTATTTTCCTGTATGATTTTCTAAAAGCTTTATTGTTTTTCTTTTTACACTTAAATCTATTACCAGGAATTCATTTACGTGTGTGCATGCTGTAAGACGGGAGTCAATTTCTTGTATTTCATATAGATACTTGATCCAAGAACACTTCCTTTTTTTCTTTTTTTATAACTTTATATTACTTATTAGTACATGTTTACAGTACATAATGATTATGTGTATCATGGGAAAGTTTATACATGCACATAGCACATCTTCATTCTTTTTCTGTCCCTTTCCCCCATCCCTCCCTCCCATTCTTCCCTTCCCCATTTGTAAAACCTCTATTTCCATTTCTTTCTTCAGTTCTTTTTAAACCTTTTCCCCTTCCTACCTCCCTCCTGTATCTCTTGTTCACTTTCCCATTTGAAAAACATCTCCCTACTTCTCATTATCTTTTTTTTTTGGTGATGTTTATTGAAAGTAACAGTTAATGCTTAAATTTTTTTTCCCTCTTGACCAATTTTGCATGCTTATATCTGGTAATTGGAACAACTAATTTGAAGACAGCAATATGCAATATAACAACCATGGCTGAATTCCCACCATCTTGTTTAATGAAGCTCTGTATCATTTCTAATTTTTTTATTACTTGTTATTGTCTTTAATTGTTTGATCAATCTTGCATTATTACACCTGCTTGTCTGAGCAACTTCACAGAAGATAACAATATGTAATATAGCAAGATTGTTAATTCCTATCATCTTGTTTTGAAATCCTGTTGTTTTTGTATTGCTTTGTTTCTGTCTTCATTGTTGTTATATTTTTTTCTCTTTAAAATAAAAAAGCAGAAATGTCAGTTTTTAAAAAAATTGATGATACCATCTATTTGCTTATTTTTTGAAACATGATCTCTATGTAGTTCAGGCAGATCTTCAACTATGTAACTTAGACTTGCGTTGACCTCCTATTAGTCCTCCTGCCTCAGCCTCCCAAGTGCTGGGATGACAGATGTACACCACATCTGGCTTGGTGATACTACTTTTAATCACTTGATTGAGGTGGTTCTGCCAGATCTTTTCATTGTGAAGATACATTTTTCCCTTTATTAGAGAAATATACTTTGGGGGCAATACTTTGAGACAAAGTGAATATTCTGGTTCACAATAACTTTTTATGTGATGGTATCAGGAATGACCCTTGCCTGTAAAAATTAGAGCTCTGGATTAGCAAACGATGAACCCTTTCTTTTTTTTTTTTTGGTTTTTCTCTGGTACCGGGAACCGAACTCACGACCTTGCGCTTGCCAGGCAGGCGCTTTTGCCGCTGAGCTAAATCCCCAGCCCCGATGAACTCTTTCTTAATACCCACAGTTGACATCTGGGCTGTCACCTGGAGCCATTAGCGCTGTATAACCCTTGCAGGATAGCACATTGGCTAAGTCCCAGGCTCTGGATGGGCCTGGACTGGGCTGAAACTCTGCTTCTTTCATTTATTAGCTGTATGACCACCTAGTTACTTAATTTCTCCATGTCTCAGTTTCTTTATCTGTAAATGGGTGAAATAAATGAACCTCTCTTAAAGGATTGTTAGGGGCCGGGTATATAGCTCAGTGGTATAAACACCTGCCTGGCAAGCATAAGGTCCTGAGTTTGATTCCCAGTACCAAAAAAAAAAGCATTGTTAAGATTAAATAAGTCAAATGAAAGTCCCAGAACGCTACTGGGTACTTGATCACCTGCTCAAGTGTCAGGTACTACCACATGCTGCTCTTGATTATTTACAAATATTTCAGTTCCAGCTTTGCCACATCTCAGAATGTCTTCAGTTCTTCATCAGTAACGAGGTTCCCACCTCGTGGATTTGTGAAGATTCATGCCGACGTGCTCATCATAGCGTCTGGTATGGAATAAGCACTAAAGAGATTAATTGTCATGGTGATTTAAAAAATTTTTGCAGGGACTGGGGATTTAGCTCCGCGGCAAAGCACCTGCCTGGCAAGCGCAAGGTCGTGAGTTCGGTTCCCGGTACCAGAGAAAAAAAAAAAAAAAAAAAAAAAAAAAGAAATGTGTGTGTTTGTGTGTATGCATATACACAGAGATAGTTTTGGAATTTTGAGTATAATTTTAATTTATTTTTACCATCTTTAATTTTTTATTGTTTCATAGTTTTTTCAAAATAGAGATTTATTTAGGCTAGATTTATTCCGAAGTGTCTACTGTTTTTATGCAATTAAAAATAGAAAGCTGGGTACCACTAAGCATGTTTGTAATCCCACCTACTCGGAAGCTGAGGCAGGAGGATCACAAATTTGAGTCCAGCTGAGCAACATGGTAAGACCTCACCTTAGAAGAAATAGAAGCATAAGTGGAAGGTGGAAAATGGAGGAAGGGTAACATGAGGGACAACAGTTAAATAATTTTTTTGCCTTATTGCTTGAATAGAAATGTAGTTGATTTTTTCTGTTGTATATTGATGTTTGTATTAGTGAAGCTTGCTAAACACACCTGTAGTATATCTTTCAATCTTCTAGATTTTTAAAAATTTATTTTTTCTTGCCATAAAGCATCAGCTCACTGAAAGCCATACAGTTGATATATTTGTCATGTTCGTCATATCAAAAGGAAAGCCTTTAGAGAATTTCATTGTTAAGTATGATGGTTGATGTAGGTTAAAAAATATACTTGAGGAAGTTAAAGTAAATTTTTAAAATTTCTTATCTGCTAAGAAATGTTTATCATGAATGCAATGGATGTTCAGCTTCTTAGATGTTTTTGCATCTATTGACATTAACATAATAAAGGAGAATAATTATGTTATAATGGCAGTTTACATGGAATGATTTATTAGTGTGAAGCCAACCTTTATTTCTAGAATAAGCTCAGCTTAGCTGTGATGTGTTATCCATTTTACATACAGCTAGTGTACTTGGTACTTTGTTCAGGATTTTCTCTTTCATCGATGTTTATAAGCAAAATTGATCAATAATTGTCTTTTCTTACAACTTTTTTGGTCATGTTTTGTCCTTGTGGAACAAATTGGGTTGTGTTTCCCAGTTTTCTATTATTTGGCAGATTTTGTGTAACACTGGCATTATCTCTTGAATGTTTTGTAGAGTTCACCTGTAAAGCCAGGAAAGCTATCTCTTTAAGAGAAGGTTTCAGTTTATAGGGTTAATTTCTTTAATAGATACTGTACTCTATATGATCCCTATTTTCTCTGATGTTATTTTTTAATTTGTATTTTTTTTGTCTTTTTGAGACAGGGTCTCGCTATGCAGTTCAGGCTGGCCTTGAGCTCACCTTGTAGCCCAGGCTGGTCTTGAACTCACAACGATCATTCTGCCTCAGCCTCCAGAGTGCTGGGATTACAGGCATGTGCCACCACTTTGTATTTTATTTAAAAAAATTTTTGATACCTTATTTTTATTAGTTCGTGTTTGTAGTACATAATGATTACATTCATCATGGTTAATTGGTACATGTACATAACACATTTCAATTTTTATTTTTTCTTTCCCCTCCACCCTTTCCTTAAAAAAATGTTTTTGCTAGCATCAGATTCATTTCATTATTTTATTAAGTCTTAATCAAATTATTTATCATAAATACAGTTTAAAAGTCGGAGTAACAGGCCAAAAAACATAAACACATAAGACAATTATACTAAATCAAAGTACACTTCTAGATGTATTGTTCATGCTCAATTACAGTTACATTTTTCTCTGTCTTTTTTCCTATTTTCTGTTTTTTATTTTGCACTTTATATATTGGGCTTCTCATGTAAGAGAAGCTATGCCATATTTAAACCTGTGTGTCTGATTACTTAACATTATGTTCTCAAGATTTATCCATTTTCCTATGAACAGCTTGAGTTTATCTTTATGTCAGAGTAGTAGCCCATTGTGTATAAATATCAAATTCTCATTATCCATTCTGTTAATGGACATACAGTCTGCTTCCAAGATTTAGTTATTGTGAATTGTGTTGCTATAAACATGGGTATGCATATATCACTGTGATATGCTGTCTTTAACTCTTTCAGGAGGATACTTAAAAGGCAAATAGCAGGGTCAAATGGAATTTCTAGTTTTAGTTTTTCGAGCACTGTCCATACTACTTTCCATAGTGGTTATACCAGTTTACACTTCCACCACCAATGAAAAAAGCACCCTGCCCCCAACCTCCCAGCATTTATTATTGGCAGATTTTTTGATAACAGGCTTTCTTTCTGCAGTAAGATGGACTCTCAGTGCTGTTTTAATGTACATTTCTTAAATGAGCAGTGATGTTGAACATTATTTCATGTATTTATTTTCCATTTGTACCTTTTCATCTGAGAAGTGTTAGTCACTTCAGATGCACATGTTTTGATTGGGTTTTTAAATTTGGGAGTGAGTTCTAATTTTTTTTGTTTTTATATTCTAGATATTAGTCCTTTGTCTGAGGAGTAGCTTGCAAAAATTTTCTCCCATTGTTGTCTCTTCACTCTGTTGGTTTCCTTTGATGTGCAGAAGCTTTTTAATTTGGTGTGATTGCATTTGTTGATTCTTGGTGTTATTTCATGTTCTCTTGTTGCTTTTGATGTATCTTTAAGTAGCGGCTTTTTGAAGGCATTGTCCTCTAGTTCTGAAATTCTCTTCTCACACTGGTTGCTTCTGCTGCCCATACTTTCAGTATAATTTTTAATATCCTGGATTTCTGATCAAAACCCTTTCATAAACTCTAATTCTTTGCTAAAGTGGTCATTCCTGTTTTGTATCATTTTGCTTAGCTCATCTGGCTTTTTATGTGTCTTCTCAAAGCTCCTGGATCATTTTAGTTACTCCTTCCACTGTTGGTTTAATTATATTTTCTGAGATTACATTGAGTACCTCTTTGGTCTGTTTTCTAACCACCTCTATTATCCTTTTGAGTAATTCGGTTACAGTTAAGTCTCTAACTTAGGAACATTAAAGTTGCAAACTTTCACAGATATGAATGGTCTTCACATTACAAACATTTGTATACGCAAACAAAGAACAAAAGCAACTCATGCGTGTGTCTATCGTACCATTTTAAGGTGACTGTAAAAGTAAAAATAGTTCATTTACAGTATTTTTATGTGTATGTTTGGTTCTTTATTCTTTACATTGTATATTTGAGACAGTGGTGCATAAGACTCACTTTGTGGGACTTACGAATGAACCCAACCTAGAAAAATTCTCCCAGAATGGAGGATCTTGTTCATAAGTCAGGGACGTACTTTATAGGCTTGTGTTATTCTGCTTCCTTTCCTCACACAATTCTGGCTCTTCAGTTTTCTGGTAGGTTTTAATTTTCCTGTCTGGTCCTTCCGGTTTTCAGAGATCTGCTTCTCTCTTTTTTTGTTATTCCCCAAGTTGTTATTTTCTAGTGTCTGGTTCCACATCTTGGAGAGGCGGAGTTGCTGTCACTTACTATTCGACCAATTTCCTGGAAGTCACCCCAATGTTAGTTTTGGTAAACTGTAAATTTGCTGTTTTTTAGATTTTATTCTTTTCTTATTAATACATGTTTGGAGTACGTTCCTAGAGTGGAGTTGGTTCTTCTACATAACACATCTTAACTCCTTTTTTCATTCCCGTTTTTTCCCTTGCCTCCATCTTTTAGTCCACCCTTCCCATTTGAGAACGATCTCCCTACTTCCATTATCTTTTAGTTTGTTCTTTATAATTTAATTTTCTCCAATAAGGGAGATGATGTGATATTTAAACTTGTGTGTCTGGTTTATTTCACTTAACATTATGGTCTCAAGGTGAATCCATTTTCCTACAAATGACTCACGTTTATCTTTCCTTATGGCAGTGTAGTACTCCATTGTGTGCAAATACCATAATTTCTCTATTTTCTCATCTGTTGGTGCGCATATAAGCGGATCCCAAGATTTACCTATTGAGTTGTGCTGTTGTAAACATGGGTATGCGTGTGTCACTGCAATAAGATGTCTTTATTTTGGGAAGATACTAGAAGGAACTAGCCGGGTCAAATGGAATTTCTACTTTTAATTTTCTGAGGAATTGGTATACTGATTGTACTAGTTTACATTTTCATCAACAATGTAGAAGGTTCCTTTTTCTCTACAGCCTTGACAGCATTTATCATTCTTTGATTTCTTGATGGTGGCCATTCTTTCTGGAGTAAGGGTATCTCAGTGTTGTTTTAATTTGCTTTTCCCTAATGAGCAGCGATGTTGAGTGTTTTTATCGGCCATTTGTACATCCTTGTCTGTGAAGTGTCTACTCACTTGACTTGTCCATATTTTGACTGGATCTTTTATTTTAGAGCTTCTAATTTTTTTGAGTGTTTAATATAGTCTAGCTACTAGTCCTTTGAGGAATAGCTGCCAACAGTTTTTTTTCCCCCCCATTCTGTAGGTTTTATTTTCACTCTGTTGGTTGTTTTCGTTATAGTAAAGTGAAGCCTCAGTACCAGAGAAGGTAGGCATAGGAAGAGATTAACATACATGATAGAACAATTATTACAGTATACTTTTATCAAAGTTAGATGAATGTGGGCTCTTTCTCCAAGTATCCTATTTTACTGTAGATCTGAGCAGCCTCATTGTATGATTTTTTTCTCTCATTAAGTGAAGAATTTTTACCTTTTCACTTAAGGACGCGTGTTACAGCTTTCCTTTGGCATATCTTATTTTATGTAAATAAGGGCTCTTTGAACACAAGCACCTTGACACCTGACAGATGATCTGATCGCTGAGATTGCTAGTAAATGACTAAAGGCCGGCACACACTGTACGGATACCAAAGCGATGGATCCTGCTTCTGGACCGCGTGACTCCTAGGTGGGACTATGAGATACGGTGCTCCGAGATTTCATCATGCTATTCAGAACAGTGTGAAGTTTAATGGAACTCAGGAATTGAATGTTACTGGACTCTCCCACACAATATTTTGGACTATAGTGACTGTGGGTAACTGAAATCACACATGGTGAAACTGCCAATAAGGGATGAGCACTGTATCAGAATTTCTTTCCTTTTTAAGGCTGATAATATTGCATAATGTGGATAAGACCGAGTTTTGCATATCCATCTACTTGTGGATGGACATGGGCTTGTTTCTCTCTCTTAGTTATTACAGATGGTGATGCTATGAACGTAGGTATACAAGTATCTTTGAGACTTTGCCTTCACTCTTCTGGATTATATTCCCAGAAGCCCTGAAGTAGTGGCATTGCTGGCTCATATGGCAATACTGGGTTTTTGGGAACCATCATACTATTTTCCATAGTGACTGTCCCGTTTACACTCCTACCAATTTCTCTACGTCTTCCAACATGTATTTTGTTTTTGTTTTTATAATAGCTATTCTAACAGGTGACAGTTATTGCTTTTTTACCTATTATCTCTATAATTTCTTCTTTTTGAACTCCACTTAAGTATATGCTCTTTTCTCTCTAGCCCCTGTCTCTTAAAAGAGCTTTGTGTTTAAAAGAACTTTCTATCCTTTTGCCTCTCTGTGCTTTATTCTGGATCTTGTGTTCAAACTTCTTGTTCAGTCCTGTTTAATTTTCTCATCTACCCATTGCATTTTAAGCAAAGTTCATCCCTTGAGTACTTAACTTTGCCTGTTATATTACTTGATTCTTTATAAAATCTATGTCACTTTTGAAATGCTGTCATGTTTGTCCCCTAAATTTTAGTGATGTGTTTCATCTTAGACACGGTAGGGATTGTTATATTAAATTCTGCATCCAGAGTTCAAATGAATCTTTGTTTCTGTTAGTTTTCAAACATGTTACTCAGTATGTTTGGTTGTCTTTGGTTGGGTTTGGATGTTACCTTTGAAAAATTATTAACAGAAATAGAGGGTTAGACTGCAATGATGTTCTTTTCACTCAGAAGTGATTTTTGTTTTTATCTGGGAAATTAGAGTTTACATATCAGGGATTAGAACTTTTATGGGACACTTGAAAGCTAAGATAAAACCACTTGGGTTTCTGCTTAAGTTCTAGGGGTTACCGGGCCACCAGTCTTGAAGGCTTTTGCAACTAACCTTTGTTCACCTGGGTGACCCAACGGTATCAAAAGTAATTCTCAGCCAAAGCTGAGGTATGTGGACTGGAAATTTGAGGCTAGCCTGATGCTTGAACTTTATTATTTTTTTTATGATTACATTCATTGTGGGGAGTTGGTACATGAGCGTAACACATGTTAATTCTTTTTACTTGCCCTGCTGTATTAGAACTTTAGTGCTCTTACGTTTCTTGACCTGGTAATTCTTCTCTGATACTTTTATACTATATCCGGCTTAATTGTTTTCAGCGGGAGGGCTGGACCTGATTACTTAGCCATATCACCTTTACAAAAGCATCTTTAAATTCTTTTATTACAGAGTGTGTGGGAGCTGAGAGTGTCTCTCTGGTAGAGCATTTGCCAACTATGTGAGGCTCGGGGTCCCATCCACTCAGAAGCACGAGGATGGGAGTGGGGGTGGAGGCTGGCTGGGTTGGACTTTAACTCATCTGTCAGAAAGAAGCGGTGTATTGGTTATCTGCATTGTCTCCAGCGATGGCTATATATTTGGAAAATTCTGAGGAAATGCAAGAGAATGTTTCCCAAGTTCAAGGAGTTTAGCGAGGGAAACAATGTAAACACATTAGCCGAGATAAAATGTTGGAGGAGGTGCTCCAGGTAATGATTAAAGACAGTAAGTGCTGAGTGGGAGTCCAATGGTCCCTTCACCCATGTCCCAGGGCTGGCCCCATCTCCTGTCTAAAAGCACCAGCTCCCTTGGCGCTCCCCATTGCAGCCCTTCAGTGGCTCCCCCACTTCTACCCACACTTGGCTGTCTTGGGGACCTCCCTGCAGGTCCCCTGTTTACTCCTTGCTCCTTGGTAGGCACTCTTCTCTCTGCTAGAGGTTTCTACCCGCCTTGACTGTGAGGCCAGTATCCTCCCTCTCCCCTCTCCCCTCTTCCCTTTGTGTTCCCTAGTACAGGTGATTGAGCCTAGGGCTCTCACACTAAGCTATATCCTCACTCATTTTTCATTTTTAATTTTGAGACAAAGGCCCATTAAGTCCCTAAGTTGCCCATGCTGGGCTTGAACTTGTGATTCTAAATTGCCTAGTACACTGTCCTCTGTCAGCCCAGTCCTGTTGCATCAGCCCCTTCGCCTGTGGAGAGCGCCTGTGTAGAGTGCTGATGGCCAGGTGTGTAGTCTGGCCCTTGCCAGGTGCGCAACACTATTTCAAGCACTTTGCTTACATACTTTTAAATCCTCACAGCAGCCTATGAGGTAACTGTTACTATTTCTCCTGTTTTACAGATGAGAATTTTAAGGCACCGATTGGTGTCACAGCTAATTATTAGTGGTTTTCTCCTGGGCAAGAACTTTCTTTATGCCCTTGCTTCCCTCTTTAGGGAAGTGGAGGCAGAAGAACATGAACTGTCGAGATACACACTGGCTGGTGGTCCATCACATCCTTACCCTCCAGGGTTTTTCGCCCCAGTTGAACCAGACACTTCTGTATGGTGAATCCCTGTACATCTCTCAGAGTCCACTTGTTTATTGTGCCCTGAAGTTACCCGGATGTTTCTCTGTGGTTTAGCTGTGTCTGCCAGTCTTCAGGCGGACTATCATTGTGGAAAAGGTCAAAGTCTTTGTTCCCTAGACATCATAGCTTAATTGACTGAGGCTCTCTTATCTGAAACACAGTAGTCCTAATGCATCTCAGTCTTGAATGATTGATGAGCAGTGTGGTGGGGAGCAAAGTTGTCATTGTTAGTATTTCTGTACGATTAATGTGCCTGCTCTCACTGGCATGCAACAGGCACTCAGGATTCCATCCGGGGAACCTCAGTCCAATTAAGCGGTGGGTGAGCTTTTTAAAAAATGAAGTATATTTTAAAATTGTTTTGGAGTTACAGAAAAATTGCAGGTCAGTTGAGCTCACCCCCATGTACCTCACCCATTCTCTTACTATGTCTAATGTATTTGGATTTATTATTATTAATGAAAGTCTGTGCTATATTCAAATACCCTTAGTTTTTACCCAAGGGAAAAAAAATACCATTTTTCTGTCCTAGAATCCCATCCAGGATACCACGTTACATTTAGTTGTCATAGCTTTCTTGGTGTTTTTAGCATTCTCTTGGTGACATTTTCTCAGACTTGTTTTTGCTGAGTTCAGCAATTTTGATAAGCATAGTTAGGTGTTTTGTGGTTTGTTTTTTTAGACAGGGTTGTGCTGTGTAGTCCAGGCTTCCCTTGAACTCACAATGGACCCCAGAGTGCTGACATTATAGGTCAAGGTATTTCATAGGAAGGTCTCTGTTGGAGTATCCCGATGGCTTCTCATAATTGGAATTGGTGTATTGGTTTTGAAGAAGACTGTCACAGTAAAGTACCTTGTCAATCACATCATAAAAAACTCTCTTTCCCCATTGCCAAATAGCCGATCCCTTGTAAGGTCTGTTGTTTATTGGACAAAAGTAGTGGATTTTAAAGCTAAAGTTCTTGTTATTACTTCTTCAAGTTACAAAGCATGAGCGGACAATTTACAGACTATAAGCGTGGTATTTGTCACGTTATAGAAGTTAGTGTTGCAAATCTTGAAGGAATTGAATTTTGTTACTTATCAGCGCAAGTTGTGTGCTGTAAAACGTCCAGAGAAAAGTGACTACTTGATCTTGTGCGCCCCCTACAGGTAAAGTCTGAGACAGCTATAGCTATCTCCTTAGTGATAAGTGGCTATTTTTTGAGTTTACATGACCGGGAAAAGAGGTTTTTTTGTTTTTCCAAAAATTGCACCAAGGTAAAGCAAAGCTTTAGTTGATGCGGATGTGTTGTGTAGGCGTTAGCAGTACTGCCCTCACTAAACGTTCATTGGACAGTAGCGCAACCCCAAGAAAAGGATGGTTGATAGCTTGCTTGCATGCACCGCAAGCAGGAGGCACCAATACTAGGTAGGGTTGTGGTGACTAATTAGGGACGCCTGCCTTAACCTGCCTCTTAGCTAACGTAGCTCCAGTGACCACTGCTACCAACATAAAGTAGCTACTGTTTTTTCCCCCTGGGGCTCAGAGAGGCCGCCAAAGGGCTACTAGGTATTACCCAGAAGACTAAGCGCCAGCAGGGCGAAAATTTGCATACACGCCCCGTGGGGGCGGGGCCGGGGGCGGGGCGGGACCGCAGTGCGCTCTGGAACTCAGCTGGTGCTTGGTCTAGAGCCGTGCCGTGACTGCTTTTCATTTCAGTTCTCTCCCCGTTATATTTTCTGTTAAAATTGTAAACGGCTCTTTTCCTGCAGGACCTTTGTTCCCCTTGCTAACAGTTTAGCCTTTCCAGTTGGTGCGTGCTCCGGACAGCGCTGGCAGACATGCGCAGGCGTCCTCGTAGGGGGCCGGCGGCTACGCTACGCCCCGGACCGGCCGCTGACCGGCTCCCGGTGTTTCCCGTTGCAGGTAGTTCTTCTGGGCATGGACATCCTGTCGGCCCTGGTGACCCGGCTACAGGATCGGTTCAAGGCGCAGATCGGCACAGGTGAGCTGGGAGCGGGAGCGGAGCTGGCCCAGCCTTCAGTCTGCTCAAATCCGCCACTAGGCTGCACCCATCGCCTCCAGACAGCTGCCCAGCTCGCCTCCAGTCTCCTGAGCTACTCTCGGTCGTTCAGCCCGTCCTCCTGCAGCCTCCCTGCCTCCCCCAGGGTCCCACACCTTAAGTCTCCCCTCATCTCCCGGGCTCTAACCGCATCACTGGACCTGCAGCCATTTTCCCCACCCCTTTCATATATATTGTGCTGGTTTCTCCCAGCGTTTGTGTTACATGGAATGTTACTAATTTGTATTCTGATTTCTTATCCATCATCCTTTAGCGCCAACCAAATTATATTTGTCCGCAACCCTTCTTTATTGAGAGGCGATTTTCTTTGAGAAGTTCTGCAAAACTGAGGAGGTTGGATTTTCCCCCAAATTATTGTTGACATTCCTATTCTCACGTTGGTTGCAAATGACACTGAAGGCTCGCTCTCATTTTGAAAAGAAAATGTCAGCAAAATGGAAAATGTCAACAGATTTAGACACCAGTAAATTCTCAGCCCCCTGATATTTCTTGATGACAGTATAAAACACCAAGTAGTTCTGTTTGTGCAACCATTTCTTTATAGAATTTCTCTCTCGGGCCTTTGCATGTGCTATGCCAACACTTTATTACTGTGCTATACCGCTGAAATGTATCCATTTCTGTTAGGACAGGTGTTAGCTCTCCTGTGAAAGTGCTCCTTTACAAATGATGGTGAACTATATTCTTGTCTGGCACTACATAACTACATAACTACAAATTTAAAAAGAATTTACTATTATAATTTATTTTGGTAATGTTTCACTTCCCTGCTAAATTAGCTGAATTATTCACGTTTGTTTTTGTAATGGAGATTTATAAATTCTTAAAAGAAGCCAAGTAAGCTGACCTGTGGTGTACAGGTTTCCTTGGAGTGGTGAGGGACAGCCCACACTTGCTGTAGGGGGGGGCGTGTAGAGAGCAAGGCTCTATCTTATGTGTGTACAGTAAATATAAAGCACACACTGCCATACACTGATTGTGTGTGCCTACCTTTCCCTCAGATTTCCTTTCTTTATCTACCAATTACACGTATTTCACTAGCTTACAAATATATTGGTAGCTGGCTGGTGGAAAGTGAAGTAGAGAAGGAGACAGATTGCCCATGCAAAGGATTTTCAGATTCTTACAATAACTTATAAATTCCAGCAAGGAGCATAGTGCTGTTTGCAAAGCTGAATGGATATAGAATGAGATATATCAAATAGGCCAGTGTTTTTTGTCTTCTCAGTTTCTTGAAATATCAGTAGTTGCTGACCACAGGTCCCTGAGTCAGTTTCACTTGATCAGTTTCCATTTTGGTTTTCAGTGCTGCCGAGCCTCATAGACAGACTGGGAGATTCTAAAGACTCTGTGAGGGAGCAAGACCAGACTCTGCTGCTAAAGATCATGGATCAAGCTGCTAATCCACAGGTATGGCAAGAGAAGCATTTGGAGGCCAGTGGTTGTGTGTCTTCTTGCACAAATAGTGTATGGCTGCATAGGCTAAATTTCTTTCAAGATGATGTATTAGAGGTGTCTGTGTTCATAGTATTTAATCTGCTTCCCCATATAAGTAGCAAGTATGTAAATAAGTAGTAAAACATTAGTTTAATCTCTTAGACCCTTTAGTTCATTTATATGACTGGCTCTCCATTTTTCTGGAAAAAAAAGATGCAGCTACAGTGTCTGCTGTCTCCTAGTGAGCCGGGTTTACTGGGATAGAAAGATGAAACCCTGTCTTCCAGGGTCCTACTGTTGACTGTAGGCATGGGGTGGACGTGGTCAGCAGGGGCCTTCCCAGGGAAGATAAAACTTAAGTTGCCATAAAAGATGACCGTGTGTTTCACTTGTGCATGGGTGATGCCTTAGTTACTTTCTCATTGCTGAGACAAAATACCCAACACCTACAAATTAAAGGAGGAAAGGTTTATGTCAGTTCACAGTTCGTAGAGATTTCAGTCCACAGTCTGCTGGCTCCAAGGCAGGGAGGCATGGCAGAGGGATATCGCAGAGGAGAAGGTGTGGGACCGCTGGGGGAGGCGGGGAGGCTGCAGGAGGACGGACTGAACGACTGAGTGCATGAAGCTTTGGAGGGGCATCTGGACACAATCTAACTGATGAGGAGAGCAGTGTGAGTGGGTATGTGGTTTTTGGCAGGCCACCCATTCTCCTTTTGTTACTTTTCTCACCTATTATATGGGACCAGCAAAACTTTCTTCTAGAATTGTTGAATTACATGCATTTATATAAATTCATGTGTTTTGAATTAAGTTGGTATATTTGATAGAATGATGTGTATCATCATTCTGAACGCTCTTGAGAGGATCCAGTGTGTGGAGGGCAGGACCATTTTGGCACCTGCTAAGAGGTTCCTCTTCTGTTTGACCCCTTCCTACGTGAAAGGTGGCAGCGGTCTTTCTCTTCTCACCTGTTCTTTGTCACCTGCAGTATGTATGGGACAGAATGCTCGGAGGCTTTAAACACAAGAATTTCCGCACGAGAGAAGGCATCTGTCTGTGCCTTATTGCAACACTCAATGCGTAAGTCTGGGATGAACCTTAACTTTTTACTTAGCTGAAGTTTTTAAAAAAATCTTTTATTTTGAAGTTACTATAGATTCAGGGAAAGTTGCACAGAAATTCACTGGAAGATATCTTCCCCTAGCTCCAACCTTTCCCCACTGTTAATATTTTGCATAATGATCCTACAGTGTCAATACCAGGAAAGTGATTACAGTTACAGATCTTACGCATACTGTCCAGGTGACAGGTGTCACTGTGGTGCCCCCTCCCAGTGGCCATGTCGTGACTCCTGTGAACTGCTAATCTGTGCTGATTTTGTCATTTCAAGAATGTTATTTAAATGGAAGTGTAGATTATGTCACTTTTTGAGATGGCCTCTTTTCCCTCAGCACAATTCTGTTCAGGTTGCAATACATGTTGTTTATGGTAACAATGATGTTTTATTGCTGAGTAGACTTCCATAGGATAGCCAGGTCTGTTTATTTAATCATTTGCCTGTTGGAAAATTTAGGTGATTTCTAGTTTGGCACTATTCAGAAAGAAGTTGTTATCACAAACGTGTATAAGTTTCTGTATGAACATAAATTTTCGTTTTTCTTGGATCAGTGCCCAAGGGAGCAATGGCAGGGTGATTTGGTAAGGCCATTTTTAAGTTTAAAATAAACTGCCAATTTCTTTTTAAGAGCAGTCTGTGCTCTTTTACATAATATTCACAAAGAATATTTGTGACAGCAGGGTTTGTTTGGGTTAAGAGTGGTGAATACCTTGAAGGTCCTCCAGGAGCAGCAGTGTGCAGTTGGAGGCCCTTTGGCTGCTGTTCTAGGTTGGTCTTGTGGTTCAGCAGCCTTAACAGAATGTCTGCTCTGCCACAGCACACAAGGGTCCTCTGCTGAGGACTGCGCAGGGACTTGCAGTTTGGTTGGCTCCCCTATGTTTGGTAGCACAGGAGCTGTGACCTGACAAAGCAGTGACACAGAACTGGCACATTCTATTGTGAGGCAAGCGGGAGGGTGAGGGGGAGGCCGGGCTGCCAGCTTGGCTGTGGAGGGGCAGGGCCACTGAAGGTGTGGAACTCTGTGCAAAGGGGCCATCAGGGTGCATTTACTTCGGAGCCAGCACTGGGTGGGATGCAGAGAACCTTGGTGTGAAGGGGTGATAGGGCCATCGGAAGGCAGAGGAAAGGGCAGCTATGGGAGGAGAGCATTTCTTTTTCTCAATAATACCACACTTCTTTCACTTTCAGCTCTGGAGCACATACTCTAACACTAAACAAGATCGTGCCACATATATGTAATTTACTTGGAGATCCAAACAGCCAGGTGAGTGAGACAAACTCAGTTGGTTCGGGTGCATTGAAGTGTTCTGTGTGTGTGTAGTAGGTGGCTGGGACTTTATTCGTCTTTACAGAGCTCTGATTATTGTTTAAGATATCAGCTACTCATTAGTTTATGAAATACTATTAGCAAGTGTAACCACTCTGCCTTCTTTTATAGGTAGGGTTGAAAAATCACTCTGGTGAATTGAAGGCATTGGGCCAGCCTCCAACATAAAGCAACTCTGGTCGCTGTTTCTGTAGCCAAAAGGGATGGAAGTGTGGGGTGAGGGGAGAGTAATTAGAAAGGCGCCTAAGGGGACTTTCTGTATTTACTCTGGGTGGTTGTTGTACTGGGGTATGTTGCTGTGGAAAGTGTACTGCACACTTAAGAATCTGTGCTTTATGTAAGTTTTAAAATTGAAAGAAAAACCCAGATACCCTCTCCTTAGTGTAAACATGTGGGGTAAGGTCCGGACATCTGCTCTGTGGTCAGAAGGGGTCACCATCTCATGACGCCTGCTCTGTGGTTGTTGTGCACTTCGGGAAGGCTGTCTTTCAGCCAGTTCAGTTTGGCTTCTCACCCAGAGTCACTTCTTTCCTTCCTTCCTTCCTTCCTTCCTTCCTTCCTTCCTTCCTTCCTTCCTTC
>NW_004955459.1:8480795-8631684 GCF_000276665.1 Chinchilla lanigera
TTCCTTCTGTCCTTCCTTCCTTCCTTCCTTCTGTCCTTCCTTCCTTCTTTCCTTCCTTCCACCCTTCCTTCCTTCCTTCCTTTCTCTTTCTCTGTCTCTTTCTTTCTAGCTCATATAAACATATAGGAAGATACTTCTTTCATTAGAGGGGCAGAAAACATAATTTACAAAGGACATGTACACAGTAAACAGTGTCTCAACTTCAGCCTCAACTGCCACATTACCCTCTGTGGAAGTCCCTCGAGCTCTCCTTCTGCTTGACTCACACAGGACTGAGTCCCCCTGGTTCTGCATCCTCCTCTGTCTGCTTCCTCCTCATCTTTGCTCTTGGATCCAGTAGCTGACAGTGTTCCCCTTCTCTGTGGCATTTCTTGTGCTGTGTGTGTCTTTTGTCTCCCTAGTTTCTTTTACTCAACCCTCACTGAAGATGTATGGCATGGAAGTACAGTTTTTAGATGTATTCAGCATGAGTTTAAAAATGACTTCAATACCCTAACACCTGCTCTCCCCACTGCAACTGACTTTAGTCTTGTTTTGTATAGAAAAAAATCCTTTATGGAGGTCACACTTTCAGAACATCACTGCTATCACATAGTGCCCATGAATTGTGCTGGAAAGCCGTCTTGCCTAGTTGAGATTATTTGTCCTTAATTCAGATGCCTCTGTTTGGCAGAGCCATGAACATTGCACCTGGCTCGTGGAGAGACCTTCAAGCTTGTGGGCAAGGACTAGCTTCCCCTGGTGCTCTTCAGTTATGGAGGCCCAGTGAAACACAAGAGCAGGTGGACAGCACGTAGGACCTCTCTATGACATTGTCTTGAATCTGGAAAGGGGTGGGGAGGGGGACCCCATTGTAGCCACTGCCTGGGGGCTCTGCACCACACCATGGCATGCTTCCCAGTCTCCTCACTCTGGCCTTTGCTGCCATTTTTCCACACTGTCGCTGTGAGCTGCTGTGGCCTGCCTTGTCAGGATGGGTGCTGGCTCTGTGGGAATGAGGGCGGGAGAGGTCCATAGCTTGACTTCGGCTTTGAGCCTCAAATTGTGTCTGTAAGTGGGATGGAACACCATCCTCCAGAGGAACCTGCAGCAAATGGCTTATCCAAGAACCCTCCACTCATGTGTTCTGTGGAAATAACTTATGTATTTTCCTATCTGAGGAGGACCACCGGGAATTCGAGGCCAGCCTGGGCTACATAGGGAGACCCTGTTTCAAAAACAAAACAAAACAAAACAAAACATATTTCCCTGACTGAAAGATCATAGGTTCCATGTAGGTTTTGAGGGACCTTGGAAGCGGAATGTTGAGGACATTTAAAATTTGGAACTGTGACATTCTCATTATTGAAGCCATTCAGATAGGCTTTCAAAATATTCTGTAATTTTTCATAGATTTTTCTTCTGATTTTTTTTCTACTGGGAATGCCTCAGTTTGCAGTCCCTGTCCCCCATTACCAGCACTGAGAAGTTCCCTGAAGATTCTCCAGATGTGTTGGGCAGTTCCTTGATTCAGTTTTGCTCCTGCAGGTGTAGAGAAGGGATTAGCTTGTAAGGTTGCTAGAGAATTTAGCAAGGTTTTTCTTGTTTTAAAAGTAGCACAGATTAAGTTTCACATGAACACCATAATCCCACAATGTGAAAACACTGATTCAGTTGTTGAAGAGAGTAGGATAGTATGAAGTGTGAGACAGTTGAAGTAGTGTTTTAAAGTTGACAAAGGTGGAGTGTAAAACTTGGAGCTGCCTTGTGCCATGTAGGAAGCCTGCTTTAAAGACGCAGGCTTAGCATTGCTCATGCCTTTGTATGTGGCAGTACATACAAAGACCTCGGTAGACATTTGCATCCTGATCTTCAGTTTCCCTGTTAGTGAGGGCAGTCAGAAGTGCCTTGCTTCACATTCTTTGTGCAAATGCTTGGGAGGGTGATTCTTTTTAGTTGCTGGCATGACATTAGACTCGTAGCAGTCACTCAGCAGACTGTCCTGTTTCTTTTCATTTGAAGAGATTGCATACCTGCCACATGCCAGTGGGTTTCTGAGAAACTCTTAGATGTATATATATTTTAGTATATGAAAATACTTAATTGTAGGATAATATTAGTGTTTGAATGTGTTTGTGCCATTGGCATAACCGTACTTTTCTTGTTACCAAATATTGAGAAGTCCTGTTTAAACATACACACACATCCATTATCAAATATCCATGTCATTATCAAAGATCAAGTGCTCCTGGACTGATTATCAATAGTAATAATACAACTTGAAAACCAAAGTAAAACCTTCAAATGGAATTGCATCTTACTCTTCTAAAAACTGTCATAAAGATTGCTTAATTTTTATTTCCTGTTTTTTTTGGTCTTTTTGAGACGTGGTCTCACTATACACAGTTCAGGCTGGCTTTGAACTCACTTTGTAGCTTAGGCAGGCTTCAAATTCTCAACAATTCTCCTGCCTCAGCCTTCTGAGTGCTAGGCATGTGCCCCCATGTGTAGCCCCCATCCCTTTTTAAAAAAATAAATGATGGAGATGATAATTTCTTTTCTTTTTTTTCTTTTTTTTGGTAATGGGAATCAAACTCATGACCTTGTGCTTGCCAGGTGGGTGCTGTGCTACTGAGCTACATCCCGGCCCAGTTTCTTTTTTATAACGGGGCAGCCTTTTATAATGTGTAATACCTTCACAACTGGGCCATATATTCATGATTGTCCCATTGGGCAGCTTGTACCACCAGTAGTTCAAGCCTGCAGGAACATAGTGCAAATGTTGCATTAAGCTTGCAATTCTAGTCCCCACTTGCTGAATAGCATCTACCATATGTTTGAAGTTTGTATGCCTCCAATTTTGAGGAAGTTCTTGTTTGTGTTTTCATTTTTTCCCTCATCTGTGAAATGAGGCTGGTGCTTTACAGGGAGATTTTAGTATCATGTGAGTAGATAGGAGACACGGCCCAAAGATTCCGGGCCTGGCACGCTGAAAATGATAGTTTTCCCCTTAGAGTGTAGGTGAGTTTCAGTTTGGGAGATGGATGTTTCTGACTTTCTCAAAAGCATAGACACTGGCAGTGCCCTGCCTACATCGCTCCTTGCCCAGATGGGCTCCTTGCCCATTGCTCCTTCCACTTTCCCTCCTTACTATGCCAGCAAAGGCCCCTGCCAGTGCCTGAGTCACCCCACATGGAGCCTGCTCCTCTTGTGCAGCACGTGCCACTTGGCCTGTGGGGGCATGTCAGTTCACCTTCACCTGGTTAGCACTGCAATACTTGTTGAATGGAGCCATTCTTTCTTTCAGTCCTCATAGCTTCCCTCAAACTAGGAGGAGGAAACTTCGATGAAAAGAGTTAAAGTGTTGTTTGCAAGATAACACAGCTCCATGGTGGCTAAGTAGATGTTAGTGTCTACTTTTTTAGTTTTGAAAATCATAATTCTTCCACCAAATCTCCTCCCTTTGGAGATGGGTACTGAGGATTGAATCTAGGGCCTTTGTACTGAGCTGCATTCCCCTGCCCTTTTTATTTTTTGAGAAAGTGTCTTCGTAAGTCACTAAGTTCCCCAGACTGGGCTCACAATTGCAGTCCTGCTGTTAATGGTTTATGGCTCAGATCTTCTGAGTAACTGCCTAGACACTGCTTGCTCTTCAAGGAGATCATACAGTGTGATGAACAGATGTGATCACTGGAAAGTAAACAGAGATGATGCACTTACTATCGATCTTTATGACACAGTGACTTGACTGCTTTTGTAGTATGTGCTTGTTTTTATGTGACAGTGTTCCTTAACTTAAGAAATTATTGTGTTTTCTAAAATAACTGATAATGTGCTAGATAGCCCTGGCCGCCATAACAAATTACTGTACACTGGGTGGCTAAAATAGCAAAAATTTATTTTCTCACAATTCTGGGGTCTGGAAGTCTGAGATCAGGGTGACAATGTGGTGGGATTCTAGTGAGGGCCTCTTCCTGGCTTGCAGACAGCTGCCTTCTCTGTGGCCAGTATGACTTCTTATTTGTGTGGGCACAGCTCTGTTTCTCTTATAAGGTCACACTAAACCATTCATTACTGGACTATACCTTTGTGATCTCATTCAACCTTAATTTTCTGCTTAAGAGGCCCTTTTGCTACTTACAGTAACAGTAGGGGTTAGAGCTCCACCATTTGAATTTTGGTGGGCACAAATGATTCCACAGCATAACATTTTGGAGTACAAGATAATAATGACCTTTTCCAACAGAAGGGAGAAAATGAATAAAGTTGTATGTCATTGGACACTGTAAAGGGTAACTGGCAGTATATCCAAGCTGTACATTACTAGTATACCTACTTTCCTCCTCTTTCCTGCACTCTGCATTACGTTAATTTCATTTCTCAAGATCAAATCTAAAATCATGTTGCTCCCTCATCTTTGCCTAGTAAATTAAGTACACACAACCCCTTACCAATACGACCTGGGCTTTATTTCATGCTATATTAAATTATTTTTCTCTCTATTTTTATTTGCCAAATTTTAAACTTATGAAAAAATTAAAGAGTAATATCATGAGCACCCACATTTACATTTAACATATTGTTATATATATGTTATCTCTTTGTGTGTACATATACTTATGCAACCATATACTTTTTTCTCAAGTATTTGAAAGTGACATGCATAGTATTTTTATCTCTAGAAACTTTAATGTTTCATCTAAGAACAAGGCTTTAAAAAATATAACCATGTCATTTTACACCCAAGGAATTTTAACATTAATATGGTGATATTGGTTGATGTACAGGCCCTATTGAAATTTCTTCAAACTAAGCGGGGAGGTGGGGAAGAATGGTCCTGTTCCTTAAGCCTTATTTTGTGCTGCTTTCTCAGCTCATGTCAGTATCTGTCCGGATGGGTGTGCTTGTCCTTCCTGAAGCATGTGCTGGCCTCTCTGCTTTTGTGCCTTTGCCCAGCTTGTGCCTAGTTTGGAGCCTGCACCTGTCTTATTCCACATGGACCTGGCAACGTCCTGTCCTTCCAGATGTATTCCAGGCGGTACTGTCCCCTTCTGTGAAGCAGTTTCTGACACCTGCTCACGTGCTTGTTCCTCCTTTCTACTGTGCTCCTTATGCTCTTGGATAACATTTATTGCGTCCTCCTACCCAAATTACATGTGGATCTTAGGGACTTTTTCTTTGCCCTTTTGAGGACTGTGAGCTCCTTGAGTATGGGGTCTCTGTTGTCTATACTATGCATTTTTGCTGCTCACCAAATATTTTGTTTGATAGACTTAAATACAGAGTGTTTTACATGATGCTTTACTCTCAGTATAGTTCGTATATTTGTAGTGTTGTTTTCTGTTTTGGAAAGATGGTCTCAAAATTCTAATTTCCTGACATCCTAAAGAATGGAAAGTGCTAAAGGGTGTGGACTTTAACATGTCCATAGCGGTAGGAACCTCCATTTTTTTCTACCTCAGGGGATTGTGTCAGTGGACGGAGCTGGTCAAACATGACTGTCTAGTCCAATACGTATAAAGGGATTACATTCATAGTATCACTGGTATATTGGTGATAAGTTGGGGTGGCATGTGGCCTGCTGTGTCCCAGCAGGAAGTGCTAGGGAATGTTGCAGAGCAGCTATAAGATCTCTTCTCTTACATCTAGGTGCGAGATGCAGCAATAAACAGCTTAGTGGAAATTTACAGACATGTAGGAGAACCTGTGAGGACAGATCTCAGTAAAAAAGGATTGCCACAGTCCCGGTGAGTGCAGACTTTTTCCTTTTTTCTTTTTCAGATACTACCTTGGTCTTTACTACTATTTCTGATATAATTTTATTCCAAGATTTCCTGGCTAGAGGGTTGGTGTTTGGAGGTCTTGTCCAGATCATATGTCTGTGGTTCCTTCCCCCTCAAAAATAAGGTTCTTGTGCAAACATCTGGTTCAGTCCTGTGTCTCCCACTGACTTGGGGAGCACCTTTAAAAGTGATTGGTGTTGAAACATTCAGCACTCTTCCTGTTTCTTTACTTTGCACATGGTGCTTAGGTAATGAACTGTGTATTTGTTTGAATGAATGGAGCTTTTCCAGAATGCATCTGGCTAGAAATACATAAATAATAGTTCTAAAAAATATCTTTGAAATGTGTTTATGTCATTTTCAATCTGTAGAAGGCAACACAAGGAGGGCACCTGCATTTTACAAGACTCAAGACAACTTGAGTCCACAGAATTTTTAAAGTAATGTAACAATCGGACATCTGTCTTTTAACTTTGTTGGGGAAATAAAACCAGATGAATTCTAAACCTTTGCCATAAACTGTTGCTTTAAGGAAAGAAGCGATACGAAATTGCAAGCCAGTCAGCATGGCAGTATACTCCCAGAGTGCACTGGCCTGTCCTTTGTCTATGAGGACAGCAGGAACCCAGTGACATGAGATGACCTTTGAGAGACTTCACAGCTAGTGAGAGCCAGAGCCAAGATTAAAACCTGTCCTTCAGACTTGCCTTTTAATTTTCCTGGCCCTGTTTCACAAACGTGGACAGCGTGCTGGGATGGAGCACTGAGGTAGTGCACAGGAGTCATCTGTCTCGGTGTCCATCAGGCTGTTGTGGTGAAAGCAGGCTCTGCCTTTCTGCTGTGGAGTCAGACCTGACCCCAGTGTTATTTTCACTGTGGCTCGTGTGCTGTGTATGATAATTATATGGGAATAAAACTGCTCTTCATCTGTTTAATCAAAGATGATCTATGAAGCCAGAGTTACAGGTTGAGCATCCCTAATCTGAAAATCTGAAATCCAAAACTTCAAAGTTTGTGCTGACCTAGGAAAGTCTCTGCAATGCCCTCCCCCCGAAAAGCCAAGGACCCCAGAAACCCTACATGATATCTGAAGCACTTATTTTCCCAAGCACATATAGAGGAAACTCAACCTGTATGTATCTGGTTTTTGAAGTTCAGCCTTCAGGTTGCTGAATATATGGTGAGAACACTTAGGAGTTAGGAGAACTTAATGATAATACTGACAGTCTCTTTGGAAAACCAGAGGACACAGATCAGCAGAGAGGGCTGTTGAAAGAGGAAGTCAGCATTGCCCATTTCCTGCTGCAGAGAGGGCCTCACACCTGCTGTGTAGTGCATGGTGGCCCCATGGCATGAAATACCACCTTTTATAGTTTCTGCCTTACACAGTGTCTTCCTGTGCATTGTGGGAAGGTAACTGCAGCAAATTAGATATTAGGGGAAATGACCCAGAGAATCCAAGTTCTGGGGAAGTAAGTATAGAAGGCCTGAGATCACTGACCTTAGAAGAGCCTAGTTACAAGGCTGGCCCCAGGCTGGCAGCTGGAAACTTGGATTTGGGGAAGGCTCCTTCCATTCTCAGAGAGTGGCTTGAGGGAGGCTTATCGTGTCCTGACTGAACAACACGCTGTTCTTTGAGCTGTGTGCCTGCTTTCCTCTGGGGGCAGGAGGTGTCTGTGTGACCTGGGCACCATCTCTGAGCAAGTTTCCTGGTAAACAGCATGTCACTCATGTTGTCAAAGTTCTGTGCTGGGTGATTTAAGCATGTTTTGTGTGACTCCTCAAAGAGAGATTCTGGAGACTGTCTGGTCTCTTTTGACTTCCTCTCAGGATGCTTTCCTCTTTGCCACTTGTTCTCTGTGTCCTTTTGGAATAATAAATCACAACTGTGGCTATGGCCCTGAATCCTATGTGTTGTCCTGGTGAAGCATTACATCTGAGGTGGACCTGGGAACTCCAACACTAGGTGTTCAGATAAGACCCCAGAGGTGTCACTGCCAGAGTTAGGCTTGAAGCTCATCCCAGCTTCCCTCCACCACTCTTAAACATTGTAAAGGAATCTGCAGAAGAGGCTGGACTTCTGAATAGGGATGGAGGTTTCTCTCAATCGTGTTACCTAATATCTTTGCTAGAAATGGAGAAGATGTTCATAGGGAAGTGGCCTTCATAGCCATTGTTGTAAAACTCTGGCAGACACAAGTGTCTAGAAAAGTGTTCTTTACAAACTATACTTAATGAAACTTTACATTTCTTTGGGTATATTACAAGATCATAATTTAAGATCTGACACTTTGAGAGTCAAGGGTCTGATTGGTACCTTTATTTTGTTGGGGATGCAGGCAAATAGAATGCGGCTTTTGAAGTATCATACCCTGGCTTTGGAAATTCAGTATCTGGTATATTATGGGGCTCCATGTAGCTGACTTCTCAAAACTCATTATGGGTTGTTGTTGTTGTTGTTATTTTGTGAACATAATGGGTTTTTCAGTTTGGCAAAATTCTGTAGTACTAATAAAATGCTGTAAAGTAGGATTTAGTCCTAGAATAAAAGTCTTGGTTGGCCCCCTAAGAATTTGTTGGTGGAAAGATCATTATATTTGAGAAGAATAAGATTATACCTCTAAGAGGTAAAAAGAATGTTCTGATATGGTAAAAAGAATGTTCTGATATGAACTAAATGATTTAAAAAGGAGCAGTAGTCTCATTTGAGCAGTAATCTGAGCAGTTTTCATTATCTGTTTGTTGCGTAATGTGCAAAAGAAACATATATTAAACAGCTTCACTTTGGAGGGACTGGCAGTAGAGTTTTGGGCCATGGATTAAGTTATTTGTTATTGTTATTTGGTAGGTAAAATCATATTGAGCTGGATAATAAGGTAGAAATAGTCAACAAAGTCTTCATATTAGAGTATCTCTCCACTCATACAGGATCTCATTGAGCCGTGAGCCTGAATCAGTAGAATATTTTACCATTTTACATGTATTATTTTTCATAGTTCATGCATGCGATATATTCAGAAACTAAGAATATACTTAACTTTTAGCTAAATATATAGTTGTATGATGTTTCATGAGGCATGCCTCACAGCTTAATTTAATTTAAATCACCTACAACTCCATGTGACTTACTTTTTTTTTTCCTGGAAGATAGAGCATTTTATTTTTTTTTTAATTTTAAAAAGAATAGTAAATTAGAAACAAACAAACAAAAAATAGAACAGTAGCAGCATACCAGTATCACAAACACAAACAAATCAAAGCAAGAACATTTAAAGTGATACAGGGTTTCAAGACAAGATAATATGAATCAACAGTGGTTGTTACATTACATATCACTATCCTCAACTGCATTGCTCAGATTACCAGATGTAAGAATGGAAGATTGCTCAAACCATTAAAGGGAATAAGAAAATAATTATTAGATAAAACATTAGAGATAATACAGAGTTTCACCAGATAGGATGGTAGGAGTTCACCATTGTAATTCCATTGCATATTGTTACCTTCAAATCAGTTGCTCAGATTACCAGACATAAGCATGCAAAATTGATGGGAACAGAAAAAATTATAAGCATTAACTGTTCATTTCAGTACACCATCAGACATCAGCAATACAGTTATTGCAGCTATTCATGTATATATTTATATTTTGCCTTTCTTCTTTCTTTTTTCCATGTGACTTTTATAGATATGTGCTTTCAGCATGCATTTGCTGTCACTCCAAAGACTCCTGGAAAGTAATTTAAGTCAGCGTGGTATATTTTAGTTTGCAAAGCTTTGGAGAAAAATCAGATTACTAGAGTTAAATTTCTTTGGGTACTATTGTTTGGTAGCTAAGCTCCTAAAGTAGCAATGGTTTTAAGCCTGAGGATAATTTACTTGCAGACAAACAAATACATGTTATCTGGTTCATTATAACTATTTGGTAAACTTACTTTGTGAACCTACGATTTTGAGCAGATCTCATAATACTCGCTCTGTTGCTGTCTTAGCCTGTTTAAAGCGTACATTCACTTTAGATATTACATAATGATTACTTTGGAAAATTGAAACTTTTTTTTTAATTTGCTAAACTTTAATGTTAAGACCGATGGCAAAAGCAAATGAGAAATTGCTGTGTTATTCATTCTCATTAAAAGTATTTTTTTGGTCATAATCATTTATATAGAGAGAATCAACCAGATTTATAAGTGCACTTATAAAAAGGCAATGCCTTACTGCCTCTGCCATTTTTGTCTCAGAAGCAAACATTGTCAACTCTTTTTGTTATTTACTGCTATTTCCTAGTAATATGTAAGTATCATTACTGAAATTTTTCCTTTTTATCACTTAGATTGTGTGTGTGCATGTGTGTGTGTGTGCGCGCTTGTGTGTGTACATGCAATGCTGAGGATCAAACATAGGACTTCACATATGCTAAGAAAGTGCTCTGGCACTACCCTGTACCTTCCACCCCACTATTAGAATCTTATTTTCCACTGTGGAACACGGATTTCAGCTATCTTTCCTCTGAATATTCTTCACGTACATCTACCAATATTTTCCATCTTATCTACCAAATGTACATGTATTTTCATTTTGGTTAGAACAAAACTTATATTGTCATTGTATATGCTATTCTAGTTCACTACTAATACGTGGTAAACTATGATTACTTTGCTCTTTCTCATGATGTGGACCTAATAATTAGTTAATTTTTATTCGCATAGTTGGCTGTGTACTGTTTGCACACTAGGACCTACTACATTAACCTCTGTGTCAAGTTATGTACGTCTCCTTCAGCCAGTTTTAGTCTAGACTGATTGCCTTCACTACCTCGTACACACTCCTTTATCCCATCCCTCCTTGTTACCATCTTGGATTGCTTTCTGCTCACTCTTTTGGACAGATGCATGTGTATTGGCTTCACTTCTCTGCAGGCACATTCTTGCAGACCAGGTCTTTCTAGGTTTACTCTCTCATTTTAGTTCCGTATATCCTTCAGTAGCCTTCTGAGAAAAGGTCTGGCCAAGAAAAATTATTTTTTATCTGAGAATTTTCTAGATTTTCAGGGTATAAAAATCTAGTTTGGAAACTATTTTCTTCTGGCGCATTAATACTTGTCTTTTTGTGTTTCCCCTTTCACTATTTCTGTTGAGAAGTACAAAGCCATTCTGATTCTTCTTCCTATGTAGATAAGTTTGATTTGCTTTGAATGATTTTAGTGTTCTCTTTTTTTTTTCATAAATAGGCAGTTCGAGTTTTAATAGGAATTACTTTGAATCTGCAGATGAATTTGAGGAATATTGGCATCTTCACATTTAATCTTCCCATCTGTGAATGGGGAACGTTTTCAGTTTTTAGGCTTTAATTTTAACAGTTGTTTTGTAGCTAGAAAACTCAAATTAATAAAAAATTTTTGAAAGAAAAAATAAGGATTACAAGGGAATACAATGAACAATTCAGTTAGATGGAGTGTGTGTTGGACAATGCCTTTATGTGGCAACACTTTAAGGTGGTACAAGACAGCAAAAGCAGCAAGAGCAAAAATGGGGGGCAAGCCTCTTTTCCCTCTTTATATTGTATATTGGCATTTGCCCACACCCACACCATCTCTGTGCCCTCCTCTTGCACAGGCTCAGGATGAATACAAAGTCAGGACCCTGGCTCCCTGCTGAGTCACATAGTTAACCTTTTAAACTCAAGTTGATACAGTGTATCAACCATAACAATCCACCCCTTGTCAACTTGGCAACTGAAGACAATTTTTTAAACCAGTTTTTAGATATAAAGACGTGCTTCTTACCATTTTACGACTTGAACATTACAACACAGGTTTACCAGTCCTTAAGAACCAGTATTAAATAATCTAAGAGGCTGGGCATGGTGGCGCATGCCTGTAATCCCAGCATTTGAGAGGCTGAGGCAGGAAGATTGCTGCAAGTTCAAGGCCAGCCTGGGTTACAAAGTGAATTCAAGGCCAGCCTGGGTTACAAAGTGAGTTCAAGGAAAGCCTGAACTGCATAGTGAGACCCTGTCTCAAAAAGGCAAAAAAAAAAAAAAAAAAAAAAGCAGTATTGTCTTATCAGCATTATATTACGTTAGAGCCATAACATTCCCGCCCCCATAGACTCATGCACACCCCTTTATGCAAAAGGCATTTAGTCCATCTGCAAGAGTTTCCAAAGTTCTAACAGTTTTAGCACTGCTGAAAAATCCAACTCCCAAGTCCCTGGTAAGGCAAACTCTTTAGTTGCAAGCCCCTGTACAAATGAAAAGTTAAACACTTTTAACATTTAATGGCACAAAATAAGCATTTTCATTCCAGAAGTTACAAACGGTAATATAAAGGAATGGGACCAAAGCAAGTCCAAAATCCAGCAGGGCAAACATTAAGTCCTGTAGTTCTACATCTAGCATCTGAAGCAATCTGTGGCACATTGTGAGCTCCAAAGAGCTTGCATGACTCCACCCCTATGGCACTTTTGGTGGTTACAGCTCTTACGTCTTTTCTCTTAGGCCCACTTTGCTCCCTCCCTGCAGCTTTTCTCAGACAGTCCATGTTTTTGGATTTTCTAAACTTCTGGGGTCTCCACTGCACATTTTGCTTTACACTCACAGCTTTAAATACTGCCCTCTCAGGAGCACACTGCCTGGACTCCCAGGCTTTCTGAAATCTTGGTGGAAGCCTTTTTAACCTCAGAACTCTTGCAGTCTACATGTGCCTAAAACCAGCACCACGTGGAAGGTGCCAAGGTCCACTGCCAGCTGGAGCCGTAGCCAGGCTTGCTTCTCTCTGGGCTGTAGGGGTTGAGTGCTTGAATCACTGAGCACTCTGAACCTGATAACAAGAAACAAATTCTCTTTTGTTTTTTTCTTTTTTTGGTACCGTGAATTGAACTCAGGCCCTTGCGCCTTATGCCGCTGAGCTATATCCCCACCCCAAGAAGCAAATTCTCTATGCTGCCACCATTCTGGAACCTGGTTCGGTTGCTGCTACCATTCTGGAACATGGTGCTCTGTGGCTCTCTTAAAGCAAAGTCTTTCACCTTTTCAGTTTTGAGGCCGCTAAGGGTGGAGGTTTGCTGCTTCTTTTGATGCCCTCAGTCCATCTTTTTGATTCTCTTGCTCTTTGATTTCTCTTGCTCAGAGGAGCAATCAAGAGCTCCTCTGCTCTATCCTTATATTCTACCACTTTACTGGAGCTTTCTTTTTGGCCAAACTCACAACATTTTTAATCACCCTGCTGGGCTCTTTGCTCTTGATTCTTAACATAAATCTGGCTAAAAGCCCCCAGCAATAGCCATGCCACAGCCTCGACATTTAACTGCCTTGAAATTTTTTCTGCCAGATTAATCATTCCACACACGGCCTTCTAGGTTCTCAGGAATGCATCACTGTTCTCAAATATTTTGTGAACATCTCATTCTCCAGTTTTTCTTTTTCACTTTTTGGGCAGGTTCTTGGCCCTGGTGTATTGTTATTTTAGGCATCTCCCAGGTTGAATAAGTGTTGCTGATTCATATCAGTCATATCTTGGGGGAAAAAGGTCTCTCACAGGGTATCTTAGTTACTTTTTTGTGCTTGACATCCATACTTAAAGGAGGAAAGGTTTATGTCAGCTCATAGTTAATAGAAGTTTGAGTCCATGATTAGCTGGTGACAAAGCAAGGTGGCATGGCAGAGGGGTATCACAGAGGAGAAACGTTCCCTAGTGTGGCTGGCGGGAAGGTACCAAGCATCCAGAGCCATGAGTAGCAGCAGTAGGCCTGCCTTCTTTCTCTCCCTTTATATTCCTGCTAGTCTGTAAGCTGCTGATTGGTGCCACCCACCCACAGGGTGATGCTTCCATTCTCCACTCCCGTGTTTGCAGTATCTCACCCTTAATTATTCACATACCTTAACGCAGCCATCTTTGAAAATTCCCACCTATTGACTCCTTGAGGCTTTAGGGGAACATTATCTATACACAGTCATAACACAGGGAAAGCCCTGAGTCAGACTGAGATAACAAGCTGCAAGTGGAGTACAGGGATACAGCAGCCAAGTCAAACGATAGTGTCTAGGATGGGGGGTCTTGGGAGAGAACCAGACCTGCTCAGCTCCTTCCAGTGGCTACCAGGGTCCTGGCTTTCAAACTACCAAAACTGCTAAGGCTGTGGCTTCTTAGCTGCCCAGCTGGAAATAGGAACATGGCACACTCAAGCAATGAAAAGTTCACTCTTATTATTAGGATTCAGTCCTTTTTCTTGAACAAATGTTACTCCGATGTTGCAAGCCTTTGTTCAACTTCTCGAGTTTTAAGAAAGTTGATTTTCAGAGGTTTTGCCAGTGTTGTCTTTGATTCTTTGGAGCAGCAGATTTTCAGATGTCCTAATTCTGCCACTTGGTAGGCCTTCTTTCCCAGGTGCTTTACCATTGCAGCATGTTCTTTATCTGCTTGGAAGTATTAATGATATACTTTTTAAACTTGTTTTGCCTTTACAGTCTGTGTTGCAAATATATTTGGTTATTTTGATCCTTCTCATGTTAGACTCTGCCCATATTGTAGCCTTCGTATTCATATTTAACAGTGTGAGCTAAAATGTTGCCTACAAGCTCTGAGTGTTTGTGTGGAGCTTATTGACTGTAATATTACTTGTACTTGTTTCCGGGGAATTATTAAAAACTTATTCTTTATCTTATAAAATTTTCTAGGAGGGAATAAATTAGATATGTCTTATGGTAAAATGAATTCCATGTGTGTTGAAGAAGTTGATGTAAAAATTCAAAATCAGAAAAACTAGGGGAAATAGTAGTAGTTATTTGTCAAACTAGTAAAGAAATTTATTTACTTGCTTTTGTTGGGAGTACTGGAGATTGAACCCAGGGCTGAATATGCACTGTGCTGCTGAGCTATACTTCTAACCCCAAGAGACTTTAAAGTGATATCCAAAAATTTAAAAGAAAAGAATTGGTTGCTTCAGAGGTAATCAGTAAGTATTCATTGTCTTTAAACACATGAAACTCACTTTGTGGATTTGTGTATATTGGTGACTTCCAAGAGAAGCATTTTGAATTGCTGCGCTCAGAACTAGCGGAAAAAAGCTAGACCTTCCATTCATCTGAGCTTTGTGGGTGTTAATCTGTTGTAAAGCCAGGGTAGTGGTATTTTGAGGTAATTGAGAAGAGAATGAGTCCCTAACGAGACCTGAGTATAAAAGCAGAGGAAAAGGCCTCCTTGCTTGAAGGAATTCTGAGGTAGGGTGCAGGTGCCAACAGCAGTGACTTCTTCAGTGTTCTCACACCTAGTTGTGGTTAATGTGGCCACAGCAAGTGGACCTCACTACTGCTGGAGAACCTACAGTTCTTTTACATTTGCTGTTTACAATTGGACCTGCTCTCAGAGGAATGGAAGAACACTTGCCTTCTTCCAGTAGTGACGCCAGACTAGAAATACACCTCAGTGCTACCTTGAAACTCATAGGTGTGCTCACATTAGAGGATGTGGCTGAGACACAATAAAGTGACATGTTAGGGCATCCCTGGAAACCTGTGGTGGTGGTATTGATGGGCTTGCCGAGCCACTGGAGATCTTCGTTATTTTAAAAGGGAGGGTGTTGGAAACATCTTAAGAAATTGATTCTGAGGCATCTTTCTAGATCTTCCAAATTCAGTAACTGCTGGATTTGAATGTGAGTGATAGTCTTACTCATATCTGGTCCTGAGTTGGCAGTTGTAGTTTTACTTCAGTGTCCACTTTGATTTACTTAATAGTGGTTGTCTGAAGCAATTTTGAGAGGAATTGTGAGGCTGTATCTGGGCTTAGATGGAAGAACAGCTTGAAAATTTTTCAATAATAATTTATTAATATTTCATGATGGGAATGGCAGAGTCAGTGGGTTTATCAGGCTGGTTTGTCTCTTCGTTTTGCTCATATTTTGGTTTCCCTGTTAATTAGAATTTAAGCTCTAGAGGGTAGGAACCTTATCCATTCAGCATCTAGCTAGCTTGGAGCTGGACACATAATGGATGCTCAAGTGATGTTGAATAAACAGGTGAATTAATGAACAAGCAGATGTGAAGTAGTTAAAGTGTCCTGGTGTGAAGTCATGGGGTAGGTTTAGGTACCAGCTTTCTGACACCATCACGCATCTCTCCTGAGGGATTCTCTGCATGGCATGTGCTTGGCACACGTACTAAAAGAATACAGTTCCCAGCTCAACTCCTGAGGAGTTTCCATTCCGGTTGAGAAGAAAAGGTAACTGTGAAATGAGAAGCGCTCATAGGGCAGAGTAGTGTGTAGAAAAAGTATTAAATAAATAATTTGGTAGCAGAAATGGGTAGCATTGGTTTGAATTCGGAGTACTTTGCTTTGGAATCTCAACCTTCACACATACTGCAGGATATCTGTATTTTGCCTGGGAAAGGCTCTTTTAACTTTGCTGTGAGATAATATTATACTCCCCTTACCTCTAATTTTTGGTGTCACCAGGATGGAATATTTTGACTGTTTAAAGAGTTTTGCTTCAATTTACATGTCAAGGTGAAATGATGCATTATAAATGTCATGCAGATTTTTAAAACTGAAGATTATGCAGTCACAGTGTTTATTTCTGGAGAAATTATAGCATTTTGAATTAAGCTGAAGTCACAAAAGCCTTTGTAATGTGATATTAAATGCATTTTCAAAAAGCTTTATCCAAAGTAACTGACAGTGATTAGAAAGAGGAGAAATACACACTTTTAAAATAATACTTACATTTTGTGTAAAGCAGGCACATTTAACGTTTGAGAACAGGGCTCTGGATTCCTGCTGGCAGGGCTGGAGTCTCCACCCCAGTAACTTACTCCCATAGTGAGCAATGGGTCATTGTTTCTTTAACCGTGTAACCAGGCACTGATAAGCTTTCATCAGGCTGTTGTGAGCACTAAATGCAATCTTTGAGAGCAAGGCTTCTCATTAGTACTGGCCCCATAGGAAGTGCTCTGCTGTTGTTGGCTAGTATCAGTGTTCTCGGTAGAGTACTAATTTCAAGTGAGCTTGTATCATTGATAACTTTTTTCAGCTTCACATTAATGTTTTATAATTGACTGGGAACAGCGATGATTAGTGATTTATATATATATATATTTTTTTCTTTTTTTTTTCCATACAGGTTGAGTGTCATTTTTACAAAATTTGATGAGGTCCAAAAATCTGGAAATATGGTACAATCTACAAATGGTGAGTAGAAAAAGCAGTTGTATTTCTGTTTTGGTTCTATGTTGATGTAACCTATGCTATTTCTAAGTAGCTGAACTATATATTGTAGTAAAGGTTTCCAGGTCTGAGGATTTAAACTTCATTCTCCTGCTTTCATAGGCCAGAAACTATAGAGTGATCACTGACTTTGTTTCATAATCTCTATTGAATCTGTTACCTAATCCTGTTGACTTTACTATTAAAACACATCTTCTCACCATCTCTGCTACTGTCTTCCTGGTGTAGGCCACCCTGGTATTTTACAGGACTCTTGGCAGACCCCCAACCCATTTCTTTGCTTCTCTTTGCCACTGCTAAAACGTGTTTTTCTAAGAGGAAACAGAGTAATCCGTTTAGAATGTAAGTCAGGTGCTGTTCCTCCTGTTCATATACACACCCAGACTACAATTCAGGGGGTCCCAGACCACCATTCTGATGTCATTCTTCCGGTTCTTCTTGAAAGTTCTGTGCTCCTACCACATTGGTACTTTTGAGCATTCTGAGCATCCCTTGTTTTCAGGCCTGTGTGCTTAGGATTCCTTTTTCTTGAAACATTTGCCACCTAGCATCAATCATTATGGCCTCTCCCTTCCTGCATCCCTAGGGTACAGCAGAGCTTCCCTCCAGAGGCACCCTGAACAGCAGACCCAGTGCTGCAAGCAGTGTTCTGCCCTCACCCTACTTGATGGTTCTCTACACAGTATTTGTGTATGTTAATCCCCTTTATTTCTCCTTATTTTATTTCCACTTAGCATAAGCTCAGTCTTTCAAAAACTCTTCTTCATATGGAAGGTGTACCGTTACTATTGTTAAATAAATAAAATGATTGTGAAGTGAATGGTGGCCTGTTTCTAGTTCCTGCTTTGTGATGATATTTGTAGACAGATGACAAATTTTTGTGATGACAAAAGGGAAGGAAAAGATAAGGGTAAATTACTGTGAAGAATAAAAAACCATCAGAAAGTCAATTGCTAATAAGAACTTTTAAATACAACTGGGATCATAACATCACCTGCAGATTTTGAAAATCTGAAATGTTTTAAAAAAATGTTGAGTATTTGGTGTATAAAGACAGCATAGGCAACAGAACTCAGGGCTTTGACCCCAGTCTCTGCTGTGTTGATACTGTTATTCCAAAGAACGTTTTCCTTTGGACAGTGCTTCTACTATGAAATGCTCATAGTGCTCTGAAATTGCTTTCGTTAATCCCTCTTGTTTTTCATATCATTATAAAATCAAATGATACTAACAGAAGAAATGATTCTTATTTACTATAATTTGGCCATTGCTAATAATGAAAATAATTTTTCATTTTATTGTCCATTTTTTATAACTGTATAATATGTACATAATTTTAATGATAGCAGTTTTTCTCTATTTTATTCTGTATTATTTATTTGGGACAGGGCCTCACTACATGTAGTTTAGGCTGGGCTTGACCTCACTGTGTCGCCCAGTCTGGCCCCAGACTTGGGGCGATCCTTGTGTGTCAGCCTCCGGAGTACCAAGATTACAGGCATGTACCACTGTGCCTGGCTGCCTTGTATATTTGTATGTGCTTTATATAGACTTTCAAGATTGTATGACCAGTAGAGCTGGGGCCAGAACTGTGCCTGAGTATATGAGCTGGTGATGAGTGGGACTGATAGTGCTCAGGGCTGGGACTTCCCGTTTTGCTGCAAGACACATGCTTTACTTTATGTGTTTGTGTGGTTTATGTGGTTTCTTAGTTTAAAAATTGTCAGTACTGAGAAAGTGCTGGACAGTGGAAGTTGTGGTAGAAAAGGGAGTTAGCGCTTTATATTCTGTACTCAGTATGAGGCAGAATATCATCACTGTGCTGTCACTGGAGAAAACCCTGCCTATGTTGGCGCCTTGCTCAGGAGAGCGTGGACTTCGCTGAACATAACAAGTGAGATGTGAACATCATGAATGCTAGGCCACGGGGCACTGGGTACATTTCAGCAACATTTTATTCTGTCTAGGTATAAATATTGCCCCAAATTTCACTGTGTGTGCACGCGCGTGCATGGATGTCTGTCTGTGTAAGTGAATCTAGGCTTAGGGGTAGGGTTAAAGATGAAACAGCTCTTTAGGCATCTGTGTTAAACAGCAAGCAGTAAGGAAGCCTTAACTTAAAATTTCTTAGAGGCTTATAACTTCAGCACTGTATTTTGTGTATACAGGATTTTGATTGTTCGAGACTGTTTAAAGTAGAAGTAGTAATATAAATGCATGTGAATAAAGATTTGTAGAATTTCTAACCGAATTTTAGTCTTTTTACAGTAACTTTGAGAACTCATATATCCAGTAACTGTCAAAACTAAGTCATCTAATTTCTTTCTTTACTAAATGCATTGAACATTTGGGTAGCATGGAAAGACTGAAGTAGTGATGAAATAAAAATTTCCCCCTCTCTAATTTTTTTCCTTGGAACTTTTGTGGATGTCAAACCATTGGCAGCTTGACTTTCTCTAAGTCCATTCACCCTGTTTTCACCATTTGTTCCTTACTCAGCTTAGATTATGAACAGAATTTTTCTACGTAGACAGTTATGTCACCAGCAGTAGGGACAGTTGCGATCTTCCAGACCCATGTACTTTTAAAAGTCCTTTTTCTTGTCTTACTGTACCAGGTAGAACTTCCAGCGCTGTGTAAAATAAAAACTAAGACTGGACATTCTTGGCTGGTCCTCATCTTGGGTCTTTAACTTCTAAGTATTCCCATTTATTTTTATTTCTCTCTTTTATTGCTTGTGTTTCAGTGTCATACTTAAGTGTTTTTTATATTTTTACCCTAATAAAAAGAAAAAAGAAACTGGGCCTGTCTGTTCCTTTCCTTCTGCCTGTTGGGCTCTGCCTTCTCATTCTTCTTATGATTCAAGCTTGACGCTCAGCCCTCTCCCAGGCTACTGGCAGTGCTTCCTCTCTAGTCATACTTATCCGTAGCTGTCATCTTATGTACTGACCATATCACAGTCTTTTCACAAGTGTTTTTCTCTTGTCCAGATTGTGCCACAAAGTTGTAACTATATGTGGAGCAGTTGCCTGACATTTTCTCTGTATGTATTTGAGACACATATTTAAAGTCAGATTTATATGCTATTTTCTTGTTTTTCTGATTTGTTCTGTTTCTGTTTTTTGAGACAAGGTCTTGCTATGTAGTTCAGGCTGGCCTTAAACTCACCTGGTTGCCCACGCCTGCCTTGAACTCACAGCAATCCTCCTGCTTCAGCCTCCCAAGTGCTGAGATTATAGGCATGTGCCACCATGCCTGGCATTATATGCTATTTTCAACTGGAAGACAAAATGCAAAACAGTAACAGCATCATAATTCCTTTCTGTATTTCCTTTACGCACAACTATTCCATTATCCATCCAGATATTAAGTTAAAGCTTAGGTGCCATCTTGGTAACCACTACCTCACTTTTCCTCTGTATTATCACTGATTCCAGTGGGTTTTAACTTTGGGATTTCCTGAATTAGTCCATGTCTTTGCCTCTGCAGCCATTCTTTAGCTGGTCTACTGACATGGCCTGTGAGCTTCTCCCGGCATCTGTCCTCACCCCACAGACTGTTGTTGCTTTACAATGAGGCCTGACCTTCCCTGAGCAGACTGCTGTGCAGTGATATAGACTGGACTGGAGGGTTTTCTGCTGTCCCCTTTCATCCTTTCCACACGATGGTGTTAAGTAGCATGTAAACATTTCCATTTGAAAAAGATCTTCCTCCTTCCTATTTATCTGTCTTCTGTTTTGTTGTATACATTATACATAGATTGATTCTCACATAAGAGAAACCATGCAATGTTTAAGTTTGTGTATATCTGACTTCACTTAATATTATAGTCTCAGGTCGTGTCCATTTGCCTATGAATGCCTCAAGTTTGTCTTTCTTTATGGCAGATAGTACTCTGTTGTGTATAAATATCACCTTTCCTTTATCTGTTCATCTGTTGGTGGGCATATATGCTGTTTCCAAGATGTAGATGGGTATGCTTGTGTTCCTGTAATATGACAACTTTAACTGTTTTGGGACAATACCTAGAAGGGGAATAGCTCAATCAAATAAAATTTCTATTTTTAGGGGTTTTGTTTGCTTGTTTGTTTTGGGTTTGGGTTTGTTTTTGTTTTTGTTTTTTGGGTTTTTTTTTTGTTTTGTTTTGTTTTTTGAGGCAGGATCTTGCTATATAGTTCAGACTGGGCTTGAACTCATGGTGATCCTCCTGCCTCAGCCTTCCTAGTGCTGGTATTATAGGTGTGTGCCACCACAAGTTACTTTTTAGTTTTTTGAGGAATACACACACACACACACACACACACACACACACACACACACGTGTGTGTGTGTGTGTGTGTGTGTGTAGATTAGTATCCCCTCTGATAGTTTATGTCTTTTATCTGTTATGAATATTGCTGCTTTGAATACTTGAGTAAAAGTTTTTATTTGAAGACCTGCTTTCAGTTCTTTTGCGTGTACACGTACCTAGGATTGGAATTGCTGGCTCACATGGTAATTCTCTTTAACATATTGAGGAACCACCAAACTGTTTGCAACAGTGGTGGCACCACTTTATACTCCACCAGCGATTTCCAGGTTCTCCCCATCTGGAACACTTGTTATCCCCATTTTTTTTTTTTTTTTTTATTATGTTCATCATGGTAGGTGAAGTGGCATCTCATTGTGCTTCTGATTTGCAGTTCCGTAATGACTAATCATGTCAAACACATATTCATATGCTTATTGGTCATCTTTCCTGGAAAAGTCTATTTGTCGTGCACCCCTTGTCTTTTTGTTATTGAACTGAATTTGTTATATCTTCTGAATATAAGTCTATTAGAAGATACGTATTTTCCCATTCTGTGCATTATCTTCTCATTTTCTTTATAGTATCTTGATGTACAGAAACTTTAAATTTTTCTGAAGTCTCATTTATTTTATTTGATTTGTTATTGATGGACGTTAATGCTCTTTTGAATAAGGAAAAGCTCTGAATTGGTGCTATGTTGGAAGAACTATTAATATAAGGGAAATACTCTAAGGAATAAATAGATTTCATCCTGGGTTATATTTCTTGACATGTTCAAAAGTATGTTGGTCTGTGAAGTTTAGCTGATTATATTTGTATAAAACCTATGGATTTAATTTTTTAAAAGTGTGATAGAATTTTACCTAAAAGCAGCAGTGAGAATCAGCGGAGTGTGAGTGTGAAGTGGGCTTCCTGTCTGTAATAGAATACTTCATCTTTGTATGAGTCCTACTTGTTGCTAGGTTACGAAAGCCCTTTCAGCTTTGAATGACAAGAATATGGAAGTTAAAAATATGTTGCTCTGTAGATGTTTCTTTCTCTTTTTTCTACTCCCATATAATTAGCAAACCCCTTGAAGCAAAAATTACAGTTTTTCCCTCCATTGGTTTCAAAAGCAAATTATTTTCTGTGTAAATTTTTAAATCATGCAGATGTGCTTATGCTCATGGGAGAATTGGATTTTCAGAATGAAAGAGCCAGTAATTATGGACTAGTCAGTGTCCTCCATCTGCAGCCACTTAATGATCTCTGATTGGATTTGATTGAAGTGAGGCCATGGACATTCATTTGGTTTAAAAATACACATGGATTTGAGCTTTATAAGTAAAACTAACATGTTTATGAGGAAAGACAGGAAGTGTCATGTTGGTTAAAGTCAGTGTAAACTCCATAATCTGTACCTGAACAAAAAGAATATTTGCAGATAAATCTATAAAATGGGTAACAAATAATCATAAGATAATTAGGGTATCATTTGCTGACCAATGCGAAATAGTTTTTGCCCCCCCCCAGTTGTAACTTGAAATATGTTACAGACATTTCTGCTTTGTCAGCAATGAGAAATACCTGTGCAAGTCTGAAAACAAATAGAGAATGATGGATTGTGTTAGGTAATGTCTGAGTTATTGCCAAGTGTAGCAAGGACAAAGCATTCTTTTAAAAGTGAATCTTTATTAAGAAGCTAAGCCATTATTATCCACACATTGCCTTTAAAAGCAATGATTATGAATCAGTGGACTGAGTGCCGATCATGGGCTCCCACCCTTTTCCCTGTGTATTTTAGACTCTGAATCTTGCAGAGTTTGGGATTGTGGTTCAGTATCCTAGGAAAGTGTTTCCATAGTCACAGAACCGCACAGATAATGTGTTATAAGGCTGGCAGATGTATTAAGCTCTGCTAAGAAGCCCACCTAAAATAGCCTGGAAGAAACTATTCATTAAACCTGCAATTTAAGTAGCATAAAATGCAATGGGCAGCCTATTTTATTTCCTATCTGGAAATAATACTGCTTTTATTAAGTTCAGATATGTTAGGGATATTTATTTTTAAGGGAGAAATCAGATAGTTGGTTAAAATATTTAATAATAATCATTAAGAAGGTTTTCTTACACAAATCAGATGGAGAAGTTTCACTTCCCTGCCCCTTTGTAAAAGTCAGTGTCACACTTACTGTAGGCTTTTATTTTGGAACAGGGTGGCAGTTTTATTGGTACTGACTCTCCATGAAGAGGCTGTGGGTGGGTGGAGAGTTTACTGATGCTTAAGTTGCTCTGAGTAGGTACAGCCCTCAGAGCGGTGTTTGTATTTGGTACCAAGATCGCTGACAGTCATGACTACTGGAAGAGGTAGGCTATTCTCCTGTATTCTAGAAAGTGTTTGTAATTATTGCTTCTTGACTAGGAAGTGAATAAAATACTCGAAATATTTCATAAATGCTTTGCCATCTGAAAATTGTGGCTGAAACTTAAGGTAATTGCTTAAGGTTAATTATATTTAGGAAGGGAAAATATTAGACAACCTATAGATACATGAGCATTAATGTTTATCTTCAAAAGTAAGAGAGAATAAAGAGGGACAAAGCAGAGGTAGGCTGTCTTTTCATCACTCTTTATTTTATGTGCTTTTAATTTTCTCTGCTATTTTATGTTTATAGTATGTAGGTTATAAAAATAAATCTGCAATTGTAAGGCATTTGTTAATATGTTTACAGTGTCCTAAAAACAAATCTATAGGCTAGAAATAATTTGTGAGTTTCACCATTAGTGTATAGAAGAAAAGCACATATAAAATTAGAGCTGAACAGAGATACTGATCTGTCTTAAGACTCATTCTTTACATTTTTTCCTCCCTTTCAAAGGAGGAATCTATAAAATGCAGAAGTGGACAGGAAAAACACAAGAAGTACTGTTCACAAACAGGCTTACTGATTAGCCTTCAGTCTTTACCCTGGAGATTTTACCCAGATAGGGGCTGCATTGGACTGATTTTGAAAGACCCTGGGTGAACAGGTTTGTGTTTAAAGCAGAGGGTTGTGGATGGGACCAGGAACAACCTGCATGCTATCTTGATATTCTGAGGAGATGGTTTTCCTAAAATTCTTTTAATTTGTTGTTTCGGAAGGATTCTTCTAAACCCTTCTACTGAAGCAGGCATTATACAGAGTAAAATTGTACACAGTAATAGGCGCTCTTTGTCTCCCACTGTGGGGAATAGGCATACATCCAGCACTTTTACTCTTTGCTTTTATTGTAGAGGATCGTTACAGATGTGTATCTGTGTTGTTAAACTGAATTTGATTTAAAATTGAGTTTGAAAGTTTGACTGAAAATAGCCATACTGTGAGATGCCATATTTCTGCTATGCTTTTGCATTGAGAATTTAATGTATACTGTACAGTGTACTGCTTTTTATATTTCAGTGTAGTGTTCTACTTTTAAGGTAAGCTGATATAGGGAACCAGTACCTGGATAGGAGTATTAAATAATTCGTATTCTGAAGGGACTTTTCTTAGGGCTTTTCATTTGAGGATTGTAAGTTCCTTATTTATAAATAGCATTTGTCTTTTAAGTTGTATGTTAGGTTGTTTTTTAAACAACAGGGCAAAGTAATATGAGAGTCAGCTGTTTTATGTTAAAGCTGTAAAGAAAGTCTTGTCGACATTTTAGGTTAGTATTTCCTTGCAGTTTGCCTATCTCCTTGGTCACTGTTATCTGAGATGTAGGGTTAGAAGCCTTGTAACTTTTACCCTATATAGATAGAAAACAAGAATTAAAAGCTGCTTTTCGTAGCTATATTTGCATAATCTATCAGTCTGTCATCTAGCATACTGCCTAATTAAAGAACCATTGACAATCTGCAAATTATGATGCCAGTCATTATCCCGCTGTGTATAGAGTATCTTAGTATTTTCAGAACATGTTCCTGCTTGTTTTTTGCTTTTGTTTTATGATACTCAGAGCACGTGGCCACATGAGGAGCAGCCTGAAGGTTTCAGGTTTTCTGTAATTGGATTAATTGGCAGGAGAGGAGAAACTTCTCGGTTTTAGAGGAGTGCTTTTTCTATCAAGGTATTCTACCACACAAAGTACTGCCTGCCTTCCTACTGTTTGTGATCAGACCTTATTGTCTGCTTTTTTCCTTCTGAAGTTGTGCCATTTTCAATAACCTGTAAGGCATAATTAGAAAATGAAGTGGTGAGAGAGATGTCATAAAACCAGCTTTGGCACACCTTAAAGATGCTTTGAAAATGTGATGTTCCTTATCAGTTGCTTAGCTAATAGATTGTAGTCGGTAGATTCTGGGAAAGGAAATTATATTACAAACATGATGAGATTATTTTTAGAAGCCATTTGGTATTCCTGGGGAAGAAAATGTTAAGATGGATAAGGGTCTTGTACACCACACTTAGAGGCTGAGGTTTTACTGTAATCACTTACTTTGTAGACAGTTAAATTTTAAAAATTCAGTGTGGTGAGGGTGGAAAATTCAGTGACTATAGGGTGGAAAATTTAAATTTTAACAAACATAGAAACAGCAGAGCAAACCAATGTACCTGTCTTCACCATTTCTTAAAACAAGGGGCATTAGCACTGTTATGATTTGTGTATGTAGATGTCCCCCCCAAAGCCTTACACCATCATAGGGTGGGGTTTTTTCAGAGGTGGCTGCATCTAGAGTGTGTGATTGATTGATAGTGCAATACTAGGATTAAAGGTGCTGTAATTACTAAATCAGTCCACTGACTGTTTTGGCACCTGCCCTAAGTCTGGTAGCCCAGATAGAGTATAAAAGGGACAGAAAGAAGCTGCTAAAGTCCCTTGCTTGCTCTCATCCGCCTGCTTGCCATGGACTGTCTCCTCTGCAATGCCCTTCTGCCCTGCCACCCTACCTTGGAGCCAGCCAACTATGAACTGAAACCTCTGTGGACTGTAAGCCAAATAAAACTTTTCCTTCTTTAATTTTGAGTGTCAAGTATTTTGTCTCAGCAATGAGAAAAGTAACTAAGACAAGTACCAATTAAAAAATAAGAAATATAATTGCAGAATAAAGGATAGTTCTTAAAGTGAAATAAATTTAGCTTTATGAGAAGTTTACCAGTTTTTTTTCTCATTTTTCTTAACTCAGTATAGACTGGTGTAAATCATCCCCCCACCCCCACCCCCTTTGAGGATTACTGGTCTAGCTGCCTGTATTGTAAGTGGGCTTGTGATGTCAGGGCTAGAATGAGCAAAAATATGGGCAGTAGGACTGTGGCCTGTGCTGGAATAGTATGTGACCAGGGCTGACAGCCTTGTCTCTCAGCCTTGAGCAAACTGGAAATAATCATTTCTGTGCCACTAGGAACATGTGAAAGGCTTGGCATAGGGTATTGAGCCTGGAGCATAAGTAAAGACCTATGTGATATGGGTATCAGTCCACTGTGGCAGTATTAGGTGACCATTTGGGAGGTGAAAGTTGGACTTGGGTTTAAATTGGTGCAGTTGATCTTTTGGTGTAGGTATGGAGTGCCCACTTAAGTATGAGAGGGCCTCTTGAAAGAAGCTGCTATCTAGTTCCCACATTGTGAGTTCTAATGCCACCAGGCTGATTCTAGAGCTGGAGCACAGAGTATATAAGCTGGGCCTAGTGCGTCTGGTAGGACCAGAAAGTAAGCAAGTGCTCAAAAAAGCAGAAGAAAACAACAATGGGAATATGTTTGAGAGATCAAGAGTTCATTGAAAGGGCTCAGAGTGGCCAAAGTTGGAATACTTCAAGCAACAAAATAAAGTACTCATGGATTTTAACCCAAAATATAAAATATTCATGAGTCTATACTGATATAAAGAAATTGATTGAGTAAATATATAAATGGAACAATAGAGACAAATTTCTAATGCAGAATTTTCCCAGGTCATTTTTGTAAACATTCCATGGGAGCATGACTCCCACTATGTGGGGAGGCCCATGGTGATACCCTTATGGAGAGTATAGTGTGGAAGCGGGGAGGGGTTCCTTTGACAGTGAAGAAGTCTGAGAACTACTACTTCTGCCAGGGCCCAGGTCAGCACTGACAAGCAGCCTTTTTGTTGACAGCTTGTGCTCATGACAGGATGTGAGGAGAGTAGCATTTTCAACTCTGTGGTTTCTTCCAAATCCATAAGCTCCATCTAAACATAGCAGAAACCTCAGGCAAATTTGAAGGGTAGTTTACAAAGTAGCTAACCAGTGCTTCTCAAAACTGTCAGGATCACTGAAATAAGGAAGACAGAAAACCCTACAGCCTAGGGAAACCCAAGCAGACTGCATGTAATGCAGTATCCTGAATGGGATCCTGGGGGAACATAAAATTTTGTTTGTATGGCGCCTGCCTGGCAAGTGCAAGGTTGTGAGTTTGATTCCTGGCACGCATGCACACACACACACAAACAGACAAAATTTTGTTTTTATGTAGGTTTGATTCAAGTGGGTTTATGTTGTAGGGTAGAGATGGGGCTGTTATTAGAGAACCACAGTTTAGACCATTGGTCTTTATTTTTAATTACCATCTTATTTTTCTTTTGTCTTTTTATGCAGAAATATAATTGTTTGCATCTAGCTAAAGGTTCCTGAAGCAGAGATGGATGACTTGAAGGAGGATTTGCACAGAGTGCAGATAGCTCTTGGTGTAATCACTTTCAAGTATGAGGAACATTCTGATAGGAAACCTTTTCTGAATTTAGCTCTGAGTTTTTCCAGCTGACTTGCTTTTATGCCTGCATAGTGGTTGTCAAAAAGAATTGGGTCAGGATGGGCACAGTGATCATTGAAATGACATTTCAAAGGAGTGTAAGGTGTAGATCTGATGTCTGGGATTTGGGTTCTGATATTTACTAAGTATACCACTCTTCTAACGCACGTTTAAAGGTAAAAGACAGTAAAGGAAGAATGAATAGTCAGTGAAAGGATACACTGTTGCTAAGCTGACTTTCAGGGCTTTATCTAAGATGTTGAAATTTTAATTGACTCTTGGAAGTCTACTTTTAGTTTTCAATCATCAGTATACAAACTTCACTTACATCCCTATACATTTTGAGTATTTTTGTGAGGGATAAGAGACAGTTTCATTGCTTTTCTGTTTTCTGGCCTACCACTGTGAAAACGTTTGGGGTTGCCATTACTGTAGTTACTGTCTCGAGTTACCAGACCTCATTTAGTGTTGCCCGTGTTTTTGCTGCCCAGCGTCAGGCCATCAGCCGCTCACTGCTTCCTACGCTAGGGGCTTCACACATGTTGCTTCACTGGAATACACTGCACTGTGCTCTGCAGCCCACTCAGGACTCAGTCAGTTCTCAGGTTGAGATGAGCAGGCTTCCTCAGCACTGCCTTCCAGAATGCATGGTTTGGATGTGGGTTGAGTGTGTCCCCAAGCTTCCTGTGTTGAAATTTATTCCTAATACCTATTGCTAAATAGTAAGAGGCTGGCAGCTTATCCAGTTATGGTGCTAAGAGTTGAGGCCTTTCGGGGAGGTGGGGGTTAGGAGTAGATACAGTGATCAGAATGGAGTCCCTCTGATTGAATCCTGGTGGCTTTATAAACAGAGGGAGAAAGACCAGAGGACATCCACTTGAATGCTCCTGTCTTGCAGTGTGGTACCCCTCATTACCATGGAACTCTCCTAGCAAGAAGGCCATTGGCAGATACGGCTTCTGGTATTGGACCAGAACCATGTAGTAAAGTAGACCTCTTTTTTTTTGGTCTTAATGTTTTATTAGTACATATTTGCAGTAGCTAATGATTGTATTCCTCATGGGGAGTTGACACATGGACATAACACATCTCTTCTGTTCTTTTTTATTAGTATGCATTTCTAGTACGCAGTGTATATAACACATCTTAATTTTTTTCATCTTATTCCCTCCTCTTTTCTCTCTTTCCATTTGAAAAAAATCTATCCCCCTATTTCCTATTATTTGGGTTTCTCATATAAGAGAAATCATGTGATATTTAAGCTTTTGTGTTTGATTTACCTCATTTAGCATTATAGTCTCATGGTATATCAGTTTTCCTACAGATGATTCATTTATTCTTCTTTATGGCAGAATAGTACTCCATTGTGTATTAATACCACACTTTATCCATTCATCTGTTGATAGGCATATAAGCCACAATTTAGTTATTATGAATTGTGCTATAAATATGGGCACACCTATATCACTACACTATGGTGTCTTTAACTCTTTCAGGAAAATATCTGGCAGGGGAATAGCTGGGTCAAATGGAATTTCTAGTTTTAGTTTTTTCAGGAAATTTCACATTGATTTCCATAATGGTTGAACTAGTTACATTCCCACCAACAACATAGGAGGGTTCCTTTTCTTCCTGCAGCTTCACTAGCATTTGTTACTGGATTTCCTGAAGATTGTTAGCTTTTCTGGAATAAGATTCTCAGTGTTTATATTTCTCTGATGGCCAGAGATGTTGAGAATTTTTCCATGTATTTATTGGCTATTTGTACTTCTGTGAAGTGTCTGTTCATTTTATTTGCCCAGTTTTTGCTTGGGTCTTTTATTTTGGGTGGTTTAATGTGTTTTGAGTTCATACATTCTAGATATTAGTTCTTTGAGGTATAGCTGGCAAAATATTTTCCCATTATGTAGGTTGTCTCACTTTGTTTTTCGTTTGTTTGTTTTTGGCTTTGGAAAAGCTCTTTAATTTGATATAATCTCCTTCCCTTCCCCCTCCTTCAAGTCTGTGGTATTGTATCATTGACAGTGGGAAGTAGACCATGCACTGGACTTCTGTAGCCTCTGGACATTCTCTTTCCCAAGACTCTTCGTGCTTAGGAGAGGTCAGCTTTGTGAGACCTGGGACTGGTGATGCTTTGATCTCCTAATCACCTGCAGCCAGCCCAGTGTCTAGCATAGCATAGCCATTTAAAAGTCCTCCTCTGCATACACACAGAAAGATCTTCAAAATGGCTCTCATTTTATACATGCAACTAGGCAAAGAGGGGTATAAATTGTCTAAACTAGGAATATTGCCAGGATTTTGAAGTCTGGAGAGGTTTTTGAAATCTGTACCTTGAGCCGCCACTTGTGAAAGTCATATGGAGAAGGTGGAACTCCAGCAATTGTTGTGGTTTCACTTCAATCTCAGGACAGCAGCACATTATTACATTGATTTTACCTATGAAGTAGCAATGCCAAAGCCTTTATCCACCTTGCAGAAGCAGAGCTCTGAGGTCAGGAGACATCCACTGGCCAGTCCCCCATAGCAGACACGCATACAAGGCTCTGCCAGGCTCCACTGAGCCAGGAACAGAAGGCCCCATCACCGGCTGTACTCGGCCTTCGTGCCATGTCCTGCCTGATGTGCATCTACCAGCTGTTGGGATTCAGACACCCAAAGGCAGGCCAGCTGTTGGGATTCAGACACCCAAAGGCAGGCCAGATGGGAAGTTCTTTGACATGGTTAAGATAGGCTTCGTGGGTTGTTCTTATACCAATGTCAGGGTTGAATAGGTTTAAGCATTTACTTAAAAAAATATTTTTTAATTGGAAAACTCTTCGGAAAAAGTCATCACTCTTCATTTTAGTCCAGCTTGCTCTTGGTCCTGGCATTGACGATACCTCAGCTGCCTCACTGCTGCTGGCTCTTCTGTCTTCTACTTTGCTGTGCACTTGGGCAGGCACCACTGTTCTGTTGGCTTCAATGACTCCAGGCTTGCACCTGCATTTCTCCAAGTTCAGAATGGAGAAGTCCGAGAGTTAATTGCTGTGGAGGCTAGGGCAGAGCCTTGATGCCTTGCCAGAGCCTGCACTGCCTATCCTTGCAGTATGGGTATAATCACTCTGCAAGTGAGGAGGGTGATTACCTGAGAGCTGCGGGGAGCAGTGGAAGGGGGTTGATTTGGGACAGACAACACATTGATGGTCCCTTTTTTGGTAGACAGAAGGCTATCTCTTCTGCCATCCGCCTATCATGAGGTTGCCTTCCTCCTATCCTGAGGCTGATTTATTTGGAGGGAAAACAGAGCTGCGACTAATGGCCTCATATTCGGACAGGGTCAGCCCTCAGTGCTATGTACATTTCCTTAAAGAGCCCACAGACCTTTCCCTGGGCTCCTCTGTCATCAGATGTGCCTGCATCTCTACCGGGCCTGCTCGTTGTCACCTGCTCCATAGTCCATAGAGCAGGACATTTTCTACTAGAGACTCAAAGAGGAGTGGAGCGGTGGGTCTGCCACTGCAGCGGGCACTGAGCTCTTGCCAGTGTGGACTTCGCTCCCAGTAGTGGAGCTGTTTGCTTCATGCTCTCCTGGTATTTCATGTTCCTATTTGGTTTCTGATGGTGTTTCCTTGTCTTCCCGACCACACACGCAATATTCTTCCCTTTTCAGCTCTCTTTTTAAAGGAAACTGAAGTGAATTTCTGACTTTCCTATCTCTGCTCCAGCTTCTTCTTCTTCATCTGTACCAGGATGTCAGTACTGAGATAAAAATGCAAGCCTAGCTTTCTGCCAGCATGCTTCTAGGATAGAAAGTGATTGCATTTTAGGTTCTATTTTTCTGGGAAGAAAAGCGATTGCTGGTGCCAAAAGGGCAAAAGTAGAGCCGGACATACTGGCACGTGTCTGTAATCCCAGCATTCAGGAAGCTGAGGCAGAAGGATCATTGTGAATTCAAGGCCAGCCTGGGTTACATAGTGAGACCCTGTGTTCCAAAGAAAAGAGCAAAAGTAGTACTCTGTCAGCCCCCACTGCCCTCCTGTCATGCCAGCTTCCGTCATTACAGTGTGATAAATGCCAGCATTTCCAACCAGACTCTAAATGTTTACCTCCCCTGTGTCTGACAAAAGCATTTTTAACTTTGTAAACACAGGAGAAAAAGGACTGGTCCTGTTGCGTAACTCGTGCACGTTGACTCGACGGGGGGAAATGTCTCTACGCTATTCTTTTTTTTTTTTGGTTTTTTTCTCCGGTACCGAGAACCGAACTCACGACCTTGTGCTTGCCAGGCAGGCGCTTTTGCCGCTGAGCTAAATCCCCAGCCCAACTCTATTCTTATATATTGATAAAGGAAAGAATGTAGAAACTTCGAAGAGAAATAGTCCTTCACTAAGCCAATCAGTGAGGATAGCGTGATTTGCTCTTTCATACCTTTCTGCTTAGGCAGCCTACAGCTTAGGTTAAATTACAAGGTAGATGTACCAGGAAGATAAGAAGTAGTTTAGATAATGAGGAAAACATTTTTATAAATCTTCTGATCTATGAACACAAAATAATTTCCTCTATTAGGCTGTCTTTCATTACTCCCAACAGTATTGGGTGGCTTTTGGTGTACGTGTCTTACCCACCTTGTGTTATTGTTAAGTATTTTATTTTTCTTGATGCTGTTGTTGAGTTGTTTTCTCAATTTCATCTTTGGATGTACGTTGCTGATATATAGTAAATACTGATTTTATACCCTTCAACCTCAATGAATTCATTTATTGCTTCTAATTTGTTAGTGAATTCTGTTCAGCATTTTCCATGTACAAGATCAAATCATCTGTAAATAGAGTTAGTTTTAGTTCTTTCTATCCAGGCTGTACACTTTTTTGTGGGGAATGGTAGTGGTGATATTGAGGATCGAGCCCAGGGTCTTTACACATCCCCAACCCCTTCCACTGTACGGCCCCTTTTTAAAAAAAAATTCGTTTTGAGATAAGGTCTTGCTAAGTTACCCAGGCTGTGTTCTACCTTGTCATCCTTCTGCCTCAGCTTCCCAGAACATTGGTATTACAGATGTGTGCCACCATGCCCAGCTCAGACACGTGCTTTTATTTCTTTTTCTGATATGGTTGCCTTGCCTAGAACCTCTAACATGATGTTGAATAGAGAGAGTAGATGTCTTGCCTTGTTTTCTAATCATAAGGAGAAATGTTTGGGTGGTGTGTTTTTTGTTTTTTATGGATGATCTTTATCAGGTTGAAGTAGTTCCCTTCTAATCCCTGTTTGTTGTATTTTTAGCATGAGAGGATTTTGTGTATTGCCAAATGATTAGACAGTGTCTAGAAGGCATGTTGGTTTTGACTTTGATTATGTTAATGTGATACACTAAATTAATTATTACATGCTAAACCAACATTACATTCCTGAGATAAATTGCCCTTGCCCATGATAATTCTGTTTATATGTTTCTGGGTTTGGTTTGCTAATTGTGCTTAGGAAAAACAAAGTTTTTTCCTTCTATTCTCACACTACAACAATCAGCACACAAGTCTTCTCTGACCACAAAACATGTGGAGATTTCTCCCCATCAACTCAGCAGTGCTGCGGCAGCCAGTTGTGTTCCCCGATCCAATTCACTTCTGACGTTCACTACCTTGGAGACGGTGTCACATCCCACAAGTTGAGGGTTCATTTCGTAGGACAGGCCCCGCTTCCGTCCCAGTCACAGGCCTCCAAACTGTGGACTGACCAGCTACAAATCAGACTTTCCATGACCCCTCTCCTCAGGGTAGGAGTGGCTCACAGAACTCAAGGAAATACTACACTTAACATATCCTGGCTTAAAAAAACAAAACGAAACCCATTTCCTGGCTTATTGCAAAGGACATCACTAAGAGTTCATATATGCAGCCAGAGATACGTAGGTCAGGCCTGGAAAGGTCACAAGCACAGGAGCTTCTCCTTGAGGGACTTGGGGGTCTGCCGAATGTGCATGAGTTCTTGTTCATCTTTCTGCAAGCCTCCCCATGTCTGCTGTCCAGAAGGTCCCCAAATCCAAGGGATTTTCATGGAGATTTTACTGTACAGTCAAGAGTGGAGCAAGGGCAACTGTGTAGAGATGTGGTAAGATGAACGGGTGTGATGTAGTGCTAGTAGACTGAGTGGCAAAGCCCAGGTAGGCCTGAGTGTTAGGATGCATCTTAGCCTCACTGGATAGCGTTTCTTTCTCATGGCATCAGAGAAAAATGCCTTCTGAAGCAGGGCTCTTAATGCTCTATCAAACAAGATATGTAAAAGAATTTCTGTATGGCCAGTTTTAAACAAAAAGACAGAAGGATCGGAGTATACTTTTACTTTCTCGGATCTGCCTTGGGAAGAGAAATTCTAGTTTCTGTGGCCTGGCTTGTGAAGAACAAAGAGCAGGTGGAAGGAGGGCAGGAGGAGGAGAGAGAGAAAAGGAGAAGAGGAGGGGAGCGGGGGAGGCTGGTTGGCTGACTTTGCTTTCTGAGGCCTATAGCATTCCACCATTATTCTACTTGCTCAGGAAATAGCAAAGGTTATTGGAGTAATGAACCACAAACCTTGGGCTCACACACACAATATCACAGTAGTCTTTTGATTTAGACTTTTACAAGTGTGCCTATATTTGTAAAAGATACTAACAATTCCCTATTTAAAAGTGAACAGTTTTCTTAAGTAAACAAACATCTGTTAGAAGAACTATACAGAATAATACATAGAAAGTGCATTGTCCGGCACATACTAAGTGGCGCCATATGTGAATTGGGTTTTAGGTCATTTGATGTTATAACTCACATCATAGAATCTTGGCGGTCATTTGATGTTATAACTCACACCATGGGATCCTGAGTCAGACACATGTGGATTTGAATCCTGTCTTCATCTGTCTTCTCGTTACCTGTGTGATTTGGGGCAGACTTTATCTGTTTTAAGGCTGAAGTGACAATAGCATTTCCCTCTTAGAGTTTTCAGGAGGATTTAATGAGAACTTGTAAAACCAAACATGGCCTAGTACACAGTTAAATAGTTCCTGTTATTTTTAGATATACTGACTATAGTGGTATTAAAATTTAAAAAAAATTAGAGCTAGGGAATGTAGCTCAGTGGCACGGTGCCTGTCTGGCAAGCACAAGGTCGTGAATTTGATTCCTGGTACCCTTCCCCACCAAAAGTGTAAAATAGAAAAACTATAAACAGTTGAGCTACTAATAGGCAGTGGATTATACTATGTGTGAACAGTATACTAAAAGTAACTTTTGAAATGGATTAGACTAATACAGAAAAATGTTTTCTAAATATTGTTGGCAAAAGAATGTAGTTTTTGTTGATGTGTGTATAAAGCTGTTTAGAGTGATCCCCAGTGTAGTAACGTGAGAGGTGGTAGGGCCTGATGTCAGTGGGATGGATTAAAGCTCTGAGTAGTTCCCTTCAGGGTGGTGGTTATAAATAAACTCATCCCTCCCAACTCCCTCGCTACCTCCCTTGCCATGTGGTCAATTGGATACACTTCCACCATGGTGCCATTTACCCTGCTAGGATGCAGCCAAGGTGGTCCTCCCCAGAGGCTAACTGGGGAGGCCACCTGATTGTGGACTTTGAAGCCTTGCAAACTGAAAGCTGCGTAAACTTGTCTCTTAATAAAGTACCCAGCCTCAGTTATTTTATTATGGTAGTGGAAAGCAGGCTAATAGATAATACAAAGAAACCTTGTATCTTTTTAAGAGTTAGTAACAGCTTCTATAAAAGATATAATGAAGAAAAGTTTTCATTCATGCAGAAATTCTGCTTTCTTTCATGTAGACTGACAGATTTAAATGTTTGAATGCCTACTGTGTGTTGGCCCAGGCTCTGTTGTAGGTGTTGGAAACACCAAGAATGTGAAGTGGTCCCTACCCCAGGGAAGAGAAACAGCACATATGTATGGACTGCTAATTCAAGGGTGAGATGGAGTAAATGGTACATGTGTGACATGTGGTACAGAGAAGGGCACAGCCAGTCCCAGAGCTGGGCAGGATCTCAGAGTTGCTAGCAACTGTAGGTTGTGTTTTCCAGAGCACACAGGAATGTGTTGGGCAGACAGCGCAAGACTTGCAGATGGTGGAAACATCCTTTCCAAAGGCCTAAAGCTGTACAAGATCAAGCACGAAAAAATCTTGGGGTATTTGCGAAAAGCAGCCAAACTTCGTACTTATTATCCTGGCTCTGTACCTCCTTCTCTTGGGAATGCTAATTATATCCTACTTACTAGACTGCCTTGCTGCTTTCTCCCTTGAAGGAGAATTTCGGTAACAAGGAGTGGGTGAATCTGAAAGGCTGTCAGGAATATCCTGAGCCTCTCCAAAGTGCCCCTGATGGAGTGAAGCAGAGAGACAGCCTTGTCTTTCCTTTGGACAGTGAGTCATCTCCTCCCCTTGGAAGGCTTAGCTTGTGGTTCAGGGCCTCACCCTCCTCTTGCAGTTGGCAGTGAACATGTATTCTTTAGTTTCTGGGATATTTCGTGGGTACTTATAAACAAATGTTTAAATTTCCCAAATGGACAATATGTCTTAGAGCTTGTAATTCAAAGTTCCAGGCACCAGGCTTGAAGTCCGGTGACATCTCTGCCATCCCTGATTGAAATGTATAGGTAGATAGTTTCTCTCTCCAACCGGTTTGATTAAAGTTGCATTCTGAGGCAGGTGAGCTCTGCTGGGGAGTCTGTAGGGCCTTGAGTGTCTTGCATAGCAGAGACTGCTGAAGGGGCTGGTTCTGATCTCCTGGGCCAGCCCTGGCCATTCTCCAGGCTCTCCCCAGGATCTAGACTACGGTAGTAGATACGTTCAGCTCCCCAAGTCTGCTGACTTGGTTTTTAACTCCATTCATGACTGAATTCCAGCCTTTTTGTTTCTGCCAAGGATTCTCTCTGCTGGGTTTTAAAACCTCTTTTGTATCATTAGTTCTTTGAAGCAAGCTTTTTGCTACTATTTTTCCTTTCACTGATTTCATTAACAGGATTGCCAAGAGTAGGGTGAGTGTGGGTTGGATGGAAATTCTAGTGTCATTCTGTAGAAATTTCATGAGTTATTTGCAGGTGCCTTGTCACAATACTGTAAGGAAGAATGGAGCACAGATGATTTTTTTAAGATGAAAGGAGGTGATGGTGGTTGGGAACTGAAGGTCCTGATGAACTTACAGCGGGTTTCTGTTTCCTGATGACCAGATGAAAGAAATGATGGTGGAAGATAGGCTTGCTGGTGGTGGTTAAAGACAGAATTATTTGGGGGGAATCAGGGAGAACTTACCCTTTGACAAAGTTTTTCTGTGTATAACATTTGTTGTTGTATTGTGTGATAAAATTTATAGTAGTGTAATGGGACAAGCTTGCACAGTTAAAACTATACATTTTTAGTCATTGCCTTCTTGCTCTAGAAAGAGAAGTTGTATGCTAACACTTACCTAAAAAGCCTAAAGAAAATAGGAATTTACATGGCTAATAAGTTCCATATGCATTGCCCTAACAGAGAAATGCTGAACTGTGTTAGAGTCTGGGAGTGTGAGACACATCCAGGACTGGCTGTACACTCACTCTACCCAGATCTGGTGTATTTGCCCATTAAGAAATGATGCATTCTGTGTTAGGAAATTTCCAGGTTAAGTGAAACTTGATACCTTTCTGAATACTCAGTCCCCTTTTAATTTGGTTTAATTCGGGAGTGTCCAAAAAGACCTGGAAAATCTAGACCAAACTCAAACAGTAAGTTACACACATTTTCAAAACCGTAGCCTCCATTGTATTTTATTCTCCAAACACCTTTTCAGGTAAAGTACCCATACATTTAAAGCATATCCGATCCTTAACCTAGAAAGTAAATATTGTCTTTTCCCTGAATTTCTAATTCAGACAGGAAATATGAATTCTCTTTTCCTTAGTATACAGATTACATGAAAAGTAATTGCATCTTATATTGAAGGTGCAGGGTCATTCTGACCAGCACCTGCTCTAGTGCTATTAAATTACATAGATGTTGTTTGACCCTTGTACTGTCACTGCATACTAAGGAAGTTGGGGTTATGGGCTTTTCTGCATGTGTGTTTGCTTTTCGTGGTTTCTATTTAGTGATCAGGCTTTCAACTGTCACTTTTTATTAATATCACTTTGCTTAACTCATGTGACCCCCTTCTTGCTGTCCCTATAATTAGTTGCTTCTAATCTGCTTAGGAAATCAGATAAGTATGCTTGTTAGATTCGTTTCCAAAGGGTAAATAAAAAGATCAAGTAGGACCCTATATTGGCTGCTTAAAAATGTTTTTTTCCTTCCATTTCTTGAGAGGCATTTCCATTCAGATACTGGCTATGAAAGGTCTGCTTTCTTGGTAGAATTTGATTAATGTGATGTCTTCAGTCTTGGGGAAAGGATGTTAACTTCCAAAAACATACTCTTGAGGACAGAAACAGAACCACTCCTGTTTAGGTGCTCTATTTTAGCTTTAAACAATTACTTTTTTAGAGAAATGAAATATGGGGAGATAAAGTATGAGGAAAAAGTCTTGTATTTATCCACATATTATCTCTACTACTCTTCATTTCTTTATGTAAATCCATGTTTCCAATTGGTATCATTTTTCTTTTGCCTAAAGATTTTTTTGAAGCTTAGGTCTTCTGGTAACAAATTCTTTGTCTGAATAATAATTTTTTTGCCTTTATTCTCAAAATGTATCTTTACTGGATACAGATGATTATTAGGTTAATACTTTTTTTTAAAGATGTCTTTCCATTGTCTTCTGGCTTAGAAGATTTTTGATGAAGACTGCTGTCATTTCTGCGTTTGTAATGGGTCTTTTCTCCCTATGGCTGCTTTTCTCTGGTTTTGAGTAATTTGGTGATAATGTACCTCACTATGTTTTTCCTTGTGTGTATCTTGCTTGATGTTTTAGCTTCTTGAATACATGGGTTCATAGTTTACATCACGTTTGGAAAGGTTTTGGCCATCATTTCTAACAGTCTTTTTCTGTGCCTACCCTTCCACCCACCCTGCTGAGAGTACATTTTCCTGTGTGTTAGATTGCATTGTATTAACCTATGGTAAGATGGCGAGATTTTGTTTCTTTTATTTATTTTTATCAGCCTATTTTAGTTATGAAAATATTAGATGAGTTCTGTTGTTATGCAGATCTGTCTGATCCCTTTGAGGCCTAGTTTTTAAGCTCTGATAGGACATGTTTCATGTATCTTTGACCCTAGAATGACCTGACCTCACCTGGGTCTCTGTCAGATATCTTGGGTAAGTTACCAAAAACATTTCACTGTAGCTGGTTGAAGCCTGAACATCTGCACACTTTGTTTAAACAGTGTGAATTGCTCAGTTTATACTTTCCTGGTCTTGTTTCTTTCTTTTCTCTGCTTTGTGAAAGTTTGCTTACACATGTAAGGTCTAGAACTTGAAGTTAAAAGTTCTCTTAACTTTTTAAAGTTTGAAGTTCTCTTAATGTATAAACTCCTTTTTGCTAGAACTCTGTTCTGTCATATCTAGCCATCTCTGCCTCCCTGAATTACTCATTTTCTCAACTTGGAAGACTACCAAGTTTAACTTGGATTCCCTTTCTCTATGCTTGGGAAAAGTTGGATAGCTATGGAGCTTACCTTGTTTATTCATCTCCTTTCAGGATCACAGTTCTGCAGTACCTGTTGTCAATTATCTGAAAGTAACTGATAAATATATATAATGGCTGATATTCTAGCTATTTACTAGAAGCAGTTAAGTCTAGTGTTTGCTACTCTGTTATTGCTGCAAGCAGAAATCCCAAGAATTCCATTAAAATTAGTCTGTTGACAAAAATTCTTTAGTCACTGAATACAGTTCTAAATGGCATGCCTCTGTGGCATGTTAGAGGGCTAAGCCAGGCCCAATTTACATTAACTTTTGAATGAAGTATAATGGTGTCCCCTCATTCATTTTTTTCCTCTTCCAACTGTTCTTGCTGTAAGCAGAATAGTGATTACAGTTAATATGGCTGCATAAGAGACGCAGGTGCTCTTGGAGCTCCTCAGAGGACAGACAAGCTAAGATCAGTTGTTGTCACTGCTAACACTGGCATGCTCACTGATTGACCTCTCCTTCGTCTCATAAGCTTTATTGGTTAAAATTTTACTCTTGGGGAGGGTCTGGTAAATGTGCTCTGCAGTTTTATGACTCACTTTTTAAATCCCTTGGAACTGTATTGTCTGCTAGTAGAACACTGCATGTGTGAACCAGCAAGAAACTGAGGTATGGATTAAATGAAGCATGTTGAAACAGGATAAGACAATCTGGGATCTTTAAAAGCACTTTGCATAAGCACCCCACCCTCGCATATTGAATAAACTAAGCCATGTAATTTGAAATACGTTGATGGTAAGCTATAGGGACCAGTGGGACCATGAGTAAACACAAGATTTGGCTGTTGATCGTTTAGGTAAGAAGCAAGCTGATCAAGAAAAACAATGCTATTCATATCTGTTGTTGGCTCATGGAGCTCCTCTGAGGACAGACAGGCTGAGATCAGTTCTGTCACTGCTAACGCTCTCTGGGTAACCTTTATTGGTTAAAATTTTTCTTCAGACCTGTTAGTAATGATCTAATCCCTTTTCAGAAATTACTGATATTGCCTGCTACAGGTGTAATTTCTTCTTGTTTTGTTTTTTGATTACGTCCAGTTTATTTAGTCTCCTGAATGACTCACACTTGGTACATAAGCCCTTGTACTTTGGTACACAAGCATCATGATAGCTTTAATTTCACATCATTAATAATTAATCATTTATAAATGTTGATTTATAGGCCCAAAAGTACTTTTTAAAAACTTTTAAATACAACTTGAATAATGTACTGATTGGATCCACTGCTATTTAGAAAATTTAAAAGTTAATGAGTATGAAAAAATTTTCCACTTCACTGAAAGAAAAATGTAGAGGGGTATTTATTTTTGGTTGAAGTTAAATTGGTTGGACTTTATAAAAATGAAATTTAACTCAGTATTGGTAAGGATGTGGCAAATTGGTTACTTTGAATTTCCAGGGAAAATGAACCTTGTAGATACATTTGGCAGTATCAGATACTTTTGACTCAGGAATATTGCTTCCAGTGATATTTTTCTTAAAACTTTTGAATTCAAACAAAAATAAAATACATGTGGAAAGGTGATAATTTTAGGATTATTTGTGAGGATATCACAGACATCCCAAATACTTAATAATGAGTGTTTTGATTGTGGCATTTTCTAATTATGAAGTACCTTAAAATGGTGTTTATATTTGGTCACAAAGGAAAGATGATATTTAAAGCCAGCAGTATTCCAGAATGATACATAGGCTCAGGTATTATTTAAAAATGCATGAAACCACAGTCAGAAATACTTTTGAAATTGGAATGCGAGGACATTCTAGATATGCAAGGGCAAACATGATCTTTGTAGCTGCATTATGGATTTAACCTGAGACTTTCAGACCTTGGTCGGATGTCTCAGATTCTAAAAGAGCAGACCAACCATTTGTCTCCAGTTTAATGGTTATTTTATGTATAGGTGAAAAAAAGTTTTCTATTTCCTGTTTGTCTCGCAGCGCTCTCTCGTAACTTCTGTGCTTACTATTCAGATAAAAATTTTGATGATGAAGATTCTGTGGATGGTAATAGACCTTCTTCTGCCAGTTCCACATCATCCAAGGCCCCAGCAAGCTCCCGGAGAAAGATTGCAATGGGGACCACCCGCCGGCTTGGATCATCCACTCTTGGATCCAAGTCTTCAGGTAAGCCCAAGCCTTGTGTGGTATTCTGAGGCCAGATCTGTATGGTACTTGCCTGCAGTGCCCCTCAGAAGTGAATTAGCCCCTGAACATAGTGTATTGCTGTTTGGTGTCTTTAATTGAACTGGTATTGCACCACCAAGGCTGATAAATCGGTAGGATGTAAGACTGAGAACTGTGTGGAACTTTGCTACATTCTGGTGAAGCAGAGCCTATAGGAGAATGAAGCCAACACAGAGGAAAGCAGAGCTCTGAGACGGAGCCAAACCACACCCTGGTGGCATTGTTTGGTCACCTGGATCTAGCCTGCCTGAAACCACCATGGAGCCTTTTAGCCACTTTCTGTTGAACAAGACTGAGAATATCTAAATGTCAGATTGTATCTTCTGTATTTAAAATATATTTTGTTGTTATGAGTAGCATTATTTCTTGCAAGACCATCATAGATATTAAATTCAACAGATGATAGGTTAGGTGTGCAAAGCTCCAGATGTTGATCTGCAAAGATTTTTTCTGTAAGTCTCAGCTCCAGTTTAGTCAGTCTGACATTGCTATATACATTTCTTGTTTTGTGGTCAGATTGTAAACAGGCATGCAGATTCCCTTTTTACCTCTAAAAAATTGTGTGGTCACTGCTTTTACAGCAGTGTTCAGCATGGGCACTTGGCTTTTGAGCTGGTTGGGGCTCAGGGCTGGGAGAAGGTGGGTGAGAATTCAGCAAGTCAAAAAGCCACCAAAGCTGAATGAGCTGAGTAAAGGCTACACAGAGGACTAGCATTCTCTAGAGTGCCTCCTGATAGTCTTCCTTAGATTTTAGATTCTGGTTCTTTCCTACAGTCCAAGCTAGCCTGGAATGCTGGTGTGTTGCCTAGTCAGAAAGGTGACAGGCGCTCCTCCATCTCTGCCTCTGTCTGCTTGAGAGAGCTGAGCTCCTGGCAGTGTTTACACAGGGCAAGCAGAAGCAGAAACATTGCTTTGCTTCTTATGTTTGTTGTTGTTGTTCTCAGTTCCTCCTAACTTTTGGGGTGCACTTTAAAACATATTTTTTTTGTTTGTTTTGAGCTTAAAATTAACCATTTTAAAGGGACAATTTTCAACATATCATCTATGTATAGCATACGTCAGAACCATTCCTTTTAGTGACTGGACAATCTTTCTAACCTTCCTTCTTGATTGGTCCTTAGGCAATATGATTTCCACAAACAGGCTTCGAGAATTTCTGCGTGATCAGAACCTATTTTCTTTCCCCCTTTCAGAGGTTTCTGCTTGGGTCACTGGTGCGGAGATACCTGTCCTCTCTGCCCATCAGCCCTCTACTCACCCTTTTTTCTCATGGTGTTTAATATCATAGTCATGACTTTTCTGCATGCCTCCTGTTTATCAGATCTCTTGGCCTTGAGAGGATTGCTGGCATTTGAGTCTTTTATCCATGTGTACATATGAGGGTGTGGGATGTAGTGCCTGACGGACAGGAAGGAAGTGCTTAGGACCTATCTGCTCAGTGCGTTCCAGTGTTCATGCTGAAACAAACCCGAGGATGTAGGGCACCACATTAGAGTGTGTGGCTGTTGTACATTTATAGTCAGTGCAGTGTGAGCAGTCTTTGTCAAGGGCTACGCTACCACCTGGAATTGTCTTTAAAGCCATTTTCTGTCTAGGATGTCCATTGGGACTCCAAACACTAGATGGATCTCTGGTAAGACGCTTTTAGAAAAGCAGTCAGTCTAATCAGTGTAAATCATTATTTGGGGTTTCAGGGGTAGCCGTAGATGCCAATTTAAAAACTGTTGTTCTGAAAAATAAATCTGATAAAATGTCAGTTGATTTTCATGTGTAGAGTTTATGTTAGCAAAAAGGTATAATTTTAAATGATAGAATTCACTTTTAAGTATACAAAGCATCTTAGAATAGTTTCCTGGAGGAAAGTTGCAACTGATGCTTAAATCAAAATTAATAGGAGGTTAGGGAAATGGAAGTGCTTTGAAACTAGTTTGAAGCGTGATAGAAAAATATAGTGAATATTTAAATTTCAAAAAAAATACAAAAGACACATTGCTTTTAATCCCTCTCAGAATACACTCCCTCACTTCAAACATAAGTATCCTGTCATTCTTGGCCACTTTCTGAGACAGTTCTGGAAATCCTCTTTTGTATCTTTCATTGCACTGCATGACTGACTTTGTCCTGAATCAATTCAGAACATTTATTTTTCATGATCATTTTGACTTTGTGGAAGATCCGGAAGTCATGTGGTGCCAGATCCTTAAATGAGGACACACTGCAAGGTTTTTATTTGACAGAAATTGCCATAAACATTTGATCAACAAAGAATAATCGAAGCATGTGGTGAATGTTTAAATTAAAAGATTTATTAAAGTGAATGATTTATTAAATTAAAAGATTTATTAAAGTGAATTTATTAAAGTGAAAGATTTATTAAAGTGATGGCCATCATCCCCCTCAAAATAACTCAGATATTCCTCTTATCTAGTCCATACTTAACTTCTTCATTTTTGTCAGTGTGTTTTTTACTATAATAAGGTTTTAAAATTTAAACACTAAATCACCACTTGTATAAAGTTGGGATGAAACTGAAATTCTTTAGACCTTGTTTGACTGTTTCACAAATTTATTATGCTGAAGTCCCAGTAGCATAATCTAATCCCTTCGAAAATGAAATTTTCAGTGACATGTTTATTAGCGATCTTTGTTATTATAATAGATATCACCTAACACCTTTAAAACTCAAACTCTAATTTAAAAGGTAGTCTAAGTGACTTTGAGCTCATATACATAGCATTGCAGAATTACTGTACTCCATCTTGATATTAAATCAGTAGCATTTGTCAGTTCCATGATAACCTAAATCTGTGTGAAATATTTTAAGAGTTCTAAATCTTCTGAAATGTAATTTTAGCTATGTATATTCAGACTTCATAATTTATGTCTTAATATATTTTTATACATTGTTTATGTTTTAAAAATTAATATTTTATAGCTGCAAAAGAGGGTGCTGGTGCTGTTGATGAAGAGGACTTCATTAAAGCATTTGATGATGTACCCGTAGTGCAGGTGAGAATATTTGAGTCTAACTAAGAACAGGGCAGAACCATTCAAGTTTCATTTTTAAAACATATCTATATTAGCTTTACATTACTATAATGAAATACCTACAGTAACTAACTTTATAAAGAGAAATAGGTATATGTAAATATGTATAGCTCACCTTTGGGAGATTCAAAGTTCTAAGCTAAGGCCCAGGAAGGGCAGCCCTTTGACTACATTAGTTCATATACATGATGGCTGGCAGTAATGACAGCAAACAAGTGATTGTCTGTTTTACAGAGAACAGGAAGAGTATGTACATGCTATACAGAGCCAGCAGCTAGGCTCAGGATTTTGTAGCAACTGTGTCCTGAAAACGACCTCCTGAGGGTGCACCCCAGTGACCTAGTGGCCTCTCACTGTGCCCTACAACCTAGAGGTTCCAGCACCTTTCAGTAATAACACCGTGAGGATCAGCCTTCAACACACAGGCTTGTGTGGGCACACTTAGCCGAACCACAGCACTGCCCTATATGGGATCCTGTAATAGGTTTGATAATTTTAAAACCATCAAGATTACAAGAAATCTGATATACAGATTAGAAAATATTGGAACATTTTAAATGACTGAAATGAGCAAAAGTCAAAGCCCAAGCTGATCTTTCAGTAAGAGTAGGAAATAAATTGATTGCACTTATATTGTATTGGTCAGGTCACAAAGAAACAAAGATGATTAGGTTACATGGGAGAAAAATATATTTTAAGAAATTTTTCTTTAAAAAATGATAAATTTGAAAGATTTTGGTATGTGAAAAACTGTAGAGAATGGTGTAATAAAAGCCTAGTTTATACATCTTAATTGCAAAACAAAGATTATGTAGAAAAGTTGGAATATAGTCATATATTTTGGACTGTTCTGTGCCTCAGTATCTGCTTTTGATGATTGGGACAGTAATTTTTCTCAGCTTCTGGTAACTGAATCTCTAGCACTTGCTGTTGCATACAGCTTTGCCCTGTTGGGTACCATATGTGCGTCAGCCAGGTGGCGGGCACCATGGGCTCAAGGCACCCTTCAGTATTTGCCAATGCCTTCCATTCCTTTCCAGCATGCATCAGGAAATGTGGGGATATGGCAAGTAAATTTGAAAGTATCTAAAATTATATGAAATCTTCCATTGCATTTAGAGTAAAGCTGTGTTTGAGGTAAAGTTACTCTTATGTGGCAGCGGAGCTAGTGCTTACGCATTTACAATAAGAAAAATGCTCATTTTAAGATGTTTAAAAGTGGAATAATTTCTCTTTACTATACTTACATGTTCAGGGAGGGCATTCTAGATGGTAATGAAGAAATTGTCTGTGTGCTGCAAACTGTCTTATATTGATTGTACGTTAATTTTTCTTACAGATTTACTCCAGCCGAGACCTTGAGGAATCCATCAACAAAATTAGGGAAATACTATCTGATGATAAGCACGACTGGGAGCAGAGAGTAAATGCTGTAAGCCATTAACTTCGTGTGATTACATTTGTGTTAGATTTAAATATTCCAAATATTGTATGAAATTGAGCTCTAGTGATTTTTAAGTAGTAGGTATTTTAAATATAAATTACCATTTCTACACTTCACCTTTTTAGTAGAGCACCTTACTTGAATTTTTCATACATGCCAGCCTATCAGTTCACATATTCTTGTTCTCTTCACAAAACCCTTCCTGTGGCCGGGCTGGTGATGATGGCCTCTACCCTTGCTGTAGTAAAGATTTAATTCTGTGACTCTGCCAGTACAATGGTTTGTTAGTGACACTTTCAGTGTATATTCCTCAAAATTCTTTTTATTCATCATATCAGTTGCCTAGAAAGTGGTATCTTCTCATTTTTAGAAGTAAGTAAAGGAACATATGTGAGCTAAACACTAAAATGAGGGTGTCTTAGCTGAGGAAAGCTATTTTACACTGAATGGTTGATGAGATAAGAAGTGGTAAAATCACTGTTTTATTCTGTTTCCAATTCAAATTAGTCAGTTCATAGTGTTGCAGTGGAGGATCATACAGAAATATTGAAGGAATGCTTTTGTAAAAAAATTTGTTAAATGCAGCTGGAGTGGGATGTAGGAGCCAGCAAACATAGGGGAGGGGCCTTTTATAATCCAAAATGGGTTTTAGTTACTATTGGTATCACAGAATCTGTAAATATACTAGGATACTTCCACTTAAATTTTATAGAAATTATAATACATTTATCACAGATACAACATTTTAAAATTTACTTCATCTTAGTTGCAATATGTAGATTTGTTTGGTGTACTAGAAAGGTAGGTAGGTAATATGTAATTTACTGAGTTCTCTTGGAAAAAACTTTCTGTATCAGTTGAACTATAATGTTGAATCTCATATTTTTTACTTCTGTTGCTTTGTATATTCTGTGTTAAGAATTGTCTTGTATATCTTGACTTACCTTTTTCCCATTAGCTAAAAAAGATTAGATCTTTACTTTTGGCTGGTGCGGCTGAATATGATAACTTCTTTCAACATTTACGTCTTTTGGACGGAGCCTTTAAACTCTCTGCTAAGGATCTGCGGTCTCAGGTAGTGCGGGAGACGTGTATCACATTGGGGTAAGGACTTCTCAGAAGCCTCTCTCTTAAACTTTAAGCAGTTACTAATATTAAGTATGAAAAAAAATTTTATAGAATTCTGTTTCTTAGATTTTTCATTGACTTTTATTGACAGGATACTAAGTGATTATCAGAATCTTTGTTTCTAGAAGAGTACTATGGCTATAAAATTATAAATCTAGGTATTGCAATAATGTTTAAATCTAGCTATCCTAGCTAATATCAGAGGAACAACAGCAACAACCAGAAAATAGTACAGATATTTAAAATCTTGGGACAGGCAAATATTGAAGTTAAAAATGAAAAGAGGAGTTTCTTTTTTCTTTTGGGGAGTGTTAGTAGGGACTAACGTGGGCCTTGTGCAAGCAGTCTACCCCTGAGCTACATCCCTAGCCCATTTTATTATTTTGTTTTGCCGTAGGTTCTCACTAAGTTGCCTAGGCTGACCTCAAATTTGTGATCTTCCTGCTTCGGCCTCTTGAACAGCCAGGATTGCAGGCATACACTACCCCACCTGACAGTTTTTCATGTTTATTGCTAGTATATGATTGTTTGGGGGGGAGGTTAATTTGTTTTTTGGGTTTTTTTTTTTTTCTCTATTTTGGGACTTAGTTGAAAATGATTAAGAAGAAGTTCTTGGGCTAGTAGCTATTTGCCAAGCTACCTGTATGCATATTTTAAAATTGTTTTTATGGGAAATATTTCAAAGAATTAACAACTGGGATCTCATCTTATTAAAAAGCTTCTGCACATCAAAAGAAATCAGCAACAGTGAAAAGACAACACACATAGTGGGAAAAAATTTTAGCCAATTGTCCCTCAGACAAAGGATTTCTATCTAGAACATACAAAGAATTGAAAAATATCAGACGCCCCAAATTCAAAGACCCAATCCAAAAATGGGCATCTGAGATAAATACACTTCTCAGATGAAGAAATACAAATGGCAAATAAATGTATGAAAAAATGTTCAACATCATTCTGGAAATGCAAATTAAAACAACATTGAGATTCCATCTCGCCCCAGAAAGTATGACTACCATCAAGAAATCAATCAATAATAAATGTATGTGGGGCTGTGGGGAAAAAGGAACCCTTTCCCACCATTGGTGGGAATGTAGACTGGTGCAACCACAGTGGAAATAAGTACAGAGATTCCTCAAAAAACCAGAATTAGAGGTCCCATTTTACTCAGTTTTTCCTCTTCTGAGTATTTTTCCAGAAGAATTAAAAACATCATACCACAATGATGTATGTGCACCTGTGTTTATAGCAGCACAATTTGCAATAGCTAAGTCTTGGAAACAACCCATAGGCCCATCAACCAAGGAATGAATAAAAATGATGTGGTCTTTTTATACAAGGAGTACTACTCATCCATAAAGAAGGATAAACTGGAGACTTACAGGTAAATAGATGCCACTTGAGACCATACTCATAAGTGAAATAAATGAGACTCACTTATGTAAACATCATATTGTGTCCCTGGTATGAGAAATTAAAAGAATAAAGAAAATCTAAAGTGTATAGTAGATATTGTGAAATGGGAAGAAGGAGCTAGGATGGAGGAAAAAGGAAAGGAAGGAAGGGAAAAGGAAAAAAAATGCAAATTAGTTATACTACTACTATCTCTTAGTTCATTGAAAGGAAGGTTTGTGCTAATACCAATTGTAGAATTTTTTATGCCCATATCTTATACTCTGAGTAACTACTTTAATGATAACAATATGCAATGTGTTAACTATTGTTATTCTCTTATTATTTTGTTATTACCTTTTTTCCATAAAATAAAAAATAAATAATTATCAAAATGTTCTCCCATGTGTGGGAGCTAAGTTTCATGTTGTGTTCAAGTGCTACCTGCAGCAAACATTAAAATGTCAGCTCAATCTGTGTTAAAATAAAATTATTTTCAAAAGTATTTTACTTTAGTCCTTTATCTGTTGATAACTTATATGAGGGTTCTCAAATGTTAAGAGGTTTATATGCTTCGCTTATGGCAAATGTAGCTACAAACCTGTGTTCATTTCTTATTGTAGGCATTTGTCATCGGTTCTGGGGAATAAGTTTGACCATGGAGCTGAAGCCATTATGCCAACTATCTTTAATTTAATTCCAAACAGTGCCAAAATTATGGCCACTTCTGGTGTTGTAGCTATTAGGTTAATCATTCGGGTACGTATGTTGTAGAGTCATATGTAAAATAAGCACTTGGTAAATATTGATGGTAGATACATGGCAGAGACATTTCTTATTAATTATATATCATAGGAATCATGATTTACATCCAGTATTGACTTTTTCTCCCTAACTGTAGCACATTGAGCTTTTCACCATCTACAGTGTGAACTGTGGATGTGGGCTATACCGTCACTGAGGATGTTGATGTGCCCAACCTTGGTTTTAAATATCTGAACAGCCACACCTACTGCTGGATGTATTATGTTATCTCCCTGATACCATTTTGTAATTCCAGTTTTTCCAAGCTATATATTTTGCTTATAGTTTTACTACTTATCCAAAACTTTTAAAATTAATTACACATAAGTATAGAAACAATTACCTTTTCAGTTCAGTTTGTAGGCCAGTGATGGCAAACATTTTAGTGAAACAAACAGCCTATGTGGCATGTGTGGCATAGGTTCACCACCACTGTTCTAGGCACGTATTTAACTATCCAAGTACTGCATGTTCAGATTTTTGGTAAATCCCACTTGTTCACCAAGGCTTAAGGTGAAAATTTCCTATGTCACCCCACATTTTCCCCTGAGGGAACTGTGGAGCTTGATGATGCCAACTAAAACCTATCCAAAATGTTCTTTATTATTATGGGTGTCTTGGTTACTTTTCTCTTGTTGCTGAGATAAAATACCTGACCCCTAGAATTAAGGAAGGAAGGGTTTATTTAGCTCACAGTTTGTGGAGGTTTCAGTCCACATTCAGCTGGCTCCAAGGCAGAGTGGCACATGGCAGAGGGCAGCAATTCATGGCACCAGAAGATAGCAAAAGCACCAAGAGCAAAAGCGGGGAGGGCAAGCCTCTTTTCCCTCCTTATATTGTATATTGGCTATCTGCCCAAGCCCAAACCATTTCAGTGCCCAGGCACAGGCTCAGGATGTAGAACTGCTGAGTCACTTAGTCAAGCCTCTAACTCCTCAAGTTGACGCAATGTACCAACCATAACGGTGGACTACTTTGCACTATTTTTAGTTCTTCTTCTTGCTTACATTGCCTACTTCAAATACCAAAGGCAAAACTGTTGTACATTTTGCCTAAACTGTTAAACTTTGCGTTTAATATGTGAAGTACTGCCTACTTCACATATTAAATGCAAAAATGCTATACATTTCCTTTCAAATAGTGTTAGGATACGTTGATATGATGGCTCCTTTTCAACCTGCTAAGACAACTTAGACCTTATAACAGTGATGCCTTTGATTTTAGACTGATCTATATGTTTCATATTGTCTCCTCTGCTCCGTAAATGTTGTGGTGGCTTTTGACATTAGGAAATTCAGTAACATTTTAATCTTGGTTAGTAAGGAAGCAGTTCTCTTAATTGTGTTTCATTCTGTTTGTGTATTTGCAGCTGTTCACTTGTTTTGTTTTTCTCCACAGCACACACACATCCCTAGGTTAATACCTGTCATAACAAGTAACTGTACCTCGAAGTCTGTCGCAGTTAGAAGGTAAATTTTTAAAGTGCTTCCTGATTATTTTTGAATTGCTTGGAAACCCAAACAAACTCTAAATCTTGTGTGGATAAAATTTTGTATTTAAAATATTTAATATTTTTAAAATCCTGCAATAAATGGTTTGAGTTGAAAAATCAAGATCTAAATATTTTGGGAATAAAAATTGGATAACCTCTAGAGTGTGTGTGTGTGTGTGTGTGTGTGTATGTGCGCGCACGCATGTGTGTATGTTTGGGGGTTAGTGGCAAGAAGAAGGGGAGAAGAAGACCCTTGTGCACTCTTTCCTGAAGGTCCCTCTATTTGTGTTACTGCTCTGCTTCACTCTGAGCAAATATGCATTCAAATAAATAAGTAAGTAAGTAAATAAGTAAGTAAGTACCACAAGCACCAGTGGCTCTAGTGACATACAAACATGGGTAGGAGGAAGTATGTGTGTTTCTACCATCTGATAGTGGTTTGGGGACTCTGAATCCCAATCCCAATCCCGGACTCTTGTCTCTGCCTCTAGATTTGAGAGGTTTACCCAGAAGATACTACAGGCAGCTACCACCTGGGTAACTAGTGATGGCTTTGTTCCCAACTCCTTGTCTTGTCATGTATCCTGGTGAGCTACCCTAGATGACCTGTGAAGAGTGAAGACCTTGTTCTCCTAGCTCAGATTGGCAATTCTTGACTGTTGAGTCAAGTGTTAATATCTGTGGACCATCTTCCCAACCTAATGTAGTGCTGTGTAGATTTTTAGGAAATTCATAGCCAACACTAAACCTATCAATGGACCCTGTCAGGAGACTTGTTGGGTAAGTTAAAGGCAAGTCTCAGCAGCAGTCTTTTGACCTCATTCCCATAGCTCGACTTCTAGACTCCAGCCTAGTGAGAGTCCTTTACTCTAAGGTTTAGAGCTAGTTTACCTTAGCTGCCTATTGTTTGCTTCCTTTCCTGGGGTGTCACCTTCTTCCTGCCATCATCTATAGGTAGAAGACCCTCCTAAACATAACATAGGCTGGTGTTGATCTGTTTTTAACTGACATATATAAAGTGTATATATTTATGGTGTACAAGGTGATGTGTTGATACAGGTACACATTGTAGAATGGCTAAATCAAATACTTAACATCTGTATTACCTTACATACTTGTTTTATATGGTAAGTATGCCATATATTGGTATTAACTGAGGTTACCAGTATGTACAATATGTTTCTTCAGGCTTTTTCTTCCTAAATGAAAATTTCTGTGTTTAATCAACATCTCCCCAGTTCCCCAACTCCTAGCATGTGGTAGCCACTGTTCTCTCTGCTTCTGAATTTTGACTTCTATGTGTTTGAGATTAAGAACAATGACGATTTAAGAGTGAGTGACAATGTATATATTGTGGATTAAGAATTTGCACAGGGTGGTGATTAAAGCCAGACGATATATTCGTAAAAAGCTTCATAGATGAATTATAAACTGAGCTCCTTTTCGAAAGATGAGTAGGAAGGAATAGGTGAAGAAAAAATCAGACTAGGACATGGCCTGGATAAGGTGATGGAAGTAGAATTAATATGGTCTGGGTTGGGTAGGAATAGGAAAATGACAGTGAGAAAGTGATGTGGGCTGGTGTGGGCATAGTTTTGTGTCTTTTCATTTGAGGGTGGTTGCTTTACCAGCTCTCACGCTACATTGCCACCCAGGGCCCAGCTGCAGGGCTCTCCCACCATGCTCCTGGAGCCTGGTAACTGCTTCTTGTCACTCTTGCTTTCCACACGGTGTTTTGGGTATTATTGTATCTGTATCATGTAGCAGAGGGTTAGGAATGATCGAAGCCTAATGGACTGATTAATTGTATGGATTATGAGCCAAATTGGGAGGATCATGGGAAAGAAAGTCTAATCATTTCATTATTGAAAGAATATCAGCTGTTTGTGTTTCCTGGAGTGGATTCCTAGGATTATTGTAATTTTCTTCCACAAAGATAGGAAGTCAGAAGAAGGAAATTACTGAAAAGTAGGAAGCAAACTGGTGATGTAACCCACAGGAAGTGAGACTGGAATCATTTTTGTGATGCAAATCAGAGCAAGAAAGACCGCAAAGATGAGAAGGCTTCAAAGAGGAAGTTGGAGGTTTTATGTTTAGAAAGCAGCAAGTAGCTATAGAAGAGTTGTATGAAGCACTGCTTAGGACCTTAGCAGAAAAATGTGGAGAGCACTTAGTTTTCCAAAGTATTTTCTGCTGTTTTTGTAAGGATTCTACAAAATTAATGGAAAGAGCAATTCCTGATTCAGTAACACATGTGAATCTCTGTGCAACTGTACACTCTGTATTAATGTCATATTAGGGTAATATAAAAACAGATGATAATGATAGGCCCTTTCAGTAATGTCACTATGAGACTCAGATCAGAGTGAACTCTTGTGTCCTAACCTCTTGTCCTTGTTGTCACCACCTGTGCCTCCTGACTTTTATCTGCTTTGGCTTTCAGTCAGTTCTGATTCTTCTTTATGTTGCATTTTGTTTTAATTATAAAAATTAAAACCATTATAAGTAGTAGTATAGAATTACTTGAGAAAAAACAGCTTTTTTATTTTCACTAACATGTATTACTAAGGTATCTATTTCTTAATACTTTTCAGGCGCTGTTTTGAATTTTTAGATTTGCTTTTACAAGAATGGCAGACACATTCACTGGAAAGGTAAGCACATCTGTCTGATCTGAAACTGTTTCTTCCTCTGGATTGAGTCTTGAGATTGAATCCCTCAGCAAGTGGCCCAGCCCACCTTGGATAAGAAGTGGAATAATCTAAGCATTTGTTTGCTTGACTGTGATTGTTTCTGCTGATGTGAGCCAAATAACAATTGCAGAACTCGTTAGCGAATTTCATTGATTGAAATATTAGTGTGCCAGGAATGTGGGCAAATGTGTCCAGATAGCCTCAGAGACAGGGTTGACTGTTTATTGATGCCAGTCCCACTGCTTAGCATACCTGTCAGATGCAGAGGGAAAGGTTTAAAGCTGCTCTGAGCAGACAGGCTGTACCTCTTAGGTGCTTAAAGGAATTTCACTCATTTAGAGTGTTCCTTTTTTTCTCTCTTGGGATGTTCAGTGGTTCTTCTTACTAAGGCTGGTGTATGGTGACTTCAATTCATTATAGTTAGAAAGTAGGATTGTGGCAGACTTTTCCAAGAAGCATGTCTGAATTTCAAGATTTCATCATTGACATTTTTACTTCCTGTCAATTTTAGATGTCTCTCATGTTGAGTTAAATTTGGAGACAATAGATGATAGCCTGCCATGTTTTTTTTCATAGTGTATTATATGCTTTGTGAAGAGCTTTGTAGTCTAGTAAGTAGTTGGCAAATAATGGAATTTTAAGTATAATAAATTCCATAACACATAGCAACAATATAAGATGAAACAAAACTAAACCTTCTAGAGGTAAAATTTCATCTGGAAATGCTTTGACTCTAGAAGAATATCACATACCCTTTCCAGTGCTTTCTTGCCCTTCAGTCTCTTGGACATTACATCCTCTTTATTAGTTGATGGCTTTGGAATGTAGAGGTGGGAAGGAAAGTGAGGGATGTAACGTGTGGCAGGTGAGCAGCACAGAGAAGCCCAAGGACCTCAGATGTGACTTCATGTGTTTGTTTACCTCCTTACCCAGTGCCTGCACTTAACAGGTGACTCCTAAGTATTTGTTAAAAGAATGAGGCAAGAACTTTGAAGGGCTGGTCAAATCGGTCAGTAGTCTTTGCTTTATGAACATCTTGAAACTACTCATTCCAGTCATGTTCCTTATCTTAAGATTCTGTTACTGTGTGAGACATGTTGGTAATTTCTTTTCAGTTAAACTAAAACTAACAACTAAAGAGAATACATGTTTATGAAATGGTTAAGTGATTTTTAAAAAATTATTTATGTTAAGCTGGATACAGTGACATATGGTCTGTAGCTCCAGCCACTTGGGAGGCTGACGTAGGAGGATTTTGAATTCAAGACCAGTCTGGGCATCATAGCAAGACCCTGTCCTTTAAAAACAGAAACAGAAACTAGTCGTTTTCAATAGTAATAGAATTTGAAAAAAAAAAAATTGTTTCATTATTCAAATGTGCAGACGGACTCTTTAGTGTTAGGATTATTATTATCATCTCATAATTTTTATAGAAACTGACTGTAGAAAGATAGGATTTTGTTATTAGGCCTCATAAAAGATTGAGCTAAATGGTATAGGCTGAGAAAAAGTTAGCTGTGATTTAAAAACTCAGGAGAGAGCAGACCATGCGTTTCCTTAGGTGAGGTTAGGGTGAGGCTTTGGCAGAGGTATTGGGCCTGGGTAAGAAGGAGGGCCTGAAGGAGCGTGCACGTCCTCTGAGCTACAGATCACTTGACTGACCTTGTTCCACATTGCGCATGTCTATTCTGAAGTTGATTCTCAAGCCTGTTTGCATCCACAGATAACCTTGTGTTTATGATTGTTATTGCTTTCTTTTCTAAATATCTAGACACATATCAGTATTAGCAGAAACTATAAAGAAAGGAATACATGATGCTGATTCTGAAGCAAGAATAGAAGCCAGAAAGTAAGTTTTTATTGTATACTACCTTGTTTAAATTATCTACTGTTGTGTTCCATGTAATTTGTATGGATTAAAAACCCATAAACTTATTTGAATATTTTTCATTAATCTTTTAAATATAACCTCAGTGCCATTTCAAAATATTCCTCTCCAGTATTTTTTTTTCCTTTAGAAAGTTGGTTGAGTGATATTTGGTTGAGTACTGTATTGATTTACATGAAAAAACTTGGCCACAGGGGGTTTTCTCCCCACAGTCATATCCTTGCAAATAAGTACAAATCATGGTAAGGGGAATTGGATTAGCTTGTGTTCAGGATTGTCTCAGGGATTATGTGCTGTTTTGATTTCACAGTGGAGGTGTGTTCGTTCATCATCAGGACTGAGCATGCTCTAATTTATTGCCTCAGGATCCCCACCTCCTTGGGAGTGGTTTTGACATGCAATTGTAGATTGTAAATAACAAAAGCTTGATATTAAGACTTACTTTCTTAGGCCTTGACTGTAGCTCAGTAGAGTGCTTTTCTAGCATGCTTGAGGCCCTGGGTTCCATCCCCAGCAGTGCAAAACAAAGACTGTCTTAGGCAATGCATAGATAACTACTGCCAGTTTTGTATTTGTTGTTGTTTTTTCCACACTTCCTTAATTGACCAACTCTTCTAATTGACACGTTAAAATCTTGTCTTGCTTACCTGAAATATTACAGTTTTATTTAGCTATATTAATACATCCTGATCTAATACTACTTTTTGACTGCCTTGCAGTTATGTTTCCCTTATTTCCGGGTTCATTATAACTCTGAAGTATTTACCCCAGGCTCATTTTGGACAGTTCCTAGCAAGACAAGTGAAAACCTCAATAAATGGATTTGTTAATTATTTGTCTAGTATGCTGTTGTTAATCCTTGTATTCTCCTACCCCAAGTTTTTTCTAGTTTTAAGGTAATACAGATTTCAAGTAGCTCTGAACTTTTTTCTGTTATAATGATACTTAGGGCAATTTTAAATACTTAAACCAAGGAATGTCAAATTCCATCTATAAAAGCTACTATTAATGGTTCCATCCTGTGTTCTAAATATAGGTCTGTGTGTTTTAGCTTCACCTTCCCTCAGACCCCCAGTCTTGCAAGTTAAGACTGTTTATTTACCATTCTGTAAATGGGCTGAGGTTCAGAGAAGTTAAGTGACCTGTCCAGTGTGAAAAAGCCAGTGTACTGTGATGCCTCCTTTGTTCCTCCCTTCCCCTCATACACTGCTGCTGCTATCAGCAGCTAGGCTGGCCCTTAAAAAGATGATGTTAGGCCTAACCCAAGAATTTGTTTTCCCTAGATGTTACTGGGGCTTCCACAGTCACTTCAGCAGAGAGGCAGAGCACTTGTACCACACCCTGGAGTCCTCGTACCAGAAAGCCCTGCAGTCCCACTTGAAGAACTCAGACAGCATTGTGTCTCTGCCGCAGTCTGACCGCTCATCTTCCAGCTCTCAAGAAAGTCTCAAGTAAGGGGCTTGGCTTTATGGTCACAGTGTGGCAGTGTGTATTTAATGTTCGCTGCATGGAAGTGTGAATTCCAGCTGTGTTTCTGTGTGAGTGTGCCTATTACAATTGCCCATCTTCAGGTGGATCCTGATTCTCATAAGGTACTGTGAAGAAAGGTAAGAGGTAGCCTTGGACTCTACTGTAAGTAGTTTCTTAAATTTATATGGCATCCTGGAAACCAGTTCTAGGCTAACATAGTAAATTATAGAAAGAACTGTGTTATGTACATGTACTAGTTCCCCACAGTGAATATAATTTTTATGTACTGCAAACATGTACTAAATAAAAAAAATTTAAAAAGAGAAAAGTACTAAATTACAGGGCAGGTTGAGTCTTCTGAGAGGATATCAGTGTTAACTCAGATAAGTTGAGAAACCTGGGACTTGATGTTTTACTATCTTCACTCTACATTTCTAGTTTCTGCCTCTAGGAGTTATTTTGCTTCTGCTTGAAAGGTAGTCCCAAACGTAATCCTAAAGCTTTATCAGAAATAGGATTTATAAGATTTTGGTCCATACTTCTGAAAAACTCTGAAAACTCTGAAATAATTCTTTATTTTCATAATTTCCTACTATACTTTGTATTTATATTACTGCTAATAGAGTGCTTTTTTAAATAATAAACATGTATATACCTTGCTTTTTAGTCGGCCACTTTCTGCCAAAAGAAGTCCTACTGGCAGTACCACATCTAGAGGTAAGAGGAGCAGTATAGGGAGTGCCAAGGGCACCTGTCCCCGCCCAGGGGGTGGCTCAGCTTTGCAGGCACTGCTGACCTTGCCCAGCACAGGAAGTCCCTGCTTGCTGTAGGCTCTGCCATCTGCTCTGACTCAGAGCTTTGCTCCCATTATCAGGATAACTGAGGCCGGTGGAAATTCAGCTCTGTGACCTTTTCTGCCTCTCTCCTCCTGGCATGATGCTGCTGCCATAAGTAGTGCTGCTTCTCCATCAGTCCACATCATAGGCGAGTGATGTTCTGTGGACTCCTCATGATATTCCTGCAAGCAGCAACCCGGTGGCCCCTAGAGGGTGGAGAAGGGCCAGTTTCCTGGAAGTGGGGGAGGGCATGTGGCTGCCTGCACATTCGCACCACACCATGAGAAGGCTCTCAGACAGTTCATAATGTTCCTTTTTTCATCTCTTCTCAAGTACCCAAAATTAAGGGGTACTTGGAAGGGGGTGTATAGTTGATTTCAGGAAAACAAATATAGTGGATAACATTGCAGTCTGGGCACCTGGTTGCCTTCAGCATTGTCTAAATCCCTCTTCAGGGCGGGAGAAAACTGCTGGTCCGAAGTGAACTCCAGCCTTTGGTACAACTTGTATTTGTTTTCAAGAAAAGCAAAATATCAAGTTTTAGCAACATATATTGAGAATTCTGCATAGTCCTTACTGGCATTTCCTCCTTCATCTCCAAAGCTTCTACAGTTAGCACCAAATCTGTGTCCACAACTGGGTCCCTCCAGCGATCTCGAAGTGATATTGATGTGAACGCAGCAGCCAGTGCCAAATCCAAAGTCTCCTCCACTTCAGGCGCCGTGCCCTTCAGCTCCGCAGCTGCTCTCCCTCCAGGGTCTTATGCATCTTTAGGTAACTGAAAACACTCCGCCCCTCCTCCCTCATCTGCTGTCTGAGTTGAGCCTGACCTCTGAGTGGGTTATAGAACACCATAATTGAGGGAAGTCTCACTGTTGCAGGGCTAATACTGACTTACAAGTAACTTTGTGCACTTGGTGCCAGCTCCCAGCCAACTTTTTCCAAGTGTTGCTTTTCCCTGGAGTTTTATCCTCTTTAGTGATGAGTGAGGCCGTTGTGCTCACAGGCTCAGTATCCCTGAGCATGTCCTCCCCCAGCTCCTCTCCTCCTGCATGGCAAGCCCAGCTGGTACTCACACCACAGCCGACCCCCTCCCCTTCCCTGTCCCCCACCACTGGGGGAACAGGACCAGTGGTCTCAGTGAGGGACTTAGCAGTAGTCCTTGTAGTTAGTGTTCCTTGGAATGGGGAGGACTTGAAAGGGAAGTGGTGGACTCTTTAATCAGCATAACACATCTGTACTTACAGTGCCCTCCTCCTGTGGTCACCTGAGACACCCCCACTCAAATGAGCGCCCCAGAGAAGTTTTAGGTAGTTCTTGTCCAGAAGTTTAATGTCTGAATAGTGGTAGGCAATGACTATTTTCTTAACAGACACTTAACACCCAGTATATGTAAGACTGATGGTTTATTTTATTGTGTTTTTGTAAAAGCCAAGTCGTTCAACCCCCTAATCTGAAGACATGGCTGAATTGGTTCTACTTTGAGTATTAAGAAAATGAATAAACTTTAAACATGAAATACTGAAATGGATTTACTGGTGGATTGCTAGAATTCCAAAGTCAGCTCTCTAGCTAAAACCTGAAATGCCATGTGCATGGGAAGCACAGGGAATAGCAGGCACACGGAGAAGGCCCTGGGTCTGCGACCTAACCCTACCTCTGTGACCTCCAGCAGGCCGTGCAATCCCTGAGTCTGCTTCCCTGCCCATAAATCTCTTATAATAATGATGACCTGATTCAGATCCTTGAGGAGCAGTGAGATTTTATGAAGAAGGTCTTTTGTAAACTCTCACCTTATCAGGTAGAAGAAAGCAAGGTTGTGATAAGAACATCAGTAGTTAAATGTGTGGCCTGGAGCACTTGGTCACTCAGCAAGGTGTCCTGTTGGGAGTACTTCATGTGCACAGCCCTATGGGAGAATCCCAGACAGGCTCTTGTTTTACCCTCTTACCTATTGCACCATTGTGTAGGGTGTTGTGATACTCTCTTGATTGTAATCTTTGAGCAAGGGAGAAGTCACAGCTCTTCTCTCCTCTGATGAGTTACTTATTTGACCCACCTTTAGTATTTATAATTAACGTTTGTCTCCATGCTGGAAAATGCGAGTTAAATCCACTGTTAGCCAACTCCATACTCTTTCTTTTTTTAGATAGGGTCTCACTATATAATTCAGGCTCACCTCAGATTCACAGTGGTCCTCCTGCCTCAGCCTCCTAAGTGCTGGGATTACAGACGTGCATAGTCTATTTCTCTGTGCATATTGGGGGTGTTTGAATGTAGACCGAGTAGATGTCTCCCATTGCTAGTGAAAGCCCCAGGTCTTCGTCTGATGAGAGGGAATTGCCTTTCAGAAGCACTGAGGACAGGCTATCAGCCCAGTGCTGCCTCTTCAAATAGCACAACTGCAGTACTCAAAATTCTCTCCCCTATTTCCTGGGAACTCTCCCTGTACTCTCCTTGTTATGTCCCAAAGCAGAACTGAAAACCTGAAATGGAATATAATCCTGCTGAAAACTCTTAACAGTTATTGCTTAGGCTGACACATGACACCTGTGCACAAGTATGCCGTTAAAGCTGACAACCCTTTTCCAAACTTCTAGAATCCAGACACATGAGGGAAGACATGGAGTACATAGGCCTGGACTCAGGTACCGAGCTCGCCAGCTGCTGTGCTGCTGCTGGGCGTGTAGTTGGGTAGGCGTTGCTAGAGCCAGCTCTCAGCTTTCACTTGCCTCTGCCCTGTGGGGGACTCTCCGTACTTCCATTTTTAGTCCCTTTCTGCTGCTCCCTGCATTCTGCTAGTACTTTCTTGCAGGGAGAACGAACTCTTAGAGGATAAGGATTGGCTAAAACAAAAAGCAACATTCTTCAACTGTGGCACAGCCCTGAGCTGCTCTTTTGTGTTTTGTTCTCCAAAGGCAAAAACACATTACACTGTGCTAATTTCAGTCTAAGCTAATTTCAGTCTAAGGTGCACTTACTTGCTTCAGACTCTGCTTTGCTGTTGAACTTGTTTCTCTTTTGATTTTGTTTCAAATTGTACTTTTGGTTTTTTAGTAGCTAATAACATTCTGCTTTTTTAATTTTTTGAATGTTACTAACTGTTCCCTGTTATCCCTTCCCTTGTTTCTTTAATTTGCTTAAAGATGGTACTACCACTAAAGCGGAGGGTAAGCGGTTTGTTTCTGTGATTGAGGTGTGTCTCACTTCTCTGGTCCTCTGTTCTCGCCAAGTGTTGCCCGGTGCCCACTTGCCCTCACTGAGGTCCCTGCATGAGATGTTGCATGCTCTCCCCTCTTCTTCATTCTGTCTCCTCTGGGGTTCTGCTCTCTCTCTACCTGAGTTCTCTCCCTTTCTTGTTCAGTCTTTGTTCTTGTGAGTTCTGGCCCTGAAGTATGCTATTTGTGGTTTCTGACACCAAATCCACACTGTGGGGAGAAGCATTGGTGCCACATTGTGTGCTCCCCTCCTTGTGGGCTGCCTGGCTTGGGTTCTGTTACTCCGGATGTACCACCTTAGCTTTTGTTTCCTTTTCTTTCGTTTTGTGCTTTTGTGGACCTCTCAGGATTTGCCTTTCCTGTTTTGAAAATAAATTTCCATGTAAATTACTTAGGTTAAAGGGGGTTAAAGTTTTACACTAGGTAATGTATACAAACTTTTCCCTCCTGTGAAGGTGCTATGAAATTATATGATGCTGCTTTTATTTATGCTGCTGACACATGCTGCATTCATCCACTTGTCAGCCATGTGTTAAATGCTCCCTGTGTGATAGTTCACTCTGAGGGTGAATGGTGAAGGAAGTAGGCAGATCCAGAGCCACTTGATTTTCTTTCTATGCCTTTGTGAAGAAGCTCTTTGTGGTTTTTGCACTCGTTGCCTTTTGCGTTGTAGACATAGCCATTTCAGTCTGTACAGATCTTTGATTAGCACATGTCAGGCAAGATCACTGTGCAAAATTTCTAGACAGAGTGATTATGCTTTCAAAACAAGAGCTGCTTAAGCCAGTGCCACCAGCCCTCAGGATAGCAATTTAACAATTGTCAACAGAGTGTTCATTTTCATATGTTATTTAGCTGCCCTAATTGGTTAGCATGCAGAGTAAACTGAGTTATAGCTTAATGTGTGCAGTTTATTTCTTGTACTTCATATTCGAGTTCCTAAAGGACTCAGGAAAAGAAAGAGGAATAGGTTTTAATTTTTTTTAAATGAACATATCCTAAGATCGGTGTTTTTGAAACTTAACTCATCATAAGAATTACTGGGATGCTTGCTAAAAGCGTTCCGGAGTCTTTCCCCTGAAAATGCCAAGTAAGTTAGGAAGGAGCCAGAGATCTCAATTTCCATTAAGCCTCACTAGTGATTCTTAGGAATAAACACATCTGTGAAATGAAGTTCCCAACATAAAGGTGGGCAAGAAACCTCTGTCCACATGTGGATCTCCTTTATGACAGCAGAAGGCTGAGACTGAGGCTGAGGAATGATTTTCCTTATTTATTCAGCTGGCAAGAGTAATTTTATGCTTCTCCTTCTTAAAGGAACAATCCTAAGTGTTTCTTTTGCCTACCTGGAAAGGAGGTGGAAGAGTAGAATAGCATAATGAAGTAGAAAGTAAAGACTTTCTGTAGTAAGGGCTGGGGATTTAGCTCAGCGGTACGGCGCCTGCCTGGCAAGTGCAAGGTGGTGAGTTCAATTCTCTGTACCGGAAAAAACAAAACAAAACAAAAAAAGACTTTCTGTGGTAAATCACATTTTTCCCAGAATGCCCTGTGCCATATTCCTATGAAACAGCATTCAAATCAGCCTGTTGTCTGTCTCAGCCCTAGGAATTTTTAACTTTTTTTCTCTTTATCAGCCCCACCGTCTTGAGCAAAATTGGCATTGCCCTGTCAATTATTATACAAGGGACTAGGTCTCTGGTTCTCCAGGGAGGAGAAATGGTGGAGTGACCTATGGGCCCTTGCCCATATAGAGCACAGAATCAGACTGTAGAAAACCCCATTGAAGGAGCAGGGTGAGTGTTCTGTCTGTGGCAGGGCTCCACGGGGAACAGCAGCCCTGGCCTCCTGCGTCCTCTGTGATGAGGAGCACGACAGGAAAGACCTCCTTGGGAGATCTTTCAGCTCAGCACTTACAGACTCTCATCCCTATTCCTTTTGTTTTAGCAGTGCAGCTCAGAGCTGGCAGTGTTTAGAAAAGCCACTGCTGTTTGTTTAGAAAAGCCACTGCTGTTTATTAAGAAAAGGTTGTTGTGATACTGCCTGATGGCTTGGCAGCATGAGTTTCCCGCCTGCATTTTTGAGAACATTATTCTTTGGGGGTTTTTTATTGTTGTTGCTGTTTTTGTTTGTTTGGTTTAGTTTGGTTTGATTTTTTTTTTTTAAAGTTCTGGAGATTGAACCCAGGGCCTTGCTTATACATACTAGGCAAGTGCCCTCCCACTGAGTTAACCATCTAGCTCTAGGCTTTTTTAAACTTCGTAAGTTTGTTAAATATCTAACCTCAGAGCCTCTCAGACAAGAAGAGGTAGACTTTCATCAGTGTGAAGCAAAGGGGTGACTTTGAATCTGTAGTTGATGCTCCAAATTAAAATTCAAGCAATATATTTGTTCTCTGGCAACTTTATTATTGCATTTGAGAAAAAAGACAGGAGTCACTTACTGCATATATCAAGGGACCCTTGTAACAACTATGACTAGAAGCAAAACTCACCTTTTCAAAAAAATATATCTCTAGGTTTCTTTTCCTTGTGTTATGTTCAGTAATTTTAGGGATGTGGATAAAGGAATGTTATGTTGCTCATGAGAAAATTTATGAATAGATATCATGGTAAATATATGTACTCTCTTTGAAAACTAATTTGCTTAGGAAAAACATTGTTCATATTTTCCTCAAGATAGTTTAAAATGAAAAGTTACACTGCTGTAATGGCCTGTGGGTATTGACAATTTATTGATAGGTTCAAAGAAATAATCACTACATAATAGTCAAAGCCCATGTCAATTTTTTTGTTGTTTAATTAAAATTATTCAATAAATATTATGTAGCCTCATCTGCTCATGGGGAGTGGCTTATATTTTAGTTCACTTTTACTGCAAAATGTTTGATATTTCCCAAGAACTACCTACATATCCAAAAACTCTAAATTTTAATTTACCTGTTTTCTTTCCTTGAGACAGAGTTTTGCTGTGCAGGTCAGGCTGGCCTTGAACTCACTTTGTAGCTCAGGCTGGCCTCAAACATACAGCAATCTCCTGCCTCAGCCTCCCAAATTCTGGGATTGCAGGCGTATGCTAACATGCCTGGCCGTATGCCTGTTACCACAATGGAAAAAACATGTATGTCTGTATATAGAAGTAAAAGAATTTTAAGCTTATTTTACATTTATTTTTTTTTCAAACATAAAGGAAACTATTCTTTTCAGGGTAGTAGATGAAAGTAGCACAATTTAAAAGAGATCAAGTTCTCAAATTGTGGTTCTGTCAAATTGTCACTTTTGAGTAGTTGTTTTAATTATACCTCCATGTAGTTAGATGAGCAACACATGTGTATGCCAAAATAAAACTTTCCTGCTGTAATGAGAATTGAGATTGAAGCCCTTAGTCTTTATAATCTGGTTTTTTTTGTTTGTTTGTTTTTTGTTTTTTTCCGGTACTGGGAATCGAACTCACAACCTTGCACTTGCCAGGCAGGTGCTATGCTGCTGAGCTAAATCCCCAGCCCCCTATAATCTGTAAATTGAGAATTTACTGGATATTTTTCAAATGTAGAGGACAAAAACCCTTAATGACATGAAACTATCTGGAGTTTTTTTGTCTTAGGCTATCCTCAAGATAGGGAAACCTCTGAGATCTTTTCCAGAAAAATGGAATTGATTGAAAAAGAATCATCAGCAGTACTAAAAGCCCTGAAATAAAAATATTTTTTTCCTTTCAGGAAAGTTGAAGGCTTTGCGTTCTTCTTATAGTTTGTTTTCCTCTAGATCTGCACTGCTCTGATTAGGTTGGTTTTGTCTATGCATGTCTTGTCCCTCCCTCTAGAAATTTTCTTTTGTTGTTGTACAGTTATCTTTTTTAAAAAATTTCTCTGTCTTACATTGACTTTTTTCTTTTACATGTATTCTCTCTCTGTGTGTCATAGATCATAGTGTAGAACTGGTATATATTTTAACTATTTGTTGCACTTACGAGTGGACTTTATTTTTTCTAAAGACCACGGAGCATTTTATATCATTTCTTTAAGACACATTCAGGGACTTCTACTAATATTGCCAACTTAACAGAGTATATAGTACAACAAAGTCCATGTAAACTGCGTAGTGGCAATTCCCCCAAAATGAGGAAAGTTCCAAACCAACTAGAGGATCGAAAACTGAAAGGACCACCTTGGATTTTTTAAGTTGCCAGTTAGTAATGAGTCACTAGAGCAGACCAAAAACAAGACCTTCACTTTAAACTCACCCAAAGGGAAGGTTAGAAGTTGGCATTCAGCCAGCATTGTCAAGGGACCGTACACCCATGAGAATATGTGGACTAGTGGAAAAGAAAAAAGAAAAAGTCTTGTCTTCAAATTTACACAGTATCTGTTTGACTTTGTCCTGGAAAGAGGAAATACCAGACTTGGTTAACAATTTATAACAAAGTGGTATTCTCACACTAAGTTGTGATTGCAGTTTACATTACCTGTGGTGTCTGTGAGCCTCCAAGCTGATAATAAGGTGTGTGGCCTCCAAGGGTGCCAATGGGAACAAGCACTGAACTTCCACAGAAGAAGCCATTGACAAATCTGACACCTCGGGGTGTCCTCAAATTAAAATCAGCCAAATAAGAGCTTTTTTCCTGTGAAAGAATAAAATTTCATAACGATAATTCAACAATAACAACAGGTAATATGTAGTGTATCATGACCTTCCCAAATATGAGCTTATATCTAAAACTACATCCATTGTATGTGAGATAAAAAAAGAAAAAAAGTAAAAACAGACTTTTTAAAATAATTTAAAGATCTGTCACAGAATATAAAATAGCCATGTTTAAAGTGCTTAAAAGGAAGTAGCATTTTCTGCAAAGTTGGATATATAGTATTTGGTGACCAGAATGATCCTGCAGTTGCCATCCAACCCCAAACCCAAGCAAACACCAGAGCCCTAAAAGGCGATGGTTGAAGCTGGCTTTTAGCTTGAGTTACTGGCTGAACCCTGTGCCTGTGGGCATTTCCTGTGATGACTGCACAGGACAGGGACAGGCAGTGAACCCAAGCCATCCTAGACTGGCGAATAAGCAGTTAACTTTACCAGCATGAAAAGAATAGGGCAGTTTTTCCACCTTAACTTTGGTACTGGTTGGAATGGGAAGTAATCTGACCCCCTAATTATTTTGTAGCTGTAAGATTGGCCTTCCCTCAAGGTGCTGTTAATTATGCTGCAGTTGTGGTCTGCAAAATGCAAATAGGTTAACCATTTTAAACTGACTGTGGATTACTTGCATCCTCAAGCACTAATGTCCTCTTTGGAAGAATTCAATTCCAATATAGAGCTTAATTGATTCTTAGGAAGTTCCAAGAAAAGCGATCATTTCAATTTTTAACATTTAAAGAAATAGGGGGCTGGGGATTTAGCTCAGCGGCAAAGCGCCTGCCTGGCAAGTGCAAGGTGTTGAGTTCGGTTCCCGGTACCGGAGAAAAAAACCAAAAAACAAAAAAAAAAAAAAAAACATTTAAAGAAATAAAAAGAAATTTTAGAAAAGGGGTAATAAGCCTATTTGGAATGACCAAGAAAATTTTGAAAACAAACTGAACTTCTAGAAGTGAAAATACAACATTATTGAAACCAAAAACTAAGTAATTAAGCTGCAAAATCAGTGTAGCTGAAGATAGAATTCATGAGTTAGATAAGAATTGTCCTCAGACAATGTGATAGGTAGGAGAGGTGAAGTTAATGAAAGCTAAAGAACTTAAGCGTGTCTGATTAGTGTTTAAGAAGGAGAATGAGGCGGAGACAGTATATGAAGAGAAAATGGTTGGGAATTTTCCACAATTGATGACAGACAATAAAACATTCTAAAAAGCTAGTAAATTATAAGCAAGATAAAAAAGAAATCCACAGTTGAACACATCACAGTGAAATTGAATAATAATATAAATATTATATAATTATATATATATAATTTTATTGAAGCAGTTGGAAAAGGAGACTACTCACAAAAGATAGCAAGGGGGTAAAAAAAAGTCAGTGAATTGGAATCAGATTGATGGATCATCAGTGTGTATATCCTGTTTTTTATTTTATCTTACAGTTTTGTAGAATGTTACTTTCGTGGTTTGGGGTTTTTGCAAGGGTAATAGTATAATACAGGACACATTTTATAAGATTATTTATAATTAGTCACCCAAAGAATCTTATACAAAAAGAGAGTGCAGGAAATCTGTCCACACACTAAAGACCAAAAGAATCCAGCTGAGGGCCTGGATCCCATGAAAATGTCCTGCTTGCGTCCTGCTGAAGACCTAGAGCCCATGAAAATGCCTCGCATGAGTCCAGCTGGAGGGCTAGAGCCCACAACAATGTCTCATGCAAGCCTGTTTCATGGATCTGCACTGGGAAGGCCCAAAGGTCAGTGGTGGAAGCTAGAAAGTCTGTGCCAGCGGGATGAAGGATCTGTGCTAGCAGGCTGAGGGTTCTGCAGTGGAGCCAGGAAGCAGTGCTCAAAGTAAGAAATAGGACTCCCCCAAAAACTACCACAGCCATCCTCAGCAACAGTGAAGTCCCGAGCTTCTCTGAAGATGAGGAAAGCCAAGTTCCCATCAGGAAAGCCAACGTGACAAGCTTCTCCAGGAGACTGAGCAGTGCACCATCTTCCCCTCTGGAGCCAGGAAGTGATGCTCAAAGTGAGGACCAGAGCTCCTCCAAGGTGAACCAAAGCCATTCTCAGCAATAAGGTCCCGAGCTCCTCTGACAGTGAGAATAGTGGAGTACATCAGGAAAGTCAGCATGACAATCTTGTCCAAGAGAACCAACAGCTCTTTACAGCTTCTAACAGCACCCAAGAGTTTCTGCCAGCTCCCAACAGCTTCATAACTTCTTTAGTTCTGCCTGTTATGCTACTGGCAGCAATCTTCAGGTGGGCCTCCCACACCCAGCACTACGCTGATTCAGTTCAGCTGGGTGTTACAAGTTGACCACCAGTTGTCAGTCCACCAAAGTTACCATTGTGAGAAATCTAAAGAATACAGTCTCTCTTTATATCTTATGACTGCACGTGACTCTATTAAAAAGTTTGATTTTAAAAAGGGGGGAAGCCCTTAAAATAATCTGTCCCCTCAAAAGTATGATAGAAGCTGTGTTTTTACTAATTTATAAGATTACTTTAAAGATACAAAAGTTTTTCTTTAAAAAACTAAGCCAAAAAAATCAAAGGAAAATGAAAATCAACACAAGAAGCATTCATATAGAATTATAAAAATAAGCTCATAATACCTAAAATCTTAAACATGGCCTGTATGTCCTTCAAGAGATGAACAAATAAAGCAAGTGTGGTATTTATACACACTGGAGTATTCCTCTGCCATAAAGAAGGATAAACTCAGGTCATTTGTAGGGAAATCAATGCACCTTGCTACCATGTTAAGTGATATAAGTCAGACATACAAGCATAAATGTCACGATTTCTCTTACATGAGAAATCTTGAAGATACCATATAAATAAAGTGCTAAATGAAAGATAATAGAAAAAAAGTTACTGTAATCCAGTATGCCAAGTGATTTAGTATATGTAATTGTTTTATGTTTTTTATATTTTCTTGGCTTGTTAGTCTGGCTGTTGATCTGTGCTTAGGATAGTTAACTTGGTAAAGACTTTTTAAAAATTAATAGATCTAATACTGGCAAAAAAAAAAAAAAAAAAAGGGCATGGAGAAGGGGGAAAAAGAATGGAGATGTGTTATGTAACAACTCCACACAGTGAATGCAGTCATTATATACTGCAAACTTGTACCGATAAAGATTTAAGGGTTGGGCATATAGTTCAGTGGCATAAGCGCCTGCGTGGCAAGCACAAGGTCCTGAGTTCAATTCCCGGTACCAAAAAAAAAAAAAAAAAATTAAAAATAAAGTCAAGAGAGCCAGACTTTTCAGTTGTATAAGACTATCAGGCTTGACGTTAAGATCCAGCTATGTGATATTTAAAGGTACAAATCTAAGTTATAAGGCTACAGATAAGCTGAGAAATACAAAGTAACAGAAGCGTTTTGAAGATTTATCAACAACAGCTGGATGTGGTGGCACACACTTGTAATCCCAGCACTCCGGAGGTTGACGTAGGAGGAGTGCTATGAGTTCAAGGCTGGTCTGGACTACATAGTTCAAGGCCAGCCTTGAATATATAGCAAGACCCTATCTCAAAAAACAAACAGAAACTTACTAGTAACATCCAAAAAAACCCCATGAAAATCTCCAAAGGTAGCCAGGCGTGGTTACCTCACACCTGTAATCCCTCCTACTGAGGCACATAGATCATTGAGTTCCAGGACAGCCTCAGCTACAAAGAGACTTCAAGGCCAGCCAGAACCACATAGTGAAACCCTGTCTCAAAAAGACCCCCCCAAAAAAATCCCCAAAGGCAAAAAAAGTTATGAAAAAGGACTGCTATATAATGAAAAATTTAATACATTATAAACATAAAATAGTTCTAAATTTATATGGACCTCATAAAAATCGACCCATGATTAATAGAATTCAAAACCTATTAATAAGTATTTAGAAATCCATCCATATAGTGGGATGGGAGACTTACAACACTATGAAATTTTGAATAGACAATGTATTTCCAGTTCAAAATGCAGAGGATATAAAAAGGTACACTATTGAAACTTTCCCTCCAGTCTTTGCCTTTGATTTGCCTACTTTCAGTATGGTTTCATTGTTACCCAGAATTCCTTTGCATATAGAAACAAATATAAAAATCTACCCCCTCCTCTTTTAAAATGTGGAAGGTAACATATTCATTATTCTGCAACTTACTTATTTTCACTTATTAGATCTTAAGATCTTTCCATAGTGGATTGGCAAGAATTGCCTCATTATTTATGGTGTACTGCACTTCCCTGTATGGATAAACCTTGTTTAACCAGTCCTCAACTGATAACCATTTGGCTGTTTCCCACTGTTTTCAGTCACAGAGACTGCTGCCATGACTAACCTTTTATGTTTACCATTTGCATGTGGGTCATCCCCCAAAGAGTAATTCTTGAGTAGTGTATTCATTTGTGACATTTACAAATAGGTCTCTATTGCCTCCTATAGCAGCTGTTCTAATATTTACTGCCACCAACAGTGACTGAGAGTATCTTGATACCCTGCACACCAGAATGTTACCAAATGTTTGCATATCCGATAGGTGATAAATGCTATTCTGTCATTTTAATTTTTGTCTTATTATGAATCTGAGTAATTTCACACATTTAAAGCCATTTGTTTTCCCTTTTAATGTCTATCCCTGTTTGTTTTCTTTTTCCATTCTTCTGTGGCGCTGGTATGCTAGTGCTGGTCAAGAGAGCCCATTGTTAAATTTGCAGGAAATTTTTACACTAATTAACATTGTATCAGTAGCCTGAAATTGGGGATGGAGGGAAATATGTGCACCCTGGACACTGGGGACACTGAACTCAGTAGAATCTCTGCGTTTATAGTGAGTCACATGCTAGCATGCCGCTGGACTTCTTATGGATGCTTTTACATATGAAGGAAATTAGGCCTTTGTGATATAAATTGCAAGTAATTCTTTTTAATTTGTCTTTTTCTTGAATTTGCTCATAGTTTTCTTTTTGGTGTGTGAAGTTTTAAAAAATTATCGAATTGTCGAATTTATCATGGTTTACTGTTACTGTTCATTTGCATTGTGGGGTTTGAACCCAGGGCCTCAGACATGCTAGGCAAGCACTCTACGTTGAGCTATACCCTAAACTCCTCAATTTTTTTTGAAGTTTTCTAATTTCAGATTATAAAGGACTTCTCCACTGTGAGTTGCAAAGGAACTCTTTTTCTTTTAAAATGTTTATGGTTTCTTGTTTTCCATTTTAATTTTAAGGGTATAAATTGTGAAGTATGGATCTAATTCATTTTTCCAAAAACATTAGAAAATTAGATTCAGTACTAAATTTTTACATTCTGACACACTGTGCTGTACTCATATCAATTCTTGTGGATTGAAGCAAAGACAAAACGTAGAGGGGAAATCTTAAGTTTTTCCTGTAAGACTGGGTTAGAAGTTTGTTTTCAATTTTTAATAGAAGAACAGAGCAAACTCAAGAATAGAAAGAAAATAGTGCTCTGCGGGGTTAGTAAAAAGGATTACTTTTTAGGCTAAATAGGTAAGATTTTAAAAATCTTTTTGTAACTTGAAGAAGGAAGTTAAGTTCAGTTGTTTTTCCACGTTCATTTGATGCGACTGATTCACTTGTTTTAGCTCAGTGACTGAGGAGAATCAAAGGTCCTCACTCACAGCCCAGCCAGAGAGATGCAGGTGCCTAAACCAGTCCTGGGACATTAGACAGATAAGTCTCCCTTGTTTCTCTGTTCCCTTCTCTTAAAATGGGGAGCAGTCCATATGTTGTGAGGGTTCTGAGCTGACATATGTGCAATTGCAAATAGAGTAAATAGCTTTTAATTTCTGAAGATTTTAGCATTTGTATACATGTTTCCTTAAACCTCTTAAACGCCATCGATTTCAGTTTTGTTTCTTTTGCTCTTTTATTGTTCCTTACCTCCATTACTTAGACCTTCTTCAAGACTTAGGATTTGTTTTTCTGTATTCATTTGTGAGATGCCAGGGTAGAAAAGATTTTGCACAATTTAAAAAGCCCGTGGGAGTTTAGAGTGGTTCCCTTTCCCTATCAGACCCAATTCTGATTGGATTATAGAAAGAGAGGCATTTTATGTTCCCGTAAAACCACAGAAGCCCACCCTAAGGCAAACTTTGAACAAACCTTCACTGTCAATTGCTTCCACGTGGTCATGTGGCATGGGACCTCTTGAAGAGCACCTGGCTCATGGGTGCCCACTTCCCCATGTGGTTGGCCCATCAGTCCCCCTTGTTCCTGGTGTGGGTTTTTTTCTCAAATAGGTCACATCTACTGACAGTGTTACGGAAACATCGTTTTTGCTATGTCCTCCAGGTCGGATCCGTACAAGACGGCAGAACTCTGGGAGTACCACCAATGTCGCCTCTAATGCCACCGACAGTCGGGGTCGCAGTCGTGCTAAAGTTGTTTCTCAATCTCAGCGTAAGAAGTATACTTTATGCTCTCTATTATCTTAGCTTCATTCGGTACCTCCTTTTGCACTTACAGTTCACAGTGTTTGCACTGATCTGAGGGGAGGAAATGTTTTTATGGCTCTAAGATACTGTGAATAATTAATTACATTGTTGTTTGGTAAGCTTGCAAGATGAAATGTTGAGTCAGGCACACTTTCATCTTTCCAGGGATTTAAGTTTTGTGTTTTAAAATTAAACATTGTTCTCTCCCTATAGTAGAAGTCTGTCAAGTTGAAACCTATCTGTTCTGTGATCCATGTTGGTATCAGTAACCCTTCTGAGATACTTTTAGAGCAGAACCTGGGCAGAACTATAAATGCCAAGTTTTTTCCAGTAGTGAATAAGTAAATCTATGAAAAGCTCCTCTTTTAACACTCTGTGCTAACACTTGTGGCCTGCACCTGTCTTCTGGTCAGTGTGGGCTCTTGTTTCTTCTAGTTTGCTTTCATGGTTGCTTTTCTGTGTATGTGGAGTCAGTTAGCTTGCTAGCCTCAGCCAAGAAAGCACTGTGGTCGGAATGGATTTACTCTGACCACCTTGCTGCCCACACTGTGAATGGCATGCCTCTTCCCTGCACGAGGAGCACAGCTGTCTGGTAGAGTTCTCCTGAGCAGGGTAAGCATGGGGAGGGAGTCTCCTGTCTCCAGGAGCCACACCCAGCTCAGCACCTTACCTTACATGAGTCTGTGCCACAGTGGCAGTGTGGCCATCTGGCTTGTAGAGAGCACTATCTGTAGCCAACCCTTAGGCACTCCTTTAGTGTTGAGAAGGCCTTTTGGAGCTCCTTCTGAATTTAGATCCTTTCCCATGTCCCTTTTGGTGATTATAGTCTGTTGGAGACCACTACAAAGTGGCTCTGAGCAGGATTTAATATTAAGCAATTGGCTTTTCATGTTTGCTTGTGAGTTGTCCGAAGCTTAGATACCTTGTCTAAAGATGGGCAGAGGACTCATAGTAAGTAAACCTGTATGAGTCATGGGTCACCCTTGAGGCCCGTATTGGCCTCTGAAGCTATGACACCTCAAAGGACAAGATAAGGCCACAGCTGAAGACATCTGGCTGCAACCCCAATTAACTTGAAGGAGACTGTAGCTGCAGGCATCTCTCTCCTGCTGTGAAGGCCTTCCTGGAGATGGCATAATTCTCCTAAATTAACATCATGTATTACTTGGAGAAGTCCTTAAAGGGTTTCCAAGTCCTGCTCAGATTCCTACATTTTCTTCAGTATCCCCCTCCTTTATTTGTAGACCAAATAAATACGGGCTGCCCAGAGACATCTTTATCTAAACTCAGAGAATATCAAAGCTATGAGAAAGAGAGAGACCCTCCTGGAGCCCTGAAATCATTTCAGTTGTCTCATTTATTTAATCCTTTGCAGTCCATTCAGTTGCGGGCCTGATCAGCCCGCAGTAACTAAGGGTTATTTAACCCAATAATAGTCTTCATGTTAAACAAGCTTAGCTCTTCTTTGCAAAGATAGTGAAAGATTGTATTACTGTCCTTGTTGAGGGCATGGAACCTTTGGATGTAGGCTGTCTTGTGTAGTGTGGTACATTACAAGTGTGGTCTTCAGTGCCGGCACATCCAACTCCTTTGCATCCAGGCCTTGGAGTGGTGTTCAGCTAATCTCTTAACCCATGTGAGCCTTTGTTTTGCTGTCTGTGAGTTGCTAACAAGGCTGGCTGCATGGGGCATGATGAGGATGTGGTGACAGGGATGAGGCTAAGCAGATAGTCAGTGAACAGAAGCCAGTTTTAGAGCCATAGTAACTACACAGTGGAGAACTCACCTCCCATTTGTAGTTGAGAAAACTTCTCCTTTATTCCTGTCTACTTCCATAGGCTCAGGAAAGAAGGTTAGGGGTAGATTTCTGTGAATACAGTGAGGCTAGATTGAGTCCATTAGGACAAGGATGCCTTACTTACTATACACCCTTACCTAGATTTTCATCCAGATCCCTGGTACAGGTGTAGCTCAGAAGCTTCTGCCATGGGAACTTCGTTCTTCTGTTGAGATGTGGTCCCTGGAGACACAAAAGAATATAATATTGCAATCATGACCCATAAACATGGGTCAAGTCTTATTGGAAGGAATTCTTGACCAAAAGTGTTCAGGTCTTAGAAGATAAATTAATGCAATAAATTTAAGGTGGTAAAGATGAAAATTCCTTCTCTAGTGGGACAGAAGGGGATGGTACAGCTTTAAGTCTTGAGACTTACTCTGAACCTTGCCTTGGGGCCCACTTTGAAAGCTGTTTAGTTTTTCCTCACTTGCCAAATCACACCCACAGGAAGGTGGACCACCAAACAGCAGCACATGATCATGCTTGTACCTTAAGCTTATGCATATAAATTATTTGTAAAATTTATTTTACCAAGACATGAATATATGCATATCTCTATATATTACAAATGTAGATGCACTGATATTCATAGTCTTGGCTTAATATTAAGTAGACTTTATTAAGGACCTTAAAATTGGCATATTTTGAGTATTAGAGGATTGAAGAGTAATAGGACATTAAGGTAAACTCAGTTAATAGCTATAACTTTTTACTATGGATAAGCACTGTTGAAGATGGTAGTAACACACCAATGAGTTCAGTTACACGCGCTCCTCTCGGTGCTCGTAGCTGGAGGGGAGATGTGGTCTGGCAAGGCAAGATGATTGTCTTGTTCTCTCCATGTCTCTTAGCAAGCATTGTGCCTGGCATAGTGTAGATTTATTTTTATTTTTTAACAGATCTGAAATAAATGCTAATCCAGTGTAGTAAGTACAAAATAAATACAAGAATATGAATAGACTAGGAGGAACAAGTTCTAAGAAAAATAGCTATTTTGCTAATGTATTTGTGAATAGGATACTCATGTTGTGTTGCATGCTGACCTTTTGTATTGTGTTATTGTCTTTTGATTCACTTTTTGCCTGTACTTTGCTCTGCTCTCATAATCAAGGATCCAGATCTGCTAATCCTGCTGGTGGTAAGCCATTTCTCTTCTTGCTTTTTTTTGGCATTTTCCCTCACCCTATGTATTAAGTCCTTTATTATGAGCTTCACTAATCTTTCTGCATTTTTTCTGTATGTTTAAATACTAGAGTTTGAGGTGGGTTTCTTTTCTCCCCTTTTGCACAGTTTAGTAGTTTATGTGCATCCTCAGATTTATAGACAAAATTAATAGGTCCTGAGACAGTTCATGTATATTGATGATTTTTACAGTGATTTTTTTCACTTCAAATTATTAATCATTTTAAAATGTTAATTTTTTGTGCAGTCCCCCAAGTTATTCATTTGATGGCAGTTTTACTATATAATATAAAGCTTTTGAAATCTATTATTTTTAAATGGTATATTTTAAAATTCTATGTATGTACCCATGTGTATGTGTATATATATGTGTATATATGTGTATGAAAATATGCATGCATGTATATATGAATGCTTACCAGGTAAGTGTTGTTTTAAAGACTTTCTTCTTCTGGGTCATTTCAGTACATAATGTGTGTTTTACATGATTCTGGTCATAAACCAAATCAAATTCAGTGGTTAGGTTCAATGTTCACCTTATGTGGAAATTTGATTCCGTTTTTAGCTAATTCAGTTTGCAACCACAATCGTGGAAAGATTTAAGTTCATGAACTGAGATACCACTGTAAACTAGCCACATTTTCTATGACTACTGATATATTTGAGCCTATTCCTACATCTCATTTTATAATTATTTTTACAATATTGATACCTATTTTATCCCACTGTCTTTTTTTCTTCTGTTTGTTAGATTAATTGAGTTTTCTTGGATTCATTTTCTCCAACAATGCTTAAGAAGTAAGCATTATTGCTGTTCAGAAGTTTCACTTAAATTTTAATGTACACTTATAGGACAGTGAAACAGCTGGGGCTGGAGATGTAGCTCAGTGGAAGAGCACTTACCTGGCATGCTGAAGGCCCTGGGTTTGTCCCCAGCATCACTGAACAAAACAAGAAGCAAATACCTTGTGGTTAGTTTAGAGCTTTGCTGTGGAGCAGGGGAGACGTTGCTGGTATCCTAGTCTTTTGAATTAGAACTTATACAGTCATTGCTGTAGAACGCCACCAGTGACACTTCCAAGCCTAGATATACTTTTATGATGATAACATTCTTTCATATACTTACATTTTTATTTTTTTTAATTTTTGTTTTGTTTTGTTTTTGCGGTACCGGGGATTGAACTTACGACTTTGCACTTGCCATCCTATACCTACATTTTTAAAGAATTAGTACTACCATGAACTGAAATGCTGTTTCTACATAAAATTCTCTTAACATTTGATCCAAATTGATGTATAAAAACTTTTTCTGGAGTTCTTATAAATTATTGCTCAGTTTACATCTGTCATTCATTTTTGTTTTGCTTTCTTTTTAGCTGGCAGCCGGTCGAGTTCCCCAGGAAAATTGTTGGGAAGTGGTTATGGAGGTCTTGCTGGGGGTTCCTCAAGAGGCCCACCTGTGACACCATCTTCAGAAAAACGCAGCAAGATTCCCAGGAGTCAGGGATGCAGCCGAGAAACAAGTCCAAACCGAATAGGACCAGGTGAGGGTTTTCAGACTGTGGGACACTATTCTCAGCTTGATCACAATCTTCATTCTAATCTAATGACTTTGTCTATTGCAGGAAACAGAGATCTGCAGTAAGGTTGAAATAAGGTTGTTACTTTGTGTTAAAAAGATGTTTTGACTTATTCTGTATACAGATTATGGCACGTTGGTATCGTTTAGTACCCAAAAAATGTGGGACTTATGGTCCGAATTAATGAGAAGGAATTAGATCATTATAAACTTTTGTGATTTATAGTTGTTTTGTAAAATTTTTGATGGCAAAACGGACAAGGGCTTTCTCTTATAATTTGCAGCGTTACTTTTCTTTCTTTCAACTAACCATTAACCTATATTAATTTTCAAAAACAATTTCAAAATCAATCCCCATTAATTTTTTTTTTTTTTTTTTTTTTTTTCTCCGGTACCAGGAACCGAACTCACGACCTTGCGCTTGCCAGGCAGGCGCTTTTGCCGCTGAGCTAAATCCCCAGCCCAATCCCCATTAATTTTTATTTTGATCTTCTGTCACCTCCCTGGTGAAGCTTATGATATAGATACTTTTGACACAATTTTTTTAAAACATCAACTCTAGGAATGATGAAGTCCAGTACATTCTGTATTGTAACATTTGGCTTTTTTGTAATAGTTTGTAGTCATATGAATTACACCCAGTTTAAAGACACTTTATTAAAATCTAACATCTAATATATAAAAATTTTAACATTTTTCACTTTATCTTTATCTGCTTTCTAAAGTAAAACTCAATATAAAATCAGAGTACTAGGTCCTTAAATTCTAGTGGCTTACCTGTCACATTTATTCGTTGATCTTAACAAGTTTTACTTAAATGTTTACTGTGATATACTGGGCACTTTGTTTGACTTGATAATTAAAAGATCAATGAAATAAATCTAGCTTCTGACCTAAGAGTCCTTATCATCAATTGGTTAGACGTGAAAATGTAAAACTGTTCCAAGTACTCTGAGTACTGAAAATACTTGTATCTTAGCCCCTTGTCCACCCCAATCCTTCTAGACATTCTACTAAGGGAGGCCTCCAAGAATAGGTCCTGTTTTTAGTATAAGGTGGGACTAGCCAGGATGGAGACATAAGAGGAAGATGTTCTAGGGAAGCAGGAAGCTAGTGCAGAAACAGTGGGGCAAGAGGAAGCCACAAGGAATCCATTTTGCTCCCCCAAATTGTAGGGGCAAGGAGTGGACGGGTAGACAAGAGCATAGAGATAGGAGGGTTCTAGCTCAAGAAAATCCTTGGAGGTCCCTGAGCCAGGACGGATCAGGGGCAGATATTTAAGAATGGGTAAGATTTGGTTTGAATTCATATTTCCAAGACAAGATGAAAATTTGTGGTGGGTTTGTTAACTTCTCCATGATGCCATTTTTCTGTTGGTGCTATGTGGCATGGTTTCTGAGCTGACAAGTTGTTTGGGTGTTGATGTGGCTACAACCAGCCAAAAGGTCGAAGCAAGAATATCTCAGTTTCTCCCTTGATGTTGCAACATATCTCTGGGTCTGTTTTTATTTGGAAGACCTTCAAATTTTAAACCTAGGGGTGAGGTTTCAGCTGTTCTTTTCCACATGTTATTATTATTTTATTTTTAAAACTTCTTTTCTACTTAGGATTTTTTACATATATTTTTTAAAGATGCTGTTTTTACCTTCTTGAAATTAGAAAATAACCCAACTTGGGTTATTCAGCTTAACTCTAAGACTTGGAATTCCATGGTCTAACTGTGAAGTTCATGTTGTGTATAGTTGAAAAGACAGCATTTTATAAGCTTTTAAAATGGAGTATTATGAAGCATGACTCAAAATTAAAAAGGAGCTTACTTCCTTCCAAAGATTTCTTATTCAAAGTATTATTTTAAAGAAAGTTAAATTGTTGATGCTTGTTTGGAGGATTAGTAATGTGTGAAGATTTGAGATACTATATACAGTTCTGATTAACGAAGATGTTTTATTTAAATTTCTATACATTTTCGAGAATATATACATATAAAGAAATACATATGAGTAAAGTGTATTTTTCCACTTACTCCTACAGTACTAGAGATTCCATTTTACAGGGTAATAGGCATATATTAACACTTTTCCAATAATGGATTATTACTGTCATTATAAACATTTGGTTGATTATATAGCAGTTTTAAATACAAATATCTAGAAAAGAGGCAGCATCTTTTAAGAATATTTTCTAAAATTCCCAAACCAGTCAATTCAGCCGTGTTTAGCAATAGGTAAACTAGGCTTAGAACTTACACCGAGGGTTAATTCTAGTAATCTACAAGTTATGTTTTAATCAGTTATGCCTTTTTTGTTTATTTGAAATGATATTTCTCAACTAAATTTTCTTTTCTCACTTGTTACAAAAAAAATGCCAGTGCTTTTCTTTGGCATTTAAGATTTCTTAAAACAATTTTATTTCCCATTGGATTACCAACTATTTGGGAAAATATATTTGTAAGTTATCATTGTTTTGTATTTTAAAGACAAGAAAGAGATTTACAGATAATAAAGTCACATAAATAACCAGCATCGTTAGTAATTTTATTTTAGCTGTTTTCCTTTGGTTCCCTTTTTCATTAGGCTATTAAAAATACATGACATTTTTGCAGATGGCATTTTATGATTATACATTTAAATGTTTTAAGATTTTCTGGTTAAAAATATTCTTGGGGAATTAAAATTAAATAGTTCATTTTAACTGTGAAATTAGACTTACTGTGACATGAAAATGTCTAAACTAGAATTTCCCGTCTTTAACTTCTAGTTTTCATTAACCTTCTTGTACTTCTGCTCTTGGTGTGAATTCTGGTTGTATCCATCCTTTTAAAAGCAAAAGTCAGGATTACCTTTAAAATACTGAAGGTAGGAAAGAGTCTCTGTCAGAATGAAAACAGATCAAGTGTTTATTCAAGGCTTCCCAGCACTACTGTAAGCACGTGACTCAGCTACCTAGGAATACTGCTTTAGAAAGTTCAAAGGCAAGTGTGTTTTCATTGTGTCTCTTCCTCTTATGCTTCTCCTCCACATCATATTCTCCTGTAGAATGTTCAGTTTTGGCACATGATAAACAAATGGACTTATTCTATGGTTTTTTTAATTGTTTTTTATTTTAAGTTTTAGCTGTAAAATAATTTGTGTACAGTTATTTTAAATCCTCTTTTCTAGGTTATCAGTCTTTGGAAGTAGTGTTATAAGTGAGGAGGTGTTTTTCGTCTTGTGATTTAAATTATCCAGCATTTGAACTACTGATTTCAACTATTTAATAAGGTGTGGGGCAACTATGGGTAGAGTTTTCATAGAAGTGTAAACAGAGTTCTTTTTCTGTGTGCTACTATTGGCCAGATGTTAAAGGAGCCAGTCAGTACAAATAAGGAGGATGAACTTTCTGGATAAAATACTAAGAGAGTAAACCTAGTTAAGAAGTTTATATATGCAGTTCTTCAGTTTACATCAGTGTGTCATTATTAACACACTATTTTCTTAGCAAAGCAGGCTCACCCCAGAGAAAGAGCATTCATTTTTCTTTGCTGTTGCACATATATGAAGTTGAGGTTAGGGCTTGGGTAAAAATTCAGAAGTAGTCTGATACGAACTATTAAGAAAATGTTGAACTTAGCATGTACTTATATGAAAAGGACTGCTTTTGGGCTGGCTTTAGCCCAGTAGTTCCTTCAATGATACCTACTTAATCACCTGGTCTGAGGGCTGCTTTTATTTCTTTTTGATTGTCTGTTTTGGAGTAGATATTAGAATAAGACATGATTTTTAAGCATGCATTTACCAAAGATTTCAGAAATACTTACATATGTCCATTGTCTTGTAGTATCCATCTCATTTAAGTGATGAGATGCTTACTCTTCTTTTTCCTAAAGGGAAGTTGATACCTGGACAGGCCAGGTGGTTGGACCAGTGAGGTGGCTTAGAATTGGAAAGGTCACTTCATGATGTCCTTCAAAGATAAGCAGTATTGCTTTGTATATTCTAGGAAGCTTCTCCATATTGGTGGGGTTGGTAGACACTCTAGTTTTTTGATGGATTTACTTTGGCACTTACTATTTTTGCCTTCCTTGTAAGAACTGTTTAGAATGTTGCCAAGAATTGCTGAGTATATAGTCACTACCAGTTTGAATGAAAATGCATAGATTTCATGTCATTCTGACAAAAGTAAGGAGAGTAGAAACTTTCCAGTGAAGCGTAAGCCCTGTTTGGCCCATTTTCAGACTGCATTTCTGTACCAGACCTTCCCTTGCCTAAGCATGGGAATCTCACTTACCAGCCTTCAGGACTGTGCTCAGCCCCAGCACGGAGCACCGGTGCACAGGAGGGCGTTCACTTCACTTTTTACTTGCACATTCTTCACTAGGGAGCTTCATGATTCTGGTTTGTAAGACATTCTTGTTAGGCTGTACAACAAATCTTTGCTCTGAAATAACAGATTGTGCTCATCACAATATAGAAAACTCTCATTTACGTCAGTAAATCATTTGTTATTTCCAGAATCTCTGAGAAGGTAATTTCTATCCAGACTAAGAAGTGGTAAATCTCTTGGGATGGAAATGTATACTGTCCCCAGTAGCTGTTACCTTCAGCATTTCAACTACACACATTCAGTGTGCAGTGTTGTTTTTGAGTGTTGTGCCTGTTAATTTACCTCTGTTTCCTCAGGTTAAATTGAGGAAATAAGGGTATCATGGTCTTTATAAGTTTCACAACCAAATTATTATTAGACCACAGGCTGTTTATACAGTTCTGCATTATAAGCTCAAATTTTTATACCATGAGAAGAATAAGCATTATCCATAGATAATTATAAAGTAATGAATTGTTCTCAGGTCAGGGAGGGATCTTTTGCCCAAATACTTATCAAGATAATCAGTCCCCATGTTACAGATTCAGTGGGGAAGAATGAATCCATGAAGGTGCTTTAGAAGGGACCACAGGCAGATCTATGTGGATTTCCATAGGAAAAAACCACAGATTGACTGTTGGGGCAGGAAATAAAAAGGTAGCGTTTTGATTAATGAGTGTGTTTGAAGCATCTGCATTTCACTGGGAGTGGGCAGGCCTCCAGGTGGGCTGACATTTGGCTTCTCTTTTAAAGAAGCCCAACTGGGAGAAGGGCGCTCTCTTGCCTTTAACTATGTAAGTTTGTGGACTTCAGTGACCAGAGCCTATATTATGGCTCTGATTTAATCCAAATTAAATTATCTTTTCAAGAACTAAGTGCCTATGAAAATAGCTTTGATTTTTTTTTTTTTTTGCCCTTTTTTTGAAAAGTTAGCTGGAGCCAGAAAAACTGATCATTTTTAAGCTTTTGATCATTTCCAAAGTTTGTTCTTTGGAATGATTTCATTGAGTGTAATTTTCCTTTTATACTAAAATTCACACTTTCTCAGGCATTGAGCATAATCAAGTTTATCCACAACCCCTCCTATTGGCACCTCAGTCAGTGAGACCTCTGCTCTCATAAGTGGTCCAGTCAACGGAATGCCCCAGCACAGACAGTGTCATAATTACAGTAACCAAATGTGACTGCCGTTTTGTGAGTTTTTCTGTCTTCATTAAATTAAACTTGTTCACCTTCTCTGAAACCCCTCATGCTGCACGCTAGCACGGAGCAGCCGTATCCCTCGACCCAGCATGAGTCAGGGGTGCAGCCGCGATACCAGCCGTGAGAGCAGCCGAGATACAAGCCCTGCTCGGGGCTTTCCTCCACTTGGTGAGTACACGGAGGCGCTGCCCAGGAGCGGAGAGTTCCTGTCCCTGCTCCCATGCTTGTCCGAGACACTGCTGGGTGGAATGACTGCTTCTCCTCCTTCGCTGTCCTGTGATCCTTTCTTCTCTTTCCTCTTCCTTAATCACCCTTCGTTGTCCCCCTCTGCATGCTTGAACTTCAGCAGCTCCCAGTTTTCATATCTCAGAGGAAAAAAGCACCACTTCACTCTGCTCTCATCATTTGTAGCCAGTTGCTACCAGAGAAGCCTGTCCTTGTAATTTACAACTTAAGGCAAAATTCAGCCAAAGTTGATTGCTGCTTGAAAGTAAGGTTGACCCAGGGTTTATTCCTGGTCATACAATTTATCTTTGATTTTACTAGAGATCAGTTTATATGTGATTTAATTCAAAGGAAACGGAAGTACAATAGTGATGACATTCAGAAAGCTAAATGAAGCCAGGTGTGCCAGTGCACACCTGTAAATCCCAGCACTGGAGGGCTGAGGCCAGGCGAGTCTCAAGTTCAAGCCAAGCCTGGACAATTTAAGCAAAATCTTGTCTCAAATTTTTTTTTAAAAAAGGACTGGGGATATGGTTTAGTACAAAGGCCCTGGGTTCAAATGCCAGTGCTACAAATAAATAAATAAATAAATAAATAAATAAATAAATAAATAAAATAAAAATTATGTGATTTTTCTTGTTAACTTTTAATAGTCCTGCTCTTAAAAATGGATATGCACCTTTTATCTAGTACAGCACTAGTACTTTGATCCTCAGAGGCATCTGTAAATACATACTTTTATGAAAAGGACAATTTTGTATTCTTCAATGATAATTTTTTAGTTCTTTGGCATATTAAGTGCTGTATAGATGTATATTTTTCTTTTGATAAACATAAAAAGTAGAAATCATTTTTACAATAATTAGACCTAGCCAGATGTGGGGGTACATGCCTGTAATCCTAGCACTCAGAGGCTGAGGCAGGCAGATAGCTGTGAGTTTAAGGCCAGCCTGGGTTATATAGTGAGACCTTGTCTCAAAAACAAAACAAAACTAAAAAAAATAGGCCTAAAACTGAAATTATCCCATGGATCATGGACTACATTGATCTGTTTTTGACCATATGATTATGCAACTGGTCTTTTAACTATATAAATGCTACTTTAGGAGAAGAATGTCCCACCAAATGCATGCGGTCTTCCTACTTGCCTCTTCTGTTACCCACACACTTCCTCAGTTATCTTTTTTTCCAGTCACTGTCAGTAATCAGAATCTAGATGATTGCCTTGATAACCCATTATCCTTTATGAGGTACTAAAAAAGAGTAGGTCACACAAGCCAATGCCCTGCTAGATGACTGCTTGACTTAGTGATTCCTTGCCTTATGTTGCAAGATGCTCTGCTGGATTTGCAGGAGCTCCTCATGGGGCAGCTTACCTATGCATGTCAGCTATTCCACAGCAGCTGGACGCTTTGGAGCAGAATTCTCAATAAATCAGGTGTGGCTATGGTTTTTTTTTCTGAATGAACTGGTGTGATTTTTCCTTTTAAATTAAGGCTGTATATCTATGCATCCTTGCTCACTATTTGACCTTCAAAGAATCTATTATATGAGTAAACAAGTCCAGTCTGTTTATTGATTATTTTGTCTCTTAGAAGCAATGCACTGTTTTATTTCATACATGTGCTGGTATTTTAAAAATTGTCTGTGGAAGAAGCCTTTGTAATCTGGCATGTGGCCTATGGACCAGGCAAGATATGCTGAATTCTTCTAAAGTCCTAATGAACCCTGTGTAATTGGGTCATGACATCTTGGTTTTTTTTTTGTTTCTTGGTTTTGTTTTGTTTTTAACCTCCAGATAAATGGATCTGCTTAACTGTCTTGGTGATAACCCAAGATGTTGAGATGCACAGTTGCTGCAACCCAGGCAGCAGTTTCTAGCGTTAGCTAATTTTTTCTGTTGTGGTCAGTGACTGTCTTTTGATACACATTTGAAGACCTTTTTGCCCCATGGGTTAAACCTGTCTCTAAAATTTGTGTCCAGCAGAAGCATCCACAGTGCCTATGCATACCTGTACCGTTTGGAGCAGTCAGCAGATAGCATTCTTTATGCTTCTGCAGTAACTCTAAGACAGGTTTCGCCATCTGAGTCTTAATGAGTAAGCGACATTCTCAAGATCACACACCTAAGTGGTGGAGCCTGGGTTTGCATGCAGGTTTGACCAGATCTACCTCTTCTGAAAGTACTTCTGATAATTTAGTGTCTGTCATCTGTCCCTCAGCAGTGTACTAATGCTTTTTGTGAGGCCCATGCAGGTGTAGGCACTTAGAAAGTGGTCAAGACATGTTGCTGAGTTGATGATTCCCAGGCCTGAGTTTCAGATCTGGGGATGCAGAGAAACATTACAGAAGAGTGTTGTCCACTGGGCACCTCCTACACCTTCTCTGAAGGCTCCTTCTTTTTCTTGTTCATTTGAATAATGACTTCTCACCTCTTTTGGAAATTAGTAAAATTGTGTGTCAGCGCCCCTTTGAATCTACTTACGTAGCCAACCTTTGTTACTATTGTTGTTTAAAAAAAAACATTAATTGTTGTAATTATGATTCAGTGAATCCCCATTACACAAGGGATTAGTTCCTGGATCTTCTGTGGATATCAAAATCTGCAGATGTTCAGATCCCTTATAGAAAATGGCATCATATTTGCACATAACCAACACATACCCTGTCATCTGCCTTAATATGTCTAGATTATTAATAAATCCTAGTACAATGTAAATGTTCTCTAAATAGTTGCTATTTTGTATTCTTTAGAGAATAATGACAAGAGTCTGTACATGTTAAATACAGACAGTTTTTCTCCAGTCTGCAGTTGGTTGAATCCAGAGAGGTGAAACCTGCAGTGAAAAGACCAACTGTATATCATATTTTTAAGTTTATATAATTGTTTTGAAGCATCTTAGTGGTATGAATATATGAATGTATGTTTGCAGTCACGTTTCTAAAGTGAGATTAAGGGCTTCAAGACTCTGCTGTACATCAAGCTTTGACATAAATGGGTCCACCTCAGGTTCCATCTTTGGGTATTCTTGGAGTACTCATAGTATTCATTTTGTGGCAGATTTACTGTAGAATATTAATGTCAAAAGAGAACCAAAGGATCACTTCATAAAGAACCTATGGATCAGATATTGCTTAAAAACTCTTTTCAGTTTAAACTACCATATGGTACTGGTGTGCTCATATAATAAATGTGTGGTTTGTTCCAGTATTGACAAAACATTTTACTAACTCCCTTTTCCAGGAAAATGATGAATTTATAGTATGTTTTAGAGATTGCTAATTTATTTCATGTTTTCATGAATCTTGAAGAAGGAGGTATTTCCTTTTCTCTTTGCACTCAGGTAAAATTTGTCTTTATTGATTGGGTAACCTTTGCTGTTTATTTAATACCACATATACCACAGATGTACATGGTTGAGGTTTTGAAATTTTGTGACTAAATGTGTAAGTGATAATGTGTACAGAATATTACAGTAGCATGGATGAAAGGTAGGACTGCTCAGTTCTGACTTTGTTAAACTATGAACTTCCTGTGGTTTAATCACCCTGACTTTTTCAGAATAATGGATGGAGGAATGTTATCCTTTGGTTTTTTTCCTGAGATAATAATGCAAGGCTATGTATTGCATTAAACTGTGACCAATAGTTCGTCAGTGTTTTAAAACAAGTCTTTATTTCATGATCAGTTCTAAAAGCTACTCTCTTTCCTCATGAAGACAATATTTAGCATTTGTTTCCTCAGCTTGATGAATTAACATATTAATTATGAATACTTGCTAATAAAATAATATTTTATTGTCTAAGTGTAAGTTGGAGTTTACTTTTTAACCTTTACTACTATGACCAGCTCTCTGGACTCTGTGCTGGCGTGATACCAAATGCTTTTTATGTGATCTCTTTTAATCCTCTCAGTTACAACCAAGAGGTAGGTACCTTTATTGGCACCATTCTACAGATTTAGAAACTGACAGATTTAGTACTGAGAGGTCCTACAGCTAGCTGTGAAAGCCAGGCTGTACAGTTGTGTTTCTAAGCTAGTACTCATAAACAGAGTACTGCAATGGCCTCTCCAAGGAAGGTTCTTATATTTACTACTGTTGAATTTCCAACAGTTAAACAAGTACATTGATAGTTAGGACATTTGTGCAACAGAACAACAAACATTTTGACTGGGAAAAATGGAATTCCAGCTGTTGAGCCTCTTCCTGTGATTTCATTCAGTTTCTGTTTAAGTAACATTATGAACCTCTCTGCTTTTGTTTTCGGTGCATGGTGGCATATGCATCACATACTGATGATACATCTCGTGAGCTGAGTTAATGATCCATCTTCCTGCTCTCCACTCCGAGGTTTTAGACAGTGCTCTGTGACTCCTGGTGTTTTTCATGTGGCATATTTCCATAATGGCTGATCGAGGCTTCATGGCGTGAATCTAAACCTGGAGTCCAGTCAGCCAGTGCATCCTTAAAGAGTGTAGGGAGCACCTTAAAGAGTGCCCCTGTCATGCCTGTGTGTCTAAGAGCTATATGAGAGCCAGCAGCCACTGCGCAGGCTGGGGTGGCACTTGCTGTTTATTCATATCCAGCACCATTTCTTTTCATGAGAAAGCGCGGCCTTGTTGGTAGCAGTCCCTGCATTTCCTTGAGTACTTGTGTGTTAACCCTGTGGGTGTTGCCGTTCCTTTTACCTGCAGCCTCTCGACGTCATTCCAGGTCCACTAGTGCTCTCTCCACTGCTGAATCTGTTGGGCAGTCAGGTGAACAAGTGCTAACTGCATGACTCGGCTTCTTCATCTGTTCTGGCTCCACACTCTGTTAACATTTGTTTTTGTCTGTGTCAGCTAGCGCTTGGCATGTGTGCACCTCATACTTGTTTTCTCCAATGTGCTTTTTTTTTTTTAAGTTGGTGAATGTTTATAGTTCTGTTAATAGGCCATAGATGCTGTATCGCCTGTTTGACAACATCATTTCTCCAATGTTCATATTTATGTCAAAACAAAAAACAGGGAAGAACCTCCTATCAGCCCTTTCTAGGAAAACAACCACCAAGACTAGGTGCCACACAGGGTCCCTGTGGGGAAATGGGGTGGGGATATCATCCAAGAGTCTTTTATCCCCAAAGTCTTTGTTCCCAGGATAGTGTGAAACGTTAACGTTCGTTAGTGTCACGTTCCAATTATTTTGAGGTACTATTTAATTACCAGCACTTCAAATTATAGCTTGTGTAATTTCATGTATATGAAAATACATGTATTACCATAAAAATTTTACAGAAAAGTGAGATTGGGATTCAGGTAATCAAGTCATGCCAAAGGTTAGCCTGTGCAACCTGTGGACCCCAAACCTTCTGCCTCCGTTCTCTTTAACATATCAAAGATCCACTGGCCATAGGGGCAAAAATGGAGCATACAGTAACACATCAGTGTGCCACATTTACCGGGCATCATTTTCATATGCTAGCAGTCCCCAGTGGCTAGTTTCTCAGTTGAGTAAGGCATAATTAATTTATAGACCGTTGATGGTGACAGTGCATACCAATTCACTGAGTCAGTTACTTTCTCCTTTTCTTTCCAAATGAAGCCAGCTATGCATTTTAGCTGTATAGACTATGATTAAACACATCCCCCATAAAGGGAGGGACCACTACGAGGTTACAGTCGTATATATCCATCTGTTGGAGAATTGAGATTTGTAGTAGTATCAGAGCAGTGAAAATGTAGAACAGGTTTTGGTCTGATGAAAACAAAAACTTGTCATTTTGCTGAGATCCAGACAAAAATTTCCCCTGAAGATCTACAATTCAAATTCTGTGTCATATATCAAAGGATCTACAGTTGCTATGTATGGCAAAGCTCTGTGCATCTGGAAAGCACAGAAAAAAAATTGCATTGTTCTTACAAGTTTTAATTTTGTGTCTGAAAATCTAGTATTATCAGTATTATCCCTGGAGTAAGAATTGCTGGCATGAGATCTACTTTTTTTTTAATACTCCATTTTACTTAAGTTTATGCTGGGTAATTTTTAAAATGGCTTATAACTGAATTACTTTCATTCTGTTACTCATAAATTCCCCACTATCTACCCTTTTTTAATGGAAAAAAGACTTGAACAAAGATCATTTATAAAACTATGTACACAATAGATCTCAAATTTACAGTTGTTTCTTATTTTAACTAATAAATACATGTGGTCTTTTGTGGTCTTTTTTTTAGTGCGTGTAGCACATTAAATCACCTTTCAGATGTAATGACTAAGATGACACTTGGAATGATCAAGATATGCATTAAAAAAGGGGATAGTATAACATACAATTTTTGTTTCCTTATAAAAATTCATGACTGTATAACTCTTGACTCACAATATTCAAAATTGTTTTCTGTGGTGGTAGAAGGTATAATGCTTTGAAATAGACATTTCTCTAAAAAGTAAATAACACTTTACTTTTAAGCCAATTTTATAGGTGATGTCTTTCTATCTATTTAAAATTATTAGTGTATGATTTTATAGGAAAGATTATTTCAGGTAAAATAGATACTAGCTTCCCTATCATTCTAAGTGCTTTATTATTAGAATATGCGTAGTGCAGAGATTTTCCTTGTCCAAACAGTATCTTATTTGTTAAACAAGGAAAACACTTTTTATTATAACCTTCTTAAAAGGTTTTTTTATACATTAGAATTTTAATCTAGAAACTTCCTATTTCCAGCCTTTCTTCAGGAAAACTGATCATCTAATTTAATGGGACTTGAATTAAAAAGGGAATCTTCATTTATCGTGAACATTAACAACCTCCAGGATAGTTGTTTGAATTGCTAAAATTTCCCTTAAGTTCTTCGGATTCTTCCCATTTTATTTATCTATATAAAGACTATCATTCAAAAATCCTTTAAAGGGACTCCAGTAAAATCTGTATATCTGAATGATTAATATTATGCAGCAAAGGTACTAGGTATTCTGAGGATTACTAAGTGATTTCACTAAATTTTAAAGTAATTTTTGGTGACATGGACATCAGGATGAACAAGTACCTGAAACTAATTGAACTTAATTGCTAAATATTAAACAGTAGTGACAGTAATCAAAATTTGCAGAGATCACTTTAATACATTTATTTCAAGTTGTTACTTTGTAACTTCAGATGAAGTTAGAATTCATTTATCAAATCATGAAGCTTTCCAATTAGTTTGAACAAACATCAAGGCCACTTTCCTCAAGAAGGAAAGCTAAATAGATTAAAAGGTCCATCTCATAGACCAGCTCCCTTCTATAAGAAGTTCCCACCCCACCCGTCCAAATTTTGTCAGTTCAATACCGTGGGATAGTTTCCACTAAACGAGAGCTTTGTGGCTCAGTAATATTAAATATGAGCAACTTCGGCTCTTCCCTGGTAGGAAAGAAGTTCAGTGCAGTTAAATTGGCTAAGGATTTCTCAGCACCTGTCTGCTTTAGTGGAAGATGCAGAAGCCTTTGTAGAGAATTGAGGAACTGTGAATCCAAGTGACACGTCTTTTGCTTTTGTTTTCTAAGTAGACCGGTTTGGGCTGAGCCAGCCAGGACGAATACCTGGTTCTGTGAATGCCATGCGGGTTCTGAGCACCAGCACAGACCTGGAAGCAGCTGTGGCAGACGCTTTGGTAAGAACACAGTCCGGGCAGGCTGTCTAAATTGTTCACTCATCTTTTTCTCTCTGAACAGGAAGCTACCCCCAAATCAGGGTACTAAATCATCTTCGACACCCTTTAAACTTGTATAAATATTGAATAAATTCAAATTGTTCCTATTTTCTTGTACTTCCACCTCTGCACAAATGTAAGTGAAAATTGGTCTTCCAGGAAATGCAAGGATCAAGTATTCTTGTGCTCCTCAATATCAAGGAGGTTTTGATGACGTTGGTCTTCTCAGATGTCATTGGGCTTTTTTTTTTTCTTTTTGAGTATGATTTTTTTCAGCATGTTCTGCTTTCCATCCTGTTGCTTTTATTGCTTGACAGATTTTGATGGCATAGCCTAATAAACACATGATTATAACATTATCTAATAGAGTTTGAGGTTTCAGATTTATATTTTATTATCTTTGTGGGTCCATATGATTCTGTTTTGTTTTGTTTTTAAATAGATAATCAGTGTTCAAGTAAATTTTCCTAAATTTTAAGGCTTACTCTCTAAGGGTATGAAGCACCAGTGGAACACTGATGTGTTTTTCCATCATTATAATGTAGTATCCAAAGAATAAAAAGTGAGCAAAACTCTAATTTGTGCTTATAGCAAAAGTTTGTTGGCAGAAGTGACTTGTGGTCAAATTGCTCTTTAAAGATGCACTTGATCTGGTATGACATATTCCAGTTTATGTGCGTAGCATTTGAAATAGGTGGTCTTTAGAACAGCCTGATCTCTGCCCTTGCCTTTGCTGTTTTAAAATTTATTCCCTTGTAAGGAAAAAAGTATACAACCAGTGTCCTGCTTTGCGACCCTGGGGTTTTTAATCTCACCATGTTCCATGTGGTCAACATTTTATAATCTGTGGGTGTGGTGATTCCCACTCTCATCCCTTTGTGGCTCTCCCATTTATTCTTACTCAGCTGATGATTCTTTGACAGGTGTCTGTGAGCAAGCAGTTTACTGCTCTCAAAATGCCCTCCTGATAGGCAGACAGCCTGGCCAACTCTGTTACCACCCTTTCTTTTTTATTTTTTTTTTACCACCCTTTCATGTAGGGCTTTTCCTGGCAGGTTCAGCAGTGCAGGGTAATTGCTCTAACCCTGGCTTTAACTTGAGTCAGGAGCTGGAACAGAATTCTCCCAAGCTGTTTCACCTTCCAAGTTGCAGCAGTTAGAATCCGCCTTTATTTATTCAAAGACCCTAGGAAGTGGAGGTCAGTGGGGATGGGAACAGTGAAAGCTGAAGAAACCCTTAGCTACATGGGACTTACAGTTAAGGCAGAGGACTGTGTTTGTTGTTGTTTTTTGTTTTTGTTTTTTAAAAAAACTGCCTAAGGGGCTGTATGCAAAGTTCTACCAAGCAGAACAGAGCCAGAGCTGGAGAGTTGAGCTTTAGCTTCTTTTGTCTTTTGGTTACTTTTCTCTCGTTGCTGGGACAAAATACCTGCACCCAAAATTAAGGAAGGAAAGGTTTATTTCACTTACAGTTTGTGGAGGTTTCAGTCCATACTTGGCAGATTACAAGGCAGAGTGGCACACGGCAGAGGGCTACAGCTCATGGCAGCAGAACACAGCAAAGCAACAAGCACACATAAGGGAGGAAATGGCCAGAAGCACCCTCTTTCTCTCCCTTACATATGCAAACTATCCACCCCAGGGCTGGTGTAGCTGTCACACCCATAATCAATCAAACTCTAAAAGCCTGCTCCATGGTCACATGAGGCTTTGGGGGGACACCCAGACACAAACCATAACAGTCTTGAGCTTTTCTCTGAGCCCCAGTCCCGTAATACTCTTTTGGCCTTGTTACTTTTTGTCCACCCTGTTTGGTCTCTCATATGACCTGTTCCTGAAGCGAAAACACAGGAATGGTACTGAGTCCTTGCCTACAGAATGGTAGCCCCAACAACAGACAGAATGTCTTACAGAAGTAGATAGTAGATCAATGGTGACCTTAGAGATGTGCTTTGTGGGTATGGGGAGAGTTTTAGCAAAGAATTATAGCAAACTCAGAAAGTCTTAGGAGAGGAATAGGAGGGTTAGGAAATGCCATTTTGAATGCAATCTGACTTACTATTATCCACTTGATATGAAACGCTTGCTGACCTGTGTTTTTGGTTTGCTAAAAGATGTTTTGCTGTACACTTTTGTTGCCAGAACAGTCCCAACATATGCTTCTGACATAATTCTCTATGCTTTTTCCCCATCCTTCAATATTTTCCTGCCTACAGCTGTTAGGAGACGCCAGGAGCAAGGTACTAGTGCTTTAACTTTTGTTTAAAACTTTGTTTTTTTCTGTTGCAAGTATATTTCTTTTAGAATCTAGCAGAAACAGCCCAAAATGTAGTAAAGTGTAGGACTTCTGGTCTGAGTTACAATGCTGTTGAATCTATGGATGCTTTTCATTAGTGATGGAGTCAGTCACCTTTCACATGTGTTTTTGTATTTATTTTGAATGTCAAGTTTTGTTCCTCTTCTGAGTATTTCATTTTACTAACTCAACCTATGCCTATTATGTCATCATTTTTTCAGGATTGAATTCATTGACATTTTTCTTATTTTAGGACTAGTCTGTATGTAAGTGGGATGTGACCATATATTGTATCATCCAAACAAAAATACTTTTGAGAGAGAAAAACAGGATGTTACTGATAATTATGTGGAACAATAGACAGCATAAGAGTCCTGAGCAAATTGGGATTCATAATCATTCGTGTAATTAAACAATTACATTTGTTGGCCAGGCATGGTGATACACACCTGTCATCCCACCAGTGATACACACCTGTCATCCCACCACTCAGGATTACTATGAGTTTAAGGGCAGTTTGGGTTACATAGTGAATTCAAGACCAGTCTAATCTACATAGTGAAACCCTATCTCCAAAAAATTTTTTTTTAATTTATAAGATTTAAGCTAGTCACTTTTAGAAAAATTTGTATTTAAAAATTACATCAATTTTACATAGCTACTGTTATATCTCTTATGGTTTAATATAGTTTTATATGTGGGATATAAGTGAATGAAACAGGTATTCATGTTGAGCTACAACCCGTAGGCCTTTTTATTTTAAAAGTGTCTCACTAAGTCTCCAGCTTGTGTATGCAAGCCTTGAACTTGCGATCTTCCTGCCTTAACTTGCTGGAGTGCTGGGGTTACAGATGTGCTCCACCATGCCTGGATCAATTTCAGGCTTTCTTAAGGGAATATGAATATGCAAGCAAGTGTACCCATGCCCATGCTCGTGGTTTATTGCTTTTAACTGCAAAAGGGCAAAGGGTGCACCTCCCTGCTGTGTGTCAGGTGCTTAGCTGAGTTATTTAAGACAGAATTTCATTGAACCCTCACCACAGGCCTGTGGGATCCGAATAATTACTACCCTCTGAAAAATGAGGAAACTGAAGCAGAAAGCTTCAGAGTCTTTCTGAAGTCATGCAGCTGATCCGCATGGCACCAGAACTGTGACCCAGTCTGTCCTACAGAAAGACCCCCATGCTGTGTCACAGGCCTTCTTCTTTTCCCCACCGAGGAGTGTGGTGCTTATAACCTATCTTGCCTACTTGAAGACTGCTTTTCTATTTTTATTTCCCTATCCTGTAAGCGCAGGAAAAGTGTATGTCTCTGTGTCTTTTTACATGGATTCACCTCTTTGTTGTTTCTATTTGGTATGACTCACTGCCATTTCACCTTCCATTTCTTCTTCATTCATCCCACCCCCATTGGATCCATCAGAAGAAGCCTGTGCGGAGGAGATACGAGCCATATGGGATGTATTCTGATGACGATGCCAACAGTGATGCCTCAAGTGTCTGCTCTGAGCGCTCCTATGGCTCCAGGAATGGTGGCATTCCCCATTATCTGCGGCAGACTGAGGATGTCGCCGAAGTTCTCAACCACTGTGCAAGTTCAAACTGGTCCGAAAGGAAAGAAGGGCTTCTGGGCCTGCAGAACTTACTGAAGAGCCAAAGAACACTGAGGTGAGGACAAGAGACTGAGATTGTGAGCCACATTTGAATCCCCTGTTCCATTCATCAGGGGCTTGAAGGGATTCCTTGTCATTTATGGAGTTCTTACCAAGTTCCACTTGCTAGGGCAAGCACTAAGGGTGCTAGCAACTGCGTCACAGTGCTGGCCAGTCAGGAACTGTAGAATTTGTTAGGTTTGTAAAACATTCAGTTTCCATAAGGTTCACATTTGTCCATCAGATATGTTACTTGAGAAATTTTGGGAAAGTTTCTAACTAAAGTAAAGAATAAAAATGCTGCAAGTTTGTATGGTCCATTCCTCTTAAGGGTTTAGTAAAAATGGTACCAGCCTCAGTATAAAATTTTTAAAAACATACGTGTTTATGTGGCTTATAAGTATGCAGAGTAAACATAATAAAATAGAGCACTCCAAAATAGTAACATTATCTTTAGAATTATTTTTTACTTTTCTCTGTTTCTATATGTCATAAATGTTAGAAAATAAGCATGTATTGCATACACCAAAAGAAGTTCACATCACATCCCATCAAATCTAAGGTGCTGTTAACACGCCATTGTTTTATATCTTCCTTAAGAAATGCTGCTTATTAAGCATGATGATATTAATGTCATTGATTACAAGATGAACCTCAGTAGCAAAGATGTTAAAACAAGAAAAAAGAAATACAAGTAGTAATTGAGAAATAGCAGTGTAGACTCCATGAAATACACTATATTATGACATCTAGGTCATTTTTTAAAGAGAAAAAAATAAAAACAGTGATACAGAATTTCAAAACATGATATTAAAAATAAGTTGTGAGACTGGATACATGTGGCCCCGGCTTGAGGTCCCTCCTAGATTGACGTGACTAGGTGAATGGTGGCGGGTGAACAGCTGTGCTCCATGTTTGGTCTTCAGTTCCATGTCCCTGTCCCATGTTACTTGAAGACAGTAGGAGAAATCCAGGCATCCCTGACAACCTCTAGTGATCTCTCAAAAACAAAACAAGGATGACTTGTCTTGATCATTCTTCAAGAATCTGTTTCATCCTGCTGGTCCCACTTTCTGGATTCTAAGTGTTTGCCGCTTTCTAGACATTATGAAGTCAATAACGTGTAGAAATCTTTTGATTAATACTAGTCTCATCAAGTTGTACTGTAGCAGTGTTGAAGGACCACTGGGTCAAATGCTTCATCTACAGGAGGAAAGGGATTACTCGGGTGATTTGAGGAAGAGCACATCCTTCTTTCCATCCTCAGAGTAAAAAGGCACTCGGGGCCACAGTGGTCACCTTGGTTTTACTTTGTCCCTGACACAGTAATAGGTATGAAATGTTATCGTCCCCAGTTCTCTCAGCAACAGTACGACTACCTGACTGATAAAGCAGCTACATCTTCAAGTGGAGGCTGGGAGATACCATGGTACTTTGTTTATAGCAGAATTGAGATGAAGGTTCCAGGTCTTTCTGACCCCAAACACGTGTTTTTTCTAGTTTAGTCCATTGCTGAGATGAGGTGAAAGGGATTTAACTCATGTTTTATCACTTCCAGATGTGCAAGCTTGACCAGATCTCTCTGTCTTGGAATTCCTGTTTCCTCATTTTAAAATGACAGCAAATGTATGGTTTTATAGTTAATTTCATCATAAATTCATTATGGCAATTCATTTTTCAAGAAACTCTTTCTTCTGTAAATAAAGATTAAGGAAAGTTTGTGCAACTGGCTGAAACAAAAGGATTTTTAAAAGCAAAGCTATAACCCATTGAAGTGGTGATATGTTTAAATTTAAAGTCATTTATTTCTGTTTTATTTCATCTAGTCGAGTAGAATTGAAGAGATTGTGTGAGATCTTCACCCGAATGTTTGCTGACCCTCATAGCAAGGTAAGTCTGGAATCACGTCTTCCCTGTATTCCTGTCTGCATGTTTGTGTGAGCTGTATAATATACTATCCAAGAATGAGTGACAATTCGCGTTACTGCAGTTTTAGCCTTACAAATTTTACATCTGTTTCAGCAATAACGTTACGTCTTTCAAAAAGTTTTTGGGAATTCATATGTTTTAGTTCTTGGGAATTCAAATGTTTTTTAAAATGTGCTTCAAATTATCATGGAGAGAGAATCAAACGTCATTCATTCAACAAATGTTTTTTGCATGCCTTGTGTTAGCCAAACAATCGGGTAGTTCTAGAGTTAAGATCTATAATGCATTTTTGAAGTTAGAGTAGTGAAGAAAATATATACCTAATTATTTTTGAATCCTGTGTAGAGCTTGCTGTCACAGAACAAGATAGAAACATGAAAGTATTTATTTAATGGGTTTATTATAAAATAAGATTGTTATTTCTCCAAATAGAAGAGAATTTTGCTGTTCACAAGCACTTGCTGGATGGTGATCATTTAGCTAATGTCTCTCTCTACCTCCTAAAGCCAAAGGAAGCACCAAGTTAGAGGACTTACCTTTTTTACATGAGTCCTGCAGTGGAAGAAATACCCATGAGTGCAGGACAAGGTCCTTTCTAGCGATAGTGAGGAAGGAGGGCCTCTTCACAAATGTTACATAGATTTTCATTGCCTAACCATTGTTTGGGAAAAAAGCCTTTAAAGGCTATTAGATGCATTTAGGAGAAGAAAATGAAGAGAAGAAGATGAAGGAAAAGTTAAAGTTGGATAAAGGATAAAAAAAGTATAGAAATTGATAGAACCTCAAATCAGCAGAGGCAAATCTTAAATGCTGACATTCAGGATTAGCCGTGTTAGACTACTGTTCTTTAATAAACATAATCTCTTCCAAGTTCTGTTGAGAGAAGAAACCTGTAATGGCCAGAGAGTCCAGCCAGTTATTAATCATCTTCCTTTTCTATCCTTGCTTCCTTATAAGAATTGTCCCTGAAGTAGCAAACATCCATCCTGGTCTGTTCACACATCCGTGCACCCATCCATTCATCCACCCACCCACTCACCCAATCAGTCATTCAACATTTACTGAGTACCTGCCATGAGCTAAGGATACAGAAAATAAGACAGAGTCCCTGCCTTTTGAGTCACTCACAAGATAGTAGGGAATGAATGCATGGTGGCTGTCCATCCCCATCACCCCTGCACAGATCTCACTGTATTGGTCTCAAAGCATGTCTTAAAATTTCTACTAAGACTCTCTCAGACAGGATAACATTAACAATATTAATAAATTCCAAAAAAGATGGAGTTAAAGGCCACATAGTTACCCAAAGTTACAGTCAAGATTTATCTTAACATAATGTTAAAAACAATAAGATTTAAAGCACAAGTATAGTATGATTTGTAAGCATTATACCATAAGGGATATTTAGATGGTTTTGGACATTGATGAAATTTCTGTTACCTGTTACCTCTAGATTGCTGATTCAGAAGCAGAATGTGAGGATAAAGAAGGAAATTTGTTTCCATCAGAAGGCTCTTGTCCAGTGAGTTTGGAGGTCTCAGTTTAGTTAATACTTGCTAGCTGCTTGTGAGCTAAGTCAGGAACCCTGCAGCCAGGGCTCACTGGCTTTTTCCTGAGCTGTCTCACCAGAGACCTCTCAGCGTGAGCAGTTACCTGTGGTTGTCCCAGTAGAGGAAATTCATTAAGAAGGAAGGGAATCCACTGATACTTATCACTCTGAAATTTGTTCAGAGACATTTTATTGTGTACTATTTCATCTTAAATAGCAGCAGTAATTACACACCAGCATGAGAATTATGTGAATTGTCAGCATCTTTTATCATAATCTTTTATTACTTCATAATATTAGAAATAGGCATGTATCAAAAAGCTAACTCAGGAAAGGCAATAGCTGTGCAATAGTGAGTAGGATCTTCCTTATTTTGCGTCCTATAATAGTATTTTTTGAACATGAGATGAGAAAAAGCAGTATGGAAGAATTAGGAAAATTAAGAGTCTATCTCTCTGTCTCTGCGTCTTTCCCTCTCTGTCTCTCTGTTTCTCTGTCTTTCTCTGTGTGTCTGCCTGTGTGCCTTCCTCTCTCTCTCTCTCTATCTCTCTCCCTCTCCCTCTCTCCCTCTCCCTCTCCCTCTCTCTCTCCCCTCTCCCTCTCCCTCTCCCTCTCCCTCTCCCTCTCCCCCCCCCTTCCCCACTTCTCCCTCTCCCTCTCCCTCTCCCTCTCCCTCTCCCCCCCCCTCCAGGATTAAGTCAGAAAAGTTAATTTCTCTCTACTGACCTTCACAGGCTTATATTGAGGGAGGAGAGAATATTTTATCAGTTTGTAGCTTTTTCAGGATTTTTGGAGAAACTGCATGAAAATGATATTCATACCTTGTGGACTAACATGGAATTTGTTTTGTTGCATGGCCTGGGTTGCGGTGGAATTCACAACAGAGAGTAAGTGCCAACCCTTTTCCTTTCTCTGTTTTTCACAACACATTTGCCTTCTGTGACATGAATGATTGTTGATGGTGTGCACTTAAGTGATAAGAGTCTGGGTGGAGCAAGCATGGGTGTTTTTAATGTTTTCTGAACTACGGAGGAGACTGAATTAAATATGTGATGTGTTTGGTTTTCTGTTGCACCCAGGTGTTCAGTATGTTTTTGGAGACACTTGTGGATTTTATCATAATTCATAAGGATGATTTGCAAGACTGGCTTTTTGTTCTTCTCACACAATTACTAAAGAAAATGGGAGCGGATTTACTTGGATCTGTGCAAGCAAAAGTTCAGAAGGCTCTAGATGTCACAAGGTAAGTGGTTATGGGCTCAACCACTTTGATGTTGCAAGATTTTTGTTTCTGCTTTCTTGCCATTTGTTCAGTTACTCATGGCCACCCACTCCAGTTTCTCTTTTGATCACATACATTCCCTTGTGGACTTATTTATCAGCATGTCCCACCAGTGCAGCAGATGAAATACCTGTCTTCCTTGAATTGGCATTATGTTTGTGAATTCCTAAGACAAATATAGAGACATATGTGAAGCTTTGGAAATTGATTCTCTGTGGCACTATGGCTATGGATTCTGCTCATACATTTTCTGTCCCGTCTGGCTTACTTGATTAACAGTAGCACATGCTGCCCTGCTATTACTCCCATGCATGCCACTCATACATGGCTCTGGTTGCTGTGTAGGCATTTCTTCTTTAACTCACTTATACTAGCAGGTTCTTGCCTTTTTTTTTTTTTTTTTTTGGCTTGTGGGGCAAGGATTGGTCTCTGACTCTGTTAAGGGTGACTGCTGTAGAAATCTTATCCAAATATATTTTCTTTTGATTTTTAACAAATGCAAAGTAACATAACTAATTTATAATAAGGCTTTCAGACTCCATCCTCCCTTTGGAGCATTAGGGTTAGTAGAATTGGAGAGCGTTACTGTGCACCAGGGGACAATGGGCTTGTGGAAGTGTGGCCATGAATTGACTAGGAACTGTACTAATGCAGCTGATACTTATAAATGAGTACCGTAGACAGAAGGAGGATTGCTGTTAGGCTAGCAAGCTGTAGCCACTTATGGCCTTATTGGAATATGGGGCTGTTGCTATGAGAGTTTCAAGAAAAGGTCAGAAACTGGAATTGAGGAATACATTTGCAGATTTTTAAAAATTTTTTTTACTCTGTCTTAGTTACTTTTCTCATTGCTGAGACAAAATGCCCAACACCCAAAGTTAAAGGAGGAAAGTTTCATTTCAGCTCTCAGTTGGTAGTAGTTTCAGTCCATAATCAGCCAGTTCCAAGCAGGGTGGCGTGGCAGAGGGGTATTGTGGAGGAGAAACAGTACACAGTGACACAGGGCAGGCAGAAAGCAGCAAAGCAGTGGGAGCAGCAGGAGCAGCAACAAGCCACAAGGCAGAGACTTCTCTGTATTACCCCTTCCAGGCTGCCCACCTTTTGGGTGGTGCCATCCACAACCAGGTTGGGCCTTCTCATTGTCCACAGCCAGAGCTATGCTTAACCAGTCAGTGAACTAATTTAGTAATCATGCACCTTTAATCCCAGCATTGCACAGTTTAATCCCAGCATCACACACCCCAGAAATAGCCCACTCTGAAAAGCCCCATCTATGACTGCATGAGGTTTTGGAGAGACATCTCGATACAAGCCATAACCCTCTCTAAAGGCCAAATAATATATGTGAGCCAGATTTAAGTCATTTAATTTGGGCAAATTAATGACATTTCAGATTTTTAGGAATGGTAGGGAGTAAGATTATACTCCTTAACTGTGATTAAGGAATATAGATCTGACATCCTATTAATTTTTCTAGTTCTTTTTTTTTTTTTTTTAAAAGTTTCATAGATTTGGTCCAAGTCTCTAAGGCATTTTTTCTTTTTCTTTTTTTTTTTTCCTAGTAGCTGAGATGTGTAGCTGCACTCAGGCTTTGCTAGACTTAGTCATGGGTTACATGGGGAGGCTTTTGGTGATGGTTGAGAGGGGCTCCACAGGTTCTCAAGCTTACTGCTAATGTACCTCAGTTTCCTTGCTTCTTGCTGTGCCTAACAACAGAGCACACACCATTTACTGAACTGTATTCTCCACCCACCCTTTGCTACAGACACAAGAGGAATGTTTTGTGTGTGGTGTGTTGGCCTAGTCACTTACAGTGTGTACACCCAAGTGTACTGTATTTCCAGAAGTAGTCATCAGAGCTCCCAGGGTACTGTAGCAGAAAAGAATGCCATTGGATCAGGTTTACTTTTTGTTGGTAATTCTAATGATAACTCTGGTACCTAATATGTATGACATTATAAAATTTTGTTTTTATTGTATTGCTTCTTTGAATTTTTGCATCAGTACTTTGATAATAGCTATTATTTGCTTCATTTTATAGATTTTAGCCTACATCCATATTTATTTTACTTCTGTAAATTAAGAATAATCTCTTAAGAGACTGCAAAGAAAGTAATATACTCAGTCTCAAATGTAACAGATACTTGGGTTGTGTTATTTTTCCTTTTAATGTAGAAGTTACATCAACACTGTCCACAACAGGGTTCCATTATGCAGTTTTGAGCTAGTGCTAATAATGCTGCACTTTAAAGGAGAAAGCACTGACTTTCTTTGGTAAGGAGACCCTCAGGAACACTTGATTGAGTCAGAGATGTGCAGTGACTGTGAGAAGGGGGATCAGTCATAGACAAGAAATGTAGCAAGAGAAGAGACTCGCTGACCCAGGCTTCTATGTATGAGCTGTAGCTGGGTGGAGAATTTCCCATTGTGGATATGACATGGGCATTCTTCCGCAGTGACTATACAAAAGCGAATCGTGCACAGTAACCAGGACAAGGAGGCCATACAGTCAGCTTACATGGAGTCAGCTATAAGTAAGCCCAGTGGGGAGGTAAAAGTAATAGAATCAGAAGTATTTTATGTATGGAGTAGTGACAAAAGTAGCTGCGGGGAGAAGCCCAAGAGGAATCTCGGCCTTGTTTTCTTAAGATTACTGCTTAATCTTTATTTTTAAGGTAGCTACTCAAAGTAACTTTAGTATGTGTTTTGGGAGACGTTTTTCTAAATTGTCTACATAACTATGTATGTATATAGTATTTATTAAAAATGAAAATGACTTTTAAAAACTGAGCAGGCTTTCCCTATATTAATCTGCAACAGTATGTTTTTATTATATAATTTTACATTCTTTTTTGTAATAGATTTATTTAAAGCAAGCACTTCTCTTTTTCGTGCAATCTAGGGACTCTTTCCCATTCGATCAACAATTTAATATTTTGATGAGATTTATTGTGGATCAAACTCAGACTCCAAACCTAAAGGTCAGTAGATATTTGTCATTGTAATTCAACTCCTCCAACTGAAAGTTGCTTGAAATTTACCTTTTAAAAATACATGACTAATGTTTAACTATTAGGAATTAAGCTAATTAGGAATTAAGCTTTCCTGTCTTGCTCTTTGTGGACATATTCCCATTTCTCTTAGTGCCTAAAGAGAAGAATTACTGGTTCACTGGGTAGACGTGTGTGTAACTTTTTAAGAAATTTACAAAATGGGGGGCTAGGGATTTAGCTCAGTGGCACAGCGCCTGCCTGGCAAGCGCTAGGTCGTGAGTTTGGTTCCTGGTACCAGTGTAAAAAAAAAAAAAAAAGAAATTTACAAAAATGGTTTTACCATACTATATTCCTGACAGCAGTGAATAAGATCTTCAATTATTCTCTCTCTTCACCAGTTTTTGAACATTGCTTGTCTTTTGCACAGTATTTAAATTAGAAAGACAATCTGATATGTTGAGATTGTTATCTTATTGAAATATTTCTTTAATTTTAACATTTTCTAAGGTGGAGATCATACTTACAATAACAGGGTCCCTGCTCATTGTCTGTTCTTTGATCATTAACTTCTGTTGGGGTTACAGATGCACCTAATAAATTGTAATCCTCCTCTCCTGGGATCAAAACCAATTGAAAAGTTGGAGAAGTTGCGGTAGAACACAACTGTGATTATTGACAATGCTACCTGGTGGGAGGCAGCTTAGAATATGGGTTAACAGAGTGACAGTTGGACCTGTCTCCTCTGTATTATTCGGACCACCCTCCCCACGAGGACCTTGCAGCTTAGATGAGATGTACAGTGTTGCTCTGTGTGGAAACATAAATCGAAAACAGGAGTTTTTCCCCACAGTGATGTTTACTTTTCTCTAGTCACCAGTTAAATATTCTGTTCATTCTGGAAAGCATGCTTGCAGTCCTCTTTCTTGGGAGGCTGGGGTAGGAAGATTATAAGCTTGAGGTCAGCTTAGGCAACCCAGTGAGACTGTCTTTTAAAAAAAAAAAGAGGCAGAATTCTATTCAAAGACTTATCAAGTGTATTTAATGTTTATAACTATTGGGTCTTTCAGGTCAAAGTTGCAATTCTGAAGTACATCGAGTCTTTGGCCAGGCAGATGGATCCAACTGATTTTGTAAACTCAAGTGAGACAAGGCTTGCTGTTTCTAGAATCATAACATGGACAACAGAACCAAAGAGTTCAGACGTGAGAAAGGTATGTCCAAGAGAACTAAAGCATACTTATGGACTATTCCTAAGCATATGTTTTTTAAAAATTCACTTAAAAACTTGCAGAACACCCTAGCCATTTATTTTTCTGTAGAAACCAAGCTTTGCTGTTGGCATTAATCCTTCTCTTTCCTTCTCTGCCTATTTCTAATCTTAGAATGAAAACCTGATAGGTCCAATTTTCTTGGACATTTCTCTTACAGATTTTGTAATATGAAAGCACCAGTAGTTTAGTGTCTATTACGAGAATGCTACATTAGTTTATAACATGTGATTTGAGGATGGAATTGCATCTGAGGCTAGCTGGATATAGGATGCCTGATTGTAAAAAGTATTTGAAAAGTTTGATAAGCTATAACAGATTCTTGACTTTATGAAGAGCAGAAGTACTAATTGTGTGCCGTACTTAGAACATTCTTTGATTTGGAAAGTAGAATTTGGTTGGAGTAGAATTCAGATTTTTGAGGTACCAGATACCAAGGCATTATTATTATTATTATTATTTTTTTTCTGGTTCCCGGAATCAAACTCATGACCTTGCACTTGCCAGGCAGGCGCTGTGCCACTGAGCTAAATCCCCAGCTCCCCAAGGGATTATTTTTATAGTTATTTTATTGGCTCAAGGAAAATACTTGCTGCTTTCTTCAAAAATGGAATAATGAGAGGCACTTAACACAATGGAGTATAACCTGTTACTTCTGTTGTTGGGTAATAGTCTGCTTCACAGAAATGTTACGAGTTTTAATTAATACATGTAAAATGTTTAATCCGTCCCTGACACACTAGAGGCCTACCACTGGCAGGAGTTACCGGGTCTCTGGGGCCATTATTCTCATTCTCTTCCTGTCAGTGTAACAGCCTACACTTGGATTTCTCATGTAGCTGTAGTTGATTTTTACTTTGCCTTTTATACTTTCAAAGCCAGATTTCTCAGTTCTGCCTTCAGACCAGAAGTACTCAGTGTTGGTTATATGAGTATAATCAGGAGCTTGGCATTGTTTTCTCCTGTACTGTAGTATTTCCGGAGCCATCCCCAGTTGTTTGGCCTTGGGGCAGTTCGAAAATCTGAGTCTGGGCAAGGACAAAGGAAAGGTGATCCCAGGCACTAGTTAGCAAAGCTGATGCAGTTCCAAGTGCAAATAAATGCTGGGCTCCCTCTCTGCCCGCTTCCTTTGTCTCTCTTCCCGCTCTTCTCTCTTTCTGTGGTGGCTGTGTGCCTCCTAGCCCTACTCAGCATTCAAAGAGGAGAACCAAATGGTCAAAAGATTTTTCTGGAAGGATCCATTTAATTCTCACTTATGTTGCATAGTAATAAATGTTGTCCAATGTCAAAGGAACAAGGGCAAATCTTTTTAAATCACTTAAAGTTATTATTTTAATATAAACTAATAGTTTTGATCCATGATCCTTTCATAAAGTATCTGAGCAATTAGCAAAAGAAATTCCATTGGGAACTTTCCACCAATAAGCCAGTTTTGGGGAGATATAAGGGGAAGTAATTAGATGATTTTGTTTGGTTTAAAAGTCAGAAATACATGAACCTGTTATAATTTTCAAAATCACAGGATGAACCAAAAAAAAACCCAAAAGGTTTAATTAAAATTTAAGTCACTAGTTTCTGTATTTAGGTGTAGACATGTGCAAGCAAAATGTATGTCATACTCAGCTTTCCATCCTGTAATGAAATGCCTTTCACAGGCTGTTTATGAAGAGGGAGTTTATTTAGCTCACGTTTTGGAGGAGCAACACAGGCTATCTCTCTCCTCTGCCTCACGTCATCGTGCAGGCACATGTGTGGAAGAGCTTAAACCACAAAACAGGAAGTCATTGAGAGAGTAGCATCCCATAGTCCCTTCCAAAGCATGCCTCAGTGACCTAAGGACCTCCACGTGGCCCATCTCTTAAATGTCTGCCACCCCCAAATCATGCCAGTGTGGAGACCAAACCTTTAATCATGGTGGGTGGTTGGAGGATACTCAAATCATAGCAGCACCTATGTGTCTATGTCTGTGCTTTTGTAATGAAATTTTACTCAGGTATTTGCTCCCATGGACTGAAGTGTGTTTTAGATCCCACATTACCATCATTGGGACCTGTTTGATCCCAATTTTCACTTTTGATCATACTGCCCACTTTCTGAGGACATACACATGAGAAAATTTGAACTAGGACTTAGCGTTCCGACTTCGCTAACGATATCACAGGACTTTCTTTCCTTGAGCTGTTTAGTTGGAGATACCAAAAAACTCAGCTTGCTTTAATACTAACTGAAGCCAAATATGATGAGGAAATTAAATTTATTGCCGGAGATCACATGGTTAATTCACTGTTGAGATCTACAAAACGTATGTTCAGTTACTTTAGATTCTGTGGTGTTATTCACAAAGTTTGTCTCCACTGGCACCTTGCTCCCGATGCTTCCCCTTACCGCTCCCCCTTCCAGTTGTGCAAGCTTCTTAACTTTTCAACCCCAGGTTCTGGTACAGTAGTCCTGAACTTCAGAGGAATTTGTGAAGCTCTAGCTCAGTAGTTCTCAGTCCTAGCTGCACCTAAAATCACATTAGATGCCTAGACTCCACTTCCATGGTTGAGCCTGATCCTTGTACTGTTTCTAATTGAGGTTCCCTCCATCTTGGCTGATTTTTTAGTGCACAGAGTAAAAGTCTGTTGTTTTAAACTATTAATCTAGGATTGAACCTCAAAATATAAAACTGTAGGTGTAATTTTGGCCTGGTTGCAATGAACTTTCTTGCTGCACAACCTAGCTCTCATATCTTCAGGGTATAGTCTGGCCCCACTGTTCCTGGTACCTTCCACACCTCCCTACCCCATACCTAGAGTTATATGCTTCCTAGTTACCCCGATAGTCCTCCTTCAGGCTGGCTGACTGGACACTTGCCTAGTGTACTCACTGCACACTGACTTGAACATGGGAAGCTTCCCAGAGAGTAAAATGTATCCTACATCATGAAAAGGATGAGATTTGCAAAAGTGATGAAGGAGAGGAGCAGTACTCCATGTTGAAAGATTGTCTGGGAGCAGTAAGTAGACTAGTGTGCCTAAAGCAGAAAGTTTTGAGAAGCTGAGTGTCAGGAGACTGTTTAGCTCATCCTCTGTGCTCAACAGTAAGTTCAGTACCTGTGGGAACATAGAAACTATTATAGTTTGGAACTAGAATGTCCCACAAAGGCCCATGTGTTAAAAACTTGGTCCCCAGCTTGGCACTGTTGGGTAGTGAGAAGACCTAGGGGAAGAAAGTTAGGACAAGGGGGTAAGGGGCTCTTGGATGGGATATTGGGACCCTGCCTGTTCTATCTTTCTTTACTTCCTGGCTATCATTCATTGAACAGGGCACCTCCCCCGACATTCCCACCGTGAAATACTGTGCCATCATGAGCCCAGAGCAATGCGGCCAAGTGGCAGTGGGCTGAACTTAGAAAGTGTGAGCCAGAATAAATCTTCCATTCTTGTGAGTCATGACAGGTGTTTCTGTCACCTTGATACAAAGCTGATTAACACAGTAGGAATCTAATAAAATATTACTCAATAAGAGGGAAAAGATCTCATTTCAAATGACATTTTGAAGCCATCATTTTAAAACCTCTATTGTCTTGAAACTTCTCCCCTTTTTGACTCCTACATTAGTTTTCTGTTATATCACAGCTTACAACAAACCTAACGCATATTTTGGCCTGCCAGTTTCTGTGGGTTAGGAGTCTGCATGTGGTCTCCATGTCCTCTGCTCAGGGTCTCACCAGGCTGAAACCAAGTTGTTCTGAGGTCAGTGATTTCACTGGGGGCTCTATTCTTGACTGAGTTCAATTTCTCCCACTTTCAGGCCTGAAGTGCTTGCTTTCTTGCTGTCAGCCAGGACCATTTGCAGCTTATAGAGTTTGCTCACGAGGAAGTTTGCCGTTTCAAAGCCAGCAGGGAGGAATATTTGAAGAAATAATGGCCAGGTTTCCCAAGTTTGATGCAAACATTAATCTTCATCTCTAAGTAGCTCAACTCGGCATAAGAGGGGGAGGAAGAACAGTCCATGCCTAGATACATTGCCTCTGCCTACTAAAAGCTAGAGAGAATTCTGAAAGCAGCTGGAGGGCAGCAAGTTACCATGCCCAAGGCATCCTCTAAAGATTAATGACAGGTTTCTCATTGGAAGCCTTGGGTGTCAGAAAGAAATGGGATGTCATTCAAAGTGCTGGAAGGGAGAAAAGTTGTCAGCCATGAATTCACTATTCAGCAAAAAACATCTTTAAAAAGAAAAGAAAACTGAAAAATCGGCAGGAGAATGTCTCACTTTGAATGTCTCCAACCTTTTTAGCCTTTCCTGATCAAGTCAGGCACACCCAGCATACTCTCTCTCCCCTTTGATTAACTCAAAGTCAGCCAATTAGGGACTTTAACTATATCTGCAAAGCCCCTCCTGCCACATAACAGTGAGAGGCATATCTGTTATAATCACAAATCCTGCTTACTGTAGGAGAGGGGATTATGAAGGGTGTACTGTATACACATTTGTGCCTATCAGGGCTTCGGTATCTTTTGGTGGCAGGAATCTTCCATAGTTATTTGGTAATTCCTTGGCTCTTACTTAAGTAGGGGGATTTTCACTGCTCTGTGCAAATTGTAGTGTAGTTCAGCTTACTTAGCAGATGCATCTCTGCATTCTGGGCATCCTCTAGATTTTTATTTATCATTTAAGACTTTCACTTGTTTAGTTCTCTGTTGTCAGGACTGACTGGTAAAGCCTTGTTATTTGATTCAAACATAGATTCTTCTGCTTCATAATTACTCAGTCACATACTATACCTTAGGGCACTACATTTTAGTCCTTCTTGGAGGTGGATTCACAGTTACTTAAATGCCTTGTTTTAAGGTGGCATGTACCAGACATTTGTAAATATGGTTGCTGTCGTAAGTGATATGGCTGCCTAATACCAAGAATATAATAGGCATTTGAAGTATTGTCTGAATGGATATAGGGCCTAAGTCAATTAAAATACATAGAAATTGTGATGTAATTTATATCAGTCTGCTCTTCAATCTGATATTTTAAAACTTCTAAAAGTATAACTAGTATCATTCTAATTTGATGAATGAATGCACTAAAGTTAAATGTCTATTTTGAACAGTACTATAAGGCTATTTATTAATGGTAATATGAGGTTTATTTTCAGTATTTAACAATACTGTGGAGTTACCTTTTAACTAGAAATCTTTATCCTAAAATCTATACAGTACATCCTTATGGACCTATCTCCAAAGGAAGTTAATTTTTTGCAAATAATATCTGCAGTGTTGTAGCTGTGCATCGTGGCTAACACTTGGGAGGCTGAGACAGGAGGATCGTTGTGAGTTCAAGACCAGGCTGGGCTACAAAGTGAGCTCAAGGCCAGCCTGAACTGCATAGTGAGACCCAGTCTCAAAAAGACAGAACAAACAAACAAACAAACAAACCTGTAGACAACATATCATTACACTGTTTATTTTCTAAATACTAGAAGAAAACCAGCCTGAAATCTATGCAGTAAACTACCTATATGGACTCATCTCTGGGAATATAAGTTTTATGCAAGTGACAGTTGAATTTGCAGACAGCACAGTTCATCCTTCAGATCCCTTTTGTAGAGGTGTTCTTGAAACACTTTAAACTGATGTAAGTTGATACAACTCAGATTCACTGACTTAAGCATTTTTAGTAATTTTTTGTTACCTTCTTAGCTCAGTACTTTGAGATGTTTCACACTGTAGAGGTGAAAAGTATTTTGTATTTTTTAAATGATGTTTTATAAACTGAAACACAAACCTGTGACCAGTGAGGCATGCTTATAAGACTGAGACAGGTTTGGATTCATTTTTTTAAGGGAGGGAGTTGTGTGAGTAAACCATACGGACGTCTGTTCAAGTTTTCTTGATGTGTGATGTTTGACTTAAGGTAATAGGATTTATTACCCATAGAAAGAAAGTGGATTCTACTGTTTGCCCTCCTTTGAACTTCTGTCTCTGTTGTGTGACCAAGTCATTTAATCTCCACGTTTGTGTTTGTTATCTGTAAAGTAGGAATAAAACTACTTGCCCCAGGTAGTATTAGGAGGATTACAGTACAGTGTATCAAAACATAAATAAGTAAGAATTAATAAGCCGTTGCAGCTTCTCCTGTTGTCACAGGGGTTTTTTTGTTACTATCATTGCTTATGGAACAAATGAAGTACTAGATTTTTGTCGGCATTTAGATGGAAGCCATGTGATCTGTCAAAGGAAATTCAGTAACGATAGAAATTTTAATTGTATGCTTATATTTTAGGATTCAAAATGCCTTTATGTTTGCTTATCTTATATTTTGGTACCTTTTTCGGTAGCTTGGCAGGAATCTTCCATAGTTATTTAATAATTCCTTAAAATGTTATTTTAAGAAATGTGGGAATGACGGCATGGCAAAGAAACCTAGGACATAAAAAGATGCTGTTGGCTAGAGCAGGGAGTGCCCTTAAAAAGGTGAAATGTCTACAAAACTTTGTAAAAAATCTCAAACCTAGGGGCAGTGTGGTCTAAACTAAAAGCTAAGTGATTTATCACTAAATAAGATTTGAATCTCAACTATGACTGCAGTCCCTTACAAGGCACATCTTGGCCTCTGATCATCTAGAGCAAGAATATTCTTGCTTCCAGGGAGGGCTCTAATGATTGGGTAAAGGACCTGATGATTGAGTGTTCTGGAGCTTTCATTCCTACCTTTTGATTTTATATATGAAGCCACATACTCTTGCAGCTAACAGACAGCCTTGGCTAAGCACTCGCTGCTTTCTCTGACCCAGTCCTCCCCTCTCCTGTTGCCAGTCCCCGCGTCAGCGTAGTCGAGTAGGTGAAGATATCCCCACTAGGTCCGCTTCTACCTGCTCTGGGCCTGGAGAAGGAAACTTGGAAGAAAATTGTAAACAGGTAGATTGGAAACTGTCTACTAATTTCAAACAACATACCTCACTGTTTGCACTTTGGATTATTAATACCAGTCACCCTTGGGAAGACACCAGCAAGAATTTGAAAAGACCTGGAATTTCTATAATATTGTATGAGCATGAGTGTGTCCTGGTGTCTGTGTTGGTGTTATGATATGTTTTACAATTGTCCACCTTCTAGTGGAAGAGTCATGCTGAGTATAGACTTCTACCATATTTTCATGGAAAAGTGAAAAAGATTCAAAATGAGAACTATCTGAAGGTTCCAAAATACCTTCTCTTTGGTGATTCTGTGAGGCACTTTTAATGACAGCCTCTAAATGGAACAGTAAAACTAGGTTAGTAAGTTAGAAAACTCTTTGTTTTGCCTCCTTAATTAACATCAAGACTGAAGCATTTGTCAAAGCTAAAACATCCTGCTTGCTGGGAAGAATTTCTTTGTGCTGAAAGGTTTGCAATATTCAAAGCTATTGCTGGCCCTACGAGTTCTTGTCAGACAGTACCACTGACATTTGGAGAACCTTTTATTCTACTCTCCCACTCTTAAATTCTTTTGGGGGTAAAATTAATTTCCTTTTGAAGTGATCCAGTTGCCATTTGACCTTTAACTTTGTTCCTTAGAAAAAAGTCAGCAGCACTCTGAAGTTCTGGCTGCCTGATGGCACTGCCTGGGTGCAGACAGCAGCACAAGGTGCAGGCAGGACAGTGGTTTATTCTTTGTTTGAGTCATTAGTGAACATAACATGTGCCCCAGGCTTTTCTGAACTGCATCTTTCCAAACAGCTTCATATTAGTGATTCTGTTAATGAGATCATGCTGGTGATAATAAGTACAACCCAGCTTTCTTCTTTGATCAGATTCCAGTTTTTGATTTCTTATTAACTAATACAGTCTTAGATAAGATGTTTTAGAACCATAATCATCTCATTCCTTATAAGATTCAATGTAAACTCCTTTAAGAACATAATTAAATGAAACTTTCTATTTCTGGAAGCTGCATCTCATTAGGAGAATATTTTACTTTGAAAGCAGCTTTACACTAAAGAGTGAACTTGGCAAACTCTATAAAATTACTTACGCTTTCTATTTTGGAAAATGTAAAAACAAATCATATTTATATGTGTAAAATACACACACACACACACACACACACACACACACACACACACCTGTCCACCTAGTTACAGATTCAAAATTCCATGTGGTTTTGATTCTTTTTTCTAAGAATCGAACGTTGGGATTTTTTTTTTTTAGCAAAGGCAGTTGAGTACACTTTCCTCTCCCCAGGGGATGTATGTCATTTAATTATGTACTCATGAATTTGCACCATTTCCAGGCCTACTGTTTTGTAGTGCTCCTGTTCCTGAAAGATTCTACTGATTTGTTTATAATTTGCTTCATGAAAAACCTCAGGTTAGTTTGCAGCATTAGGTAACATCGTGCTGACAATAAGTATGGTCTCTTAAAGACAGTGGAACAGTACACATAAAAGTATATGATTTAAGAATGCAGTGATACATTTTATAATTTTTGAATATCAACCCACAGACCTAAGTGCATATTCTTTCTTATTACATTGACAACATGGATTTTTTTCCTGCTAAAATTCTAGTCTTCTCCTTTCTTTCTCCTTGTAGTACAACTTTTTCTGCATGTGTTTTTTTTCTAATATCTAATGATTTTTTAAAAATGCATAGGTTTCTTTGCATGGTTTTTGGAATATGTTCTATTATATGTTTATACAAAATATGTTAATGCTAATAGTGCATTAAATTGGTTGTGAAATAGAGTTCTTCAGATGATTAATTTGAAATGTTTCAATAATAAAACAGAAAAATATATTTTAGTGCAATCAGTGATAGTGCTTTTACCTGTGTGATAAAAGTATGCTGGCCACTTGTGATTTAACTTGGGTAGAAAGGCTATTACTGACTATATTTGGAGATCAAGGAAAAAATAACATGCTTTGGCCCAGTGCTTTGCTTAATATAATACTTTTGAAATGTTAAAGTCATTTTTAATTCCCTAAAGAACATTATTGTACAGATACTTTTCAATTTGGGTCTTTGGATTTCTTTTTTCCTTCTCCAGGCACTATTTGTTCTACTAGGCCTAGAATTGATTTTAATATTGTAAAAGCATTGAGATGTTTTCTGATATTTATTTCCAAAGAAATAGTCAGCAAGCACATTTTAATGTAATATGCCATGTCATGGAAAAAAACATTTCTAGTAATTACTGCAATCTTAAAAATTAGTCTGAATAGATTATGCTTTCAGTAAAAATGAAAAAGAAATTATTGTATTCACACAAACAGTTTTTTTTAATGTCTTTACCTTTCTCTTAACTCTTAGAAATTAAGAAGAAATACCAATTGGTATTTACTAAAATTTTCTTTTGGCTTAGTTCTTATAAGTCAAAATCATTATACAGTAATTAGTTCCTCCGGCATTGCCTTTTAGCACAGATTGCCTGCTCCTAAGTCAGTGCCATAGGAAGCACATTGCCTTCTGGAGAGCCTTGTCTCATTTGGCTCCCCTTGCAGCTAATTGCTTTTTCCACCTGCTGCCGCCCTTACACGTGCTCCTGCAGTGTGTTGTGTCAGTAAGGAAAAGAGAACAGAAGGGGAAGTTTTTAATTTATACCCTCTGTGTCCAGTTTGCTTCCCAAAAGTCTCTCTTCTTGGTTCTTTGGTGTAAAACTAGGAGGGTGCCATAAAAGTTGGGGAATATACTTAAACTCTTAATTCTTTTAAGTAGTTTTGAGGAGTGAGGTTGAGGTAAAGAGGTATCTCAAGAGCTTGAGTAGGAGCTGCTTTCCAGGCTGCACTGGGAAACCTGTCCAGGTCTGACTTCTTAGAGTGGCGACAATTTTAAGCTTTTTATAGTTTTTTTATTTACCAACCTATCAAGTTCCTCCTGCCAGACAACAAGGGGAAAAGTTACAGGAATATATTAATGTGCTGTGGAAATTGAAGACCACAGCATTAAAATGGAGCCAGATTGATTTTTGAGAATGAAGTTAGACTATTTGTGGCTCTTGGTATTTTCCCCAGATTTTACTTACTAAAAAAGTTTTCTTTTAAAACAACCTTCATAAACATTTTGACCAGAATGTGCTGTTGTACATCACATGAGTTAATCATGGTTCTCTTTTCTAGGCAGCACAGATTGTGCTAATCTCTCTGTTTGAATTGAACACTCCTGAATTTACTATGTTACTTGGTGCCTTGCCAAAAACATTTCAGGATGGTGCCACCAAACTCCTGCATAACCACCTCAAGAACTCTAGTAACACCAGTGTGGTGAGTGCTCCAGGTCACAAGTCAAGCTCTGTGCTGGTGGTGACCTCTGTGTGTCCCTTGTTTAGACTCAGGTAATAGGCCACCCAGTTTCCGTGTTACCAGTTAGTAGACTGGAAGTATCTCAGGAGTCAGGAGCTATCTTACCCTGACAGTGTCCCCATGGATGAATGAGTCTGATATTTTTATATGGCCTTTTTTGTATACTAGGTTGTTCAGTGAGTTAAATTTTTACCAACATTTTGTCATTATTCACTCATCATTGAGTTCATCAATACTCTAAATATGCAAATACTCAATTATGTCTGACATTATAGCACAGCTAACAGTACTCATTCAGCTCTAGGAATGTCTGGGTGACTGTTGTCCACATTTGGTTTACATGCTCTTAAGATGGACCTTATGATTCTGAGGAGGGAGGAGTAAAAAGCCATTGTGGGCGGAATCTACCCATCTGCTTACATGTGGGACAGAAGATCCAGGGGAGAGCAGATTGTATTCTGTAGAAAACTCTTAAATAATGGGGCTTCCTCTGCCTTTCCCCCAGGGATCTCCAAGCAATACGATTGGCCGGACGCCCTCGCGACACCCCAGCAGCAGGACTAGCCCTCTGACCTCACCTACCAACTGTTCCCATGGTGGTCTGTCTCCTAGGTAAGCTCTCTTCCACAGCAGTGAAGAAACTGAACCTCCCCGGTGTGCAGCCTGTTTCTAGATCTTTGGACTCAGCATACTACCAATAAGGAATATGAGCTCTAGTCCTCACTCCAGTTATAACTGTAACTTTGGGCAAAAGAGTTGAGTTGTGTGATAAAGTGGAGCGGTTTATGCTTAGTTTCCTCTGTGCTTCTTCTAGTTCTAAACACTTTCTAGTATCTTCTAAGTTTCGAAATGAGAAGTCACATTTTGTCATAAAATCCAGTGAAAGAACTCATTATTTGTTCTCCCAGGAATGGGAGAACCTGAAGGTATTTGTTTAAATCATCTGCTAAACCCTTCATAGTCTGCACCAAGTCCTGAGTAATTTTCCAACCAACTGGCCATTCCAGGTATCTTACGTTTGACACAGAATCCTGCTCTGGAGGTCTATGATTTAGAATGTCAGAATTAAGTTAGATCAGACTCCTGTTGGGACCATGCAACATTGTCCTTAGAGAATCTGGACAATAACCTCAGAAGAGAAAATGCTAGCCAGCCATGGTGGCATCCGCCTGTAATCCCAGCACTTGGGAGGCTGATGCAATAGTGTGGCTGAGTTTAAGGGTGGCCTGGGCTACATAGCATGACCCTACCTCAAAAAAAGAAGAAAATGCTTTGTCTCAGGTGACTCTTCTGGGAGTGGAGTCGCTCCCAGTCCCATTCTAGAGTAGTGGCTGGGCAGGCCAGAATTTTCGCAAGGCTGTGTTTTGTCTACAAGGTTTCCAGATCTTTGGACTTACTAACAGTGACAACCAGGAGATTTTTGTCCTGCGGGTTGCTGACACCAAACTTTTTAAGTGAAATGAAAATATTACCAAAAAACCATATTCCCTTGAAGTCTTTACCTCTTCCTCAGGAAGACAGCAAAACATAAGTGCTTTTAAATTTAGATTTTTTTTTTTTTTGTCTTTTTGAGACAGGGTCTTGGTGTGCAGTTCAGGCTGGTCTTGAGCTCACTTTGTAGATCAGGCTGGTCTCGAACTTGCAAACATCCTCCTGCCTCAGCCTCCCAAGTACAGGGGTTACAGGCGTGCGCCACCATGCCTGGCCCAAATTTAGATTTTTAAATAATCTGGAGTCTCACTCCTTCCTTACCGCCGAAGTCCTGTTAGGTTCCTTAGTTATCCTGGATGTATTTTGGAATGTACCAAACCTATATTTTATATTTTTCTCTTAGTGAAACAAAATATATCTGTAGTATTTTATTGTTCCTGTTGCCTTGTGTAAGGAACAGATGTCCCTCACCCCATGAGTATAGTGAAGTATGATGCTCTGTGTCTAGATTTGGTCTGTGTTATCATGACTTCAGCAGGCTCTTATAAGTAGAAATTGAGACCAAAAATCAGTGAAACTGGGTCTGACTATTCCCACAGGTGAATAGGGTTTGGCCAACTTTTTTTTAAAATGCTAGAGTCTATATTTAAAATACATGGTTTGTCTTAAATGACCAGGATCCAGTGTTGGTCACAAAGTTTTATGGAAAACTTATATTTTCTAGAGCTTGTTGCCTTTATCTATATGTCATTTTCTGCAATATTAACTGGGAAATTGATTCTTCCATACACAGCTCATGCATCTTTTAGTTATTGCATTGGCTAGCACATTTTTTTTAGGTAATAAGCAAAAAGTATTTCATTCTGTGTGCTAATAATCTAGGGTAAAAAATCGGGGGGCTGCTAGCAGATTCTGTCCATCAAAGAACTGGCTAGAAATTAATCTTCATAGATCTCCAAATCATTAAAAATTTTAATTTATTTTTCCAGGTCACCATTCCTTCTTAATTAGCCTCATTTTAATTATTACTCTTAGGATTACAGATCAGTAGAAGAAATGAAAAGATTTACTTTCAGTATTAAAATGTCCAAGTGTGACCTACATATTTTCTTATGGACAAATTCTTCTTTAGGAGATTATTTCATTATGTAGGTTCTTTCTTTTAAAAAAATGTCCATATTCAGGCTGAATAACCTTAGTGAATTTTAACTCAATAAGAAAAATGATTTTTCACACAAGAAAACCTATCCAGTAGTGGGGAAAACTGCCGCACATTTTCACATCACTGACAGTAGATAGGCTACATACTTCCTAACAGGAAAATTATGAGAGAAACGAATTCTTATGCTCAACTGGGGAATTGACATTGCCACATTCTAAAGAGATGAAGAGTCTGCCATACACAATCTCAGCAGTTTTTCTGAGTATTTCTCTTGAGACATGATCATGCAATAATAGCGTTTTATTTTTAAGAAGAAACACGATTACCAATGACTTGTTTTTAAACTAATTTTGAGTATCAAAATGAATAAGGTTGTTTTGTTTTTGTCCAAGTGTTCTCTTGATCATGGTGATAATAAGGAATTTTTCCCAAATGGCAATGAAATCTAATTTGATAGATATTTTTTAAAAATCAATAATGAGAAAGTCACTTTATCATCAATACAATAGTTAAAAATGTCAGCTTGACAACCTATTAATCATTATCTCTGTGTGAGAGAAAAATGACTGCCTATTACCAACTAACAAATAAGTACTACTTAGTATATGGATAGGAGGTTGAGTATATATTTATATTGTAGCCAATTTTACCCAATACTTTTAAGGTAAATGAGAAACAGAGTTATGGCCAATTTTAGAAATTATCTGAAGTTCATTTCCATTGAGAAAACAGATTATCTTAGGGTCTTTGCAGTCTGCCTTACATTCTTGGCAAACATATAATGTTTGAATGGCACTGCATAGCTTACCAGTGGGTCCCCTGGCAACAGAAAGTAGTTTTAGGTGGACTTTACATTCCTTCCATCAGAAAGCCAGCTGTGGTAGCACACACTTGTAAGCCCAGCCCTCAGGAGGCTGAGGCGGGAGAATCACCACAAGTTCAAGTTCAACCTGGGACTGTGTAGTAGGGTCAAAGGCAGCCTGGAATACATAGCGAGACCCCATCTCTGGAAAAACAAAAACAAAATTCTCCCATCAGGAAATCCACAGTGTGCAGAATCACAGCAGGGGTTAATGAAGAACCACAGTCAGCTGTGGGTGACTGCTTGTTCCTCACCCGTCAGCAGATCTCCAGCTTACAGTGTCGCTGCAGGATTCTTGAGCCCCCACCCTAGCCCAGTGCATGACAGGAGAAGGTCTTCAGGCCATCCATGCTGCAAAGACTCCTTGTGTTATTTCCTTACAAAGTGGTGGTGTCGCAGTGCTGAGGACAGGGAGGAGCAGCACGCAGAGGCACTGCTCTTAGAATTCCCCTGGCACTGCAGGGCCATTCCATAGGAGCTACTGCAGCCATTTCAGTTCCTGCGTCTCAATCTCTTCTATCCTTTTGAACATAACAGTGTTAGAGTTTTCTATCCTGGCCCCTGTGTGCCTGGGTCAGCTAGTGAGATTTGTGAGGTGAGGACAAACACGCACATGCCCAGGTGAATGTTAGTGTTCATATCAGCTGCTGTAAGTAAAGGAATAGATTTTTGGCCCCTCCTCCAAGCAGGCCAGCGGATACTTGGAGACTCGCTGCTCCAGCCTAGCAGGGGCGCTGCTGTTCTTGCGGAAGGTTGCTTGCCTCTGAACACTGCCTCCTTCGGACCCAGCTCAGAGAGCACCCCACCCCGCACCGGAGTCCTCTGGTCCCTGCACCTGCCTTTCTGCTGCAGTCCCCCTCTTCCCTCTAAGTCGAGGCCCCACTGCCTTCTCTTAGAACGACTGATGAACTCACTGAAACAGGACACGCAGGCTTCTGGTATGCAGGTGCTTACAACATCCTTCCTGACACAGGCAGGCGGGCAGACAGACATACTCACAGGTGTACACACACCCATCCCTTCACATGCACACGCACGCACACAGTGCTCACCTCTAGACACTCTGGCAATCCCACATGATTTTAAGTGGTAAACGCAGCCCATGGTTGAGAGAGGAAAGAATGAAGCCATCTCACTGAGGACCAAACTATAAAATGAAATGTGTTCTTTTTCTCTGTGTGGTGAAGTGCTAATTTTGCTCCGGTTAATTTTGATAGAACTTTGTCAAGGACAGAGGAGACTCGAAGACACTTAGCGCACAGCGCATCCTCCTCCCCTCCCCTTTGCCTGCTGTGTTTCTGTCTCTGATTTTCCTCTTCTGATCACTGCAGTCGGTTGTGGGGTTGGAGTGCCGATGGGTTATCGAAGCACCCACCTCCCTTTTCTCAGCCTAACTCCATTCCCACCGCTCCCTCCCACAAGACTCTCAGGCGCTCTTACTCTCCCAGGTAACAAGCTACCTGTCACCCTTGTCTGAGTTGTCACAATATTATTATATTTCCAAGGTCGTCTCAGGTCTCTGGGAAAGCCTCTCAGCTCCTCCAGTACGATCCCTGACTCAGCTTAGCCTTGAACGAGGAGAGCCTTGGTGAGAAGTGTGAGCCATGCTTAATCTTGGCTGAATCTCTTGAGCCCAGCTGCTGCCATGTCACAGGAACAAGGACCCCGTCCTCCCCTGACCAGACTCTTCACTGTCTGCTCTTGTGGACCTTTGACCCAGTACAGCGCTGAGCCTCCACAAGGAGCTCACCCACTCTGAGGACATGAGAGGCAGCAGTGGGAGCGGTCTCCTCAGCGTGCTTCTCAGGTGCAGAGACATTCCACTGAGGGGCAGGTGACACCCATGCTGTCCCAAATGCCCACATTGCTGTCAACCCTGCTGTTGCTACATGGGTGACTTCCTTCCTCACATACTGTCACGAGGCAGTAGTCTGAGCATACAGGTTGGACAGGAAGCGAAAGAGGTAGGAACACGGTTGCACTTCAGACAGATGCCCCACCTCCAGCAGGAGAGCTGTTTCCTCCCAAGCCCCTGCTTTTGGTGCTGCATGAGGCTTACTGACTGTGACAGTGTTAGCATCCCCAGATTTAGATCCTGCAGTCCATGTGGGCTTACAGGTACCTGTTTAGGCTCTCCTGGCAAGGGGCGGGGGTCAGGGTCCTGTAATTACATGAGCAGAGCACAAGGCAGTCTAGCTATCCTTTACTTTCTAAGAGGATTTCATGTTCTCTGATAAGATAAGGTCCAAAAAAGGAATAGTCTTTTACTTTGAAAATGCTTCATAGATAGCTTTTGCACTTAAGATTTGCATTCCTACTTTTGTATCCTAGGGAAGCTGAATACACTAAGTAAATCAGCAGAAAACTTTAACATTTTTCGTACAGCTCTGAAAGTTACTTCCAAAGCACACAGAACTCTGGTGAATGTTTCTGGGTACACAAGATTAGGGCAAGCAGATAAGAATGCTGCTGTCTCTAATGTTAACAAAGCATGGCAGGAGTTTTTTAGTGTCGTCATCCCTGTCCCCCCCAGCGGTACAGAGGACCGAACCCCAGGCCTTTACACTGAGCTACATCTCTAGCCCTTTTGTATTTTTTACTTGGTTACAAGGTCTTACTAAGTCACTGAGTTGGCAAGCTCAAACTTACAATCCTCTTGCCTCAGTTTTCGGAGTGCTAGGATTACATGCGTGTACCACCATGCCCAGCACTGCTTACTTGTTTTAAGGTTAAACCTCAGTTTACAGATGAGTTTACTGACTATATATCTCCAGGTGTATGTATTGCCTTTCCTGACTTGACACACACCAAACCTCACCCCTCCAATCTTCCCACCTGGTCATATGCAAACCCTCCAGAGGACATCAAATTTCCAGAATCCTCTTTCACATCACGTAGAGTGACACTTATTGATCTAACTCATTAGTGGATAATACTTCATACATACAGCTCTGCTGAGCAGCAGAGGGAGAGAGTTGATGGGAGACTTTTTCATTGAGGAAGCTAGGAGGGAATCTGTGTTCATTTCTGTTTTCTACCAAAACACTTGATTTCATAACAACACTTGCCCTACTCCATACCCAGTGTCTTTTCACTGCAGAATGAAAGGAGAGCCTCAGAATGCAGTTTTCCCCTCCTCAGTCTCTTCTTGGGCCCACCTACCATGCTGTCCTCTGCAGAGCAGATCCACAGAGCTGAACTGGGCTGCAGTGCTGAGTGACCCCTGACCTTAGGTCAGTGACTGTTGACTGATTGAGTAACTTTTCCTAATCTAAGGAAGCCCTCTGGGGTCTAATCAGAGTGTTTACAGGTAATCAGAACCTGGCCTTTACCCCAAAGGATTATGTCTTGAGATTGTCCAGAGCTGAAACAGGACAGACTGTGGCGTAGGAGGTAGGTGGAGGGTCGCCTAACAGAGCCTCCTCCCAGTCAGCTGCTGAGTCCCTCCCCCTGCGCCCTGTGTGTCACTCCTCAGGACGCAGGATGGACTATGTGGCCCACTCCCTGGTGAGGATCTTTAGAGTCTTTCCCTATAAAGTGAGGGCTCGTAGGTATTGCTTTGAAAAAAAGATAGACCAAGCCAGAATTTAGAAACAGCAAAGATAATAACTGCCCATTACCTGTTAGGAAAGCAGTTATGTTTCTTACCTGGAGCTCATAATTTCTCCTTCATACCAAGCAGATACTTCAAAGCTCACACTCACAATCCTACAAGGAGGCAACTCTGGTTTTCCTACATGCACATGCTGTTCTTGATCAGGAAGCTGGGATTGGTTTATCCATTGAAACTGAGAAGGAAAAACATTCACAGGCAGAATCCTTTATTTTACTTTTGAAAGAGGCTATTGTAATGGTAAAGTTGATTGAACTGAAATGAAGTATTTTTAGAAAGTTCAGGCTGAGAATCATGAGATGAATTATCTGAAAGTCAACATTCTCTGAAGCGACACATGGAAAATAATATTGTGACATCCCTTAACTGAACGTTCTGCTAGACTGCCTCTCATCCACCCATCATTCTTTTAGTTCTTTGGTTTTGTTTTTTCTTTTGCATGGGCTATGCTGTTAATTTTAGTTGTTGTGATTCAAAGTATTTTGAGGCATTCTTTTTTTTTACATCTTTTTTGTTTGAGTCATACTGCTCAGTCTTTATATAGAAAAAGAGTATACTGGCCAGATGTATAAATGCCTTCGTCCCAACATAGGCTGCTATTGCTGTGTTCCTAGGAGAGGGGGACAGGGAGCACCTCTTCTCCCCAGCCATGCTTTCTGTGCATCCAGGGGGTAGCCTTGTGACCTGACAGGGGGTTGAAATCTTGAATGCTGTTCAAGCTTGTTATTCCACCTCCTCTCAGTATGTACATGGTATTTCAGCAGCGCATGTACTCGAAGTTCACATTTCTTTTTGTTTGGTGCCAGAGCCAGTCTTTGAGTTGGCATATGTTTTTGTGAACTCTCCAAATGTAAGTGCCGTGTGTACTTTCTTCCATTCATCAGGAAAGGATGATTCTGTCTGGGCCAGTTTTGCAATCTTAGGCAAAGAGCTTCTCTCTCTAAGAGTGAGTTCAGGTCTTTGGCACCTGCAGAACTGAGCCAGCCTTAGAAGATACTGGGATCATTGTCCCCTCCACCAAGTAGAGATCTGGCACTCCACATAACACCTCTCCAGATCATCTGCCGAAACCCTTTCTTTTTTTGAAGGTAAGGGGGTGGGTTTAGTAAATATTAGTTGTTTTGAAGTTGCAGCAAACTTGCCTCTTGCGCAGTGCGCAGGCCTTATTTGGTGCCGTTAGGAAGAGCTCCTGGCAGTGGGTGCCTAGTCCTTCAATTACTACTCCTGTGAGGAGCAAAGAGTTTGCTTTTCTTCAGTCCTTAATACTGCTGAACGCTTACCTGCACACAGCCAGTGATTCTTTGAGTGTCCCTAGCAATCCTCTGTACAGTTCAGGACTGTCTGCACGTTACATTAGGCTAACTCAGCTGATCTTTTCTTGAATACTTTCTTGAAACAAATGACATTTAAACCTAGTTACATTTTTTGTTCTTAGTTGACTGCTACATCATGCTTTGCTTCCTTTCTTCTGGTATCCATCCCATGCATTTCTTTTATATTCTCAGTGAGGGACAGTGGTGGTTTTTATTCTCAGGATTATTGTCTGTTTTGGTGCACTTTTTAGACATCTGAAGGGTACTGGTTGACAAATCACATTATGGATGCCAAAAGGATTTTTAACGTAGTTGCTTTATTTTGCGTTTTGCTTAATATCTCAAAGGACAGCACCCGACATCTCTTTTCCAGGAGGGACAAATATTTCTTGCCCGTAGAAGTGTTTCTAGTTGTCCATCCAAGAATGCTGCTCTCTTTATAAGATCTACTTTTATAAAACTCCAAATGGAAGCATCTAGAAGAGTTCAGTATTCACAAGAAACTCCTATTTGAATACTGTGAGACTCTCAGGAGTCCCCAGGGTGGATCCGCCCTTGAATCACAGGATTGTTTTGGTTTCATATTTTAAAATACAGTCTTAGTTTTCTGGATTAGATCAGGGCACGCATATCCTAGCTTTATGAAGTTGTTTGCTTTGCTCCTCAGAAATTTGTTGGTAATGCAAGTTTTATTTCTTAAGTGCCTGTTTCTCTTAATTTAGGTTTGTACATTTGAGACCAGTAACAACCAAGTACTTTTTTCCATCTTTGGGATAAGAAAATTATTTTTCCACTTTCATTACCTCATGCATTCAGTCACCAACTGTCACACTTTTGAGTTTTTACGTTCTCGTGGTTATTGTTGTTTCCCACTGGTTCTTGAGTGCTGGTATAAAATGTTTTGGGCCAGATTTGACTAAGAAGATGTGTAATTGTTCACTGGTGATAATCTTAAAAAAAAAAAAATGCTCCTTTTCATTCCAAATCACCTAAAAAAAACCCAAAAGTATAATTACATCTCATTCTGTACTAGTGACATATGCTAATACCCTGATTTTATGCGTATACTTCAACTTAAGAAATAAACATTTTTGATCTTTAGCATGCTGGACTATGATACAGAGAACCTAAACTCTGAAGAAATATATAGTTCTCTACGTGGAGTTACAGAAGCCATTGAAAAGTTTAGTTTCCGAAGCCAGGAAGATCTGAATGAGCCAATTAAACGAGATGGCAAAAAGGACTTTGATATTGTAAGTATCCTCAGGTACTAAAGAACTAGAGATCAATTAATCATAGTTACGGAGCTTCTAAATGCTGATCACAGTGGTGATGGAGGCTCATCGTTATCTTTGTCCTATTGTTAGAACAGTATTATTTTTAGAGGCCCAAGGACATTTTTTACAAAATTTCAGGAGTAATTATTCACTTGTTTTCATTTATCTTGGGTGTGTTTTTGTTCTTGTGATGTGATAAAAATGGTGAGCCTGTGCCAGACACCATTTAGGCTCCCTGAGATCTCCAGTCTTGTGGGAAAGGCAGGTACCTGTGCACAGGATGGCCGTGAGGGGTGTGGTTGGGGCTCACACCCACGGGCCCTGCAGCCAGCTTTGGTGCTCAGGAAGAATGAGCTGTGGAGATGATACTGCCCTTGAGCAGCAACCTGAGTGAAGGTCAAGAGTCTGTCAAATGAAAATCTCTGGCCCTCTTAATATTTCTGAGCATCAGAAAGGGCGAAAAAAGTATGTTGAAAGTCTCAGAAGGTTACTGACCCTGTCCTGTGCTCCAGGTCTCTCGGGATGGAGGAGCTGCATCCCCAGCCACTGAGGGCCGGGGCAGCAATGAAGTGGAAGGAGGCAGGACTGCCCTGGACAACAAGACCTCTCTCCTCAACACCCAACCCCCACGCGCCTTCCCAGGGCCACGAGCACGTGACTATAACCCGTACCCCTACTCAGACACCATCAACACCTACGACAAGACAGCCCTGAAAGAGGCCATGTTTGATGATGACATGGAACAGCTTCGGGATGGTTTGTGTCTTTTTGGCTATCCAGCAGGGCCTTTGGCATGCTTCCCTCCGGGGAGACCAGCTTTGACAAAGCTGGTTCAACAGAAATGCTAGGTCTGTTCTGAGTAGCCATTTGTTCAAAAACTCCTGTGGAGTCCCCGCTGGATGCTTAAGATGAGAGACCCACAGAAATGATAGTTTAGGCACTTGCTATGCTCTGTAAGCCTGCAGTCTGTTTATGGGGGCAGGAGAGAAGGTCTCCAAAGACCCTGGCCTGAGTGGTGGGAGTTGACAGTGCAGGCAGGGAGCAGGGGGTCCTAGCACAGCATTCTGACCAGCTATCCCTGGGCTGTGCCACGCTGTCTTCAGTACCATAGCTGGGAGGCCCTACCCATGCCTGGTGTTGAGCTGTCATACATACATTATCATGGAGATAAATGAGGGTTGCTTCCATTTTATAGGTTAAGAAACTAAGGATCAGAAAGGTTAAGTTACTTGTCCAAAATATACCATGGATAGTACAGAATGGAACTAGAGTGAATTTTCTTCTGATTCTGTGTTAAGACTAGTGTCCAGGACATAGGAGTGCAGCTCAGTGATAGAGCACATATTTAGCAAGCGCCAGGCCCTGGATTCAAGCCCCCGCACCAAAACAGTAAAATATACTATCAGTTATTAAGTAACCAGTAAGTATATATTGGTTTGATGAGTAAACAAATATTTTTATCTGGAACTTAATTTTTTCTGTTCCACCTTCCTGTATTTACTTATTTTACCTTCATAGTGCTTTTTAAAATTACATATCTTTTGTTTTGAAGGCTGGTTTGTTTTTGAGGCTTGAATTATGCTAGAAACCGCAATTAGAACTCTAAACAGTTACATTCACTCAGTGCCTTCTGTACATCATGAAGTGTGTGGGGTGCTAGGCGAGGAGGAAAGTGAGGTGCAGTCCCTAGTTCCAGATTGCTCAAGGCCTACTGGGTAACAGGCTCATAATAACCACCCATGTGCGAGAGGAGGGCTGTGCGAGAGACAAACACCAGATTCAGGGCCACAGAGGAAGAAGGAGACCAGATAGTCCAGTTGGCCACAGCGGAAGTTGCCTGGGGCTTGCAAATGTATACTCTCATGGCTATGAGTGGCTCACAGCTGGTGGGTAGCAGCTCCGTGCACACCCCCGTGTCTCTTGCTTTCTGGGCAAAGTAGACTAGTTTTTTTATTGCTTATAGAAATGGTACATCTTTTGCCTATCGGTTATGGATCTTGATTAATTAAGGTTGAATAGAGATCTGTATGTCAGTTATTATTTATCCACCAACTGGCACTAAAAGGCTAAAAGAGAAAGGTAATGTGGCAAAATGACATGGTTTCTTAACAATTCAGACTTCCTTGTGTGTTTGCTCCCTAATCTCAGAAGCTAAGAAATATGCAAATACATGCTGAAGTAGATCCTAATGATTTGGTTTTTTTCATACTCACTATGTGAAGTCAAATATGCACAGTTAAAACCCCATAAACAAATGTGGGAAGAAAGAGGATGTGCCCTTCTGCCGTACAAACATAGTCCAAGTCACAGTAGCTGTGCTCAGTGATCTGGGACCAGTGCCACCATCTTCAAATTGACAGTGTCTCAATAGTCCAGGCACTCTTTTTGCAGGAAGGTAGTAGTGGTACTGGGGATTGAATTCAGGGGCTTCACACTGAGCTCTTTTCCACAGCCCATTTTTTTATTTTGAGGAAAAGTCCTGCTAAGTTGTCTAGGCTGGGCTTGAACCCAAGATTCTTCTGCCTCAGCCTCCCAGAGTGCTGGGTGGGATTACAGGCATGTGCCACCATGCCCAGCTGGTCCAGACACCTTGATTGGTGTTTGTCCACTCTGCCCTTTCCTGAGCTTTGGGCATTCAAGAATGGAATTGGTACTCAAAGAGGTGGTGTTAGGGGAGCCTTGAGCATGTGAACGTGCTGGAGTAAGTCTGATACTTACCAGAATTTCCTGATGGAGGGCCTGACTCGGGGCTCCGACTGGGACAGTTTGGCAAGATGCTCGGGAAAAGGTGTGGGGAGGGTGCCTGCATTTTCCCGGTGTGTGGAATAGAAGGGAAGAGATGGGCAGGAAGGATGTGGGCACAGAATACTGGCACTGGACAGCTGGTGTCGCCCTCCGTCCTCAGTTAATGCAGTGGGGAGATCTGCCAGGGCTATGCTGAGAGAGGCCAGCTGCAGTGCAGGGCTGGCGGGGGGAGGTTGCAGGGAGGGGCTGCAGTCAGCATTCCCTGTGAGCTGACATCTGTCCTCTCTGTCTCAACAGTGCCCATTGACCATTCTGACCTGGTGGCGGACCTGCTGAAAGAACTGTCCAACCACAACGAGCGGGTGGAGGAGCGGAAGGGTGCCCTGCTGGAGCTGCTCAAAATCACACGGGAGGACAGCCTGGGCGTCTGGGAGGAGCACTTCAAGACCATCCTGCTGCTGCTGCTGGAGACGCTCGGGGACAAAGATGTAGGCACAGGCCTGGCATGGCCCCTTCCCAGAGCAGGTCATGGGGTCCTTCCTGGTCAGGGTTCGCTGCAACTTTCCTTCCTGGGTTATGCTCACAGTTTACATTAAACATTTATCCAGTTGGGCACAGGGGTGTAAACCTGTAATCCCAACTCCTGGGGAAGCTGAAGCAGGAGCGTCACAAGTTCAAGGACAGCCTGGGCAACTTAGAAAAACCTTGTCTCAATATTAAAGGGGCAGGGGTTGGTCTGGGGTTGTAGCTCAGTATTAGAACACCCCTGGTTTCAATGCCAGTACAGAAAAGAAGAACAAAAAAATCCTGTTCAATTTTAGCATAGATTCTGAGTACTTTTTAGCAAGGTAATGTTTCTTGGCTACAGGCCTCATCTTGCCTTACATACAGATTCTCTCTGTAGTTGAGTTTGTACTAATTGAGGGCAAAATATGTTCCTACATCTGGTTACTTAAAAAGAATTTCTTAAAACTGCCTAAGCGTAGAACATGGCCTTTTAGGATGCACTTCCTTCCTTGTAAGCTGCGGATGTCTTCGAGAAAGAAGTTTATTTTTTAGAAGACCCCTATTAAACGTTGTGTGCCTTGAAATTCCATCTTGTTTCCTCCCTGTGTGTGTTAGCAGGTTCAGTATCTTAATCTGTCAAGTGGTGGTTCCACAACTGTCACTCTTGTAATACTAGTTTCAAAAGTAGAAGTCCCTCTTCACGCTGAGATCATTGAATGTGACAAGGCATTGGTGATGTGCCTGGTCTGGGACCCCATGTGCCTCTTCTCTGAGTTACCCATCTACTAAGTAGTAGATGGGTAACTACTACTACTAAGTAGTAGATGGGTAACTCAGAGAAGAGTAACGTAGGGAAAGCCCTGCCTTCTCCCGTCTGTGGGGCCGGGGCCTTAATGGAGACTGGGATAAATGCTGGGAACTGCCAGCATTAACTTAGGGAGTAGAAACCCATCTCTCTGCAGCGGTTTTGTATAGGGTCACAGAGACAATACTGATATGCGCATGGTGAGGACCAAGGCAGTAGAACTGGAGGGCTGCCAGGACGGGACACAGTGCAGGCCACAGGCCATGCCAGGGCACTGTGGCGGTAACTGATGGCAGGTGGCAGGGGAGGGCAGGATGGCAAGTGCCATGGCAACTCAGGTTGTTTTCTGATGCTTAGGATTGCTGGTTTGATTTGGCAATAAATAAAAATAGAAGAATGGTAATAAAAGATCTGTATTAACCTTTCTTAAAGTATTGGCTGTGGAAGCAGAAGCAGTCCTACTTGGCTGGCCTCTTTTGAGAGACAAAATGATGTCATGCGGAGGGCAGGTGAATCGTGCATCAGTGTGCACATTGTGCAGATGAGTGACAGAGAATCAGGATGTACTTGTGGGCTGTGTTTGGGGTAAACTCCATTCTCTTTTCTGGAGATTAGGCGTCCGTTTGGGATGGCTTTCTTCCAGACATGTGACTTGGCCATGCACAGCTCGAGACCTGTTGTACCAGTGACCTCATCACATGAGGCCAGGAACACCAGCAGATCTGCTCTTCCCAGAGTTCACAGCCTTCTAGATGCTGCCCGCGAAATGGCGAGGTGCTTTGGGCTTGTAGTTCAGGGCCTTTTACAGAAAGGTAGTCTGAATACCCAAGCCTCAGGAAATCTAGAACCCCCAGGGAACTGATAGTGAACTTAGGTGTGTCATCTTCTTCAGGTCTCAAGTGCTGGGCTCATTCAGGAAGTCTTCGTTAGTCCCTCCTAGGTGCTGGGTCTTGGGAGTGTCACTGTACATACAACACAGTGTTTGTCCTCTGAGAACTGACTGTAGAGATCCCATGTCAAGTAAACCCTGCGATTGGTATAGCAGGGTCTGTGAGGCTCCAGGGAGCCTAGACTGGGTGCTGGTCTGTGTGTGTGGTCATGTGCTGTATTCACTTCAGTGAGGCTGCCTTTCCTCTTGCACCCAGCATTCTATTCGAGCCCTGGCACTGAGAGTTCTACGGGAAATTCTGAGAAACCAGCCAGCAAGATTCAAAAACTACGCGGAGCTAACGATCATGAAGACGCTGGAAGCCCACAAAGACTCCCACAAGGAGGTGAGCCAGACCTGCGGCCAGGGTGCTGAACAGATGGGGCCAGGGATGCAAGGAAGGTTGAGGAATTGGACTGGGAGCTGGGAGGCGTATACCCTTTCCTGGAACTCAGCCTTTCACACAGAGTAAAGTTTTATTGCTCTTAAACTGATTCGCAGCTGCACACTGAAGATGCCAACAGGTATCCCTGAGGTTCCAAGGTTCTGAGCCCAGCCTTACTGCATGCTGCAGTCAAAGACACTCGGCACACACCTGGCCTGCTTGCGCTTATGTGTTTGGACCTTGTTGCTCACCAGTCCTTAGAGTGATAGAGGCCTACAGAGAGTGGAGTGCTGTCCTGAACATATGACTTCGTAGCAAGCATTGTGGAAAACAGAACTGCTTATTTAGGAGTTTCGAAAACTTGAGATTATAGACAATGGAGGTGACCCCACTGAGAGGTAGCCACTTGCACAGTTCAATCTCTTGTCTCGTGACTACATCTGAGCATGCTCATGGATTGAGGGTCTTGTGGCTAGAATAGTTCTGATATCTACAAGCAGAATGAGACCCCAAATGATAGTTTTTCCTTTTGGTAGTTGTGTGACTGCTTAAACAGCTGCTTTGACCTCTTCAAATCACCACCCAAGTCAGTCAACAGAGGCAGTGCCACATCCTCTGCCTGGGCATCTCTCTACCTACTGGCCCTAGAATAGCACCAAGGATATAGGTGATAGATGTGATTTCCAGCTAGTGTCTCCAAATGATTCCATGGTGATGATGACCACTCACATTTGAACAAAACACTTTTCCATTTACAGCAACTCACTTTAAAAATGTGAGGCCTAGGTAAGCTAACATGATCAACATTGGTGTTCCTCGGTGTGGAAGAAGGGTCCTAGAAGAAACTATGCCCAGCAATTACTGACAGAACAGAAGTCTGAACTAGGTCTTGTGATTCTCGTACAGAACAGCTGCCCTGTGCTGTTTTGTTTTGTTTTCTTTTTTAACCTTGATAATAGCGCATGATCACCGGTAAAGGGACATGCTTAGAAACGGGCCACCTTTAGTGAAACTGTAGCTAGGTGTGGTGGCACACACCAGTAGTCCCAGCACTCAGGAGACTGAGGTAGGAGGATCACGTTGAGTTTGAGGCCAGCCTGAACTGCATAGCAAGAGCATGTCTCAAAGATCCAGAAAAGTAAAAAATAAAGTTCTAACCCAGCAATAATGTTTTGGCAGTTACTGACTGTCCAACTGGGAGATGTCTGTCTTTAGGGGATACCCCATTTTCAAAGAAAACTTTGAAAGTTTTAAGAAATACAAGTTTAGCAGATTTAAATCTTCTCTTTGCTATTTACTGTTCTCTGGGGGGTTTGCCTCAAAATGAGAAATCTAGGAGAGTAAGTTCTTCACTGTGAGCTTCCCTTAAATTGCCCCAGGAAAGAGCAGACAATGTCCTGTCTTGAATGTACTTAGCAGCATTCCCCTAACTCTGTTCCTGAAAATGGAGCTGCATCAGCGCACGGCACAGCCATGCCAGGGATGCACTCTGCAGGACGCCGCGTTGTCAGGCCGTGCCTGCTCCCATGCCTTCGGCTCACCTTGACCCGGGCCCTCCCCATTTCCTCATGAAACTTCACTCTGTCATGTTGCCAGAGCTACTCGAGCACCTGCATGTTTAGGTTTTGGGTTTGGTTTTCATTTTTCTTTTCCTTTTCCTTTAAAATGCCTGGAGTCTTTTTCATCTTCTCTGTTCCTGGTTTCTGATTCTTAGGGTAGTTAGATGCACAGAAGCTGTGTGGTAGCCATCTTGCTGGCATATTAATATTGCACATAATTTTTCTCTGGTCTCCTTACAGTTCTCTTCACCACATACATATGTATGACTCCAAACACGTATTAGGAAGGATCCAAAATTCTTCTAGGCCCAGTTGCTCTGTCAGTCACACAGAGGCATAACCTATTTTCCTATCTGATTAAAACTTCCCAAGTGTGTTCATCCCAGAGTGAACTCTTTAGGAACTTCCTTCTCAGAAGAAGTTAGTGGCTGTCCATTCCCTGTGAACCCAGGCTTCAGCCCAGATGAAGAGAGGGAGAAGCAGCAAGTTCACACTGGGCTGCTGTGAGAGACCCCGGCACTGACACCCCACCTTCACCCTGCCCAGCCAGCTCGACCACGGTGGGTACTGCACTAGCTTCAGAATGGCAGCCCTGTGGACAGCTTCTAGAAAATGAAAACGTGTCATAAAAGCTGTTAGACAAAACAGATAAGGTAGGGATGACGACAAGGTGGCTTGTTCTCTCATGCTGTAGGCAAGGGTCTGCTTCTCAGGTTCTTCCAAAAGAAGCTATGTGTGGGGCATTTTTCTTACACGCTGAAAGTGTCCCAGGCACCAAATCTGTCTCTGCACTGTCCATCCCAAGCCAACAGACCTTCTGTGGTGAGCATGACAGGTAGAGGGTTTGGATACTGGTTCAGAGCTTTTATTTTAAAAGTTGGTGTTTTTCAGCTTAGATGTAAGCTTTTCACAGTCCCTATCTGAATAAGCAAAGCTCTCCCATTACCTGCCTCCATTTTTATCATTTTATTAAATAAATCCTGCTATTAGTTTCAGTGCCCTTAACATTAATGAAGTTGCTCTTGTTTATAGGGGTTTTTGGGTTCAGCAAATGCCTTAAATGGCTGGGATTTGATAGTGACCTTTAAACCTGGAGCCTTTTTTCTGTTTTTAAGATTAACTCTGTTAGTTTGAACTCTTCCCATTTTAGAATTTATAGTCTGTTGAAAACCACTCCTTTCGTGATTAAAGAAAGATTTAGTGAAAGAATTTGTACTGTAAGAAGGAATTTCTGGGCCAATGTGGGGTATGAATCTGGAAGCAGAAAACCTGGAGCGCGGTCCCGCGTCTGTGACTCTCCACCTCTATTTTCAGTGGCCGTCATTTCTCTATGGTCCTGTATAGGTATAAGGATGTATGGTAAGCTTCTGCGGAGGAGAGAGTGGCACGGCTAGGGATTGGACCCAGGGACCTCTCACGTGCTAGGCAGGTGTTCTAGCACTGACCTACACCCCAGCCTGAAATAGGCTTTTAAACTGTCATCGGCCATACTAACACTGCTGCATAAAACTGTTCTCAAGCACCCTTATCCATTTGAGAAGTGTCCATCTCTTAGCAAAAACTTATATTCTAGTTACAAATCATGCAAGAATAGTTGTTGCTCCTAGACATGTCTTACGTGATACTAGGTCTCACTACATGCTGTCTTTAATTTGAAAGAGGTACCAATTCTTTTTCAGGAATGGGAACTGAACCCAGGATCTTTGCACTGAGCTGCATTTCCAGTCCCCCTTTTTTTTCTTTTTTCTTTTTTTTTGTTTCAGGAATCGAACTCAGGATCTTGCGCTTGCTAAGTTACCCAAGCTGGGCTCAAACTTGTAGTCCTTCTGCCTTAGCCTCCCAGAGTGCTGGGTTTAGATGTGTGAGCCACTAAGTCCTGCCCAGCTGTATTTCTTGAAGATATTCCATAAATGAGAATTTTCCATCACTAGATGTAGCTTTTTCTGAATTTTGCCACATCAGTGAATATTCGCTTACATCCTGCCCAGAAATGAGGAATATTAGCGAAGTGTGATGTCATGTACCTATAGTCCCAGCTACTTGGAAAGCTGAAGCAGGAAGATTGCTTGAACCCAGGAATTTAAGATGAGCCTGAGCAATATAATAAGACCCTGACCCATAAAAAAAAATAAAATAAGGAAATTTCATGTTACTGTACTGAACCACCAATCATTTCTTGCTATATACAGAAGTCTTAGTATTTAAAACATCGGGATCTTGCTTCAGGATAAGTATAAAAGAATCATTATTATATCTCCAGGGATTTTATTTTAAAATCATTTTCAGTTAGACTTTATACTAACTCCAAGACAGTAAAGTTATCAGAGACCAAAGTTACTTTAAAAAGGAAATAGAGCTTGCTGAGACTAGCTCTCCAGCTTTGCCCAGGCAGTGGGGTATGTTACGCAGTCTTGACAGATGCTGTGGCTAGAGAAAAGTAGCAGTGTGCCAGAGAAGGTATGCTGTTGAGCTCTTGTTCTGCTGCAAATACCAGTTAAATCCTAGGCTGACATCGTCTTAGCCAGGTTCCTATGCTAAGGCCACCTCTCAGGGCAGCGTCCATGAGTGTCAGTGGATCTGGAAAACAATGCATCAAAGGGACCTGACAGACTTACACCCCCTCTGCAGACGTTGTTTTTCCTACCTGTTAGCCCTGGGGTAGACTACGAGCTTATCTGTATCTCAAGGAGCTTCAAGATAATAGAAGTTGCTATAGAGTAGCAAACCTAAATCCTCATTAGTTCTAAATCTCGTTTTCCATATGCCCAGGCCTGGGATTTGGCCAGAAGTTCTATTTCCTCAGGAAGTTTTTGCTTGTCATTAAGTGTGCAAAACCAGAAACGCAGATAGCTTCATTGAGTGGTCCCAAGTGGCTGAGCCAAGAGTGTGACACTGGTCAGTGCTTTGTGACTGCATCAGGGCAGGAGCTAAAGGTGGGTCACCTAGCACATTGCCGCACAATGAGTATGTGGCTCAGATCGAGGCTCCAGAAGTCCAGGGTGCACTTGAACTGTGGGAAGGGTGGCCAAGGGAAGACCTGTGAGAAGAGGAAGCAGTGTGAACTGAGCACCAGCTGGCAGCCCATGGAGGGTGGACGGGAAGACACATCTGGGTTGAGCCACCCCAGTGTCCAGTTCTGAATGGTGTTACACCCATTGCTGCTGTTTGGGGCTGGGGACAGTGATTACTCTTGTGTGAAGTGACCCTCCTGGGAGTCAATGTGTCTCATGGCACCACCTGCTCTGTTAGCTTCAGAAAGGGCCATTATTCAATGTAGAACCTTCAGGTTTGGAATTTATGTAGCACCACTGCCAGCTCTGTGACTGTGTGGCTGTGGACAAGTCACTGGCACTCTCTGTGGATGTCTGCAGCGCTTGTGCTGTGTCTGGCAAGAGGGAGATAACATACACCTAGCTGACGTTAAAGCTGGGTAAGCCCAGGAGCTGGCACTGTTGCAAATTGAAGAGACAGTCCTTTTTACCCTCTTCTGTGGAAGACAGCAGACTGATTTTGAATAGAATTGTTGTGAAAGTTTTTTTTTTTTAATTTTGCACAAAGCAGATATAATTGCGTTACTCTAAGTATGCCTAAGAGGCTGTTTAAATTCAATTAAACAAGCTCTAAAACTCCAAGTAAACATACACTTTGTATCTTTGGACTACAGCTTGGTTTGAACCTGTCCATTGTCATTGTGAGGCTAGAGCACAGCGGGTTTTTGGAGGCAGAGGGGAGGCCACATTTGTGCTACCCGGCTTCCTATCCAGTGCAAAGCACCTCTCAAATGGCCCAGCCCCTCGTCCAGCTCTCACTGTTTCCCCCTGTTGGCCTCAGTTTTCCCTGGGGCAGTGGGACAAGGGTAGGCCTTGCCACATTTGAAGATGCATCCTGTGTTACCCTGCATCTGCTGTTCTAGGCAAGGCTGGGTGACCATGTGGTTAGAGATGGTTTCATTCAGATGCTACTCCTCTTCATGTCTTGGAGGCCCTTGTCTTACATGTGTGCATGTGCGGGGAGGGATACCCATTGTGTAGAGGTGGGTGATAAGATTTTAGAATCCACAGTAGTTTTAAGTTCTCTGTTCAGTTTCTTCCTTTGATTTTACTGATGAGGAAAGCTGAATCCTGGAAAGTGGGAGACATTTCCCTACAATTGGCTGGCTAGTTGAGGGAAGAACCAGACAGCCTGGAGCTTTTTCTCTCTCTTCCCTCTGGTACTGAGCCCAGCTAAAGGGATACTGGGGTTCAGGCTCATGCTGGCTCTCCACCGTAACACCCAAGGTGTCTGTCAGTGCCTCTCTGGGCACTGGTCTTTTCCCTTCATTGTCCAAGAATCAGGATCCTCATATATTTGTCTTTCTAGCCAATTCCAGAAGATGACACCCTCTTAGCTTCCCAGTGGTCTATAAGCTAAACTCCAGATGCCCTTCTGCGAAGAGTTCTTTGATTCCAGCCATTGTTGTTTTTGGATGTTTGCTGTTTTGTTTTGGATTTGTTTTTTTTAACTCAGCCATTTGTTCTGATGTGTCTAAAACAGAGCCAAATCAAACTTTATGAACTTAAAACATGCAGTCCAAATGCTGAGAACTTTGTGCTCTTAAAGAAACCTTATCTTTAAGCAAACATTCATCAGTATTCTGAGTGGCAATCCCATTTTCTTAAAAAGCTTCATGTGAAAATTAGGCTTTTCTTAGCTAGACATTATCTCACTAACTTTGAAAGGGAAGAATTCCTGTTTCTAACCAGATGATAGCAAAATGAGCAGAATTAGAACAGAATTTGGTAACTTCAGAGCAGATTACAACCCAGAAGTCTACTTGCTCCTGTTTGAACATAGTCCCCCTCATCGCCTCTAGAAAACTCCTTCCCACCTCCGGCCACCTTGCCTACTGAACAGTATCGTCCTCCTTCTGTTGCCCATGTTTACTTTTGCTCCTTGTTTGCTTACATTTATAGTCTTTGCCTCTTATGTTACATAGAACACAGGGCAGAACCTAAAGTTCAACCTGGTGTAGGCAGCTCGCCAAACCAGGGTCTTGGCACATGGAGGGAAGTTGAGAACACTTACCAGCATTGCCAAAACCACGGCTTGTCTTGGGAAACTTGCTCTCACCCCAGTAAAAGAGAGGTGCACTCATCTGGATGTGCAGGTCCCTACACCTTACACACACACACACACACACACACACACACACACACATATCTCAGAAATACTTCAGGAAGTGCTTTGTATAGGCCCTCTTTAGGATACCTGGAGTTTCCTAAAAAGTTCTCCTTGGATTTGGGGTTCAGCTCAGCAGATCTGAAACAGTCTCACTGTAGGTAATTCACTTGAAATTGAGCAGCAGTAGAGCATTGGAGATGGGAAGGAGAGGAAGAAAGCACAAACCTGGCAGTGGATTGCCTCCTCTCGTTACCCCTTTAGATCCCCGAGGGGTACCAGGAGGCTGTTAGCTCACTTCCTTCATAATGAAAACAACACTGCTGGGGCTCACATTCTCCATCTCTAAATTCCCTGTTCTTTTAACCCTAGTAGGATCTTAAACATCAAGTCCTATATATCAGTGTGCTCTCACTTAAACATACCAACCACATCAGGTAGTGTTTTCTTACCCTTTCATATTTTCAGCCAAGTATAATAGCTAAACGTCAGAAGTCCTCAGCTTTCTGACCAGTTTGCTATAATGCTTACACATAGTGATTTCTTATGGCCAAAAGCCAGTGGCTTCAGAGCGCTGACTCATGGCTGGACCACATTAGAAAAGAGGGAATGTCTCCCCTTGCACTTGCCACTATCTGCTTGACTCTCCCAAGGACGCTGTGGACTTAGACCAGCCTTGGGGACCCATGTGGACTGAGGTAGCTACCTGATGGAGCTGTCCTGAGAAACATGCCACCCCTCTTCAACCTGAGGAGGTCTCTCCTCCAAAGAGCCAGTGTATCACCTAGAATGGGACACTGAGCCTTGTGCAGTTGCTTGTCCCAGAGCCCAAGTTGGTCACTTGTAGATGTCTTGCCTTCCACATTTTTTCTGCTAGCTCCTTAGTTGGGAAACATAAATGCAGGTCGGTGTGGGCTGTACCAAGGGTGACTTTCACACTACTCAGGAAGCATCACACTATGAAGGAAAGAGACTGACAGACATTTACTGAGTACCTGGTGGATACTGGAGATGGGTCTCTGGCCTGAGAGAGAGCTGAGGAGAGATACTGTGCCTCAGAATTTTTCATCTCCGGGGCTGGGGATTTAGCTCAGCGGCAAAAAGCGCCTGCCTGGCAAGCGCAAGGTCGTGAGTTCGGTTCCCGGTACCGGAGAAAAAACCAAAAAAAAAAAAAAAAAAAAAAAATTTTTCATCTCCTGGGAGGGGCAGTCTCAGAAGATACTGACAGTGGTGAGATGTGCACGCAGGCTTCCTGGGGTTTCTGTGGTGATGAGGCCTGAAGACCCATAGGGTGCGGATGGGAGAAAACATGAGGGAAGCAGGGTGTGGGCAGGGCAAGGAAGGAGCCAGGCTTCTGAAGACCAAAGGTCCATGCTACAGGTTGGTGTTTTAGAGATTGTGACAAAGGATAGAGCCTAGGCCCATGGCTAGGAGCTGTTCTAATTGCCTGGATGGTAGCACCAGGTAGGTAGGACTTCTCAGGAGCCTTCCTGGTGCGTGTGCACGGATGGCTTTGGCCCGTTCTGGCCCAGAACAGAAGCAGCTTTCCAACTGGTCCCTATACAAGTTTCAGGCTCCATCTTTGCTTACATCACAGGGCTGGGATGACCAAAGCCTGAGGTTGGCTTCAGCATTGCCTCCATCTCAGTGCTACTTGAAGGTAGGGGCTGAGTTATTCCAACTGCAGAATACAACACAGTGGGGAATCTGGGTGGACTGCCTACCTGGAGCAGGGCTGGCCCTGGGGAAACATGTTCGATTTTCACTGTGCTTCAGAAGAAAATGCATACCTGTGTATAGCCAGTATCTTTACTTATATATCACATACGGTATATGTGCTCTTGTGTTAAGAGTAGGAAGTACTTTTCACCAAGCTTCTGCCCTGTCTTGATTACTCCTCAGCATCCATCTCTGTAAGGAGCCCCATTTTAGAGATGAGGAAACAGGGTACCAAGATCCTCATCCAACTCCCTAAACTCAAAACTGGTAGCACACCTCTGCCCGCTCTCCTTTCCTTGCTGGGTTTTGTGCTTAGCTGCCTCCATTACGACAAGAGGGTCCTCTCTGGCTCTGTGGAGGACCTTTGGCTATGAGGCAGCCATTTCCTGCACTTCTTTATACAAGCACAGTGAGGAGCCATTGTGGCACAAATCCCTAGAAAAACAACTTTTCACAGTTACTCTCCAGGAAGACACTTCCAGAAGCTTCTTCCTGAGCCTGCCCAGCTGCTTTGCAGCATGGCCCCTGTTAGGAATCATCAGGAGTTGTGGAAGGCATTCTGACTCTCCCAGACTTCTCTCCAGTGCCTCCACGGTGGGCTTTCCACAAGCCCTTGGAAGCATTATTTCCAGGTGCCAGTTTTCTGGGGCAGAGATTCCCCAGTGTTACTGTGAAGACTCATCCCAAGGACTTCCTAACACAGCTTACTGGACCCCACCTCTGATCAGGGCCCCTCTGTGCCTGCAGGTCGGGGGTGCACTGAGAAGCTGCACTGCGTACAAGGTCCCAGGTGGCTGCTGCCAGAGCTGTCCTTGAAGGTCACACAGCCAGGCTTTTGCCATGTTCCCCAGGCCCACTCGCTCCTCTGAAATGACCCCCAAAGCACTTTGCCTTTACTTTCCTCTACACTGGCCGGAGGAGGTGATGCTGCAAGCCAGCATTGTGTTAATGAGGCAGCTGAGTTTGGTCTTGCTCACTCTGGGAAACTGGGTGTTTCAGGTGGTGAGAGCTGCTGAGGAGGCTGCATCCACACTGGCCAGTTCCATCCACCCAGAGCAGTGCATCAAAGTGCTCTGTCCCATCATCCAGACAGCCGACTACCCCATCAACCTCGCCGCCATCAAGATGCAGACCAAAGTTGTGGAGAGGATCGCCAAGGACTCCTTGCTGCAGCTCCTCGCCGACATCATCCCTGGCTTGCTGCAGGTAGGCGTCGTTCCCCAAGGGTTGCTCCTCTCGGAGTCTCATGGGGCTCTGCTGGCCTCCATCAGTGCAAGAGTGTGGGAATTTGCAGGCAGCAGTCCATATGCCAGAACCTGCCTTTTCTCCCCCACCCATTCCCACTGGCAGCCCAGAGCTATGGCTCAGAGTGGAATTTGTGTTGACTGTCAACATGTTTTGGTCATTTCTTTTTGTTCATTCCTTCAACAAACCCCTATTGCGTACCTCCTGTGGTCCTGGTCCTGGGCAGCATGGGCCATGCAGTGGTGAATCGGACAAGGCTCTTGCTCTCCCAGAACTCTTCTGCACATGAGGTGATGAGCTAACACACTCTTGGAGATCAGAGATGTGTTCCACCATGTGGCAGCACGGCAGGGGTTTTCCAGCCTACCCTTGGACTTGGTGCAGCCACATGGTAACTACAGGTGACAGTGCCATGTGCTGCATCATGTAGAGCGGTGGCTTCCAGGTTGGAGTAAGAAAGAGAAAAAGGTTTTTTTGGTTTGGTTTGGTTTTTTGAGAGAGGATCTTACTATGTAGCTCAGACTGGCCTTGAACTTGCTATCCTCTTGCCTCAGCCTCCTGAGTGCTGGGCTTACATGTATGCATCACCATCTCTGGCAAGAGAGGGCTTTCACTGGAGAAAGGTCAAGGAATCTGCTCTCCACTTAAACAAATGCTGCCGTTTGCTGAGCACTTGACTGGGGACTATTGAGAACTGGATTGCTGCAGACAGAGGAAAAGGCATGAAGGTGGGAAAGTCACAGAGCTGTTAGGAGAGCAGCGAGTGGCCCCATTTGGCTGTGAGGTGGAGATGAGGCTTACAGTAGGTTGGGGCTCGGTGGCAGAGGATAGGTAGGGTCCCAGCAGTCACTGGAGGATGGAGGGCTGTACCCGCCAGAGTGAGTGATATAATTCTCATTTCTTTAACGGCATTCTCGCATGTGAAATTTGCTTTAACCACCAGGTAAACTGTAAAAGAAGCAAGTCCCACCCCCAATTTCCTTTCCTCGTTCTCTGTCTCTCAAGATGTCTGTAGGTGACATCAGGTCACATAGCAATGCCGTGTAAAGGCAGGTCTGCTGGCACTAGCCTGCCGCCTGCCTCCGCACCCCAGGCAGCAGGCCAATCTTGACAGTAGGCAGTGCTGACCCCTGGGGTGAAAACTCTCAAGAGTTCGGCTGCAGGTCTGAGGTATATCCTGGTTGTTACTGACAAGCCCAGCGCTGAACTGCGAGGGCATCTGTGGAAGTGTTGTTGAAATACTGTAAGGTGAGTCTTTGATCTGATTTTCTTCCATGCTCCCCTCTGGCTCTCCAGGGTTATGACAACACTGAAAGCAGTGTGCGTAAGGCCAGCGTGTTTTGCTTAGTGGCAATTTATTCCGTAATCGGAGAAGATCTGAAACCTCACCTCGCACAGCTCACGGGGAGCAAGGTATGTATAGAGTTACGGGCTGATGCCCACACCCGACCCTGCCAGCTGGTCGTGAACCTGCTTGGCGGCAGCCCTGGGCTCCAGACAGGCTTTTTTCTCATCAGATGTGTTTCAGCCAGGCATTATTTCTCAAAAGGCGTTTTTCTACAATGAAAATGACCAGCTAGTGAAGTCATTTTAGTTTAAGGTGACTCTGACATCATAGTCTACTTTAACTCCTGTTTTTGAAAAGAAAACTTGGCTTCCAGTTTATTCACAAAAGAAGGACAACTTTGTTTAGAAACCAGCTTATTTTCTTGCAGAAACACTAAGGAAATTTACCTAAGTGGTTAACAAATTGCAGAATCAAAGCTGTATCCCTTGTCACTACTCACAAACAACTTTTCACAGTAGTGAAAAGTAGTGACAGTGACAGTGGCTCATAAACTGGCCCATAGCGCCCCAAACATTGTAGCGTGTGCCTGGCATGTGTTGTGTTCCTAACTCCTGAGGGGTAAGCATGGTCATCTCCTTTGCCTGCCCAAGGACACAACAGAGGTCAGACTCCAGAACCCTCTCATGCTCCATCGTGTTCTAGAATCAAAGGAAGAAAATGTACCAAAAGGGTTATAGCCTTATTGAAGACAGGCGTGGCTTGAGTGCTCTTTGGTCTAAAAATTTCTGTGAAAAGACAACCCAGATCTAGTGTGCCAGACCCAGTGAAGAGCAGATAGAAACACCGACGCGGTGGTGGACTCCAGAGGGGAGGCTGGCCGGGCGCTGACAGTGAGGAGCCCACTCTAGGAAATACTGTGTATCAGCTGAGTTTAAAGATCCCTGCAGAGATGTGGATGCAACTTGCTGCATGGAATGAGGCCAGTGGAAAGCAAGGAGACAGAAGCACCTGGCCCTGCTTCTTGGGAGAGGAGGAACCGGCCAGTGAAAAGGCCCTGTCTTTGCAAAGTGAGCTCCTCCTGTGACACATTTAGGGAGGATCACATCCAGACCCTTGTGCCCAGGGTTCTGGATGGAGAGGCACAGGCAGGAAGGTTGGAAGGAGCAGTGAGGCGGTGTGGATAAGTGTTTAGAAGCCAAGTCTGTCCTGTTTTTCTTAGTCCAGCAAGCTAAAGATTTGTCAGTTTTGTTGATCTTGTCAAAGAACCCATTCTTTGATTCTTGTTTTTTTTTTTTTTTTCTGTTTTTGTTTTCCTTTATGTCTGCACTACCTATATGATTTTCTAAATGCGTGGCTTTGGTTTAGTTGTTCTTTTCTATTTCCCTAAAGGACAAAGTTAGGTTGCTGGTGTAAGATATTGTGTTTTTTATTCACACAAGCATTTATAGCTGTCAGTTCCCTTGTCCAAAAGTTTTTAAATGTACTTTCATTGTCATTTGTCTCAAGGTACTGTCTAACTTGGTGGTTTCTTCTTGATGCATTGGCTTTTAGGAAAAATCTATTATTTAATTTCTACAGATCTGTGAATTCTGTAGTTTTCCTTTTGTTATCAGTTTCTGACTTCATCCTGTTGTGGTTGGAGGAGACACTTTGTATGATACCTCCTTTTTAATCTGCTCGGACTCACTTTGTGACCTGTGCTGAAGAATGCCACGTGCACACTGAAGAAGGATGCATTTGCTGTTAGGTGGGGAGTGTTGTAGATGTGCCTGTGGGCCTAGTAGTTTATGGTGTCACTGAGCTCTGTCCTGCTGTTCCACCCTTGGCTGGGAGTGAGGCATCAAAGTCTACAGCTGTTACTATGGAACCATTCCTCCCCTGGGTTCCATCGAATTCTGTTTTACATAGTTAGAAGATCTGTTATTAGACACATAGTTAGAAGATCTGTTATTAGACACATAAAATATAGAATTGTTAAGTCTTATTTGATACCTTTTATTGATACATGATATCCTTACCTCTTACAACCTTTCTTCATTTAAAGTATTTGTTCTGATCCTTGCTTTACTACTTTTTGCATAGAAACTATCTTTTTCTATCCTTTCATTTTTCAGTCTGTCTCTGGATCTCAAGTGAGTCTTACAGACGGCAAATAGCTAGATTATGTTTTTTACCCATTCGGCCAGTGTGTCTTGAGTGGCCTACTTAACTGGTTTACACTGAAAGTAGTTACTGACAAGGAGGAACTGCTGTCATTTGCTGCTTGCCCCTCCTTTCCTACACTGCTATCTTTGCATTTGTTTGCTTTTTTTAGTGAAACATTTTAAGTCTCTTCTCATTTCTTCTTGGTATATTCTGTAGCTATTTTCTTTTTTGCTATGAGGATTACATTCAATAGCCGAAAGGTATGACACTAACTTAAATCTATTCCAGCTTATTGAGCATGCTTTGTGAACCTTTTTTTTTTCCTAAACAAAAGAGGATCTTTTCTCCCTACATGAGAGGATTTCTGTGAGGCTCATATATGATAGTGTGAAAGTTCCTTGTAAATCATTGAACATACACCTGTAATTAATTCTGTCATCATCTTTTCCTCATACTTGTAATTATGTTGGTTTATTTGCAGTGCTGGAGATTGGATACAAGGCCTGGTGCATGCTAGGCAGGTACTCTACCACTGAGCCACATCCCCGTTCATTCTTTAAAATTTTTTATTTTGAGGCAGAGTCTCACTAAGTTGCCAGGCTGCTCTCAAAAGTTAGTGATCCTCATGCCTTAGCCTCCTGAGTAGCTAGGCATGTGCCGCCATGCCTAGTTGTAATTATATTCTTGACTAGAGAGAGAAATTTGCAGCTTTCAGTTGAAAATAAAGACAATAAAGAATGTTTAGCAACTCATTTTTATCCAGCCTTTTGTAGAAATAGAACTGTCTTGTCTCCTAGATCGTTTTTTCCTTCACTGATTCTGCAAATATGTGTTAGGAACCACTGTCCATACCACCCTACACTGGGCATGCAGGAGAAGCAAAGCCTGTATCGTGAGTTAGCAGAAAGTGCAGCTGGGCAACAGGCTTGGTAAATGAGGAGATGTGCATTGCAGCCAGGGTAGACGCAGCAAGTCGGGCCCTGAGGGCAGACTTACTGGCCGCTAGAGCAACAGAGAAGAGCCGCTTAGCTGGCTTCACAGGATGGGCCAGTGGTTTGCGTCCCGTGGGGAGCGCCAGGTTGGAGTTAGAAGGATTTGTAGGGAACGCCGTATCTGAAGAGGGGATTACAGAAGGCACTTTAGAAACATCCTAAGGTAGTAAAAGCTGAGGCTCAGAGAGTGATTTGCCAGAAGTCAAACAACTATTAATGGTGGAATTGGATCTTGAACTTTACTGGACTACTGAGCCCTAGGTGTAAAGTCCTTGTGTGAATGATGGCTCTCATCAACATAGCTCTGCCCACTCTAGTATATGTTTACAATTCTGACAGGCAAGGAAGGGTGGGGCTGAGGTGAGGGCCGTTGTTTGGTGGTAGGTACATGCTAAGCTGGGTTCCATCCCCACCACCACAGAAAATCAAAGACCAAAAGGTAACTGTGGGATGCCATGCAGTTAACATGAGGTGCCCTGCTGTGGTTGAAAGAGAAAGATGCCGCCATAGGCTGCCATGGGAAGACAGCCGGGCTGGACTGCCGAGCGACACCTGCTGCAGACTCCGTCTGTATGGCAAGGCGCAGCGCAGCCCGGGGCCCCGGTCCCTGTGCAGACACAGCACGAGTACCTGAGACAGCACATGGCGTCACATCCACAGACAGCCCTCAGGGTGAGTGGCAGTGTCCAAACACTTGCCTGCCTCGCTTCCTGTGGCTGGTGCAAAGCCCTGCTTCTTCCTGCAGCCTGCACATCACCCTGAGTGTGTCTTCAGCGGTCCGCTAGAGACCAAAGGGCTACGGACAACAAGTTTTTCATAATTCCTGTGATCTTACAAGTTGTCTGTTACTTAGATTTTTATGGACATTCTGCTTCTGTAAGTATTAGATTAGCTTAGTGGCATTCAGCTAATATTTGATAAAAACCTGCAGCATCACCGGCATGATGTCAGGCTGCATTAGTATTACTTGGTAACTGTCTGGCCTCCAGGAGACCTAATCTTGTGGAAGGGGACAAGAAAGACTTCACTAACCATAGTATGAGGACACACATGCTGAGTCCAGGTGAAAGACCAGAGCCACAGGTGGGAAGGAATTGTTCCTAGCTGGATTCTCTTCAGGAGGGGCTTTGCGATGAGGTAGATCTGAGGACCTGCGGTATCAGGCAGTTTCGCAACGCAGAAAGGGTGCTGGGAGAAGGGAGGGTATCGGCACAGCCTGGGCTCAGCAGGCGTGGCCCGGCACTTTGTGCCCCTCTTCCCACTCGCTCAGCTCCCATGGAGCCGCTGGGCTGTCTTGGTGATGGGCAGTCCTGCCCCTGGGGCACCTTTCTCCAGCAGCCCCTGTGACCTGAAGCTGTGTTATGGTGTTGTGACACTGTTCTTTTATAACAACCAACTGTTTTTCTGTCTTCTAGAACCTGGCCACCTCCTCCACTTGTGGTCCTCATGTTTGTATAATGAGTTCCCACCAGGGAATTAGGGGACAAGCAATTTTCTGACTGTCACACAGTTTTCTTGTATGCTACTGATTGCTTTCCTCCTGCTGACTCATTTGTGTCTTCCCTGCAGATGAAGCTGCTAAACTTATACATAAAGCGGGCCCAGACCACCAACAGCAACAGCAGCTCCTCCTCTGACGTGTCCACGCACAGCTAGTGGCAGCGCCTGTCTCTGCAGACCACTTTCGACCGGTGGTGCCCCGGAGACCCCCCATCAGCTGCCCTGTCAGTACAAGGAGGCCCGCACATATTTATTACAATCAGTATTTTGGTCCCTTCCAGCTTTTGTGTAGAATCTTACTGGTATTGAATGTAACGGAAGCAAGGCCTATATCCAGTCTTCGTAGAAACAAAAGGAATGAGAAACAAACAGAGCCATATTACATGTCTCATACCACCTCTGAGATCACACAGCCGTGTGAGGGGCGGAGCTCTTTCCCCAAACCCACAGCTCTTTAGCCGTACGTGGTAGACAGTAGCATTTTGTTTCAGTTAATAACAGGTTTGGGGGTGGGGTCCCTTTTGTGTCCCTCATTCTTAGCTTATCTTCTTAGGAGCATGGCCCATGTGGGGCAGAGCCCACCCTTTTCCGAGCCAACACTGAGAAAGGTCATGTGCCCTTAGTTTGTGTTTTGAGACCTAGCAAGCGTGGAGCTCAAATCGCGGCAAGAAGAGGAGGAGAGCCTGAAGCTAGCCCATCACATTGCCCGTCCTGTATGACTGGAGCTGCTTGCCCTGGCTCTCCGCACAGCCGGGATTGCCCTTGTCTCCTCCCAGCCCCTCCAGCAGCTTCCTAGACAGCTCCCCACCCTGGAGCTGCTGTTCAAAAGAATCTTTCAAGTTTAAGTCCAACCACAAAAGTAAGGTGAATTACAGCAAGTCAGGGATACCTAAAAAGGCCTTTTGTGGAGCACAGAAGGTGTCAGGGAAGTTTCCTGTCCATTTCCCTGCAGAGATCTTGGGGAAACACTGCTGTGATGGGGATTCTCCCAAGCTTCCAGGTTGGTGGTTCAAAACTGTGCCACCTTTTCTCATCCCTCAAGCTTTGCCTGAGCTGTTCATTTCTTAAATGTGCTCACTTAATCTGGCAGATAGCGATTTTACCATTCCACCTTTGGCATCCCCATTTTCTTTGGGGGTGAAGAGCAGAGAAAGGTCTAGAGAGACCAGGTATGAAAATCTTTCTTTGATGATAAAGATTGGCCCCATGGCTTTCTGCATGCTAGGCCAGCTCTCTACCCCTGAGCTGCACCCCAACCTTGGAATCATTACTTTTAATTCTGTAAGCTTAAGGGAAAGGTAATCATGACGAGTGGCAGATTGCAGAGTGGCAAGATTTACAGTGCACTTTTAGAGTCTGTCACTTCCCTGGGAAACCTTTGTTTTAACCTCTTGTGGGTCTCATTGCTCCAAAGGAAGTAACTATAGATCTGCAGTTGAATCACATTGTTTTGAGTAAAATTCCTAAACCAAATGGCAATTCTCAATGCAATCATGAAGACTTCTTTTGTTGCTATTCTATTTTAGATTCTCTAATTGAACCGATTCTTCCATAAGGAAAAAGCTGCCTTTGACATTAATTTTAGCAAGATACAGGATTGGCAGAAGCTGCTAGAACTGAAAGCAGGACCTGGGGCACCATTCGTGTAGTTCTTAGCCTGATTGCACTACCCCCTCTGACCTTGCAGATTTGGCGGGGACCTTGTGAAAGGCAGATGCTATTATTTAGAAATAAGCACTAAAAATGAAGGCCTCAGGTTCAGGGTGGGTTATCTCACACATCTAAAGTGCTCCACTGCTGCTGTTCAGGGAAATTCAGGGGTACATTTTAAGTGGCTGAATATTATTGACTGACTAAGGCTCAAAACATAGCAGGACCAGGCCTTACTTTCAGTGATAAATACTGTTTGTTTGTTTGTTTATGTATTAATGGAATTTCTCTTTCACACAAGAGTTCCAAAGTCTTGTGATCTCCCTTGTGGTAAAAATGTGCCTCCCAGCAGCATATTTATGAATTCTCTTACGCCTGGTGCAGTTAGAAAGACCCTTCCCTGGGACCCTTTGGCTCCCAGAAGGTCACCACGGTCCCGAGTACAGCTGGAAGGCTCTCAAACATTGCTGATGTCCTCTCAGTACTCACAAAGGGCTAGCCACGAATGTCACTCGCCCCCTCCTCAATCTCCTGACCAGAGAGAGACACAATCACGTCACAGGTCTCTTGGCCTCAATCTGCCAACTGCTGCCAGCCGCACCGAGTAGACTTGCATGCCGCCACCACCTCACTGCAGGGCGGCTGCACCCACCACCGCCCTTGGGACGACAGCTGCTGCTGCCTTGCCGCGCCCCGCCACCTCCCTGCAGGGCTCCGTCCACGAGACACATGAGCAGAGCATCCAAGACTGCGTTTGCCTCCCCATCTGACTGTCCAGAGCCTCAACGCCCCTGCCCCATGCTGAGGGGCTGGCTCCTCCAACTTCCTGCTTCCCTGAGCTGCCACCTCCCCCGGGAGCTGGTCCTCACAGCGCGCTGGCTCCAGTGTCCTGTGCGCCACCACGGCCTGCCTTTTCTATGCTCACCACTAGCTTTCCACACCCTGTACAGGTAATGCGATGATGTCGTCTCATACATCTTTTTCTTTCCCTGCCACCCTTTATTATCAAGCATAATACAACACTTTAAAGGACAGCATATAAGAACTTTGTAGAACCCCACCAGGACTCTGCTAACAGCGTTTGGAAATGAAAAAAGAAATGCTCTGAAAAATACCAGCCACCAAAACAGTTTTGTTGGCACTGTATTCACAGGCATGGTCCCCACCCCACCCCCCAGGTTGGGTGGTTTTTTGTTTTGTTTTTTGGGGGTTTTTTTTGGGCTTTTTCATGTTACATCCATATCTGTATTTATATCTTATTTGTTTCACTTTCAAGTGTATCATGGCAAATGTACAGATTTTTTTTGTTAATAATGTGCTAGGATTTGCTAAAAAAGAAAACAAAACAAAAAAAAACCCCTTTTGAGTTTGCCCTAGAATAAATGAAACCTACTTCAGTCTCCTGCATTGATGCTGTCTGTGTGTCACGGTGCCCTGCGGGCGGCTTGTCCGCCTCTGCATGACAGGACGAGGTCAGATGTCCTGACCCGCGTCCGCTGGGAGTCAGCTCCCGTAGTGTGTGGGGGTGGCCACGGACCAGGGCGGGTCTGGAGCCCCACCCACACTCCTAGGGGCTGTGTGCAAGGGGGCCTCCTTAGTGCGGCCCCCTTTCCTCCTCTGCACATGGAACATTCCCTTCCAAAGAGGCTGGGAGCGAGCAGAAAGCTGACCTTGACTCCTCAGATTACACCAAGAGCTGCGAAGAGCAGGTGGGCCCAGGCCCCGCCACCCCTTCTCTGCCACCTGTGGGATCCACTGCAGGACTTGCGGGGCGTAGGGGCACTGAGGAGGAGGGTCTTAGAGAAACATGCACAGCACTGGGGGCTTAAGTCTGTGGCTTTCAGTTTTCTCTTTACATTTTCTTTCCAGTTTTTAAACTTAACATATAATAAACATAACACAAGAGCTGCCCTCTTAATCACTGGAAGTCTGCGTTTCAGCGGTATTCGCTGTGGCACATTGTTACGCAGCCATCGCCCCTGTGCTCTTCAGGGCCCATCTCCAGAACATTGCATCTGGTAAAACCAAGGGCCCTTCACGTCCGATCGGCCACCGTAGGACGTGATACAGCCCTACTTGGGAAGCAGTTCATTAACTGTGATTTTGAGTGTCCCGTCATGTTCCATGTTGCGTCTCAGGCACCCCTGTCCCCAGCCTGTATCCTGTTCTGTGATCCTGCCTTGGTGCCTGTTGGACGTGTCTGCATGGCACCAGCATCACACACAGTTGGGTAGGGTCCCAGATCCACTCATTACTCCTTCATACAAAATGGCTTCACATCCTGCCTCAGTTGTTCTACCTGTGAACTGGGTGGAGACTAACATGATGGAGGTGCTGACGGGACTGGCAGCAGTGGACACTCCTGATGGCCACCTGCCCTCCCTCCCTCCACGGGCTCAGATACAGAGTGGCGAAGTCATCGCCACCCCTCCTCTCATACCTGTCTACAGCCAAGTTCCTTACTCATTAGCAAATGGAAAACCCCTGCGGGACAGGCTGGGCAAGCAGTTCGGTTTTCTATATTTGGTTCTGTATCCCTGGTGCCGTCACCTTGGCTTACCCAAGGGCTGCCAGGAAGCATTTGCCTGTTTTAAGACAGTTACGGGCCTTGGGCTGGGGTGCGATACAGAGGCCACCCGTGGGTCTTGGCTCTAAGAGCATCTGAATGATCTTCTGTCCAGGAAGTGTGCATCTGGAAGGAGGACCCCTGCTCTTCACCTTAGATCAGTATTGAGGTGGGGTGGTTGGCAGGCAGCACTGACATCCTTCAGGAGGCATGAGCACTGTTAAAGAATTCTCCCCTGTGACATCTGATTTTTACACCAATCCTGAGACGCATATAAGGGAATTGTTCAATCTCCGGATAAGGAAACAGGCACAGGAAATGTCCCAGGTTATAGTGATAAATGGCGTTGGGGCCAGACTCAGGCTTGTCACTTTGGCTGCTCTTTTCCCCACACACGCCTCTCCCTCTCCCTCGAACTGATCAGATCAGAACGTGAGCTTCAGAGCATATAGCAGACCCTGCTCCAGGAGAGTGGGCTGCAGAGCAGAGTAGCTGATTCGGTGGGCTGAGGCAGCCCGAGATGCATCCCTAGCAAGCTGGTGGTGTGCACGCTGCCGTGACCTCGCAGAGCGCACTGAGAACTGCTGTGGGGCGTTTTGTTCCAAGCAGCACCGGTGGTTTGCTTTGCTTCCGTGAACAGGCAGCTGCAGTAAACGGCACTAGGCCTCAGGAACGTCATCACCAACGTTATTGCTGCTAACGGGTGTGTGGCTAACTCGGCACCCAGACTGGGACTCTTGGAAGTGGAATGGCCACCATGAGAGGAGGCTAGAGCATCTCGGAGAGGAGCTCAGCCCACGCTGGCCGGCCTGCCCACTTCCTCCAGCATTTATTAACTCACTTCAGTGGCTCCAGGCAAGAATGGACAAAGGTCATGTGAATGGCATCTAATCCCAGATTATGTATTTAGAAGACATTAAAATGCTTCCACACCAGGCCTCCCCCCAATGGAGCGGCTGCAGAAGCAAGGCCGGAGGCTGACTTCTCAGGCCTCCTGGAGGTGCTGCAATTCTCACAGTTCCCAGGGGCTCTGGGATGCCCCTGGCTTCCTGGCGCCTTCCAGCCAGGTGCCCAGGTTCCAGAGGGGACAGTGCCAGGGATGCAAGATAGGGCAGGAAGGGTAGTGCCATCTCCCACAGCAGGGCTGTGTCCCACCCCAGCACCCAGCACCCAGTCAATGCCGATCTGGTCTCCTGCCTTCCCGTATGCGTCCTGCTGTCCTTGCTGGGCATGGCCTCACACTTGAGGGACAGTAGTGACCATATCTGGTTCCTATCAAGTGTTCCCCATTTGCCAGGCTCTGAACTATGCCTCTGAGGTAGGCTCTGTGTTTATTCCCATCTTACAGAAACAGAAAAGGACACACGACAAGGTTGCTCAGGAACTTGCTCGAGGTCACAGTCAATAAAAGGCAGAGCGAGGATTCCGGTTCAGGAAGTCCAGCTCTGGACTTGGGTCTTTGTCCATTCTCTGGACCTCTGCTCCACTTCCCCTGCCTCTGACTAGTTGGCAAGTTCAGCTGGACCCTGCCTGGTCATGGTGAATGCTCCTACAGGACCTAGGTGACTGCTCCTGGCCTGGGAACGAGGGCGGCCCCGTGTATGAAGGAAGCAAGAGCCTGGGTGAGGAGGAAGAGATGGTTCACTTCAGGGATGTTAGTGGTACTCTGTTTCCTGATGTGGGTGGTAGGCCCGTGGGAGTTTGCTTCATTATAACCTGTAAAGAACATATATATATTTCCTTCTGTACTGCCAAATACTTCATTTTAAAACTGAGGATACTAAGTTGTAAAGTGGAATGAAGCTCATATGCTTTGGGTTATCATAAACATGAAAACCCCAGACAGAACTTCCAGGCCTCTGAGAATACACATGTTGTCTACACATGAGACGCCATTCAAGGCCTGCCACCCCATGTGAGACTGTTCAGTGTCCCACGGGCCTGGGTCTGAGGAGACAGCCACGTAGAGGACACCGTCAGCCCTTTCCCGGTCCTTGCTCATACAGCTGTGAGCAGGGGTGGCCACCAACAACCTGGGTTCTTTCCCCTGCAGCTTCTCACAGCCGCGCAGGCCTCACTGCCGTGTGGGTGTCTCCACCAAGCCTCATGGGAAACCTGTTTGCTTGTTTCCTTTTGGCATCGTGGAGGTATTGGGAGGGGAGACCTTGAAGAGCTAGTTGGGCCTCAGGGGCATCGCCCTCATGGGTGGATTAATGCCATTACCGTTGCTGCAGTTGCTTCCGGAGTGGCTAGCGATATGAGAGTGGATGTCACTGGTGTCCTGTGTCTCTGTGTCTCGTGCATCCCTTACCACGGGAAGCCTTGCGCTGTGCTACAACACGGAAACAGCCTGGCCAGGTTCAGAGGCTGTGTCCTCAGACTGCCCAGAATCCAGCACTGTGAGAAATAAACCTCTGTCCTTTCTAAATGACCAGGTCTGTGCTATTTTATTAAAAAAAAAAAAAAAAAAAAAAAAA
>NW_004955459.1:8631799-8656962 GCF_000276665.1 Chinchilla lanigera
AAAAAAAACCCTGAAAAAATTTCCTGCTCAGCTCCCTTTTGCTTCCCAATAAAAGCCAAAACAAGAAGCAGTACCGATGTTGTCCAAATTGGTATGAGCTGCAGAGGGCCCTACTTTCTTGGCCAAGTCTGAGGTCCCTCTGACGTTCTCCAGAAGTCCAGGAACAAGGACCCAAGAGTCTCAATGAGGCCAGTGGCGGAGATGCTGCTCTTGGAAAGGGCATAAAGGTGAGGTGCTGAGTCTGCAGGGCTCCGGGTGCCTGACAGCTTGGCACCCTTTGGTGGTCCTTCCACTGCTGAGCGACTCCTGGGAGGCTGGGCTCCTTCTGCAGTTACCGTGTGTTCTCCCACAGAGAAGCACCTTGCAAGACAGGAAGCTTTTGTTGAGTACCAGCAGGACGGTGGTGACATCTGGTTCTTGTGGGGCAGCTCAGATCCAGATCCTGCCTGGTCCCCAGTGTTGGGGCTATCAAGCAGCAGATACTAGAAGTTGAGGAATTTTCCCTCTCAGCTGTTCCTGGCCTGGTGGTACTCAACCCTAGCCTGCTGGCCTTCCTGCAGACAATGTCCACTGCCAGGCTCTCTGTAAAAATCCACGGGGGCTGGGGTGCTGCTCACTGGGAAAGCACTTGCTTAGGATGTACTGGGAGCTGGGTTTCATCCTTAGCAGAAGAAAAGAAAAAATACCTTTCTGCTTAAACTAATAGAGGAAACTCCATTGTGTATCATGGGAAACCATGAGCAATGGAGAGGCAAATCACTAAAACTTCCAACTGAAGATTAAACGGTAAAAAAAAAAATGTGTGGCTTAGCCTATTAGTGGAATAGTACGCAGCCATGTAAAATATATGGCCAAAACATTCTATACTCAAAATTAAGGGTAACATTGAAAGAGACAAGAGGATTTCTGCCTTCTGATAATGCAATACTAGATAATTTGAAATAAACCTTTCTGCAGAAGATAATTAGAAAAGCTGGGCAAGTAGTTTAAAAATTTAATTGACAACATCAGAGAACTGACAGGGTAGCAAAAAGTAACAAGAATTAACAGGAGAAGATGGAAGTCTGGAGAGATGAGCCTAATATTTAGGACAACCTTCATCTTGTGGGTGCTAGCTGGTCCAGAAGAGACAGAGATATCAAGAAAGACATCAGACATCCTCATTCTCTTTAGTCTAAAGAACATGGTCCAAAGTATTACTCCCCAAGTCCCAGAAGAACGAAACACAAACCTCTGGAGGAAGATGACATCCCTTGAGCCACAAAACTGTGTGATTTTTCAGCCCTGAGGTTCAGCACAGTGCGGAGTAACCCAGCACAGGAGGAGGCAGCACGGCGGGAAGAAAGCAACAGAAGAAACAGCACACGAAGACCCACAAGGGCTGCGGCTGCGGAGTTCTGAGTGCGAGTGCACAGAGGTGATGGACAGGGCAGGGTTTGCGGGAGGCTGGAGCCGTTGTGGCACCTGGCTGCATTGTGCAGTGATCACATTAACCGTGGGGAGTTTGCACACAGGCACAGCAGCTTCATTCCTTTCTGTCCCTCCCAGCCCTCCCGCTCCCTGCAGCTCTTGTTCCCCTTTCCATTTACAAAAGCTCTATTTCCATTTTTGTCTTCATTTCTCTTTTAATATTTATGATACCATATCAAAAAGATATATAAAAATAAAAATTTTCAGAGTTGAAAAATACCATAACTGGACCTGAGTGTGGTAGTGCTACATGCCTATAATTCCAGCACTTGGAAGGTTGGGAGACTGAGGCAGGAGAATCACAAGTACTAAGCTAGCCTGGGGTACATAACAATACCCTGGAAAGGGCAGAGGGGAGTAGAAGGAGAAAGGAAGGAGTGGGAGAGACAGAGGGAAAAAGGAGAGACAGAAAGAGAAAGGAAAGAATGGAAAAGAAAGGGAAAGAGAAAGGCCATAACTGACATAAAGAACTCAATCAGCAAATTGAAAATGGCTGAGAAGTTTAGTCACCTGGAAGAATGTCAAGAACGAAGTACAGAGAAACAAAAGGCTAGAAAATATAGAAAGAACAGCAAGGGACTGGGGCCAGGGCTCAGTGGTAGAGCACTTGCCTAGTGGGTGTGAGGCCCTGGGCTCCATCCCCAACACTAGAAAAAAGGAGCAGCAGGGCTTCAGTAGTGAAGGACAGAAACTGAAAACGTGAGAGCCATGTAATGGGGATCTGGGAGGAGAGAGTGGAGCAGAAAATATGCTTAAAAGATAATGGCTGAGAATTTTTAGATCTTACTAAGACATCAAAGCATCAATTGAGAAAGTCCAGTGAACATGGGGGGCAGGGCTGGGGTGAGACTGCCCTCACTACCTTACTCTAATCATGGTCCTGCCTGTAGCGGGGACTAAAAACCTGAACCTAGGTGCGTCGTCGTAAAATGGCGTAAAATGGCAAAAGAAAACCTTGAAAGTGGCTACTGAATAATGGACAAAAAGCAGACAAGGAGACTGTTAGCCAGTCTCATAGCAGAAAGAGTGGGAGACAGGATAAAGGAGGCCCATTCCCAACAAAAATTTTCAGACCAACGAAACCATACAAATTTTTCCTAAGCACATGTCTTAGTTACTTTTCTCTCATTGCTGAGACAAAATGCACAGTTTGTAGAGGCTTCAGTCCATAATCGGCTGGCTCCAGAGCAGAGTTCCTTGGCAGAGAACAGTTTATGGTGAGCAGAAGACAGCAAAAGCAACAGAAGATCTTAACAGCTTCTTTCTTCCCCTTTTATATTATATTTAGTCTACCAGGATTAGGCTGGTGCCAAACCAGTCAGTGCACTGATTTAACAGTCACCCATCCTTAATCCCAGCATCAGACACCCTAGATCCAGCCATCTCTGAAAAAGCCCCACCTTGAGTGCATGAGGCCTTGGGAGCCATCTAGACACAAACCATAACAGCACACCTACATTTAAAAACATCAAAGGGTTTCTCCAGATAAAACGATCTCAAATATTCCATTGTTGTATGAAGGGATGAAGAGCAATTGAAATGGAAATTGTAAATCTGATAGCGACTGTATAAAACAATAGTGATAATAATGTCTTGTGTTTCACACATATATGAAATTAAAATTCATAATAATGACAAAATTAAAAATATAAATGAGGTTACTGTGTTCCAAAGAAAAAAATAGAAACATTAAGTTTGAAAAGTCAAGAGTGCACTTTGAAATGCTAGGAAAACCTTAAAAGTAAAATTGAAATAGAAGGTACCTTCCAAACAAAAGAAGGAAATAATACATAATAATCCACAAGCTGGCCAAAAGAATAGAGAAGAAAATCGTGCAGGCAGGGCAAATAGAAACCATGTAGGTTTAAGCTGCATCTAACCAAGTACATTAAATACAAATGGATAGTGTGCACTAATCAAATGAGAAAAATTTTTAGACTGGATTTTTTTTTTCTTTGTGGTTGTGGGGATAGAACCCAGAGCTTCCCACAAGCTCTACCCCTAAGCTACACCCTTAGCTCCAGACTCATTTTTTACAAAGCACGACTGTACACTGTGTCCAAGTGTCAGATTTAAACACAGGATTTAGTTAGGCAAGTTGGAAAAAGATATACCATGTGAGCACCAACCAAAGAAAGCTAGTGTAGCTGTGGAATGTGAAGTAGACTTTAGGCAATGCCCAGCGTTAGATCTAAAAGAAGATATTTCTGTAAGGTTTAATTCATCAGAATGATACAATTCTAAAGATGATATGCCTTAAACATTGTAGTGGGTTGATAACTGATGGTCAACTTGTAACCCCCAGCTGAACTGAGTAAGTGTGGTGCTGGGTGTGGGAGGCCCACCTGAGGACTGTTGCCAGCAGCATAAGAGGCAGACCTGGAGAAGAAGAGGCAGGGCTGTTGGGAGCTGAGAGAGACCGTGGGGAGCTGGTTTTCTGATGAACTTGGCTGTTTTCATCCTCCGAGGAGCTCGGGACCTTGCTGGCACTGAGAATGGCTTCCATTCACTTTGGGGAGCTCTGGTCCTCACTTTGAGCATAGCTTCCTGGTCCCAGAGGGGAAGATGGTGCACTGCCAGCCTCCTGGAAAAGCTTGCTGTGTTGGCTTCCCTGATGGGAACTTGGCCATCCTGATCATCGGAGGAGCTCGGGACCTCACTGTTGTCGAGGATGGCTGTGGTACCTTTTGGGGGAGCTCTGGTTCTTCTGAGCATCACTTCCTGGCTCCAGTGCAGATCCCTCAGCCTGCTAGCACAGGTCCTTCATCCTGCTGGCATAGACTTTGTAGATTCCACCACTGACCTTTGGGCCTTCCCAGCAGATCCGTGAAACAGGCCTGCATGAGATGTCATGGGCTCTGGGCCTCCAGTTGGATTCGTGGGAGGCATTGTTATGAGCTCTGGGTATTCAGCTCACCTCATGTAGGACATTGTTGTGGGATCCAGGCCCTCAGCTGGATTCCTTGGTCTTAGTGTGTGGATAGATTTCCTGCACTCTTTTGTATACTGTTCTTTGGGTGACATAAATAATCATATAAAGTATGTGTCCTGTATTAAGTTGTTCCCCTTGCAAAATAAACCCCAAACCAACACAAACATCAACTTCAAAATATGTAGAGAAGAAAACTGGCAAAACTAAAAGGGAAAATATATAAAATCTCAATCATGTGAAAGATTTTCACATAGGTCTCTCATTCACTGATACTGCAACAGCAAGTAGAAACACTGAAACGACACCAGGGATTTGGAGGCAGATTTATTTACACAGACAGCCACTGATCAGCATTTCCAGAATGTTAGGCCCTGATCACTGGTGGTCTAGGGCTTATATGAGATAAGCAGGAAATACAGAGGCAGAATGGCTTGTTAATTGGAGATTGGTTTATACAATGTGCATCACAGTGACTGCCATTTCTAAGAGATAGGAGCGACCAGAACTGAAACAGGAGCTATTACCTGGGCACCTAAGAAACTGAAGTATAGTGTCTGGAGGAGGGGTATTTTCTGCTACATCCCCCCTTTTAGTTTTCCTGACAAATCTTTGCTAGGTATGTTATATGTGATCTGAGACAAGACCCAACTAGAAGCAGTAACATTAGAGTTGTCAGTGATCCTAGGATGGGCTCTAGCCAAAGTCCCCAAGATTGTCTTATTATAGAGTTTTTCCTTAAGTTGCTTTTTAGGAAGAGACAAAATTTAGGCCTGTTTGCTCTGTAACATTACTCTGCCAAGGTAGTAAGGGAGTTAATCTGATCTAGGAGAGTGTCCTTTGTGCCTTGGATGCTCATCAAACCTTTTGCAAATGTTTGATGGATTGCTCTATTCTATTGGGGCAGCTATCTATAGAGTTTAAGGCAAAAAACACAGCTAGCAGCGGGAAGGGAAGTGAGAAGTGGGTAAGTACAATCCAGGTCAATTAACAAAAAGCACAGTTAGTAATGGGACAGGGAAGCAAGGACTGTGGTAAGCAGCCTGAAAAGACATACAAATCAATGGGAATAGGTGTGGAGCAATCCTGTGAAGGATGTCCTTAGACTTCAGTCATGCATGTGTTGTCTCTTCACAGTGATCCTCAGAGGAGTTTTCCAGGTAAATTTTTCAGTGGATCTAAGGCTGATTTCTTAAACTTGTAGAGATAGTTAATATGTACCTGGGTTATATGTATGTGCAGGAATGTCTACAAACATACCTGATTTTTTAACTGGCTATAAGCTGTATGCAGTTTTTATTTAATCTAGTGTTTGAGTTACCTGTTCTATAAATGCAGGCCTATTGTCACTGCCAATGATCAAGAGTAGGCCATACCTAGGGATGATTTTTTGTAGCAGAACCCTACATCTTTTATTTCCTTCTCAGTATGGGTAGGGAATGGGAGGTCAAGGCAGGTGACATAGACACTGAAGCCGGAGCTGGCTGCAGGTGTATGGGTGCCAGTGCAGCAGCTTGAGCATGCAAAACAAAAGGTGGAGGCAAGTCTGGTTCTGTGTCATTTGTGGCAGGTTTCCAAACAGCAGCAATAAGCAGTATTGCTTTGGCCAAAATAACTTTGTCTAAGGTGACCACAGTATATCTAGCCTGTCCTAACAGAGATTCTTCTATCCATAAACAGGGTGTACTCAGCATCTGTCAGGGGGTTGTTTTTTTTAAGTCTGATCAGCTCGAGAACAGTTTATTAGAGAATGCCAGGCAGTCATGGTCTGTTGGGCCTAGCTCTGTGGGAAGGTATGTGGCAGGATTGAGTAGTTTTATTGCCATAAGAGTCAGGGGTGGTGATTTTACATAAGAGTCCTTGACACTGGGTGAGGTCCAGCACAGCATGTGGCCCTGGACAGTTAGGTCTTGGCCTAAAGTGAGCTTGTCAGCTTTCTTGATCAGAAGGACAGTGACTGTTAGGACATGGAGGCAAAGGGGGGAGGCAGCTTTTAGTGACTGCATCAAAGCACAGGTAGGCTACTGGGTGCTCCCAGGGGCTGACAGTCTGAGTAAGCATGACTGTTTTTGTGAACTCAAGGATCCAGGTTTCATAGAAGCCAGCAGCTCTAAGAAATTTGTGGAGTTTTTTTTTCTTGTAACCAGTTTCTGCCAGATACTGCAGCAGAGTTTTTGTGTCTTTCCAGCAGGCAGCTTCAGTGTCAATAGTCAGAAGTGCTTTTTTACAGAGGAAACAAATTTTTGAACCTCTTGCAGGCTGAGTCCAGGTCAGTTGGCTTTTGAGTCCAGAAGCTGGGTCTTTCCATTTAAAGGTGAAAAGGGGTTGGCTGACAGGAGCCAACTGAAGGCAGAAGAAGGCACTTTTTAGATCCAGACAAGTATACCAGTAGGCTGTGGGTGGGGGAAGACTGAGGCCATGTATATGGCTGGCAATTGTGGTGGCATTGGCAGCTGGGAGATCTTGCTCTGGTTTTGTAGGCAGTGGAGGTGAATCTCAGAATGTAAGGTGAGGGCTGCATTGTTGTTGGCATGGAGATCTTGCCCAAGGTGATTAACAGTCTATCAGGCTGATGTGTGGCTGGATGCCTGTTTGTGCTTTCTGTGACACCTGACAGCAACAGGGGTCATGGTGAGGTGGCAGGGTTGATGGCCAGACCCAGAGGTGAGTCTTTATACCTCTGGGAGGAGAGTTTTCAGAACTTCAGGATTTCAGGATCTGTCTTCAAGATCTGTCTCATGGCGATGCAGGAGTTGTCTTCCTCTCCAGGAACAGTCAAATTTGAAAGTGCAGGGTTAAATGAGAAGGAGGCTGACTGGCTTAGTACAAAGGAGATGGTTGTTTCTATCTTGAAGAGGAGGTCCCTTCCCAGAAGCAGTATGGAGGATGGCTTATATAGGAATTTATGTTTTATGAGATGTGTTTTGCAAGAGGAAAGAGTCCCAGTTGCCTCAGTGATGGTAACTTTCTGACAGAAGGAAATTTGAAGGCAGAGTCCTGTTCCATTGTCTATCAAGAAAGTCACAGGTTTGCCCTTGACTTTTGCAATGACTGCAGGCTCTTGGGGGCACAATTTGACAGAGCTCAGTCTGTCCTCTCTATTCAGGCCCAAGAGGGTGCAACTCATTTGTCAGGGATGACAGTCCAGTTTTCCCTCAGTCAAAATGTGGAACTCAGAAGGGATTGTCGACAGTCATCTTGGGTGGGTGCTAGATGACATCATCTGACCAGGATTGGCATGTCTGTAGCGGGGGAACTGTGTGGCCCTAATGCAGGCAATGCTAGGTGCAACTGGCTAGCTGGAACCAGTTCAAGTGGCTAGTGGCAGCCAACGAGGGTGCCAAGGCACAATTCTCAGGAAGTATGGGCCTCTTTTTCCTTTGTTTTTTTCTTTGACATGCAGAGAGCAGTTTGGTTTCATTTTTAACTCTGTAAAAGCCCTTTTTCCTATAGTCAGGGACTGTGGGTTTTGACTAATGAATTCCCATTTCTGGCCCCTTATGTGTATGTTGTGTACAATTGCATGATGGTGTTACAGACAAAGGGTGGGTGCCCCTCAGAGATACAGACCTTTCAAATGCCCACCTAGCCACCTTAGGCAGGACTTAGCTAAGGAAGGTGCAAGACCTCTACTATGCCATATGTTGATTGCCACAGAACCACAAGTGAGGGCCCAATCAGCCACCATGGCCAGTGCTTCCCAGTCTTGGATGCACAGGTGGAGCCGCCTATTGCGTACGCTATCTGCTCCACTCACTCACACAATCACTCGGCAGGCTTTCAGAGGTTAAACATTCCAACCCCTCTTCCCTTGAGGGTGGCCTTAACTAACAAGACTTGATGAAACTCTTCTTCTGCTCAAACTGAGCAGGACTAACAGACTGACTAACTGGGTGCCCCCTGATATCTTACCAGAATCAGGCAGGCAGGCAGGCAGACAGACAAACTGCATCCTCATCCCTTCAGGGTCCAATGTGAGCTGCTCAAGTAGGGAGCCAGGAATTCTCCTCCAGACCTCTGAGGGAACTTGAGAAATCTCAAGGGCATGCTTTCCTGTCAGGACCTAGAGAGGTCTCTGTTCTGTCCACGAAGGCCACGACTGGTGACCAAAGAGGTCAGCATGGTTGGTCCTCCCAGCTGATATCCCAGATGTGATGGCAAGCAGAAACACCAAAATGACACCCAGGATTTGGAGGCAGATGTAGTTACATTGATAGGCACTGATCAGGATCATTCCCAGACTATCAGGCCCTGATCTCTGGTGGTCTAGGGCATACACTGGATAAGCAAGCAGCAAGGAGAGGGGCGGAATGGCTTGTCACTGGGGATTGCTTTATACAATGTGCATCAGAGTAACCAGCTATGTATCACAGTGACCCACCATTTCTCAGAGACAGAAGCAACCAGAACTGAAACAGAAACTATTACCCGGGTAACTAAGAAACTGAAGTATACTGGGAGTGGGGGGGCATTTTCTGCTATAATACCAAAAGCTGTCTTCTCCATGCCAGGTAAGAATATAGAAAATTTGAACAATACAATTAATAAAATTGAAGAGACAATTAGTAACATATTAAACTGCACCCCACAACTATTTAATCCACATCCTTTTCATGCACACATGGAAAATTTATAAAAGTTGAGCACACACTAGGTTACAAAGTTTCAGTATAGTTCAAAAACTGAAACTACAGAGCAGAACACAACAAGAACATAATTAGAAAATCTCCATATGGTTAAAATAGGCTTCCAGATAGCCCAATGGACAAGAAAGAACGATGGAAATTAGAAAATACAGTGAACTGAATGATAATGAGAACACCACACATTGAAATTTGAAGAACGAGGCTAAAGCCTTTTCGGAGGGGGATTGTTGAGCCATGGTCTACCTAAAGCCATTCTTAGAAGAAAATTGTAGCCTTAAGTACATATGTTAGATAAAATAAAAAGTGAAAGTTGATGGCCATCTATCTCAAGAAATTAGAAAAAGAAAAGCATGTACTAGGATATGAAAGAAAAAAATCCCTGTGCTTTGTTTTTGTGGTAGCCCAGATTGATTGGGGAGCACATCTATAACCTCGGAATGCTTCATGGCCATCTTGGAAAAAACGTTGATATAATCTTTTTTGTTTTTATAGTAAAAAATTTGGTAATTAATGTGGACCTATCACCTATTGTCATCCACACAACACCAGGATTTAAATGGGACAGATGTCATCCTGAGCTCTTTATTTATTTTGATCATGATTTGTTTGGAGTGGTGGTATTATATTTAAGAAAAAGCCATATCATGTAAGTTGTCTAAAGGTAAACTATATTTAAATGAATAAGAAGAGGGTTACACCTGTAATCTCAGCAGTCTGGAGCCTGAGGTAGGAGAATCACAAGTTCAAGCCCAGCCTGTGCAATTTAGCAAGACAAAGTAAAAAATAAAAAAGGTGGAAGATATAGTTGTAGTTCAGTGCAAAGGCCCTGGGATTATTCCCAAGTGCTGCAAAAAAAAAAGAAAAAAAAAAGAGAGAGAGAGAGAGAGGTCGGGGAGAGAAAGAGGAGGGAAAGAGGGAAAGGAGAGTAAAATAATAACAAAGAAAGTAGAAAATGCAGGATAATGTAGTCCCAACTCTGGGGGCTGAGGCAGGACAATCACTTAAATTAAGAAGTTCAGAATCAGCCTGGACTACATAGACATTCTGTGTCCAAAACAAGAATAAATGAAAGTTAGAAAATGGATCTCTACGTCATTATACCATAACGAAACAGACCAAAGACCTAAATGTAAGAACTAAAACTATAAAACTATTGGAGGCATTAGTCCTCATGGCCTTAAAGAAATTAAAATTAGAATTCAAAAGGCTGACAAAAACAAATATTAACAAAAGTGGAAAAAGCTAGGCATGATAGTGTGATCCCAGCTACTCAGTGGGCTGAACTGGGAAGGACACTTGAGCTCGTAGTCAACCTGGGCAACATAGCCAGACCCTGCTCCAAAAAGTGTGGAGAAATTGGAACCCTCCTATTATTGCTGAGAGACAAAACACCTTGGCAGTTCCTCAAAAAGTGAAACACAGAATTATCATCTGACCCAGCAATTTCAAACCTAAATATTTACACAAGAGAATTGAAAATATATCTTTGCAAAAACTCATACGAGAATGTTTGAGGCCACATGTGGTGACATACACCTGTAATCCCAGCACTCAGGAGGCTGAGGCAGGAGAACTGAAAATCTGAAACCAGCTTGAGTTACATCATGAGGTTAAGTCCAGCCTGAACCACATAGCATTTCAAGAGAAAATAAAGATTATGCTTAATAGCCAGAAAGTGGAAACACAAACATTCAACTGATTAATAAACAAAATGTAACGTATCCATTCAATGGGATATTATCCAACCATAAGAAGGAATGATGCATAGCTACACACTAAAATAGGGGTGAACCATAAACATACCGTACTGAGTAAAAAAAAGCCAGTCACAAAAGACTACATGTTGTATGATTCCTTTTGTATAAAATGCCCAAAATAGGCAAATGCATAGAGATAGGAAATAGATTAGTACAGTTGGTCCTGCATATCTCATAGATTCAATCACTATGGGTCACAAAACGTTTTTAAAACTCACATCTTTCCTGAATGCATACAGACATTTTTCTCGTCATCATTTCTTAACAACATAGTAAAATACCTATCTGCATAACATGTACACTGTGTCTGAAATAAGAAACCTAGGTATGATTAAAGCTTATAGTGTATAGGGTATATGCAATTACTGTGCCATTTTTGACAAAGTATTTGAACATCCTTAGACTTCAGTATCCCTGAGGGGTCCTGAGCCACCTACTGTGGATACCTAGGTATGACTACAGTTAACAGGGGTTGGGGAGAGGAAAGAACGGAGGGTGACTGCTGGTAGGTAGGGTTTCTTTTTTGGGATAACAAAAACATTCTGGAAATAGTGATGGGTGCACAACTTTGGAAACGTACAAAACCCACTATGTTGTACACATAAACAAAAAGATGAGCACATACAATATAGCCATAACAATAAAATGCCAAAATGTAGATGAAATGGATAAATTACAGAAAATATAAGCCAAAACTGCCATAAGAAAAAAAAATTGGTAATTATCTTACTACTATTAACAAAACTGAATATAGAATTTAAAACTTTTACACAAAGGAAATTTCAAACTGAGATGGCTGTACTTGTACATTTTACTAAACATTTCAGAAAGAAATTAGCCAACTCTATATAAGCTCTCCAGAGAATAAAAAAAAAAAGAGGGAACACTACCATATCAGGTCAGTATAACCTTGATGCCAAATCTGATAAGACATTAAGAGAAAGGAAAATTACAGGCCAGTCTCACCCATTAGCTCATACAAAAATCATAAATAAAACATTAGCAGAATCTTCCAATGCGTATAATGATCAAATGCTAATCCAAGATTTGCTTAACAGAAAATTAATTAGCGAAATTTATCACATGAGGGCTGTGGGTGTGGCTCACGGTGCTTGTCCAGCATGGACAAGGCCTGAGTTTCATCCCAGCACTGAAAAAAGGGAGAAAAGAGCATAGAAGACAAACCCTGATCATTGTAATCGATGTACTAGATGTAGAAAATACATTTGGTAAAATTTGACATCTGTGATTTTAAAATTTAAACTCAGAATAGGAGGGAACTTTGCTAGTCTGATCACAGGTACTTGTAAAAAGTTAGAGCAAATGTCTTACTTGATGAGGACGTGTTGAAAGGTCTCCTTCTGAGCTCTGGAAGTAGGAAATGATGCAGATTTTCACCACTTCTACTGAGCATAGTGCTGCAGGTCCTAGCAGGTGTAGAAGGGCAAGGAAAGACTAAAAACACTGGAAAGTATTGGAAAAGAAGAAATACAATTATAATTTGTAATATTTGTGTGCCTGTGCAAATAGGAGATCCAAAAGAATCTGGAAATAAATTATTAGAATCCATAAGTTTAGCAAAGACATTGGATACAACTCCACAAAACTGCCTTTCTGTATGTCAACAATAAGTAGAAAAACTTTAAAAGATATCATTTACAACTGAGTGAAAAATGTAAATGTTTAGAAATAAATCTAAACCCTAAATGGACAAGATTTGTCAGAGGAAAGCTACCCAAAAAAATCTTTCAAGAAAATAAATATTTAAGTAAATGGAGATATATGTTCAGAAATTGGAAGACACAGGGGCTGGGGATTTAGCTCAGTGGCACAGCGCCTGCCTGGCAAGTGAGAGGTCATGAGTTCGATTCCTGGTACTAGAAAAAAAAAAACAAAAAATAAAGAAATTAAAAAAAAAAATTGGAAGACACAGTATTGTAAAGTCATCTGTTCTCCCCCAAATGACCTGTATATATTTGATGTAATTCTAATGAAGATTGCAGTGGGTGTTGTTATGCATTTGATAAGCTCACTTTGTTTTAGTTTTGGAGGTGCTGAGGACATACTAAGCAAGCACACAACCACTGATCTACATCCACAATCCTGATTTAAAATTTTATGAAGAAGTATAAAGGAGCAACAAGAAACAAGACACTGTTGAAGAAGCACCCTGGTATAGTGGTGCATGCCCGTAATCCAGTATTTAGGGGGTTGATATAGGAACCCTCCTGCCTTGAGGAACTCGAGTTTGAGGTCTGGCCCTCTTTTTCACTCCTCAAGCTGAGGTCAGGTGTAAACTATCCTATCAAAAACTTGCTTAAATTCTCATGAGGAGAGTTGAAGATAGCACTCTCTGATTGGTTCCAGATACAGGGCTTTGGAACTATTCTGCCCATGTGCCCTCGAATTCTATGATTAACAGGTCACACCCACTTTCCCAGCTAGTTTGCTTCACTCTACTCTCCTGCTTCATTAGCATTAATAAAAAAACTGCCCAGCACTGCTTCAGTAATAAATATACTAAAATTGGAACGATACAGCAATTAGCATGGCCCCTGTGCACAGCTGACATGCAAATTTATGAAATGTTCCATACTTTCCAAAATAAAAACTAGGTAGTAGGAAACAGGGAGCTAGATTTTTTGCAAATGAGAAGGAGATCTACAGATGAAAGGAGGAAGGAGAGAAGGAAGAAGAAAAGTAAAAATAATTGAGATGTGTTATGTACATGTACCAATTCTCCGTGATGAATATATCATCGTGTGTTGCAAACATGTACTCATAATGTTTTCAAAAGTTGCTCAGCTTCAGCTGAAAAGAAAAAGTGAAAAAGAAAGACAAGAAAAGCAAATGCGTTATCTGATAACCAGTGCTGAACTAAGGAAGAACCTCCTAGATATTCTTTATATTTTTATATAAACTTTTCCGCATGTCAGAAAATACTCACAACAAAAAGCTAAAATAATTAAATGTTAAAAATAGTCTGTGCAGGAAGATGGCCATGATTTCAGATGGTATCATATGCCACAAGGATGAAGCCCCACCAACTTTCTATCTTCCTAAAATGCTAAGAGGAACAGAGCCTGGAGTCCCCTTATTTGAAGCTGCTTCCTGGAAACCAGTTTGTTGTACTTTCTTCTCCACATGTTTCCTTCCTGGTTGGCCTCCCTCAGGATTTCCTGTGAGAATCTGTGAAATCCAAGTTCTCCTAAAGAAGGAAGCATTTCCCTTCAGAGTACCTTTCAAGTAATTACAACCAACCCCACCTTCCAAATTTGTTGGTCACTGTTTATGAAGAGACCCTGAGCCCACCCTGACCTACTGTTATGGGCTGAGTGAGTCCTAGGCTCCTAAGATGAATGGGTTGAAATCCTAACCCCCAAAGCCTCAAGATACAACCATATTTGGAGACAGGGCCACAGAGAGGTGAATTAAAATGGGGCTGTTCAGACAATTCCTAATCCCATATAACTTTGGGTTAGTCAGATTTCCATTACCATGGCAAAATACCTGAGATAATCAGCTTATTATAAAGTGGAAAGGTTTGTTTTGGCACATAGTCCATGACCAATTGGCCCTATTGCTTCAGGCCTGGGGCAGCACATCAAGCTGAGAGCATGTGGTGGAATAAAGCTGCTGGTCTCATGGCCAGGAACAGAAAGAGAGAAAGAGGCAGAGACTGGGCCCCCTAATCCTTTTCATGAGCATAGCCCCATCGACAAAAACCTCCCACCACGCCCCAGTTCTACAAGGTCCTACCATGTCCTGATGGTGCTGGACTGGTGCAAAGACTTTATAAAACACATGGGCCTTTGGGGATATTTAAAATTCAAACTCTAGCAGCTGGCATCCTTTGAGACAGGGAGATTTAGACACACATAGAAACACCAAAGATGTGCATGTACAGAAGAAAAGCCAGATGATACAGACACCCGTTAGCAGACCAAGGAGAGGCCGCAGGAGAAATCAACCCACCATCACCTCCTTCCAGGACTTCCAGCCTCCAGAACCGTGGGAAATACACTTCTGTTGGTTGTGCCAACCAGGCTGCACTGTGCTACTTTGCCCTTGCAAACGAAACACTTCAGTACACTTGTCAAGGTCAGGCCACTCAGAGCCAGAGACAGGAAGAGAAGGACCTGAAATGACCAGAGGGCACTGTCCTCGACATCAGCACCACAGATTTAGAGGCTCAGCACTGAGTTATTTCTCAGGAAGGATAAAAAGGAATAAAAGACAGCCATCTTGCCCTCCAAGTGTTCACAGGCTTATGGAGTTAGAGAAGGGCGTTTAGTGAAATAAGTGTCATATTCCAAACAAAAGGAAATGAAAATCCTGTTCCTAATAAAAAAATAAAAACATCCCTGCATTGTAGGGGCTTACATACCCTGCTACACACACACACGTTCACATGCACACACACTCTTTCTCTCTCTCTGTCTCTATCTCTGTCTCTGTCTCTGTCTCTCTCTCTCTCTCTCTCTCTCTCTCTCTCTCTCTCTCTCTGCAGTACTGCCAATTGAACCCAGGCCTTTGCACTGAGCTACATCCTGAGACCTTTTTACCTTGAGGTGGACTCTCACTAGGTTGCTAAATTGCCTGAGCTGGGCTAGAAAATTCAATCCTCCTGCCTCAGGCTCCTAGAGTGCTGAGATTATAAGTGTGCACAGCACACTTGGATTAAGAGTTTCATTTTTGAAACAAAAAACTTAACTATGGAATCAGTAACCAAAGGGAGAGATTGTGATTGTGTGTGTAAGAAGCACTCTGTAACCTTGAAGGATTATTTAGCTTTATGAATGAAAAGTCTTAGTGTGCAAAACTCTTTGACTCAGGAGTTCTACTTCTGCAACTATCCCTTAAAACTATCACTGAACGGGGGCACAAAGACACATCTGCAAGAATGTAATTAGAACAATGACTGAGCCTCCACATGATGCCACATGCCTGTACTGCAGTCCCCGCTACTCAGGAGGCTGAGGCAGGAGACTCATGAGTCTGAGCCTGAGCCTCCTCAGTCTGAGGCTAGCCCAGGAAACTTAGCAAGTGGGGGATGGCAGAGACAGACACAGATACACAGACAGAGAGGCAGGGAGAGGCAGGTACTGGAAGTCTAAATTATGATATGCTCACACTATGTTGCTATTGGAATGTACACTCTACAATTTTTTGCAGGACTGATGATTGAACCCAGAGCATTTACACTGAGCTACCTCAGAGCAACCTCCCCCACCCTTTAATTTTTATTTGTAGATGGGGTTCTTACTAAGTTGCTAGGTTGCATAAGCTGGGCTGGAACTTGCAATCCTCCTGCCTCAGGCTCCAAGAGTGCTGGGGTTACAGGTGTGCACCACCATGCAGGGGTTAAGTATTCAGTAGTGCAGGAAAAATGTTTATAACATATTGAGAGACAAAAGCCATTTGCAAGAGTCCTGTATATGTAATATGAACCCACCTTTATGTCTATACATGAACGAAAGAAAAGCATAAAACTGTCTCCGTGCGTGCTATATAATCGTTTTCTACTGCTGCCTAACAAATGTCCATAACCTTAGTGGGCCCACAGGCAGTTTAAGTAACTGGTCAGTCTTGGGTGATTTGTGTTCTCTGTTCAGGATCTTGTAAGTTTGAAATCAAGATGATGGCTGAAGCTGAACACAAGGGAGAAAACCTATAGTCCCAGAACTCAAGAGGCTGAGGCAAGAGGATTGCTTGTGCCCAGAAGTTCAAGTCTCAGCAGCACACCAAGACCAGTAGGTCCAGGAGGGAGGGCGGGGCCCTTCATTTATCTTCCCGGTGGGATGTTAATAGATGGAGACCGGTGGCCTGGAGACCAATCTCATTCCTCGGAGCTAAAGCAGCTCCTATATGTTCATTTTACAGCAGCGTGCAGAAACAGCTGAGCCTCCATCTCTGCAAGGCTTCAAATCAAGGGACCCTTCATCAATCCAGAGTCCTGTTTCTAAGCAGAATGGTACAGTCAGCCCTTGGTATGTGCGGGGGATTTGTTCTAGAATCCTGGGGAGAGCAGAATCTGTGGCTGCTCAAGTACCTTGTATGAAAGGTGCAGTGTTTGCACAGAACACGTACACATCCTTGTGTACACTGCCCATCACTGCCAGTAACTCACGGTCCCTAATATAATGAGAATGCTGTGTAACCCAGTTGTTGGACCATATTGTTTAGGTAATAATGATGACAACGAGGAACAAAGTCTGCATGTGTTTGCTACAGACACAATTTTTCCTTGAATATTTTTGATCTGCAGTTGCTTTAATCCGTGATGCAGAACTCTTGGACATGGACAGCCATGCAGAAGCACTTGGCTAAGTCATCCCAGAGACTTCTGCGTGTGCAGAATGGGGCTCAGGCACAATGGCACTGTGTACAAGGCCATGTTCAGAGCTGGAAGGGTGTTATTCATCTGTCGGGGCAGGGAGGTCACCCATATATGGCAGGGAAGAGAAGGCTTCGTGTCTTTGTTGCCTGATCATAATTTAAATATGTATTTCAGGGTGTGAGCTTGTTTTAGAAACTGCTTCCTTGATTATGTGCCTTGTGGCTACAATGAACAATAGCAAAATGGAACTCTAGCTTTGGGGAACTGACCCACACCGCCCATCTGAGCATCATTACCTTGGGAAGCAGCTCACCTTCTGACTGCTTTCCCAAAGCTCTACACACCAGCATCTACTGACATCTCATTGGTCAAAATTTGGTCATGTGGTTATCCCATCCTACAGGAGGAACCTGGGAAATGCAGAGTGTGAGTGTGTGTGTGTGTGTGTGTGTGTGTGTGTGTTTGTGTGGTAATTAGCTGGTCAGGTATGACTGATGCTTCAATGAGATCAGGGTCTTATTAACAGGGAAAAATGAAAGAAAAGATTGTAGGTAGGAAACTGTAGTTGAGAGAGGGATTTATCCCCACAGAATTGTTGGAAGGGCTGATAAAGGTCCAACACAAATTTCTGGAAACACTGCTACCTAATTGGTTCGGTTAATCTCAGAAAATTAACTCTGCTGCCACCCATACTAGGGAACAGATTACCTTTGCCCATCCTGTTTCTTCACTTCAAAATCAGAGCTTTTTATTGGTGGAAGTGAGATCAAATATCTCCAAGGGAGGCTGGGAAATGTAGTTTAAAATTTTTTGACCTAATCCTGCCATGATGGTATACGTCTGTAATCCCAACACCTAGGAGGCTGAAGCAGGAGGATCGTGGCAAGTTCAAGGTCAGCCTGAGCTACCTAGTGAGTTCAAGGCCAGCCTGAACTACTGAACTACATAGCGAGACCCTGTCTTAAAACAAACAAACAAACAAAAAGCACCCAGTATCATTTTTAATGCCCTTGCTTCATTTTGTTTGTATTTTGCTATTGCTCTTTATTTTTTTTACTATTCTCTTTAAAATAAAATAAAAAAAATTTTTTGACCTAAAGAAAGTGAGATCTGCAATTGTGATAGTCCAACATATTTCACTGGATTCTAAGACACCCATTTCCCCACAACATTTTCAAGTTTCTGAAGTCAGGGTGCTCTTGACAGTTGGTAACGCTCCTTGGTCATGCAGCACTTATATACTTAACAAGGCCAGCGTGTACATGACATCTCCCTCAGAGGCTGAGGGAGCAACTCTGTCAATAAGATGCAGAAGGGATGCAGCATCTTAGAAGGAGCATTCTGTCCACAAATGCTGTGTCCCTGACACTCCTGATGGCCCAAAGCACAGCCCAGGGATAAAGCTGGTAACATGGACCAGTCTGCATAAACAAGGGTCCTGAAGAGTTGTACACCAAAGAACTTGTAGAAATAAGTTATGTTTATGTTTTGTTTATGTTTTCCTTTTTAAATACATGCACAGGACATATTTATATCTGAATAAATATAAGTGAGATTTTTTAGTAAGAACAAAATACAAATTCCAAGAGCTAAGAAAGCATTGTGTCTAATTTAATTGCTGATGTTTTCTTCTACTGACTCATAAAATCATGGTGTAGCATACAACTGAGGGCATCTTAGAGTCAGTGGAATACATTGTCCAAGGATGGAAAAGCATACAGAAGATTCCAGGCAACCAAGACAAGTGTTCCCCGCCCTAGTGGATAAGGCAATGAGGAACTACATCCCTCCTCCTCAACCCAGGGAGTGATGCAACAGGAGCAGAGGAAGTTCTGGGGTGGTGCCCTTGGACATGAGTGGATGTGTATGTCTGGTCACACTGGGTCATAGGGGACAGGGTCAGGACTTCCCGATGGACCAGGCCTGACTCCTGAGTTACCCAAGGAGCAGAGGAGAAGCACAGCTCCCTGGAAACTGCAGGGTTGCGCACTGGGTGGGACAGGGCACCCTACAAAGCTAGTCGCTCCTGGGCTCACAGTCCTGCCCTGCCCTAGGGCCTGCAGACCTCAGGGGCTCCCACAGCCCGTGCCTCCTTGGTTCCTCACATGTGCACACCACATAGTCATGCTGTGTGTTTCCAGTTCATTGCTCTCCCCATTTCAACCCCCTGGCTCTGTGAGGAGAGGGAACATGTCTGTGTGGCTAGCTGACACATCGTAAGCTCAACAAATACTTGTTAAATGCATTAATAACCGGATCAATAATTATGTAAATAACAAAGTCTGGATGATGACAGTGAGACTCAGAAGGGCTGTTACGCCTTGTATCTAGATGTCCCCCAAAACTTCATGCACTCACGGGCGGGGCTTTTCAGAGCTGCCTGGATCTCGGCTGTGATGCTGGGATTGTGTTCCTCACCCTCGATGTGGGGGGCACCACCTAAAGGGTGGGTAGCCTAGGCGGAATATAAAGGCACAGAAAGAAGGCTGCTGCCACTGGGGCTTGCTGCTTGTTGCCTCCTGCCTGCCTCCTGAAATCTTCTCCCCTGTGTTGTCCCCCTGCCATTCCACCCTGCCTTGGACCAGCAGACTGTGGACTGAGAGCTCCACAAAATGAGCCAAATGAACCTTCCTCCCTTCAACTTATGTGTGTTGGGTATTTTGTCCCAGCAATGAGAAAAGTAACTAAGATAGCGGGTTCCCCCAGTTGACCAGTGGCCGACCAAAAGCCTTTTCTCCCTTCCCGTGTCCCTCAGGGATCTCCCACTCATTCTCTTGGGGGCAGGTACGACAGACCAGGGCGTAGATTCAGAGGTCTCTCACCCGCTACCCCAGTGGACTGCGCTGGCTTGCCTCAGTGTCCTCCCTGGCTAGCAAAACACCACTCTCCACTCCAACATGAGTGCAGCCAGCTAGGCAGAGCAGTATCCTCCTACACTCCAGCCACTTCAGACAATACTGTTGCCTTTTTGAAGAAGGGAGGGGGTACCCCAGAGTGGCTGAGATCAGGAAGGGAGGGATCTGGGCCCCTTATTTGCATACCTAACATTCATAGCAAACTTTAAGCCCTGCCCCTCAGTAGAACAGCCTCTCTGTAGCTGCTTTACAAGCAGCAGTCTCCAGCCACTTCTTGAGTTTTAGTGCAGCAGGATTCCCTCCTGTGTACTGGCCCCCTGTGTTGCAGTACAGGCTTAGTGTTCCAGTAAACCTGCTTGTGATTGATTTTTAGAGTAGTGTGGGCCCCCAAAGTCCTATAAATTTACTTCGGATTTTTATCCCAAATAGTGTAGACAGAGTAGTCATTTCCAAACGAAGAGCAATGAACTCTCTATGGAGCCCAGCACAAGCTTGCACCACCAACACCCAGTATGGTCATCCTACTGTGTCTGGCACAGCAGAGGTTGGGTGATGATGGCCGGCAGCAGCAGGGACCAGCAGCTGGCTGTGTCGACTGTTGACATCCAGTATTACCTGGTATCATCTGGTGACATCTGGATTGCTAGCAGAGCTGCTCTTTGCCAATTAATTATGTTCATCCAAAGTGAGCCGAAGAATTCTCTGCTGATTGGCAGCACCAGGGCCGACACCAACCAGTCATCTGATGTGGGCTGCCCCATGGAGGCACATGAGAGATGAGGAATGGCCTGGGAGGTGCCCAGCAGCAAGGTATCAGCTATCAGCTTTCTCAGTTGTGGAGAGAGGTGAGGACAAGTACTTGGTCCTAAAGGGAGAGTGGGCAGCACACAGCATCCACTCCTTTCCAGGGGGTCAGAGAGGGGAAAATTGGCTCTAGCATATCAGGGACATGTTTCCTCTGTCCCTGGCCATGCTTGGCAGCTGGCAGATACTTCAGCCATGCTTTTGTGCTGGGCTGAATTCAGATAAGATGCAAACAGTAACCGAGCACCGACCAGTGTCTGGTGCTATCCCCGGCACTGTGTCGCACACAACCGCTCAGTGAACCCTTGAAACCTCCCCGGGCAGTGGCTTCCATGTCACACTTGAGGATGTCAAGGCTGGTGAAGCTAAGTGCTAGTAAAGGATAAAGGCAAGAGTTAAAGCCAGGCTTGTAGCATTCCAAAGAGCAAACCCTTTCTGTGGCTGTCTCTGCTCTCTCTTGAGCCTGGGCTTGGGAGCGGGGAGCATGAGGCTGCCCTGAGCCAACATCTGTAGGGCTTAGAGTGAAGGAGAAGGATGTTTGGGGCGCACTTCTGGGGAAGGGCAGGCTCCTTGGAGGAGGAGCCACCGGCTGAGCCTCAGGGCAGTTAGGCAGGCCAACTGGGGCTGGGGGAGGAGGCACTGAGGAGCAGGGAGTGGGAAAAGTAGGGAAGTGAAAGGAGCCCTGGCAGGCAGATGGTCCCCGATGGGCACGGCTGGTGGGCACTCAGATCCACAGGCAGGTGGTGGTTTTGGAGCTTCTCCTGAGTGGTGCCAGCCCCACGCGAGGTGCATGGCTTGGCAAGAGGAGTATGGGAGCGACTCGCACTCTACCAGCCTCCTTGGCCCATGCGCAAGCAGGGCACAAACTCCACAGCTGTGTGCAGCAGCCTGGTGTGACACACAGTATGTGCGGCATGTGTGCCCTCCCTGAGCTGGTAGATTTCGTAATGGTCCCTAACTGTGTGGCCTCTGTTTCTTCCCAGCTGGTTCCCACTCACCCCGACCCTGCCCTGGCGTGGTTTTTGGTGTCTGTCTTCTGCGTTAGTGCCTTTTCTTACATGCTGGGTCGCACATGATCATCCGCCCTGTGGGGCTGCCGGCTGGGTTCTCTCACTGCAGACTCCCCAGCATCAAATACCTCTTGGTGATTCCTCCAGTTTCTTGATTAACTTCTTCCAGTTCAGTGCAGTGGACAGAGCCTGGCTTTTGAAGGCAGAATGCGCTGGGCCGCATCCTGGCTCCTCTGCCCCGGCCGTGCCAGTTTGGGCTGATGAGTGAAGTCAAGAGCACCGGTAAAGTGGGTGAGTGCCTTCCACCTCCCCGAGACGGGGTGTGAATGCGAAGGACATGGGTTCCCACCTCTTGTGCCCCCTGCTGCGGTCTCCCTCCTGGCTCCCTCAATTTCTCCAGAGCAGCTGATCTTGTCCCTGGGGACGGGGTGTTCTACATGGCCCTCCCGCAGGGAACATGGGACTTTTGTGGAAGTAGGTGTGACACGGGTAACAGGGCTCTGGTGTGGCCCTGCACCTTGTGCAGGCTCAGTCCGCACTCTACCCCTGAGCCACACCCCAGCTCTTTCTGTCCCCAGGTGAGTTTTCTGACCGGTGGATCCTCTCCTTTGCGGCAGGTCTCCCGCGGCCCAGCTGCTGTGGTAAGCAGGCGAGGACAGCAACTGTTGACTCTGCAACCTGAGGGGAATAAGCCACTGCTTGACCCTTTGTATTCGGGGTTTCCGATCCTCGCAGCACAATCCAGTGCTCATGGACCCAGGAGGCTCTTGGCAGCAGTGTGGCTCTGGAGTCGACAAGGTGGCCAGTAGCTCTTGAAGTGTCCCCACCTCCATCCCTAAGTGAAGACCCAGAGCTTAGAGTGTGTCTCACCTCGCTGAGCTGTCCCCTCCAGGCGGTGGTTGTAGGCCCCTTGTGGGGCTCTGGCAGATGAAGCAGAATCCTTGCCAGGACCCAGATGAACCTTTGGTCCTCTGCAGCTGTGGTGTTCAGCCTCCAGCCTGTCTCTTCATCTGTAAAGTGAGCTGATTGCCTCCTCAGTTTGGCACAGTAGAAGTTGACAGTCCCACCATATGTGAATCATGGACACTGGCAAAGCAGAAAGAGGGACTGGAGGGGCATCTCCTGCATGGCTGTCTTCTCCCTACCAGAATGGAAGCCCCCGGGCATCCAGACAAAGCCACACTGTGCCCTACACTCTCAGTCACAGGCAGCAGTAGTTATTAGCAGGACGGGACTGACATGATGTCTCTGGGCAGTGCTGAATTCTACTCTCAGGTAGGAGAACCTAAGAGGAGGAAGAGGCTGTCTTGTCAACTTCAGTACACAGTCCCCTGTGCTCTGCCGGTACAGTCGAACTTGGCAGTGAGAAGCTAGTCACCTGACCTGAATGAAGCCTCATCGCCCCCACTTTCCCAGCGGCCCAAAGGACTCCATGTATCCCTTCCCCACTGGTGCGAAGGAAGCTGTCTCCCAGTTTGGGGGCTGAAAACACCATCAGAGTGGCCCACCAGGCGGCATCAGGGCAAGCTTGCCCCCACTGACAGGTCTCTGCCAGCCTTTCCCCTGGGAGCACTGCCTTGGACTGGCATGGCCGGGGCTGGCTGCGTTTGCCTTGCAAGTGGGGCACGGCGACTCTCAATATGGTGGTTCAGAGCTCTGGCAGAGGGGGAGCAGCTTCCTGCCATCTAACGGGCCAGCCCAGCTCTAAAATGCCTTACTTCCACAGTGTCGCGCAGTCAGAGCAAGCTATAGGCCCAGGCCTGTTGCAGGGTGGGGTTCGAAGTCTTCTCTGAGCAGCACCAGGTTAGTTTACCCCACAAGAGGCCACGTATTCTGACCTTGCTAAGTAGTAAGCCCAGGCCTGAGTCCTCGTCACCTCCATTTCTCTTCCTCTGTTCGGCTCTCTTCTTCCCCTGCCAAGCAATGGATTCACTTCCACTCAGGCATAGCAGGGTCTCCTCAGGGCTCCAAAGCCCCCCCTGTTCCCAGGACAGCGGACACTTCCCTGGTCGCATGGCAGGGTGATGGCTGCCCCCCGCCTTCCCTAGAAGGAAAGGACTTCAGGAAAGGGTATGGGCACCAGCATCGCCCCAGCACTTCCTGTTTCAGTGATGCGTGGTCCCAAGTCCTGGAACTCAGTGCTCAGGATGCAAATTAGGGAGCTCCCCTGGGGTTAACACCTGGACCAGAGGTGGGAAGGAAGCAGGGGTGGGTTGAGGGGCACCTTGAGCAGTGGTGCAGGTGCAGCTGCAGCTTTGACTGTCTGCATGAGGAATTCTCGAGCTAAGATAGCCCGTCAGCACTGATGTCCAGACAGTCATTGGAGTGTGGACGTCCCTCAGAGGTACCTGATGTCCTTGGGGCAGGGGCCTGGGAGGGTGGGTGTGTGGGGGCTGTCTGCCCACTGCTCTCCACTGTGCCTCACAGGGCAGAACACAGGAGGTCCTTGAGAGCTGCCAGCGGTGACGTGTGGCCTCAGGGAGCAGGGAGGGACAGTGAGGGAGGGAGGGAGGGGGTTTCACCCACATCAGCTACAGGCCTAGGGGATCCGGGAGCTGGAGACCTAGGTCTCAGGGGCAGAACGGCTGCCTTCTCTGTGCCAAGTCCCGTGCCCTGTGCTGGAGACCTGATATCCCTCAGATTTATGCCCTGCCCCGTGCAGCTCTGCGTCCTCCTGACTGACCCCGCTGGCCACGATGCACTGTCCATACTGCTGCCACGGATCTTTCCGAATGGCAAACCTTGGCCTCGCCTGCTCAGCATGAAACATGCTTGGAATAAAACCTGGAGGGCAGAGAGAGGACAGGGGGCTTGGCTGCCTAAGGAAAAGAAACAAAGGGTAAGAGAAGTCCCCACTCGCTCGCTGGTTGACCGCTCTGGGATCTGCACAACCCTCCGCCCTTTCTCGGAGCTCATCTCCTGAGCGCTCTCCTGGATGCCCCTGCCTCCAGCAGGCCTCCGCGCAGGGCCACCGCAGGCAGGAAGCCGGCTCTGATTACCCTCCTGAGACACTCCTGTTTTCATATTTATTTAAATATTTATTCGGGGCAGTTGGTGAACTAAGAGAGCCCAGGTACTGCCCTCTCGGAGCCTACATTGCAGAGGGGAAAGACAACCAACACACAAGAAAATTTCAAAACGCCAGGATTTCAGAGTGTGAAACGCAGGGGAAAAAAAAGAGCAAGATAAGGTCTGAGCGTGCCTGGGCCTGGAACGGGTTCCCGGACATCCTAGCGTGTTCCAACCACCGAGCCGCCCCGGGGACCAGCCCTGGGCTCAGAGTAGGGCGCGTAGCGATGCAGGAGCAGGTGGGCTTCAGCGGAGTCACCTGGGCCCCGCCCCGCCGCGCCCC
>NW_004955459.1:8657187-8763804 GCF_000276665.1 Chinchilla lanigera
TGCGCGGGGCCACCGGGCACCTTGGGTTCCCGGCGCGGCTCTCAGGTGACCGCGGTGTGCGCCGCCCGCGTCTCCGCAGGTTGCCGCGCCTCGCCCGCGCTCGGAGCTCCAGCCATGCTGTTCTGGCACACGCAGCCCGAGCACTACAACCAGCACAACTCGGGCAGCTACCTGCGGTAAGGGCCTTGCGCCCCTCCAGCCGCCCCGGCCCGATGGCGCGGCCCTGGGCGGGGTCGCGCCGTCCGACACCTAGGCGGAGAGGGGGCGCCCTCCGGGGCCCTGCGCCCGGCTGCGCGCCCTCTGGGGAGGTAGAGGGAGACCCACCCAGAGCCCCTCGTGGGGACCGATCGGAGGAGCCCGGGGGACCCGGCGCGCAGAGGGGATGGCCGGGTTGGGAATCTGGCGCCCGAGAGGGCCCCTCCCCGACGGCTCCCGGCCCGGGCGCACCTGCCGGCCGCGGCCTCCAGAGGCGTCCCCCTTCCGTGTCTCTTCTCACCCCGCTTTATGGGAGCGAAGAGAAAACTTCTGCCATCCGCGCGGGCCTGCCCTGAGAAGCTGTGCCCTGCTGCTTGCCCCTCTCTGAACCTAGCGCCCTTCAGGGGCCGGCGAGTGGGCCGGTGGTGGACGGGGAGGGCTCGGGAGGGGAGGCTGCCCTGCTCCAAGTGGTCTTGTTCTTGTTTGCCGAGGCTCGAACGCTTATTGCCCTTGATGGAAATCTTTCTTCTTCTGCAGGGATTTGACTAGTGCTCTTCAAAGGGAAAAGTAAGTCCTGCCTGTTTTGCAAAGTTCTCTACACCCCCCTCTTAGAAAGTAGGACCCCCATTTGCTTCAGTTCCAGGAAGATTTTTTTTTCCCCTTGTTGTGCAGCTGGCTGGTTACTAATGGGCAGTCATTTCACTTTCTGAACTCGCTGGAACCAGCTTTAGCCTGTCTTTATTTCTATCCTAGTCACAGTTTATTAAATGTCCCTAATTTAACCCAAAGGGCATTTGATGTGAGCTCAGGCAAAGTGAACTGTGAGGCTGAAGGCGTCTCAGGAACTGACGGCCCCAAAGCCATAGTTACCAACCCTTAGCGCTGCTTTTGGCTTCAAGAAGTTCCTCCTCCAATTTAGCATGACTACAGGTTATCATTCCAGTGTAGCTGTCCTCTCCAAAGGCCTCCCCCTTCCAGAAAGCAGAGGAACGAGTGGGTTTAACTGATATATCAGCCAGATTTTATTGACAGTGGTAGGAGATGGCAGAAAGTAGAAGGTCCTGAGGACTGTGGCCTCCCTGCAGACCCTGGTGGTGTCACCAAAGGGAAGCAGCTTTGGGGACACCAATCCCACCGAAAGGATGTTAATTTCTTGCAGAAGAATAAGGGTCTGCCCACTTAGAAAAAATGCTTCATCGATATTCTATAATGAACCCTAATAGAAAATGCTACCATGGGATGTTTTCACTGAAGTGCCCATTGCAGTTTTGTCTGAATTTAGTTTGTGGCCAGTAAGTATCTTGACATGCCTTAAAAATGACTTTGAAGGTGACCTTGAATTGGAGATGTGTGCAGTGTTTAAAGCTTCCTAGAGACCCAAGAGGTCCCATTAGGTAAGAGTTGTCCTCTTGCGTGAGAGGTACAGTTTGACATCCACTACCGAGATGTAGACTTGTCTGTGGAGTAGCGCTGGTACCTTTTTGGGCTGGTACTGTGTGAAGGGAGGAGGCCAAAAGTTGGGGGCGAAAGGTGCTATAAAGTCATCCTGGCTTGGGGGAGTGATTATGGGAAACCGTGGATGGTAAAGGTCCATAGTCTTTTTTTTCTTTTGGGATGCTGGGGATTGAATTCAACTTCGTGTGTGCAAGGCAAGTGGTGTTCCACTGAGCCACACTTCCAGCCTCACCTTTTTTTATGGGTCCGGAAGTGGAGTGGTCCGGTTAGCAAGGGCTCTTTCACCGAGCTACACCCCTGGCTCTTCTAGCTCTAGCTTTTTCAAATTTCATTTCTTGCTGATGGTCTTGCCTTCCCAGAGGTTGATCTCATAAAGGATAAGATAGGGGTCAGTGCATACATCCCTCACCCCACTACTCTAGAGAGGGGATCTTGTCCTTTTCCTTGGATTTTTTTTATATTTTTGGACTTTTTAAAAAATATTTTTGGACATTTTCACCCGGCAAAACTTCTGCAAGTTGTGTGACCTCCCCAGGGCAGTGGCCCTTACTCCCTTCTGTTTGATGTTCTGGTGACTTTTATTCCTTGTCAAATAAGGATGTCAGGCTTGAAGCAAGTTGCTGTTGAGTAATGGTTCTTAACCCCCTGAACCTCCCATCACTTTTTTTTTTTTTTAATTTAAAGGCAGGAGTGCATGGGTTATTAACTGAACATGGTCTGGACAAACATGGAGTTATGCAATCCCCAGGTGAGCAGGCCTGCCTGCTTCTCCGGTGTGTGTTCCTAGATAACCACAAGAGCTGGGAAAAGGAAAAAGGCACGCATGCTTCAGGGGAGCGAGGTCAGCCCCATGCTGTCCTCTGTGGGCAGCAGATGTGGCAGGGAAGCCTGCATAGGTAACCTTCCCGGCGTGCCCAAAGCCGGGCGTCTCCTCCTGAGTGCTGGTTAGCTGTTGTTGGGGTGTGTGTCGGTTTTGTATCTGAGAGACACACGTTTATGATGTGTTCAGAGGACAGACTGTGCCAGGGACGCTGTTTATGTAGTACAGTAGGGTCAGCTAGTCTGGTTCAAAACCTAGGACCCACAAAGGGAGGAGGGCTATCGGGATAGGGCGTGGCACTTTGTTATGCCACCTGTTTCTCTATAGTGCTCATAATTTAGAGGTCTTAAGCGAGTCTGTGCTGCTTGTAGTTGATCGTGTTCTCTTGTTGAGTGGGGTACACCTGAATTTCCAGCTACTTGGTAGACTGAGGCAGAAGGATCTCTTGAGCCCTGAAGTTTGGGGCCAGTTAGGCAATATGATGAGATGCTATCTTTTAAAAAGAAATTTAGAGACAAATAGCTCAGCTACATGCTGATGGGAGGCTGATTTTATTTTGATGCTGTGGGAGAGTTTTGTTTAGAGGTGGAAGAAAAGAATCCTTGAGCAACTGAAGACTTTTCACTTGGGTGAGAAAATTGACTTGAAACCCAGGTTCTTCCACCTCTTTTTGCATTTTGGAAAGATTGCTGTGAGCATTACTGCAGCAAGGATTATAGGCTCGTTGTCCCCTTTTCAGAAAGGGTGGAGGAAGACCTCAACGTGAGCGAGGGAAGCAAGCAAGTTTGCATGGGTTACAGAGTTCTGGAACAGTTTTAACTGGCCTAAGAATAACTAGTAAAGAGAAGAGTTGATTAAAAAATAAACATTGTTATCACTTATTATTGTGTCTTACTGGGGACTGATCCAGAGCCTTCACACTGAGCTACATCACTAATTTTTTTTTTTTTTTTTTTTTTTGAGACAGGGTCTCTATCAGGTATGCACCACTATGACGGGCTAAAAAAAATATTGTTCAGATTATTATTCTAAAAGTAAAACTTTGGGCCAGGATTATAGCTCAGCGGCATGGCACCTGCCTGGCAAGCACAAGGTCCTGAGTTTGATTCCCGGTATCAAAAAAAGAAAGAAAGAAGGAGGGAGGGAGGAAGGAAGGAAAGGAGGTAGGAAGGGAGGGAGGGAAGAAGGAAGGAAAGAAGACTTTATGAGTAGTCTTCTATGGACTGAAACCAAATGGCCTCAAAAGGCCACTTTATCGCTACTAGTCTCTCTGTCACTTAGGCTTTCTGGAGATAGCAGATAACTGCATTTTTACCTCCTAGACTTGATTGAGTAGATCTTGCCGGAGCCTGAGGGACCTTAGGATCCTGGAAGAGTGACTTCAAACACCTAGGAGGCTTGCGGCTGTGATCGACAATGCGCCAGTTGCCTTGCGTCTCTGACCAAGTCCAGCACCTTTGCTTGGCCTGCGGGAAGGGCTGCTTATAGCTGGTCCCTGACTGTCACTTCCTGTGTGTTGCAGTGATGTGCTTGCGCTGCCCATCTTCAAGCAGGAGGAGCCCCAGCTGTCCCCAGAGAACGGGGCCCGCCTGCCGCCCCTGCAGTACGTGCTGTGTGCTGCCACATCACCAGCGGTGAAGCTACATGAGGAGACCCTGACCTACCTCAACCAAGGTAGTGGCTGGAGCCCAGGCCAGGGGAGGACAGATGTGGGAGGATGGCCCTGACAATGGAGAGGTGATGTGGAAGGCCCAGCGGGGCCACATTTGTTGTTCCAGTAGGTGAGGGGCTGCTGGGGAAGGAGTACAGGCTCTGGTGTCAGACACAGGCTCAGGTTTCCCAGTTGTGGACTCTCCAAGTCTCACTGTCTTCATCTGAAAAATGGAAACATGGAAAGCCAGGCATGGTGGCTCATGTCTAGAATCCCAGCTACTCAGGAGGCTGAGGCAAGAGGATTGCTGGAGCACAGGAGGAAGCCGGGATGAGCCTGGGTAACATAATGAAACCTGTCTCCAAAGAAAGGAAGCCTCACTGTATTATGAGTGTAGGCCAGCAAACGTGTGGCTTGTGTCTTTGCTGCTCTATGGGTGGATACAATGCTTGGTGGCTGCTCCTGCTGTTTACTGGGCCTGCTACTGGTGACCTTCGAAGCATAGGCTGAGCACTGTTGGTTGACCAGGCCTGTCATGTGGCAGGGGTGCCAGGAAGGCCAGCCTGTGTCCTTGTACAGCACGGGGGCTGGGTTCCAGCCGCACCAGGCCAAGGCTCTTTGGGCCAGTGAGGATGAGATTGCTACCATGACTTGAGGGGATGAGCCTTGGAACTTGAATTCCTACTCCAACCGTTTGTGGCTCTGACTTTGAGTTCGTTGTCTTTTCTTTTTCCATGAGTGAAATGAGAAGCATAATTTCTTGTGAAGTTTAAAAAGTGGAAGGTAAGTGCAGCACCTGGCATGGTAGCGGCTGTTCTATTGTTGGTGCTCTGGTCAGAGCACACGGGCCGTGTCCCAGTGGGCGCTGTTTGTGTTGCAGCTGTGTCCGTGTGACTTGTGCTTTTCCTTCCCCGGGCATCAAGGCTTCTGTGCCGCCTGTTTACGTGGGAGGTGTGGGAGGGCTGTGGGCTCTGTGTGGGGAGGGTCGCACTGCTGTGGCGTCTCCTCTGCTGCGGGCAGCCGCCTCTGCTCTGTGGAACTTGGCCTCCTTTTGGGAAGCCGGCCGGGGTGGAAGTCCAGTGTGATCAGAAGGGTCTGTCGGCTGAACTCGCTGGCTCCTGAGCCAGGAGACGCTCTGGCTTTGCAGGTGGCTGTGGCCAGGCACATCATGTGGGCAGTGCTGTGGGCCTCTGTGGGTCTTGCCCAGCTAAGCTGTCAGCATCGGTGCCCGCCTCCGGGGATGGTCCTGAGGCCATGGCTTGTCACGCAGGCCGGGCCCATGGAGGCAGGTGACTGGCCCAGCACGACAGTGCCTCTGTCTCTGTGCTGTTTTTGCAGTGGCCCCTGCCCTTGTCCTTTTTCCTGTGGGGTTCTGCCGCCTTCTGGGTCTCTGCCATTTTCCTTAACCAGAGCAAAGGAATTGCATGGTGCTCTCAGAGGCTGCCAACCTGATGCTCCCGGCAACCTCCCATGGCACGGAGGTCTCACTGTGTGTCTGTGGTCATTACCTGCTCCCATTTGTGAGGTCATCAGCTGTGTTCTCTACACCCCTCTCCATTTTTTTTAGTTAGCCAGCTTGGGACAGGGTTTGGCAGTCAACATATTTGGTCTTTTAAAGGGTTTTGAAGAGAAGTTAGGGCGGGGAGTGCAGCTCAGTGTAGACATGCTTCCCTAGCATGTGTGACGGCCTGGGTTCCATCCCGGGACTACAAAATCAATATGTAAATGAATGCATTATCCTTTTAATATAGAGAGAAGAGGGAGAAAGCGGTACCCTATGGTGTCATCATCCTGTGTTAATTTCATGTATTTGCTTTACATTTATTTATTTATTTATTTAGTTTTTTTTTTTCAGTCCTAGGATGAAACCAATGCCTTGCCCATGCTAGGCAGCACTCTACCATCAAGCTGTAACCCCAGCCTAGAAGTGCATTTTAAATCTCCACAGTCAAGTCTGTCATTCTGGGCCGGGATGCGGCTCAGTGGTAAAGCCCATGCAAGGCTCTGGGTTTCACAGCTGCACCACAACAAACCAAACCAAAACAAAACAAAATTTTCATTCTGTTAAAGTGCTTGGAAGTGTGCCTGTCTGTCTTCAGACTAGTTTAATAGTTTTTGAAATTCCATTGAATGGTTTTTAAATTTTAACACTAAAATGCTTGAGGAATTTGTGGTACAACGTAAAGATCTAAGTTTCCTTATTTTTCTAAATAGCTAATGAACTAGTTGTTGCCTAATTTATCCTTTTCTCACTGGTTTAAAATATCACTTTGAAACATTTAAAAAACTATTGAAAAACTGTGAAATGTTAGGCCAGAAAGGGACTCTTGTTGATTCTTAACCCATTTCTTGTAGAACTCATTGTACTGTGCAAATTCATTCTTCCATTTGAGAGTACAAATTTCTTTAACTATTTTCTTGGCCATCCCCAATCATTTCTTCTCCTCCTCCTCTTTCTCCTGCTTTTTCTTGTGTTTGATATTAAACTTGGGGCCTCCCACATGCTAAGAATTATATTGAGTTCCACCTTCTCCCGTTTATTCATATAGATTGCTTTTACAGCCATTAAGATTTCATGCTGTACTTTTTTTGACCATTGAGGAAATCGTATGCTTAATACAATTTTCTTGCTTTTATTAAATATTATTCTTATAATAACATATTCCTTTATTATTAAAATATCTTAGATACTTAAAATGTCTGTGTGTTTTACTATTTCCTCTTGTTATTTAGGAAAGAATATTGTCATAACTTGGGGAGCAAATACACAATATAATTATTTTAGTGTCTTTCTCTCATAGAATAGAAATTTTGTGAGGCCCAAGCCTCGTCCCATTTATAACATTGCATCCCCAATTAAGTTTGATGCCTTGATAGTAGTAAATGCTCTATAACTACCTAGAAAATTATAAAAGTAGGGATGACTGCTTTTATTTTTTCTATCTCTATTTTTTTCTTTCTTTTGCTACTAGCAATAATGCTGTACTAGACATCTTTTTATTCTTAAAGTGCTAGGGATTGAACTCAGGGCCTTGCCTATGCAAGATAAGTCCTCTACCACCCAATTAGATCTTTTTTTTTTGGTACCAGGAATCAATTAAATTTTAAATTTTTAAACTTTATATTTTGAGACAAGGTCTCATTAAGTTGCCCAGACTGGGCTTTAACTTTGATCCCCCTGCCCCGGTCACCTGAGTAGCTAAGAATACAGTCCTGTGGTACCATGCTTTTTCAGCATATTTAAGTAGCCTATCTTTTATGTCATGTAACAAATACATTTTAATCCAATTTTAAAAAGTAGATTTGAACCTTGCGTGGTAGTATACATCTGTAGTCCTAGGTACTCAGGAGGCTGAGGCAGGAGAATCCCAAGTTTGAGGCCATCCTGGGCAACTTAGGAATTTAGTGAGACCCTATCTCAAAATAATGTTTTGAAAAAACTCATTCTCTCTTTCTCTTTTCCTCTCTTTCTTTCTCTCCCTTTCTCCCTCTCTTTGCTGAGGATGTTGCTTAGTGCTAAGTTCTTGCCTAGTTCTTGCACAAAGTTCTTGCCTAAGTTCTTGCACAAAGACCTGGGCTGTGCCTCTGGTACCGGGGGGGAATAAAGAAGATTTGACATAATTTAGAACATCGTTCAAGCCCTTTTCAGTTAATGGAAGTTTGCTATTCAGCTGTTGGTGTTTATTCGATTGGCTCTATGCTATTTAGTGGGCTATTTCTATGAGGCCATCATGCGTTCTTTTCTTTGTAGTGATGTGTTGAAAGTTCCCTTAAAACACGGGAACAACGCTGAATCTGTAAATCAGAAAGTTGTCAGCTGGACCTGGTGGCACAGGCCTGTAATCCCAGCACTCCCGGAGGCTGAGGTAGGAAGATCCCAAAGTCAAGCCCAACCTGGGTAATTTAGTGACTTAGCAAGATCCAAAATAAAAAAATATAAAGAAGCTGGAGATGTAGCTCAGTGCCAAGGCCCCGGGTTTAATCCCCAGTACTACTCAAAAAAAGTGTTTATGAAGCCACTGGACGCCAGTTTCTCAGCACGGTGTCCTGTCAGTGCCTGGACAAGGAGTGGCCTGGCTGATGTGTGTCACATTTGGGTGTCCATCTCTAAGCCCAGTGGCTAGTGCTGGACGTGGTGACGATGATTTGAAAACAAAGTATGTCCTTTTCCTCTGAAAGAAGTCTGTGTAAGGGGTGGATACCTGTTGGATGGAGGCTTGCAAGATCTCAGATAACTTTGTCAGTGGCTTAAGGTCACTGTGGAAGGTTCTTTCCTGAATGCTGAGAGCCTGAGGGAGAGGAGGAGAATGCCAGATAAGAAACAGCTTTGCGAGAATGATTTGCTATGGAGAAAGCTTTGATATATTCCACCAAAACCTTGAGTCTTAATTATATGAGTTTTTAAGGAGTCTTTTATTCATTCAAAAAATATTTTTTCGGTGATAGAGGAGGATGGTGACACAGAAATTAAAGCCCTTTGCAAAGGCTAGAACGGCTTGAAAGAGCAGACAGGGAGTGACGACTACTGAACACACTGTCCCAGAAAGCCTAAGGCTTGGGGTGAGTGGGCCTTGGAAAGTGAACAGTAGGAGTGATAAGGCTGGAGGCACCTAGACCAGGGACCCAGGGCTCTACCTGCTTCTCCAAAGATGGGTCCTGAGGCAGCCAGCCCAAGTTACTGAACCCTCCTTGCCTTATTGCTTACCTCTAAGATGTGGAAAATAAAATCTGTACAAAGTAGTTGGTACCATATGGATAAAATTTGTACAGCCAGGCATAGTGAGGCACACTATAATCCCAGCACTCTGGGAAGCAGAGGCAGGAGGATCACAAAATTCCAGCCCAACATGGGCAGTTTAGTGACTTGGTGAGACCCAGTCTCAAAACAAAATATAAGGACTGGGGATGTTGCTCAGTGTGAAGGTCCTGGGTTCAATCCCTGGCATCACTTGCACACACACGGAACTGGACAGTGTAGAGTGAGGTCCTGGTATTTGCTGAGGACTTACATTTCTGCCATTATTATTGATAAAGAGGAAACACTTCACTAATCTTGTACTGAAAGTTAACAATGACAATGAGTTGGGACTTTAGGATTTTTTTTACTATCTTTATTCTTTCTTTTTTCAGCTCAAAGATTAACAGAGCGTCAGCTCTAGGACTAAGAATGGTGGCTCTAGGACTAAGAATGGTGGCACCTCTTAAACTGAAAGACGGTAGCTTTGAAACAGATTAAAGGCAGAAAGACCTGCTTAACTTCTATCAGTTCTTCATTCCCCGCACACCCAGATAACAGACAAAACCCTTAGCAGACATTTCTTCAGTGGGGTGTTAAAATGCCATTTTAAAAGTTGTGTTTATAAAAAGCCCTGGGCTCTTTCACAGTATGAGCCTTAGGGTGATACTTCTGTGGTGAGTGCTTTAGGATTTGCACAGCACTTTCTTGTGTTTTCCCTGTCTCCCTCCCTCTCCCCCTCCCTCTCCCCCTCCCTCACTCCCTCCCTCACTCCCTCCCTCCCTTCATCCCTCTCTCTCTCCTTCCCTCCCCCTCCTTTGCTAGGAGGAGTGGAGCCCAGGGCCTCATGCCTGCTAGGCAAGGGCTCTACCCCTGAGTTACACACCCAGCTCTGATCTTTCCTTTTGCTTTATTCTCCCCAAATGTAGTATTCCCCAGGTGACAGTGGGAGGGAAGTGGATGAGATTTGCTGAGCCTCATCACACCACAGGGCAGGCCTGGGTCACTTCTGGAAGTGGCGGTGCCCTCTCTCCCCCAAGCCTTGCCCTGGCTAAAGGGTTCTAGGCGCAGCTGCTCTCTCTGGTCCTGCGGTACTGCTCTGAGGAATGGTGAGTGAGAGAGTGGGAATCAGTGTAGAGGCGCCTGCTGGAGTGGGGTGGGGAGAAAATGCTTCCTTAGGGAGAAGACCCCAGAACTGGTGGCTCCTACCCCACCCCTATGCCTCTCGGTGGCTGCAGCAGTCAGAGGCAGATAAGAGCCCCGGGTGGCCACTCCTGCTGTCCCAGCACTTAGAAGGAACAATGCTGTCTGTTTTTACCACTTCTCTGGGGAAATCGCTTAATCTCCAGGATTCAGGGTTTCCTCATCTGAAACCAGCAGGCAGTAGACAGTGGCCTGGAGAATGAAGTCAATGACAAATCTCCGGCAGACAGAAAGTCTCCACTTCACTTTTCCCTCTTCTCAGCCATATCAGTGACTGAATTTTTTTTAAAGAGTAGGAAGAATTTATTGAGAGAAAGAAAGCTGTCTGAGAGGGACAGACGGGGCCCCAGAAAGTGGGCTGCCCACCAGCTTGTGCTTCTCAAGGGTGAGCAAAGCCCCAGGGTGAGGTGCGTTTAAGGTGAGATAGAACTATAACCAATCGATAAGGTTGCAAGTATAACTGCTTAGGTAATATCGATCCAATGGCAAATCATAGGATGGGTGTGAGGTGGGACAAAATTATGGTCAAATAATATGCAAAAAGTATAGTCGCTTGGGTAATACTGATCAGACGGGGATCAAATGGGGAAACAAGAGTGACTGAGAATTTAAGGAATGAGGTGAAGGATGAGTCACTATCCTTGCTATCTTTTCCCTGTAGCTGAAGTTTTCCTTCCAGATTAATTTGTAACTTGCAGTTTAGGAGTATAAACTGGAGAAACCAAAACACCCTGAAGTGTATGACTTTAAAAATGCCTTCCTCCTTTTTATGACCACAAAAGTGATGCATGCTCGTTGTAACACAGAGCAGCTGGATGATATAGAAATATGTACTTTAAAATTTTTCATCATGCTGCTTTCTAGATTTTTCTTACTCTTTAATTAGCAAATACTTGTCTAGTTATATGGACACATGTACATATGCCTATGGGGGTGTATGTACCTTTTCTTATTTAAGAAAAATGTGATTACATTATATATACATGGTTTGACAACTGCTTTTTCCCCCCAAACAAAATAGCTCCAATTCTTTCCATGAGGTGTATTAAATAAAAAAGGGGGCCAGAGGTGTAGCTCAGTGATGGAGCACTGGCCTAGCGTGTGTGAGCCTTGGGATTCATCCCTAGTACCGGGGGTGAAAAGGCTGATCTTCTCTGGCTGCAATGTGGTCACTGCAAAGATGTGTTGTGCTTTGCCCTCTTGAGGAACAATAGGGTTGTTGCCATTTTTTCAGTCACACCCAGTGCGCTGGTGAGAATGCGTGTGTGTATAGTTTGTGGTTAATCAGGAGTGTGCATCTGTACAGGATAAACATCTACGCATTCGATCGCCAGCGCAGTATTTGGATAGGTGCTACTGTTGAAGTTGTATTTGTTTGTGTTTGTGTGAACAGGAGCTTTTATGGCTTGTATCTAGATGTCACCCCAAACCCTCGTGTGATCATAGGTGGGGCTTTTTGGGGTGGCTGGATCTAGGTTGTGTAGTGCTGGGATCAAGGCGGTCATGCTGGGATTGATTCATGGTGCAATGCTAGCATTAAGGTGTGAGATAAGAATATAATGGACAGAAAGGGCAGCTGTTGCTGTGTTTTGTCGCTTGCTTGCTGCCTCCTGCCTGCCCTGCTCTGCCATGGACTGTTTCTCTGCTGCCATCCCCCTCTGCTATGCCCACCCCGCCTTGGAGCCAGCCAATTATGAACTGAAACCTCTACAAACTGTGAGCTAAATAAAACTTTCCCCATTTAACTCTGAGTGTTGGGTATTTTGTCTCACCAGTGAGAACGTAAGATAGTAACTATGTGAATGTGTTTATTTCCTCCTCTCTGGCCTCTCCCCCGGCTCTGCCACACCTGGAATATATAGACACTCTGTTCCTACGGCTAAGTCGTTAAGTGAATTGGTGGCTAAATGATGAATTACATATAATATGTGCGTTTCAATATTCAGAACAAAGAAATGGTCAGAGGAAACTCCAGCTTGATGGCTTTGCTTTTATTTGCATAACTCGTAGTGCGGTACTGTAACGTAGAAGAGATCATAAAACTGCAGTACTGTACAGGAAAATCAGCAAGCATCACAGTGCTGCATATACAAGGTGTACTGTACAGAAACAAGACATTGAGGGTCTATAAACAAGACGCACAGAACTGTACAAAAAAAGACAGGTTGTAAGTGTGAGTATCGGAGTAGCGGATCAGGTTGTAAGTCTGAACAGTGTGCCTCTGTCGTAAGTCTAAAAGTGATTAACAGGTGGGTTGCTAATGAGGAATATTTGTAAACTCCTCGAAGGCAGAGAATGTGGTCTTTGTGTACACTGCTAGTCCTAACCCAGCACCTGGCAGAAATACACCTTTGAACAAGTGGAGAATGTCACTGCTTTTACCTTTGCCAAAACTTAACTCTAGGTAGTTTGTGGGGGAAAATATAAGGTAGTCTAGTTTTAAATTTTACTTCCTCAATGATGCTGGACATTTTTTTCATATTTTAATTATTATTTGTGCCTTTTATGTGATTTATCCATTTTTCAACTGGAAATGTCACCATTTTCTTATTTATTTGTAAGAGTTTTTTGCAGATTTTGGATTTCCTAATACACACTGGAAATCCAAATGCATTTTTTTCATTTCACTCATTTATAATTAATTTATGTACTTATTATTTCTTTGTTATAAGTTTTAAAAATAAATTGTTATGTGATCAGGGTTTGTTGGACTTCACCTTGTTTTTGTGCCTCATTTAAGAAAGAGCTTCTGCACTTGAATGTTTTAATAATGTACATCTGTTTTGATAGAAGAAACACTTTCCCCACACTGTAACACTTAGGCATTTATTCCGGCGTATAAGAAATGAAGTACCACTCAGCTCTACTCCTTTTTATACAGTCACTGCATTGTCTCACAGTTACTGAATGGATGCAGAATCTTCACAGAGTAGAATACTCTGTAGCCGTTAAAAAGAACAGATGCAGCGGCACACACCTTTTGTCCCAGGTACTTAGAGGGCTGAGGCAGGAGAATTCTTTGAGCCCATGAGTTCCAGCCCAGCCAGGCAATATAACTAGACCTTGCCTTCAAAAAAAAAAGTGCTGGGGGTGTGTAGCTCAGCGGTAGAGCATTCACCTAGACTGTGTGAGGCCCTGAGCTCCACCCCAGCACCACCACCAGAAAAAAAGCAAAATAAGAGCCTTCTGTATATTCATGAAAGAAATCCAGCTTTATAAGATAGCTACCTTCATTGTTAATTTTTAAAAAATCTTTCCACCTGAACGTGAACTTGAGAAAAGAAGTTAGATTGTTAAGGCTTTGTTAAATTGCTACATTATCTTGCTGGATTTTCTGTTCATTAATTGAAATCTACCATGCCCCACCTCCTAATAGCAAATCAGCCAGAAGTCCCCAAAATCCATTCGCCTTCCAAAAGCCCCACCTATGAGTGCATGAGGCTCTTGGGAGACATCTAGATGTAAACCATAACAGAACCCAAGTCAAAATATGAAATTCATTGTTTTTTGAAATTGGATCGCACTATTGACCTAGAACTGTTGGGCTCAGGTGATCCTCCTATCTCTCCCGCCCTAGTAGCTGGGACTCTAGATGTGTGCCACCATGCCTGGAAAACAGGAAATTCATGTGTTTCATATATGCTTTATACATGTAGCCTAAAGGAAACTTTGTACAATATTTTTAATGCACTTGTGTTTTATCTGACCTATCCAGTGAGGTCAGGTATGAAATTTTCTTGTGGTATCATGATGCTGCCCAGAAAGTTTTGGACATCACGGCAGTTGGGATTTTGGGTTAAGGATGTTCCACCTGTGTAATACTTACATGACCTAATTTCACAGGGTTCTATGAACTGGGAATGATCTATTTTTGAGAATTATATTAAAACCATCCAAACTCCGGAAGAATTCTAAAGGGGAAAGAGCTAGCCCAGAGATTACCTGGCCAAGTTGAATGTATTATAAAATGACGGAGCAGATCAAGCTCATAAAAGCCCCGGAGTCCAGCCAGACCTCCAGTGATACAGCTCTGGGTTTGGCACTGCTTAGTACAGATCCGCGGGGTGGTTCCACGTTTTCACTGGGCGATGCCATAGGCCTCTTCAACCCGGAACAGCTAAGTGAGTCTTCTCCATTTTCATCTCACGGGGTGATGATGATCACTCACAGAGGCGTCACAACTCTTCTAGACCCAAGACACTTGATCTGCCTGTTGGACCCAGGAGAAGTGTCCCATCCCTAATGCAAGCAGCTGCCGGCAGCCAGCACTACCGTAGTGAGAGGAGTAGGGGAGCTAAGCACAGTCAGCTCTGCCCCAGTGCCGTACAAATAGGATTACGGCTACCATGGCCCATCATATTTAAGGTCCAGGTACATCAAAGTGTTGCAGCCAGTGTTACTGTCCTGCTCCTAACTGTGGGCTGTTTCCTGTGGATGTTTGGAGGCAAGGAAGGTGAGGACTGAGTGCCCAGAAACCTGCTTTGCTCTTTGTTGCTTTTCTCTTTGAGGAGTGGGCTCCCGCCTCAGGTATCCAGGGCCGCTGCGCTATGGTTAGAATGATGAATTGGAAGTTGGACACGGTGGCTCCTGCTTGTAATCCCAGTGCTCTGGGAGGCCGAGGAAGCGGGGATAAATTCAGGTCCAGTTTGGACTACATAGCTAGACCCTGTTTAACAAAACAAAACAGAAAGAGTGACTGCTTGGGTGCATATGTGCAGGAGCCCTGCTCGAATGAAGAAGCGTTTTGGGTTTGTTGTGTTTTAAAGGAGCCCCTTCACACAAGTAGCTATCATGACTTCCCACCCTCTTCATTTCACAAGAGAAAGGAGGCAGCCCAGCGGAAATCCACAGCATTTCTGGGCCATACAGTCTGCCAGCAGCCACTGGGGTGAACCCAGGGGGCCTCACTGTGGTGAGCCCAGACCCTGGGCTGGACAGCTTATGGCCTATGATGGTCCCAGGGAGGACAAATGCTTCTTGGTGGTGGTTATAAACCGATACTCCTCCCTTACTTCCGGGACCCTGTGTCCCTGGGAGAGATCCCTACGGGATATTCTTCCTTGTGCAGCCATCCAGGAAAGAAGCTCATTGCCTAGGGTCGAGGCCCCCATCTGGCTATTTTCTGCTCTGCCCCTGCCTGTGTCTTACACAGGAATGTCCTTTGTATACCCTGAGGTTCGTCGCATCCAACCCCTCTAAATGATGGGGAAACTGAGGCCTGCTGTGTAGAATAGACTTGTCCCATACATGTATTGGGTTCCTGATGGTCTCTGGGAGTGCAGTGTGGGCCTCTTTCCAGAATGGTTTGAGGGTGGCACTTGGGTGCCCCAGGAGCACACGGTGGCTGCTGTAACTGGGCTGTGGAGGGACAGGGGTCTGTTTTCACTAAGCACACCAGCAGCTGGTCCTCGGTGTGCTATGCTTATGGGCAGCTGCACTGAGGGTGTGACAGGAGGCTTCGCTGTTCTCCACCTCCTTCTTCCGTAGGTAGAGAGGACTGGATGGTGCACACACATGGCCCTGCTCAGCTGTGGTTCTGCTTTGCAGATGGAGGACCTTTGCTGTTTCCAACCAGGAGCTCTCGACTGGGGACATCTGGGGGTGGGTGTTGGTCTTTTCTACTATCTTCAGCCTGTGACTGTGCCTGGAAACTCCTGTTACGTGGTCAGAGGAGCCTGACAGCTCTCGGAACTTGCAGAGTGGACAAGCGTGGATCTGTCCACTACTAACTGGAGGGGCCTTGGAAAACATCTCTACTCCCTTGCATCTAAAATGGCTATGGCCAGCACTACCTGAGCTGTGGAAGGTGCAGACCTTGGGTCTGTTGCTGAGAACACAGTCAGAACCTACCTGCAGATTACTAGGCGACTGTGAAAGTCATGAAATTAGAGAAGCATCGATCTGACCTTTTCACCTTCATCTTCTCATGTTATAAGTGGGTAAACTGAGGCCCAGAGAGTCTGTGTTACTGCCCCAGAACATGCAGAGGTACTTCTGTCTAGTCCCTCTTTTCTTTTTAAGACAGGTTTCTCACTGTGCACTGGTCTTGAACTCACTGTGTCCTCAAATTTGCAGCGATCCTTCTGCTGAGCTGAGTGCCAGCACTACAGTGTGTGCCACTATGCCTGGCTGATCTCTCCTTTTAAAACATTTAAAAAAAAAGTTTTATTAGGATATGGTTCACATACCATACAGTCTACTCACTGAAAGTATACTGTTCAGTGTTTTACAGTATAACCAATTAAACATACTAACCCATCACTGCAACTGATTTGAGAACATTTTTGTCCTTTCTAAAACAAACCTGCACCCATTAGCAGTCAGTCTCCATTCTCTCTCAGCCTATGCAATCCCTATTCTACTCCCTTTGTACTCAGAATAAATTCGCCTCTGCTGAGCATTTCGTAACAACGATATCATACAAATGTTGGTCTTTTGTGATGGGCTTCTTTCACTCAGTATCAAGTATTCAAGGCTCATCCATGTCGGGCACGTACAGAACATCACTCCTCTTTGTTGCTGAATAGTACTCCACTACGGGTGCCATGTTGGTTTATAGCATTCTCTAGTTGATGGACATTTGGGTTGTTCCACTTCTGGGCTGTTACATATAATGCTGCTGTGAACTTTTATGTATAACTCTGTGTGTGGTACTATGTTTTCATTTCTCTTGGGTCTATAGATAGGAGTGGAATTACAGGTTCAGCACTCACATGCTTGGTTACCTGGAACCCTGGCTTTCTCATTCCCCCACCTTGGCCTGACTTGGTTACAGACCCACCCGGACCGAGGGTGGGCCCAAGGGAGACACTGCTCCTTGCACCCTTTCTCTCTACTCTGCAGCCAGAGGCTGGGCTGGAGAAGCAGCTTGCTAAGAGAGTTCTTGGTGCCTGCACTTCTGGGCAGATAGGTGTGAGGGGGGCGAGGCAGTTTGGGCGCCTCATGCCCCCGCCCAGCTCACTGCTCCCCAGCCTGCCTGGGTGTGTGGAGCCCCAAGGAGAGGTGCCTGAGTCATAGTCCTGACTTCATCTGAGACTGGGATTCTACTCTTTTCTACCCTTTCCCCTACTAACTAACTTTCACAGGAGAGGTTTTTTTTGTTTGTTTGTTCTTTTTTTTTTTTACTTCATGTTTGAAATTTATTTTTCTGGCAAATTTATGCATTGACTTGCTACAGAACTGCAGGGCAGAAGGGTTTGGGGTACAACTGCTACCTTTGCCCAATGCCCAGCTGCTCCCCTTGCAGGCCACGGACGTCACCCTTTGCTCCATGTGTGTCTTCATGTGTGCGCAGGTAAAGGTGCAGGTCTCTTTCATCTTAAAGATGCAGATGAATGGTAGTGATGTGTGCATTTCAGGCTTCCGTGGCTGTCAGAAGAGCCCCCAAAGGTGAACCTGTTCACACCGCAGCCCCTTGTTGCACACCCTTGCCTGGGCTCTGTTATGGACTTTGCCAATGGGAGAGAGAGTAGTAACGTGTGTTTAAATTACACTTATTTAATGTGTCACGGCTACTAATGAAGTTAGGTCTTTTTTCATGTTTATATGCCCCCTTTTTCTCTTTCTTTGTTTCTTCCTTCCTTTCTTTTGTACTGGGGATTGGACCCAGAATCTTCACATTAAATTACATCCCTAACTCTTTTTTAATCTTTAAAACTTTGAGATAGGGTCTGCTAAGTCACTAAGTTACCCAGACTGGACTCAAACTTGTGATTCTTCTGCCTCTGCTTCCCAGAGTGCTAGGATTACTGTATGTGCATGTGTCATCATGCTTGGCTTTTTAAAATTTTGGGGGGAGTTAGGTTATTTGAGCAGCTTCTTCACTGCCTACTCTTCCTCTTCCTCATCCATTTATATTACAAGAGATCAAACCTAGGGCCTTGTGCATGCTAAGCAAGTGCTCTACTGCGGGACCCCATTCCCAGTATCTCCTGATGTTAAGACTGAGGTTAGACATTTCTGACAAAAATGCTACGGCAGTGGCGCAGTGGCCGTGACAGGGCATTATGTTGGAAATCATGACATGCTGTGTCTTACTGCTTGTCTTAGTTACTTTTCTGATTGCTGGGACAAAATACCTGACACCTAAAGTTAAAGGAGAAAAGGTTTGTAGAGGTGTCAGTCCTTAGTCGGCTGGCTCCCAGGCAGGGTGGCATAGCAGAGGGGCATCATGGAGCAGGCGGGAGGCGGCAGCAGGCAAGTAGAGAAACAGCAGAAGCAGCAGCCAGCCTGACTTTATATTACATCGAGGCCACAAACTTTTTGGGTGGTGCCACCCAAACCCAGGTGTTCAGAGACTATGGTGATAGCTTGAATTCCCTCAAACTTTTGCCTGATTTTAGTATTCACTGGTGGATCTTAGCTACACCAGTAATTACCATATGGTAGGTACCCTTAATCCTAGCATCACACCCTTGATCCACACTCACACACCCTAATCCAGCCACCTTGGAAATTCTCCACCAGTGGGTGCTTGAGGCTTTGGGGAGACATCTAGACATTAACACTGCTGTTTCCTTACTGCTGGGTGACTGAGTTAAAATACTGTCTGCCAGATTTTACTAGTATAAAGTTACCTGTCCTTCTTTGTATGTAATAAATATCTTGAGCCGGGTATAATGGTGCTTGTCTGTAGTCTTAGCTCCTGGGAGAGTGGGGCTGAGATAGGAGGATCTCTTGAGTCCAGAGGTTTAAGAACTGCCTGGGCAACAGGGGCCCAGGCTCCAAAAATGAAGTAAAAATAATTCTTTGACAGGGGGAGGTGTTCAGCTTGAATTCCCTCAAACTTTTGCCTGATTTTAGTATTCACTGCTGGATCTTGGCTATACCAGTTGTTACCACAGTGTTTGCCTAATGGTAACTTTCTACTGATTTCTCTCTTTTTTCTACATTTGTATTTGGTATCACTTATTTATTATATCAATATGACTCATGGATATTTATTTTATCATGTGGGTTGACATTCAGTACTATTATTTATTTTGTTGGTTATTGTTCAACTGTGGCCATTGGGAGCCCCTTGTGGTTAGATCCTCCATCTCTTCTTCTATTTCTTTGAGCATTCATGTCCTCACCTTATGGACTATGAGATGCTTCAGGTTCCCCTGGTGTTTTCTCTGCCCTGATCCTACAAGGAATCTCCAGGATGTGGTTTACTCTTTTAAACACACAGACTTACTATCTTGCAAATATTTGCTAGGATCCTCATGTCCCAGTCATGCCTGTCCATGACATTCATGGGCAGCTGTGGAAGGTTATGTACATGTCCAGGGTTATCCGGCCATGGTCCCTCGTGATTGGGTTTGGGTCTGTTGATGGTGGAACCTTTTCCCAGCAACATGTAGTCTCCTGATTGTATGCCTGTGCCACTTGCACAAGCACTTGCACAATAGCACACAAAGCAAACACGAGACAAACTACACATGCCGGGCACCGTGGGTGCAGTATTGTGCTTTCTGTGTTTGGCATTCTTATAGGACCATTGGCATCCTGCCCTCTTTTCTATGGGCAATGATGGCCTCCATTATGTTTTATGTGGCATTAATGACCCAAACCAGCAACTGTTGGAAAGTAAACAACCTGTAAATCTTGGCTGGCCTAGGCAATTGCCTCCTGTTATTGGGAACACTGTGATCTGGGCAAGAGGCCCTGCTCTGGGTTCTGCCCGCTGGGCAGAGCCACTCTGGCGCGTCCATGCCACTCTGCAGGAGCACCTGGTGGGCACAGCCCAAGGGCAGGCCAAATGGCACGGGCTACTCTGGGCAGCACTGTGGCCTTAGCAGCTGACCTCTGGGAGATAGTCGGGTGGCCTTGTGGAGTCCCTTCCTGGTGGTGCATCTCAGCTTGGCTGCCTCCTGGCTCTGTGACCTTAGGAGACCGGGTCACTTAGAGCGAAATGATGGCTGAAGGAAAGTTTATTGATGTGCAGTGACCAGCTCTTGGGGAGCATGTTCCTTGCCTAGCTGTTTGGAAGTGCTGTTGGTGACCTATGCTTGTAGAGTACTGTCTGGTGCTGGGCCGGAAGTACATCGTCTCATTTAATCCTCTCAGCAGCTCTGCAGAGAACATTGTACACATGGTGAGAGTGAGATGCAGGGGGGTTAAGAACTTGTCTTTGGGGGATGGAGCTATAGCTCAGTGTTTGCCTAGCACACTGGAGGTCCTCTGTTCAATTCTCCATGCTGCCAAAAAACAAAACAACAAAACACTTGTTCTTGGTCATGTAGCTGGATCCTGGGAAGGTGTGTTCTCAGCCCCTTGTACCCGCCCTGGCAGCTGCTCCCTCCTCCCTTCTTGTCCTGGTCCAGGCTACGGGCACTAAGTCTTTGGGCTAATTTTCAGCGTGATCCTGTACAAATTGCTAACCCTCTAGGCCTTCATTCCCTCTTCAAAATAGGCATAGTCTTATTGTACTGCGGCTCCTTCAGGGTGGTCTCCCAGCAAGACTCTGGATTGGAAGGACCTCCCTCTGCCTTTCTGACATGATTTGCATGTTTGTGTCTATTAACTAAACTCTTCCCCAAATGCTCACCTCTCTAATTGGCTCCTGGATACCAGCCTAGCCCGGGGAGAATAAATAGCAGTCACTGTTGTGGGCATACACTCTGAAGTACCTGTTCCTCTTTTGTTTTATACGTTTTTCAAATTCACAGGCAATACATTTTGATTGTTTATATTCCTACTTTTTTGAGCTGTATGTAGTTTAAAAGGGAAAGATGCTTCTCTACTCACTGTTGGATGTACATATCAGACTCATAAATGTAGAGGTATGTGTATATCTTAGAAATTTATTTTTGTTTCTAACGCAGAGCCTCAAAAATGGTAGGTAAGCACTTTGCAGTATATAAAGCTTATTTTAAAAGATGAGCAGTCACGTCATGTGCATGTTTTTAGTGTCTTGCTTTAATTTTAAATGTCAAACTATGGAAGAATTAAAAAGTTAATATGGTGAATTTCTGTGTACCTTTTATCAAATTTACCAACTTCTTAATCTTTTGCCATATTTGTTTTACCTCTCTCGTACATACACATATATACTTTTAACACACACATGGATGCAAATATAGATATGTATATGTCTATGTATATTTCTGTATTTGTACATCTATATGTAGGTAAGGATGGCTATAGATATATTGATTATAGATCTTGCTATCATCTGTATTTTTCCCTTTCTGAATCATTTGAGAGTTGTAGACAACGTAGTCCTTTATTCCTAAATTCTACATATTGTGTATTTCCCAAGAAAAAGGATTTATTTATGTATTTATTTATTTAGAGACAGGCTCTCACTGTGCAGCTCAGGCTAGCTTTGAACTCACTATGTAGCCCAGGCTGCCCTTGAACTCAAAGTGATCTTCCTGACTCAACCTTTCAAGTGCTGGGATTACAGGCTTGCACCACCATGCCCAGCTAAAAAAGGACTTTTTAAGAGACATACCACAATTCCACTACAAAGCTCAGGAAACATTGACATGATATCATTACCTATCATAGAACTGTATTACTGTAATGCCAGTTATTCTGATAATGTCTCTCTTTTTTGGCTCTATTAGAGATCGAACCCAGGGCTTTGTGCATGGTAGGCGAGTGCTGCACCACTGAGCTGCATCCCGAGCACCGATAGTGTCTTATTTTATAGCAAGTTTTTGTGATGACTCAAGAGCAGTCCAGGATGAGGTGTTGTGCTTAGTTTTGTCTTCAGCGGCTTTACGCCGACCCTTCTCAGCCCCTCTGTGTCTGCTATAGCAGTGATTGTTGTGAAGGGCCTAGGCCAGATGACTGCAGGCTGCCTCCCTTTGTGATTACCTGATGTTCCCTCAGGGTTAGATACAGGCTGTGCCCTTTGGGCAGGGTAATAAGTATGTAACATTGTCTTTCCTCATACTCCACCCCAAGAGGCACAGGCTACTAACCTGGCTGCCTGAGAGGAGACATGTAGAATACCTGGTTCTCAGCAATGGCTGCAGAGTATTCCATGATTCTGTAGTAACATGATCATGGCCCACAGAGGTCATTTCCAGTGCTTGGCTGTCCCAGTACTGCTGCATTGAGCAGCCTTGCACAAATACTTTTAGCACCTGTGCTGGCAGTTCTGCAGACTGGAGTCCCGGCAATGGGGTGGCTGGCGGGTAGGCTGTGTGCATTGTTCGTGTTGATAAGCTGTATGTCTGATCTCCCTTTCCAACATGTGTTAGGCAGAGACACATTGTTCCACATCTTGTCCTGGAGGGACGTTAACAGTCTGTTTTATATAAACGCAGACCTGACAGATGCTCAGGTGTTGCACTGTTCTCCTTTGGCATCTTTAATCCCACGTGAGGGTGAGCAGGATTTCATGCTCTTCTTGGTTGGCTGACTAGCTCCAGCTCTCTTATTGAGTGTACTGAGTGTCAGGCTTGGCCGCTATTAAATAAAACCCTGTCGCCTGCGAGTGCAGTAGCAGGCACTGAGGCTGTAAAGGGACTCGGTTTGGGGCAGCTGGAGGAGCTGTGATGTATGTCCTCATGATGGGAAATTGGGCAGAGGGGCAGAGTGCTAAAGGAAGGGAGGAAGGAAGAAGCCAACAGCAAGGTAGGATTATGTGAAAATGTTCAGAACTCAGCTGGGCCCATTCTTTCCTGGACGGTCTGTGGCTGCCTCTTTGTTACAGGGGCAGAGTGGCTGCGACAGAGATCCTTGGTCCACAAAGCTGAAAATTACTCCTATCTGGCACTTTATGGGAAAATCTTGCTGTTGCCTGGGCTAGAGAGAAGGGATGGGATATAATGGGTTGCTCAGGGGAAGAGGAAGAAAACAAGATTTACTGAGCAGCTGTGTGGGGCAAGGCACGATGCCCAATGCAAGACACAGGTATTTTACTTTGTCTCCTGTCCCTGTCCTTGAGCCCGTTGCTCCCAAGCGGGCGGAGGGAGGAAGGGCCAGGGCATAGGGTCTGCGCACCTCCCTGAAGTTGGGGTAGAGGAAGTTCGGTGGCACAGGCCAGGCCTCTTTGGGCAGGTTCCAAGCCATCCTTCCTGGGTGGTGGTGGTGTGTGGCATAAGTTTAGCTGAGGAGCCTTCACCCCTCCCCAGGGAGGGACAGAGTGGCCTGGAGTCCCTGGGCTGAAGCAGGGAGGGGTCACCAGCGCTCAGCTCACACTGCCAGTGGGTGGGGTGAGAGGCTGCCTCAGCTCCTGCTATCCTTCCCAGGTCACCTTGGTTCCTGGGTTGGGCTGCAGCCACCTGCCAAGGGCTAGTTTACACCACAGAATGACCTGGGGCTCTTTCCCTGCTAGTGGTTACAAGGCCTTTACAGTTTGAAAGCAGAGGATTGGGCCAGCTCTTTGGAAGATTTGCCTCGAAGCCTTTTTCCAGTGCCACACACCCCGTCTGGTTCTCGTCTGGTTCTTGGCTATTTCCTCCTGCCCATGCCAGGATCCTTCCGAGCCCCACATGTTCCGCTGGCTGTGCCTTGTGTTTTAAGTCCTAGTGTGGCCCGTATTTTGGAGATGGCAGAAACCAGTGGCCTGTAAGTGAGCAACGCTCCACATGTGAGTGCTCGGCCGGTTTCCAAGTGGCTGTAGCACATGGGTAGCTGCTATGTATGTGTTCATAGTTGCCACTTACTTAGGGGTGTAATTATGCTTTTCTACATGAAGATGTGATCTAGAAATTTAAGTTTAAAAGTGAGTTGATTAACTAAAATAGACTTATCAGGGTGCAGTGGGTACGGGGTGCTATGTGAATGAGTATGGTGTTACGTGTGAACCTAATGTGTAGCTGCCAATGACGTCAGGGGCGCAGTGAGCACGGTCCCAGGGACATCCCCTCTTGGATGGGGCTGCCGAGTCAGAAACACAGAACCATAGTGCAACACACAGTGGCATCTGCTGCAATTTCTGTGTGTGTGTGTGTGTGTGAGAGAGAGAGAGAGAGAGAGAGAGAGAGAGAGAGAGAGAGACAGATACAGTGATACCTTGGTTGTCGAACAGCTCCAAGCTCAAGCTTTCCACTACTCAAACAGCAAAATTTGAAAAAAAAAAAAAATCTCCTTGGTCTTCTTTACTTTGCTCAAGAGTCAACTGAAAATCCAACTTGAGAAAACCTGTATGGGCTGAGAGTGAGTCAGGCGCCATGTGTTGTGTGGACACTGAGGGGTGCTGCTTCAGTCTAAGTGCCCCTCTTGCTCAGACAGCAGGTAGTGCTTGTGTTAGTGTGTTCAAACATCTGTCACTGTTCTTTTCTTTCTTTTTTTTTTTTTTTTTTTGTTTTGTTTTTTGGTTTTTCTCCGGTACCGGGAACCGAACTCACGACCTTGTGCTTGCCAGGCAGGCGCTTTGCCGCTGAGCTAAATCCCCAGCCCCTTGTCACTGTTCTTTTCACATGTGCTTTATTTGCATAAAATATCATGAGCATGGCTCCAAAGACAGTGACACCAGCAGTAACGCGAAGAGGAAAACTGAGAGAACCATGATAGAGTTAAAGAAATCATTGTAAAATTTGCTCAAGTCCTGGAAAAACAAATGTATAAGTATAACTTTTGGGTCTCAGAACCAGTGCTTTGATTTTCCATTACTTCTAATGGGAAAAATATATTCAGTTCTTAAACTTTTCAGTGTTCAAACATGAATTTTGATCAAATTGAGTGACAACAAAGGTGTCACTATATTTGGAATTCAGATTTAAGACAATGAACACCCACATGCCTAATACAGTTTTTTCAGCTTTGCCAAATTTGCTTCCAATTTTAACTCTTTCTAACCCTATTGCCTTAACACTGTCTGAAATGAAGCTGATGTTATAAATAAAACTGGTGTTGGTAATTCCTGTTTGTGTTCTGAAATTTTTATTCTGTGCCTATTTAGCTATAAAAAAGAACTGTCTCATTTTTTACGTCTTTAAACTTTTTTGTGAATTTCCTATATACCACTGTGTACCTAATTTGTTTAATGTTGTTTCTTTTTTGGATTTTTCTTACTGATTTGTAGGGTTTTTGAAAAACAATTTGTATATATATTAGATATACCGGTCCATGTGGATTTGTTGACTAAAAATTATCTTCTTCCAGTCTGGAACTTTTTCTAGACTGTGCTTTTACCAGAAGACCCAAATTTTAATGAAAAATTTCCTTTTTATGATTTGCACATTTGTCTTCAGTTTAAGAAATTCTTCTCTACCCCACCACCATAATCTCATGTGTTAAGGTCTTGCTTTCATATTTGCATCTTTCATTCACCTAGAATTAATTTACAAATTAATTACCGGGTGAAGTGTCCCACACTATTGGAAAAAGATGGACTACCTTTTTTCTCACTATCATATAGCAAATGTGCACATATGTAAGTCTAATCTGGGCTTGTCTTGCTTGTTGGTGGGTCTGTGTGTCTTCGTGCCAAACAGAACACAGTTTTAGTTGCCACAGCTTTACTTGGTCTTGTGAACGTACTCAGTCTTGTGAACATACTGTACGCATGGAACCATGTGGCCCAGGAGACCTGTCCATCACAAGCAAGTGCATGGCACAGTGTGGTCACCTGGTCCACCTCAGTTCAGAGTCAGGGATTTGAAGTAGAAGGGAAGGGGAAGGTTATGTGTGTGGAAGAGGGTCATGGCATAAAATGAGTATCAGGAAATTCAGGTGGAATATAATGGCCAGCCTCTTGCCATCCCGGAGTCAGGTGGGACCTATGCCACAGGTGTACATCCTGTAGGTGCCTTGTGGGTATGACGTGGTGGTCTGGTAGCTCAGTCTTAGGAGTGAGACAGATCCTAACTTGATCTTTAACAGACACCTACCCTCTTTGCAATTTAATTTCCCCAATATAAAGTGGACAGCCGTAGGTTTTCCTCCTAGGATTATTGAGAGGACTAAGTGAGAAACTGCAGATGAGGAGCTGAGCCGTGTACTGGCCCAGAGCAGGGTGGCATATATGGTATAGGGGGTTATGCTGACCTACTTTTAAATTCTAAGAGCAACTTTTTTCCTTTTTTTTTTGCACTGCTGGAATGGAACGCAGTGCCTGAGGCATCTTACATGCTAGTCAAGCACTCTATCCCTGAGCTATACCCCTAACCTTTTTGTTTTTAAATTTCTCTAGATTTCACAGTTCTGAAATCAGAACAGATTTAGAACTTTCTTTTTGTTTGTTTGTTTGTTTTTTGAGACAGGGTCTTGCCATATAGTTCAGGCTACCCTTGAACTCACTGTGACCCTTCTGTCTCAGCCTCCTGAGTGCTGGGATTATGCCTGGCTAGAACTTTTACTATGTCCTGTAGTGGTTTTTCCCCTCTCCTCTCAAATCACTGTTTGGAATTTGGGAAACAAACAGAAAAGATGTTCACTTGCGGGGGAGTTACACAGTGATGCCCTGGAGACTGACCTGAGGGAGAGTGCAGGGGGAGCAGGTGCCTTGCAGAAAGGAGAGGGCAAAAGAGAATCTGTGCCCGGAGGTAGGATCTGGCATAGTGTGGTAGGTGCTGGAAGCAGACTTAGATTCCATGCCTACCTGAGTGACCTTTCTCTAGTCAGGTAACCTCTCTGGGCCTCTGCTTCCTCCTGTCCAGGGGCCATCTCAGTACTAAATGCCACTCTTAATTCATCCTGGGGCTCTGATGAGTCAGTACCCGAGTGGTACCCTAGGGCAGTTTGGCTTACATGCCCTGGATAGTGGCCTTCTGGATGGCACTGTGTAGTGTGAGGAAGTTGGTGCGGTCACAGTGTGTTGTCCTTGAGGCAGGCACGGGCAGGAAGAGGTGGGGAGGGCAGTGTAGCTGGGGCAGGGCCTAAGCAAGGGCCAAGGGAAGATGGTGCTGCTGGAGAAGGTTCGGTCCTACAGCCCTCATCCAGGATCACGCCCCAGCAGATGAGCAAGGTCGTGGAAGCTGAATATCCCAGGGTCGTGGGCGCTACTCGGCTTGACCAGCAGCCTTTTGGGCTTGATGGGAGCCACGGCCTGTGCCTTGTGAAGCCTGGATTATGTGTGTTCTGTGCAGCAGTGCACCATTTGGCACCTAGGTCTCACTCAGTAGTTCTGCCCCTTAGGCGGGTGGAAAGGGCTCTCTGGGGACAGGCAGTGCCCCTCTGCCTGGCCTGAGTTGCGGTTGCCCGCAGAGCCTGGGGTCAGTACTAATTGGCCCCCTGGGGCACCTGTAAACTCACATAATGACCACTTGGCCCTTGGGCCTCTGCCAGCGCCATCTGCATTCTTCATCAGGAAAGGCGGGGAACACTGGAAAAACCAGTTAGGGTGTGTAAGGCTCTTTTTACGTCCATGGCAAGGGTGTACTGGACTCTTGGTTTAGAAGCCCAGAAATGTATCTAAAAATCTGCCTCTTTCAGAAAGTTGCCCTTCTGATTAGGCCATCACCACCCTTTCAAGGCAGGCAGGTGGGCAGCATGAGGGTTTGGAGTGTTGGGGTGTATGGCACCTAGCCATCCCCCTGAACAAGCTGGCATGGTGTGCATGTGCACAGAACATGTGCCAGTCATGTCGTAAGGTAACTGCAGACTCAGACGGGGCTGGCCGCACGGCCCTATCTGCGTGTGGCCAGCATCGTGTCCAGGCCTCGAGAGACTGTGGGGAGCAAGCCCTGAGATGCACAAGTTGGGTGACCACTGTGTGCCTAGGATTCCAGGGCACTTGGGATGTCATAGCTGCTCAGCAAATATTTGGATGAATGATTTAATTTCCTATTCTTTGCATATTTCATTATTCACTGGTGTGGAGTGTGGACAGATTTGTTTCTTTTGCCTGCCGTAACAAATTACTAAATGTGTGTTGACCTCAAAGTGTAAAAATGAACACAAAAAGGGCTGGGAACGTAACACAGTGTGAAGGGCCTGGGTTCAACTCCCAGTAACACACACACGTACACACATACACAAAGACAGACAGCTATTTGCTCACAGTGCTGGAGGCTGGAAGTAGGGAATTGCCAGGGGCACACAGGTCCCTTCAGGGCATTTAGGGGACATGATTCCTTTGTCCCCCTTAGTGTTTGCATTCCTTGGCTCATGGCCACATCAGTCCAGTCTCTGTCTCTGTGGTCAGATGACAGCTGCCTCCTGTGTGTCTCTGAATAAAGGCACTCATCATTGGATTTAAGGCCCACTCAGGTAATCTGGGATTATCACCTCATCTCAGGATCCTGAACTTACTTTATCAGCTAAGGTCTGTTTTTACAAATACACTGTATAAGGTCAACATTCCCAGGTGTATGGAAGTAGGATCAGGGATATCGTGTGAGGACCATACTCAACCTACTAAAAGAAGGGGCTGAATACTCTTTCCTTTCTTTTCTGTGCTGGTGAGCAAACCCAGGGCCTTGCACATTCTAGGCAGGTGTTCTGCCATCAAGCTACACCCCAGCCCTTCTATTTATTGAATCAATTGATTTTTAAAACCTGTGTAATCACTGTTAGCCAGTAGATTTGCTGTTCCTAGTTTATTTGCATTAACTAGTTTTTTACATTTATATGTATATATAGTTTTATGTTTTATATGGTTAGGTTTCCTTTTTCCCATTGATTTTTCAACCCCAAAGTCCTTTCCTATTAAGTGTCTGATAGGTCGTCATTCATATTGAAATAAAACCTTAAAAAATTGAGTTTTAAAATGTCTTGAAATATGTGTGCAAGATGGTGTGGCTCTATTGAGCTACTTAGTGTATGCATTGCCCAACGTACTTTTTTTTTGTAGTGAGAAAGCTTGACATCCGTTCTTACCATATTTCAAGATACATTATTGTTATTATTGATGCTTATGATGTTGTAAATAGATGTATTAAATTTATCCCTCCTGTATAACATACTCGTATCCATTGGTAAGTATGTCCTTTTCCTCCCCCACTTAAGACATTGACTTTTTAATCCAGTGGTAACTTATTTTGATATGTGCTGTGAAGTGAGACTCTGTACTTTGTTTTTTCTTTTCCATTTTCTTTTTCTTTTTCTTTTTCAAGACAAGGTCTCACTATGTAGTTCAGGTTGGCTTTACACTCACTTTGTAGCCCAGGCTGGCCTTGAAATCATGGTGATCCTTCTGCTTCAGCCTCCTGAGTGCTGGAATTACAGGCATGTGCCACCACACCCCACTGAGAATCTGTACTTTGAATAGTCTCTACATTGGGATAAAATTGTGTGTGTGTGTGTGTGTGTGTGTGTGTGTGTGTGTGTGTGTGAGACAGAGAGAGAGAGAGAGAGACAGAAACAGAGACAGAGACAGAGATTGCAGTTTCAGATTGAGAGAAAACATAAATATAAATGAATGTAAAACCCAGGGAAATCCCAGTAAGGTCTGTAGATCTGTGAAATATATGCAGTCAGTGTCACTTTCCAGGTTTTGATGATGTGATGTATTTCCATAAGATGCCATCACCAAGAGTTATCTTCATTCAGGTGAGTCTATAGTTATTAAAACTCGAAAGGGGCTGGGGATGTAGCTCAGTGGTAGAGCACTTGCTTAGCATAGGTGGAGTCCCGAGTTCAATCCCCAATACTGAAAAAAATGAAGAATTTGATTTTCCATTTCTGATTAAATAATTTATTCTTTTACTTGGAAAACATCCTTTATTAGCTGTGATACATGCTGGAGTGTTTCAGAATTGTAGCATAATATTTATATTGGGAAAAATGGACTTTATTTGATATACATCTATCATCTTCCATCCTGAAACATATTGTGTCATTTTTATCCAAGTTGTATCTATCATTCTTTAAAAAATGTATAGTTTTCTGCAGGTTATTTACAGATACTGTTGAGTTTTATGTTGTGTTTATAGATGGATCATTTTTCCATCTGTGTTCTCTCACCAGATTATTCTGGGTCTATGTCACCGAATAAAACCCCACACCCTCAGATGCATGGGATTCTTTTAACTGGAGAGAATGCTTTTTGTTCTGTCACCAGAGACAATGTTTAACAGGCTTCTTCCTTTAAGCTTGCTCTCAGGAGTGGTGTGGTCAGTTATTTACCTACTAATGTCAACTTAAATACCATGCTCTTCATCCAGGTGTGTATGTGGGTTCCTTGTGAAGACACAGAGTCATGTTCTATGGTTTTAGTGCTAACTTCTTTTCTTGGGTCTATTTCTTTGGCCACTGGCAAGATGAAGAATCCCCACAGTGCATTCTTTGGGGTTTCCAAGGTCTACCAGGCTGAATGGACAGCCTTGGGGTTCAGGCTAGAGAGTGAACTCAGCTGGCCGTAGACTTTTCTTTTCTCTTTCATCCCTCTGAATCTTGAGGCATGAGTAGGTACTGAGAACAAAGAGAAGGCTGCTAGCTGGATGGGCCCCAAATTTGGAACTACTCAGAAATGGAAATTGTACCATTGACTTCCCTCTAGGTCAATCATATGAAATCCGACTGCTGGAGAACCGGAAGTTGGGAGACTTTCAAGATCTGAATACAAAATATGTCAAGGTAAGCCCTGTAAGCCTTGCTGGGTGGTATTGGTCACACTTGGAGGTGGAGAACTGGGGGTTGCCTGGGGTCCGAGCACCTGGGCTTTCTGGGGGTGGAGAAAGGCCTCAGAAGGAGAGACGGTGCTCTGATTGGCTCTTGGCCTTCATGGGTACACTGAGGCCCCCATTCCTGTTCTCTGGAGTGTCATGCCCCAATGTGGAGCCAACAGGGTGGCACCATCAGGGCCAGAGTGGCTTGGAATGATGGAGCAGTCTCTAGTTCTTGCCACTTACTGAGCCTTTCTGAGCTGTAGTTTGTTCATGTGCACAGAGGGTTTATAAATCAGACATGGGTGTAGGTCATTTTGCAATCCTATGGCAAATGGTAGTCATTAAGCCAGCCAGGGTGGTGCACAGCTCTAAACTCAGCACTGTGAAGCTGAGATGGTGAATCACAAGTTTAAGCTCAGCCTGGGCAATTTAGTGACTTAGTGAGACCCTCTCTCAAATAAAAAATAAAAAGGAAGCGGGGATGTAGTTCCATGCAAAGGCCCTGGTTCAATCCAGAGTACTGAAAAATAGAAAAGGTATTCCTTATTCTTACCATTCTAAGTATTCTTGGGATTTTGAAGATAGAGTAATACATGGATACTGAGGGTGGGAAGGAGCTACCAAAGGGAGAGGCCTAGAAATGTGAGGAGGGTGTGTCCTTACTGGGCTGGGAAGGTGGGTGGGGTTCTTCTTGGGCTCCCGTTGGCCCCATGGTGAGTCTCCCTCATCACCTGCCTTCCCCAGAGCATCATTCGAGTGGTTTTTCATGACCGCCGGCTGCAGTACACAGAGCATCAGCAGCTGGAGGGCTGGAGGTGGAGCCGGCCAGGGGACCGCATCCTGGACATTGGTGAGTTCCGGCCTGAGGCACTCAGAAAACCCTGTTGTCAGAGAATTCCCAGAAAACTCTGCAGAAGGAAGGGTGGGCACCACAGAAACTGATGGGCAATGTCTTAGTTACTTTTTTCTCATGGCTGGGACAAAATACTTGACACCCAAGATTAAGGAAGGAAAGGTTTATTTAGTTCACAGTTTGTAGTTATTTCAGTCCATAATCAGTTGGCTCCAAGGCAAGGTGGCATGCACAGGGGCAACAGTTCATGGAAGGCAGCAAAAGCAGCAAGAGCAGAAAGGGAGGAGCAGCAACAAGCCTCTTTCCCTCCCTTATATTGTATGCAGGCTGCCTGCCCCAGGGTGGGTGTAGCACTCACACCCATAATCCCAGCGTTGGACCATGAATCAATCACAGACTCTAGAAGCCTGCCCCATGACTGCATGAGGCTTTGGAGGGACATCTAGACACAAACCATAACAGGCAATGAAAACAGAATTTTGAGAACTCAGGTACTAGCCCACAATGCTTTGTTGCCAGCCCTTGGGGCCAGGTGAGTTTTGCAATTTAGAAGATAGAATGATAGGGTACTTATACTTGTAGCATCAGGGAAGACTTCTAACAGGCACCTGGCCACCGTATTACTATAACAAAATCAAATGGGGTGAAGGCTCCTAAGAGCTCTCTGGGGTATTTCAAATTATGGTGAAGGAATTTGGACCTATAATGAGGATCCCTCCCTGAACATTTGGGAGAGGCTGACACTTGCACTTTTGTGTGTGTGTGCGTGCAGATATTCCACTGTCTGTTGGTATCTTGGACCCCAGGGCCAGCCCAACCCAGCTGAACGCAGTTGAGTTCTTATGGGACCCTGCAAAGAGGGCATCAGCATTCATTCAGGTGAGCCAGCCGGAGAGCTTTGGGGTTCAGGGCACAAGTTCCCCAAAGCAACCCATTGGGTGGGACTGACAGCAATGTGAAATAGGAGCCCTCCTCAGTCACAGAGCTAGTTGGACAACAGGGTTAGGAAGAAGATGTGGAATGCTTTAGAATTCTGTTTGGGTTCTGCTTATATAAGCTTTTAAAAAGTCAGTATTTCCTAGCAGAGATAATTGGAAAATAAATGTTTTCCCCATTATAATTGCTGCTATTGAGTGAGTCATTTCTTTATCCACCCCCAGTGTGGGTCCTGCCCTGCTGTAAGCCAGGTGAGCTCATGGTGGCCCAGGATGTGGCCACTGTCGGCTCTATCCGCTCTCACTCGCTTTCACTGTGTGTCTCCTAGTACACTTCGTCTCTGTTAGTTTTCCCACCTATTTGTAAATCAGGTCATGAGTATAAAGCTATTAATGCAGTATCTGTTCCATGGAAATCACTCAAGAAAAAGATCTCTTTTTTAAACCATATTTTTATTGTGCTTAAGAGTCATTATTATGATGTGATTATATATTTTAGTGGTATATATTATATTACTATAACATTGCTACCATATTAAAAAAATATGTATCAAGTGTATGAGAAATGTAGAAATGGCTCCAGCATTCTGGTTATGTGTCCAGCCTGGCCGTGTAACCAGTGGATCAGAGAGGGGTCAGGGTTTGACCAAGGGCTTTGCCTTGAAGTCTGGCTTTGCCAAGGGAGAGGTCCCTGGGTGAGGAGCCAGAGCCGGGTTGTCAGGGACAGTGGCCTGGAGCAGCGTCAGGCAGAGGCCTACAGTAAAGGACCAGAGGCAGCAGGTGTGTCTCACAGGTGGAAGACGGGGAGGCCCTGGCCTGGTGCAGTGGCCTGGGAAAGCAGGAAGCTGGTAGCAGCTCTACACCAAGGAGGCAGAAGGGACGGAGAGCAGCCCTGGAGAAGTCCAGAACTGCCTGCCTGCCCCTGCCTGACTGCCTGCCCCTCATCCTCTCCTAGGTGCACTGTATCAGCACGGAGTTCACCCCCAGGAAGCACGGGGGCGAGAAGGGAGTGCCGTTCCGGGTGCAGATCGACACGTTTAAGCAGAATGAGAATGGGGAGTACACGGAGCACCTGCACTCAGCCAGCTGCCAGATCAAGGTGTTCAAGGTAGGAAGGCTGCCTGACTTCCTGCTTGGGGAGGAATCTGCCTGAGCAATGCTGCCAGGGTGATGCTGAGATTGTGCCTAGAGGCCAAGCCAGCAGTGCAGCATTCCTGTAGCCCAGGGCTTCTGTCTGTACTACCAGTGGGCAGGAGCCACACGTCCATACAGGGACAGGAGCCTGCTGCTGCCTCCTGTCCCACTCGGGCATCTTCTCGTCTGCAGCGCCTGCTCAGCTTTCAGCAGAAATGATGGGGTCTCTGGATGTCAGTGCTTAGCTGTGTGAGTACTTTATAAGAATGACTGATGGGCATATTTACAGACTTTTTAAACATGCTGGCAGGTTCTCACATCAGATTCCCTAGACTGTGAAGTCATGCCCACCCCCTACCACCTTGGGTGCCTGGCCTGATGCAGATGTTATTCTCTACATGGGCTTTGTCCTAGAAGAAGAAGACAGAGGGTGTAGCGCAGTGGTGAGCACCTGCCTAGCACATAGGAGGTCCTGGGTTTGGTCCCTAGCACTGCACACACGCTCACAGGAGAGAGGGAAGGGGGAGGGAGGGAGAGAGAGACAGAGAGAGAGAGTCTCAGAGGAAGAAGCATTTTCAGATTCTTAGAGGTGCTTCCTATTTCTCCCATTCTTGCCTCATCCCCTGCAGTCTCCTGTCACTGTTTTTCATATCAGTCTGGACTGGTTCTTTACTGAAGATGGCAGCCAGCAGTCCAACTCGCTGTCCTGTGCACCCTCAGGATGGGGAGCGATGTCACGGTGTGAGGATGGCCTTGTCCCCCAAAGGCCTGACCCGTATCATGTGCCTCTAGCAGGTGCCCGCAGAGCGAGTTGTCACCTCCCCGGCAGGAACTTAGTCCCTAACCCTAGTGCCTGTCTGTTCACCTCCTTCACATCAAGGTAGATTTGGAACCAGATGACAAAATTCCATCCGCTGGGCTTGGTGATCAAGAGTGAGTCATTTTAGACAGGACTCCTGAGAGAGAAAGCTGGGTCTGAGATGGTTTTCCTGACCTGGAGTAGATGTGGAAGTAAATCCCTGCAGGTAGAACCGTGACCCTGGTGGCTGCGGAAGACAGGACTGTACTGTTTCCCTCTGTAGCATCCTTTGCAGGGCCTGGTACCCAGTGAGCCCTTGGCAGGGATTTGGGGAACGTGCTGGTGCCACAGCCTAAGGAAGCAGGGAAGGTCTCTGCACTGGGGACCCCGCAGTGAGAGGTCTGCCTCCCGGGGGTGTGGGTGGGGGGCTCCTGGGCCCTGGCCGGCCCTGGATGGGCACAGCCTGGTCGGTGAGTGATGCCAGCCCAGGCAGGGAGGCAGAAGCAGTGTGAGGAAGAGGAGTTTGTCTTCCTTGCCAGAGAAGTGAAGGAGCTGTCTTTCGAATCCACTTAGGATTAGGAGTCCTGGGAGTGGAGGCCCCCGAGGGACTCATGCCCCTCCATTGCATTTGTTTGCTACTGTTGTGCCACAGAGTTAGTGGCTAAAAGTGATGCACATTAATCACTTGGGCCAGGAGTTTCAGGCCAGTCTGAGCAACATAGTGAGATCCTGAGTATTTCAGCTTTTAGATACTATTGTTAAAGGTATGGTTTCCCTAATTTCTCTCTCAGTCTGTTTATTACTTGTGTGCAGGAATGCTATTGATTTTTGAGTGTTAATTTTGTTATCCAGCTATGTTATTGAATTTGGTTATTAAATCCATGAGCCTTTTGGTGGAGTTTTTGGGTCTTCTATGTAGAGTATCATGTCATCTGTGAATAATGATAATTTCACTTCTTCCTTTCCTATCCTTATTCCTTTTATTTCTCTCTCTTGTCTAATTGCTTTAGCTAATATTTCCAGAACTATATTGAATAGGAGTGGTGACAGTGGATATTCTTGTCTTGTTCCTGATTTTAAAGTGAAAGCTTTCAATTTTTGACCATTTAGTATGATGTTAGTTGTTGGTTTATCAACAACACTGAGATTCTATCTCACCCCAGAAAGAATGGCTATCATCAAGAAATCAACCAATTACAAATGCTGGAGAGGCTGTAAGGAGAAAGGAACCCTACTCCACTGCTGATGGGGGTGTAGATTGGTGAAACCACTCTGGAAATCAATTTGGAGATTCCTCACAAAACTAGGGTTGGAAGTCCCCTTTAATCCAGCTATTCCCCTTCTGGGTATTTTCCCAGAAGAATTAAAGACATCATACCACAGTGATATATGTGCACCCATGTTTATAGCAGCACAGTTTGTTGTAGCTAAATCTTGGAAACAACCCAGATGCCAATCCACTGAGGAATGGATAAAAAAGATGTGGTATTTTTATACAATGGAGTATTACTCAGCTATTAAAAAAGATAAACTAGAGGCTTTTGTAGGTAAATGGATGCAACTAGAGACCATACTCATAAATGAAATAAATCGGACCCACATGTGTAAATATCATATTGTCTCATTGGTGAAGGAACCTGAAAGACTAGGTAAAACTCAAAACATACAATAGATGATAGGAAAGGGAAAGAAATTGCTCAAGGAAGGAATGACTAGAATGAGGGAAAGAAGAAAAAAGAAAGAAGGAATGCAAAATATAAATATATATATGAATAGCTGCGATAACTGTACTGCTGATGTCTGATAGTGTACTGATATGAACAGTTAATGCTTACAATTTTTTATGTTCTGATCGATTATGCATGCTTATGTCTGGTGGTCTGAGCAACTGATTTGAAGGTAACAATATGCAATGAAATTACAATGGCGAACTCCTACCTTCTTGTCTAGTGAAACTCTGTATTATCTCTGATGTTTTATTGAAGAATTATTTTCTTATTCTCTTTAATGGTTTGAGCAATCTTTCATTCTTATATCTGGTAGTCTGAGCAATGTAGTTGAGGATAGCGGTATGTAATGTAACAACCACTGTTGATTCATATTATTTTGTCTTGAGACCCTGTATCATTTTGAATGTTCTTGCTTTGATTTGTTTATGTTTGTAGTACTGGTATGCTGCTACTGTTCTATTTTTTTTGTTTGTTTGTTTCTCATGTACTACTCTCTTTAAAATAAAAAAAAGTCAAATTTAGATGGTGGTTAAAAAAAAAACAAACATAGTGAGATCCTGTCTCAAAATATAAACAGAGAAACTCCAAAACTAGAGCTGGGTGCAGTAGTGCATCCCTATAATCCCAGCTCTCAGGAGGCTGAGGCAGGAAAAGCACAAGTTTGAGCCCCTTGGCTCCTTGGCAACTTAGAGATACTCTGTCTCAAAAAAAAAGAAAAATTAATAGAAAGACTGGCGATATAGCACAGTGTTAAGGCCGCAGGTTCACTCCTCACTACCATGATTGGTTGATAGGTAGATAGATCAATAGACAGATAGATGATAGATAGATGATAGATAATAGATAGAGAGATAGATAGATAGATGAAGAAAATGAAAATAAAAAATACCTGAGGCATAGCTCAGTGGTAGAGTATGTGCCTAGCATGTGCAAGGCCCTGAATTCCATTCCCAGCACTGCAAGATCAAACAAAACAAAAAACCCAAAACTATGTACATAGATACCTTAAAATCAGTCAGGAGTCTGAGGTGGGTCTCACTTGGCTAACGGCGCCAGTGGGCCAGCATTCCTTGCTGGATGTTAGAGGAGAATCAATTTCTTTTCCAGCTTCCAGAGGCCATGCTATCTATTCTGTAGCCTGGGGCCCCTCCCTCCCTCTTCAAAGCCAGCAAGAGGCCCTTGTCCTTCTCACAGGACACCGCCTGACCTCTGCTCCTTCCCTTGGGCCTTTTAAAGGGCCCATTCAGATAGTCAGGATTATCTTTGTATTTGAATGTCAATTGATTAGCATCTTAATTCCATCTGCAGATGTAATTCTCCCTTTGCCACATAAGATAAAGTGCACACATTCTGGGGATTAGAGGGTGCAGACACCTTTGGGGCCATTATTCCACCCATTCTGTGTCTACGCATAAGTGGCCACGGTCGTCTCTGGGCCCTCTGCCCACTGTGGGAACTGGCAATTCTGGTCCACTGTGGACATCCTACAGCTAGTGGGCCTAGCCTGGCCTGTGATTCATTGTTGGTGGAAGTGTCACTCATGTCTCCTTGTGGTCCCGCTTCTGTCCAGGGCAGACATCACCCTGAGGCATGAGAGTGGCTATGAGGACCCAACAGCCTTCTTAAGTGACTCCGTTTGCTGGGTGCCAAGTATTGGCAGCCTCTCCTGCTATCACTTAGTCATGTCAGGGTAGAAATGTCACCCTGCTACCCTGTGCATGAAGATTAAGCTAGGGGCTTGGTGGGAGTCCTCAGAGTTGGGGTGAGGGGTCTTCCATAGATGGTCAGCCTTTCCCAGCCCACCAGCTTAGAACGAACCCAACCAGTGGGCACTTCTTTCACTTCCTTTGCTCTTCATGGGTGGCCTCAGGAACACATTGTGATTTGTCCTATTCCCCCAGGGTTGGTCCCTTCTGGAAGCAAGTGGCCATTAATAGCAGTCTTTTCCATGCACTTCCCCATGAGCAGCCGAGGGGCAGGCCCAGTAACAGGCTCCATGGAGGGCTGCAAGCTTGAAGCTGTTCAGGTGAGAGAGCAGCTGTATTGAGAGCCCTTCCCAGTCCTCATTACAGACCAGGAAGTTTGTATTTGTAATCCCATGAAAAGTTATTGGAATTCTAGTGAGTTAATTCCAATCTAATACTTCCAGTGTAGCCCATGGTGAGAATAAAGACACGAAGGCATATTTGTAGTTATGGGGAGCCAAGGGGTCCTAAGTCCAGCCATTGATGATGGCTATCCAGAATTCAACCCAGAGCCAAACCTGGGTTTTATTAATTTGTGAAGAAAGGAGTGAGTGACGCTGAAGTGAGGATGAGTGACTGTGAGAATCTTGGGAAAGAGATGAGTCCTATGAGCTTAGCTTGGTAGGAGCCCTGAAATCACCTTGGCAATATGCAGAGAGAAGGATATGGAGAAGGAGTGGTTTACATAACACAATTGAGGTAGTATCTAATGTTTTAGGGTTGATGCTTTAGCTCTGATGTGTAATTTTTTAAGCCCTGGGAGTTATAGCCTCTGTCTCCCAGCAGACAGCATGGAGCACTGGCTCTTCATCCCACCTTGTTCTGGCTCACACAAGGGAACAACGGGTGCGGGTCCGGGGAAACACTGCCTGCCGTCTTCAAAGACTACCATCAGCACCTCGGCTGGACTGATATGCATTGCTTAAAGCTAATTGAAGCGATAAGGAAAAGTCCTAGCCAGCTCTGTACATGTCAGTACATGGAAACAGGGTTGGGCTCAGCCAAAATGGAGACAACTGCTCCTCCTTCAAGGGGAGTTGCCCACGTGGTCCTCCACACTGCTGTCCTGTCCAGTAGATTCTACTGTACTTTGCAGTCCCAGGATGAGGCAGGGAGTGCACAGGCCTGGGTTTTCTTGCCAGCTGCCACTTTGGCTTCTTTGGACCGATTGGACCCCATGCTTTGTTCTTGCAGCCAAAGGGAGCTGACCGGAAACAGAAGACAGACCGGGAAAAGATGGAGAAAAGAACCGCTCAAGAGAAGGAGAAGTACCAGCCGTCCTATGAAACCACCATCCTCACAGAGGTGAGCCACGGGCTGGGGACAGAACCTCCCAGGCCCCCTGCCAGGGTCAGGGCTGTCCTTTAGAGTCTGGGAAGGTCTTCTGTCTGGGCAGGCAAGATCCTCACTGGAGAGCTCTTATGCAGCTGTGCGTATTGCCTGGGTCTGGGACGCCCTTTGTCTACAACCCAGAGGTGGGAAGGTGGTTCAGAACTTGTTTCACATTCTCTGCTGCCTTTGTGTGCATTTAACTTTCCAAAATTAGGGTGTTTTTGTTACTTTGAATAGGTAACAGGTTCACACAGTGCAAAATTCAAAATAGTGTACAACCCAAAATATCCCAGCCAGCACTGCTGCAGCCTCTCTGCTGCTCTCTCCAGTGTAGCTGGCGTCACTGGTTCCACACGCATCGGCCTGACCTTCTCTGTACCTATGGCTGAGGAGCACATGGTTGTGCCCCAAGTCAACAGCATACACCATGCATCATGCGTTATTTTCATTTAATAGCTTATTTGGACTCTGTTCCGTGCCTGTTCATAAAGAGCCTCCTTGCTCCTCCTCCACCTTTTTAGTTTTCAAGAGTAGTGCTCAGTCAGTGAATAACCATGAATGTGCAGGTCTGCACATGGCGAGATTGTCCACAGGGCTCCTTTCTCAGAGTGGGTCACTACATTGGACTATGTATTTGCTGGCTTTTGGGTGCAAGTCTCACTATGTCGTTCAGGCTGGCCTTGAACTCACCATATAGCCCAAACTGACCTTGAACTTGTAGCAATCTTCCTACTTCAGCCCCTTGAGTACTGGGATTGGAGGCACACACCACCACACCTGGCTCTGTTTTGCAGTTTTGAGGAGGGAACCCAGGGCCATGTGTGTGCCAGGCAAGCACTCTGCCACTGAGTCACACATCTAGCCCCAATCCTGGTTATTTTGTTGTTTGGGTAGATACTGAAAAGCATTTCCTCTTAATGCTAACACCAAAGGCAGCATGCTGCAGCCACCCTTATGTCTGGGGCTATCTTCAAGGGGCTTGCTGTGAAAGGCCACAGCCAGCGTGTCTACTTTTTCTGGGCTGTGTTCCTGGAACAACTCTTCCTCACTGTGTTCTGCAGTCAGGCCCCTAACCCGTGTTGGCATTTATTCTGGAGTAACTGGACTTCTGCAGAAAGCATGGGTAAGACTTGACCATGCTGGCCAGCTGGGGCCAAGGCTCTATTAGAGTAAGGCTTGGGCACAGAAGCACAAAGGCCAGGGTGGGCAGCACCAGCTCTGCGGATGCCTGCCTCTGTGTGTGTGCGCGATGGGCCACAAGTGGAAGAGGATCTGCAGTCAGGTGCCATCGTGGTCAAGCACGTGGCATTTTACGTGACAGGCCAACAGTGGCCAGAAAGCTTTGGTCCAGGAGGAGTTGCATTTTATGGTTGAGAACTCAGACTGCTTGCTTCCCACACCTGTCCCTGCCTGTGCTGGTGAGACTGCCGGAAATGTCCCTTACCTAGTGGCATACTTCTCTTCCTGGCTGAGCCTCAGCTTCTTTGCTGATCTCTTGGTTTCTGAGCAGAGGAGAGGTGTCAGTGGGCTTCATGCCCATCCATCCCTGAACTCATCACAGGGTGATGTCGATACTGGAAGCCCGCTGGGCTGCGACCTCGACCTGGGGAGGTGCTGGCTCCCTCTTCTATCGGCTCATCAACGTTCCTCCTCAGGCTTCAGGATTTAGCACCAACAAATTCCAGCCCACGCTCACAGCAGTTAAACATTTACCGAGGCTGGGGCTGGGTAGGTGATAGTAAATCTTCAGGAATGCTCCCTGTGGCCCTCTCCGGATTGCCAGCAAAGGAAGAAATGCAGCGTTCATTGGTCTGCTCACTTCCCCCCAGCGAACCTGCAGGCCTTTGCATTCTTATTTAGTTTTTTTTTTTTGAGGGAACCCAGGTGGTCTTGTTTTGAACTTCTACACTAGAATTGCTTGAGGACACACATCCCATTCTGTGTGTGTCTGTCCCCTGGAGTCCTCTGCAGGAGGCTGACATGGAACAGACACCCACAGTTGTGCTGCCAGAACACAAATGCCTCTCCTGCCAGCCACGGCCCTGTCCACAGGTTTTTCTTTTCAAAGAGCACGGGTTTTAATAGTGAATTCTATATTTATTTTTTCTTTGGAAGTTGCCCGTAGTCCGCTGGCACTCGTGTACCCACACTGGTCTGTGCGGGAAGAAGTTTCTGAGCAACAGGTGTTTTCCTCATCCTCTTTTCTTGTGGGCTCAACATCACATGACTGTGACATTTGCTTCTTGGGTTTGACCGCTAGGAAGCTTGAGCCGGCATCTTTCCCAGTTTGTGCGTTCAGGGATGACTTCCTGAATGTTAGATCATTTCTCTGCTGTGTTTGACTTCCACTGTGTGACCCTAGGAACCTGCGCCGCTGTGGGTCATTGTGAATACCCAACAAACACGGGCTGTAGAGGACAAATCGGTGTCATGCACTGGTGCTGACAGATGCATCCTTGGAAGGGCCGAGTTGATGGGTCAGCGCCTTTGTGGCCTCTGCTCTTGCTGGGGATTTCTGCTCATGAGTCATGCCGCCTTGTCTGTCCTCCCTCAGTGCTCGCCATGGCCGGATGTGGCGTACCAGGTGAACAGTGCCCCGTCCCCGAGCTACAATGGCTCTCCCAACAGCTTCGGCCTTGGAGAAGGGTAGGTCTCACCTTTTTTCCCTTTGGGTCCCTGGATCGCAGAGGGGGTGGGTTCCCTTCTGGGTTTTCCCTTCTTTCCATTGCCTGGCATCTGTTTAGGTTTCAGCATGGCTAAGTGGTGTCGTAGTGACAGCTGTGTTTAGCTTTTGCATGGCTCTTTTGTTCTTCTGTCTACACATCTATAAGCATCATATGGTGGGACAGCAAGCAGCTCACTGCTTTCCTTGTAAAACTAGGGCCTGAGGTGGGTTAGGACAGCCTTGTGGGCTAGCCTTAGGCCCCCTCTGGGGAAGGACAACCCTTCCAGAGAGTCACAAGAAAGTGCTGGGTGGCCCCGATGGGAACCCTTTCTAGCTCCTTATCATCACCTTTGCACACTCAGTAGAGGGACATCACGCAGGATCCTCCAGCCCCAGGTTTCAGAGTTTATAGCACTGAAGCTGACCTCACTGCCCCCTGCCTCACTCTTCAGATGGTCAGATGGCTCAGCCTCAAGGATGCTGCGATGGGACAGTGCCAAATCACCAGCAGATTCTGACTGTCGCAGGCTGCGTAGCCCAGGGCCTCTGACGTTACTGCAATAGCTCCCAGGCCTGCTCTGGGTGCAGGGATGGAGGCAGAGGGATGCCAGGCTAGGAGGTTCCATAGGTGAGTGCAGAACCCAAGTGGTTTTTGCCCACCACTATCTTGAAGCCCTGCTTGGCAGACTTCCCAGAGCTTTCTAGATGTTTCCAGAACTTTCTAATGAAACAGCAAGGTTGTCCATGAACTTGATTTTGCCAAAGTGAAGCATCCTCCTGAGAAACAAAGAAAAGGGTTATAATTAGCTCAAGCAGGCCTAGTTTTACATCTACGCCTTGTTCGGGTTAACTTCCTTAACCTCCCTGAGTCTTGGTTTGCCCACTACAAAGGGGGCATAGAATTCCACATGGGACAGGAGTATCACGTGCGTGATGCCTGGCACTGACTTCATTTTCGTGAAAGGCAGCTGTTGTTCCTAACACCTGGCCTGAGAGTCATCCCTGTGAGGATTTTTTAAAAAAATATGGTAAAGTCTGTATAACATAGTCTCTATCATGCAGTCGAGCAGCCTTATGTACGCTGCTGTCATCATACAGCTGTCACAGCCATCCGTCTGGAAGATTCATGGGGTGGGGGGTGTATCTTTCCCTTACCTACAGGTGCAGGTGTTCAAATCTGCACCTTCCTAAGTGGGCCCTTAAAGAGGGCCATGGGCCTCCCTGCTGGGAACACCTGGCAGCATTTTCCTCATGGATGGATGCCAACCTGTGGCTGTGTAACCACTGCAAATTCCGGCCATATGGAAAGGATTTGGTTGATGACTCTGGTTTGGCCACGGATTTCCAGGTGCTGATTATGTGGAGGAGTGTGGCGAGGTCCCCTTGGTCAGCCTGCTTTCCTCTTGGGCTGGGGCGGGGGTGAAACCCTGTGCTGGTGGGACTCTCCTCAGCCAGCAAGGGGCCACAGTGGTTGCTCTGACTTCTCGAGATCAGGGGCTAGCAAGGCCCAGGCCAGTGCAGCCCTTCAGAACTTCCTGCCCACATCCGTAAGTTCTTCAGGGATTCGGAGGGATTGGATGCCGACCTCTTACCTTTGCCTGACTCTAGAAATTCTGGAGGACTCGTTTCCTTTACAAGTCTCATACTTGATGGGACATAAGCACCTGGCTCGGTGACTAGACCTTCCTCGTGTCTCCAGGGACTGTCCGCATCCTCATTTCCTGTCCCTATCCTCATTTCCTGTCCCTTTTCCATTGCAGCAACAGCTCGCCGACCCACCAGGTGGAGGCCCTGCCCATGGGCAGTGATGTAAGTGTGTGTGCCCAGCTGTGGGGTGGCGGCCCTGGTGGGCTCGAGCAGCACCTCAAGGCCTCCTCTCTCTCCTGCAGCACCTGCTGCCATCGGCCTCCATCCAGGATGCCCAGCAGTGGCTCCACCGCAACAGATTCTCACAGTTCTGCCGCCTCTTTGCCAGCTTCTCAGGTGAGCATCTTGGAACTGTGTTTAAAACCCACAGGTACCTGAGAAGCACAGTCCAGGACCTGCCCTCTGCCCTGGAGGGCCTGTAGCTGTGTCCAGGAGACTCCCCGTAGTATGGGTTCTCTCTCGTGTGTGCTGGCCCTGGGCCAAACCAGAAAGAGGAGATTCGGCAGGTGCAAGGCACTTCTTTTCAATGTCCCCGTGCACCTATGACTTTAGGGGACTGCTGGCTGACTTTACTCCGCTCCCCTCCCCTGCAGGAGTGGGTAGGCTCTGACCTGCCCAGGAAGGGTCCCTTTGTGCAAATAGGGCAATGTATACTCTGCACATCTTTACTGTATTTTTCCTGCCCAAAATACTGCTTGTCTCGCTGTCTCCAAATCTTGTCTGCTGGGATTGGAAGGGAAAGCCATAGATGAGATGGGAAAGCTGCTGTTTCCTTCTTTATAAAGTTTTTGGAGGCTGGGTGTGGTTGAGCACACCTGTAATCCCAGCAATTCAGGAGGCTGATGCAGGAGGCTTGGAAGTTTGAGGCCATCCTGGGCAACTTCTCAAGACTTGAGCAAAATAAAAAGTGTTGGCAGTGGAGCTCAGCGGTGGTGTAGTACTTGCCTAGCATGTGTGAGGCCCTAGGTTCCATCCCCGTACCAGAAGGAGAAAAGAAAGGTTTTGGAAGCCCCAGCTGATGGTCCTCAAAGAGAAAGCCCAAGCCAAGAGGTGCAAAGGTGGCCTGGCTGTCAAGTAACTTAGTCCAGAGTGACTGGGCGTAGGGGTCTGGCCTATATCTGAGGACGGTCTCCTCAGCTATCTGTGGCTGTGGACGAGAAGCAGCATCTGTTTATTTCCATCTCTGTGTCCCTAAGAGGCTTCCTGGTGTTAGGGTGTCACTGGGAGGGGCTGGCTGGACCTTGCCCCACGGGCTTTTGACTTTGAGGTAGTACAGATGTGAACTACCTGCCTCAGTGTGGTGTAAAGGGCCTGTGACAGGATGGAGCTGGGCGAGGGCTCGTCTGGGTGGGTGAGGGCTTGCCGAGGTCTCCTTGAGCAAAGGCTACAGAGCAGGAGGAAGGGAGCTAGCTGAGGGGGCTTAGGGTGAAGAGCTCAGCAAGCAGAGAGAAACAGAGCAAAGGCCACGAGACGGATGCCTTCTCGCTGTGGTCAGAGCAGAGGACTCAGGTGATTGCGGCAGAGTCCTGGAGGTTGGGCTGGGGGAAGTGATGAGGTCAAAGAGGCCCTGAGGGACTCAGGAAGGCAGGGCCCCAGCAGAGTGGTGGAAGGACCCTGGCGTTCACTCCCAGTGCGCAGGGAGCCTGTGTGCCTGCAGAATCACACCTGAGACAAAATCTCACATTGCAGCTTCTAGCATACTTGTGCTTGAAGAATTAAAAGCACCATACCACAGTGAATTATGCACACCCATGTTTATAGCAGCACAGTTTGTAGTAGCTAAATCTTGGAAATAACCCAGATGCCACCAGCCAAGCAATGGATAAAGATGTAGCTTTTTTATACAATAGAAAACTACTCTGCCATAAAAACAGATAAATTGGAGGCATTTCCATGTAAATGGATGCAATTTGAGACCATACTCTTAAGTGAAATAAATCAGACTCACATGAGTGAACATCATATTGTCTCCTGGGTGTGAGAAACTGAAAGAGCAAACAAGGACCAAAGTGTACAAGAGATACTGTGAAATGAGAAGAAATTGTTCAAAAGGAAAGAGGAACTAGGCTTGGGAAGGGAAAAGGAAAAAACAATTTAAAAAAGGATAAGATGGAAACAAAGCTTTGTAAATAGGGAAGGGAAGATAGGTTGAAGGGAGAAGAGGGGAATGGGAGAAAAGAGGAATCAAAGTATATCATGTACACATACAAATTCCCTACTATGAATGTGATTATTATGTGTATCTAAATGCACCAATAAACTTAAAAAAGAGAGTCCAAGTTGGTAGGACTGTATGGGGACAGCACTTCAGGAAACACTTAGGCAATTTCTGCCAGAGCCAGACAGAGGCATGCCTGAGACCCAGCAGACATGCCGTCTGTGCTGACCAGAGACATGTAGAGAATGATTCCCAGAGCCTCTTCATAGCAGCCTGAGCTGGACGCACCTGTCAACAGAGTGAATGCGTGAGCCATGGTGTATTCATGCAGTGGATCATATATAACAAGGTCACAGAGCTCCACAGGCTGGGATGAGGGGCTGTGGGAGGCTAAGGTTCTCCCCTAATCTGTGCTGAGGCCCCAGGGGTGTTCAGATGGTCAGCCTCCTATGAGTGGTATACTTATACACAGAGACATGCGCGTGTCATCGCTGCCAGCATGCTGATAAAATGACACCCAGAGATGAGTGCTACTGAAATTATTGAGGAAGGGGCAGGGCAGGACCTGCTGAGGATTCATACACTTAGTGAGCACCAGCTTTTGGCTTCTGGCACCTTGTGAGCGGCAAGCTTCTGAGGTGGTTTAGTTCTGTGTTGTTTCTCTTGGGAGTGTCTGATGCTCCCTAAGGGTGAGGCTGGAGCTCCCCAGGCCCCCAGCCCCCATATGGGGTGTCTGCAGGGGCTCAGGGATGGAGGCCTTTCCTGTGTCCCATGTGAGGGGTGACTCATTTCCCTGCCTAGGTTCTGACTTGCTGAAGATGTCCAGAGATGATCTGGTCCAGATCTGTGGCCCTGCAGATGGAATCCGGCTGTTCAACGCCATCAAAGGCAGGTGGGTGTTGGTTTCTCAGGGAAGCTAGCAAGCTCCTTGCTGACCTTCTTGGCCTGTGGGTGGGCTGGCTGGTGGGGACTGAGCAGCCAGCCAGTCCAGGAGCTGTTGGACGCTTGTGCTAATACGACAGGCAAACTTAATTTTAAATTTTATTTAACGTGAGTGAACTTCACTTTTTATTTTCTGGTGCTGGGGTTCCCATCCAAGGCCTCATGTGGGCTAAGCATGCACTCTACCACGGTGCTAAAATCTTAATAGCCACACACAGACAGGGCAGGGGGAGTGCTTGGGTTTGGAGCCCATGTCTGTCTCTTACGAGCTGTGTGATGAGGGAAGCCTTTCACTCTCCTGAGCCTCACTTTCTCCATCTGGGAAATGACAGTGAACCAAGCTCCCTCAAAGGCTGTATGAGGACAGCATGAGTTCTGTGTGTAAAGTTCTTTTTATTCGGTGGCACTGTGGGTGAAGCCCACAGCCTCGCATGTGGCAAAGCGTGTGCTTTACCACGGAGCGATACCCCCAGCCCGCTCTTGAGGTCTTGGTATGCCACAGGCCGTGGGGAGGGTTATCCATTGCTCTTCTCCCGGGGACTCCTGTGGGGAGTTCTTAAAGGTCCAGTGAGCTAGACTCTGTCCCTTCCTACCCTTCCAGGAAAGGCATCCTGCATCCCTACCCCCATCTTGCTTCTTCCCTGAATCTTTCCCACTGCAGGCTGCACACTGTGTTCCAGAACATTCTAGAACCATGGAGCTCAGTCCCCCACATGTGATGTTTATTTCCTTTCCTCCTGCCAGGAACGTGAGGCCGAAGATGACCATTTATGTCTGTCAGGAGCTGGAGCAGAACCGAGCGTCCCTACAGCAGAAGCGGGATGGCAGCGGTGACAACAGCCTCTGTGGTAAGTGGTGGAGAGCAGAGCCCAGACCCAAAACATTCAGATCCTTCAGCCTTGGCCTCAAGGCCTGGCCCAGCCTCTGCATTTCTGATGAGCATCCAGGCCTTGTCCCCTGCTTTTCCGTGTTGGCCTGTGAGGGACAGGCTGAGTTTGCTGGGTTTCCCATGTGTGCTCTTGGGCAGGGCGTCGTGTGTGGTCTGACCTCACTTTGGGCAGCCGTGCAGCACTCCATTACCCCAGGGCACAGTCTGAGGCTTGGGGAGGTGTTGTCCTGCTCCAGGTCCTCCAGGGTCCGGTGAGTGGCGGAGTCAGGATTTGAACCCATGATTGGCAGAGTCTCCCCAGACTGTGCCCCATGTGGCTCCCAAGGAGAGGAGGTGTCGAGTCAGAGGCCACTGCCCTCACTCTGAGCACTGCTGGTGGCAAAGGCTATGAGGAACCATGTCAACCTGGGGTCCATCCAGTTCTTTATGACCCGGGACCTGATTTGTTTCAGGTATAAAATCAGAAAATAATGAAACTGGCTACACAAGGTTGAAGAAGATAAAAGAAGCACCAGTAGAGTTCTGTCCCACAGAGGGGCCTAGAAGGGAGGCCTGAGCTTCTTCCCAGTCTGAGCACTGGGAGAGACTGGACGCAGTGACTGCATTCTTTGATGGTGACTCAGCCACCTTGAGATCTTGGGAGAGCGGAGCTTGGCGTCACCAGAGCTCTGCAACCTCAGCCACTTAGAAACTATCAGGCCTCTAACCCAGGTTTTGAACTAAGTGTTCCTTAGTGGAGGGAGTGATTTGGGAACCTTGAGTTTAATCCAGCTGTGTTTGCATTTGAGGACCTCGAGTCTCCTCAGAATTGAGTAACCTATCGGTTTGTCCCTGGAGTTTGCTCCTTCCGCCAGCCCTGGGTTTTGTCTAAGGAAGCATTTCCATTGTCAGCGCCGCCGGTATCTCCCAACTTGCTGACCACACTGGGCCCCCTGGGGCCTGCCCTGCTCCCTGGGGGTCACAGTGCTCAAGCTGGGTGTGTTTTGCTTGTGTGGTAGGGAGGAAAGGCCCAGGCCCAGGCTCTTCTGCTGTCAGATAACAACTGTCTTCATATGTCAGGCTGCCACCTGATGCCATCAGTAACCTTTCTAGCCTGGGAAGGATGGAAAGGTGACCTGGGGCTCCGCCTCCCTCCCAAAGCAGCATGCACACCTGGCTGCACGTCAGAATCACCTGATGCCTCCTGCCCCTGAGTGTCCTTGGGTCTGGAGGGGGTCCAGAAACTTCTACGTTTCACACAAGTGTGCCAAGGGAGCAAGGGGAACAGAGAGCCTGGCCTGCCTCCCCTCCCCAAGAGGGTGGACTGCACTGTGCTCAGGGGCCGGAGGCTGCTGGGTGGGCAGGTTTTTGTCCTGCTGCCAGGAACATCCTTATAAAGCAGCAATTGCTTTCTTACAACGGGGTGGAGGATTGTAGGTGGGTACCTGCTAACTTAATGGCCACTTAAAAGGAAGGTGCTCTCCCCTCCTCTTGCAGTGTACCATGCCATCTTCTTGGAAGAGCTGACTACCTTGGAGCTGGTTGAGAAGATCGCCAACCTGTACAGCATCCCCCCCCAGCACATCCACCGAGTCTACCGGCAGGGCCCCACGGGCATCCACGTGCTGGTGAGCAATGAGGTGAGGCTGCTGCCAGCGCAGCCCCCAGGACTGGGGCTTTGGATTTGCGGGAGGACCCTTGGCCAGAAGTGTTGGAGCTTGCAGACAGGTTTCACCAGTGTGCCACCTGCTCAGCCACAGGGGCTGCCTGGAGAGCTAGCAGAAGATCTCTGAGGTCACATCTGGGTCTGGCTGGGTGCCTTGCAGCCCCATTGGCACAAATCCCACCCCTGCCCGCAAACCTCTGAGTCAGGGCTGTGGAAGTCAGAACCGTGCTCTCCCAGAGTAGACGGCAGCCCCAGAGTGAGCCGCAGGGAGGGGTAAAAGGGCTTGGCGGTAGATGAGGGAGCATCTTTGCCTCACAGGAACTGAGAGCAAGGGTCCCTGCGAAAGGGTAAAGGTGCTGCAGCCTACTTGGGTCTGTCCCCAGAAACACCGGCCCTCTGTAGGCAGAAGCAGCTGAGGGCAGAGGGCCCAGGTATTGAATGGGCACTTGGAATTGTACCCACTTTCCAAGGAGTGGAGTGTTGACAGGCTGCTGACCAGGGCAAGCATTCTGCGTACATCGTAGAGCAGATGCTTTTATGTTTGTTCCATCCTGTGCCTTCTTTTCAAATAATAATAGTGACAAGTGGCAGCACATACTGGGTGCTGTGTCTGTCCGCTTTCTATTATCGAAGCCCAGGAGGAGCTATGGTGGGAACCCAGGTAGTCCAGCTGCTCTGACCAGTGGATACCCAGCTTTACTCAAAAGGAGAATGATGCTGGTGGGACCCGGCTCCCAGAAGGCCCTAAGATGCTTCCAGAAACTCTAAAATCCCCTGTGTAGAGGATTAGAGAAGAAACGGTACTGGAATGGGGGCTAGAAAAAGGACAGAAAATATGGGCTGCGGAGATGGACTGGTGTCTGCATCCAGAACTGCGTCCTCTCAGCAGAGTGGCCCTGTGGAAATTCACGCAGTCTCTCTGAGCCTCAGATCTGCATCTGTGGGATGGGAGTGATGATACCTATCTGGCCAGTTGGGGTAAAATGAGAACACTGTGTAGCGGACTGTGCCATGCTAGACACTTGTTTTCAGACAAGATATTTTGGGCGGGGGTGTGTCCAAGCGGTAGTAATCCTCCTGCCACTCATTACAACTGCCGCAGCCCTTTAATCTTCACCAGTTTCATCTTCATCCTGGAAGTTGCCAAGACTGTTTCTTCTTTCCTTTAATTTATAACTAGCATAAGTCAAGCAATATAGAAAGCACGTGGCAGCTGTGGAAGACTTTTTTGGCCTCAGGAGGGCTGACGACAGGTTTGATGTGATTCTGCCAGATGTTTTGGGTGTGTGTCTGTGTGCACGGCCTAGTGTGTGGGGGTGGGAAGGTGTGGGATTTAAAATACACATGAAGATTCATCTGTACACACATCTGCAACTTGCAATTTTTGTAACCAAGTCAAAATTCCTTCCACAAGTTGACATTCACATCCAATGCAACTATTTTTTCATTTGCTCCCATTTTACAGGTAAGGAAAGTGAAGTGCGAAGCTTCTAGCATGGGCGATTACTGAAGAGAGCAGCCAAGAAGGCAAATGTGCCCTGAGCGATGGGCAGTTGTAGCAGCCTGGAAGGCATGTCACAGTGGCTTGGAAGGCATGTTGCCTTCTGTTTCAGAGCAGATTTCTTTTTGGGAAGACAAAAGGCAGGAATGTGAGGAACCCTTGCAATTTCATGGGTCCCTAAGGAAGTTCCTGCCCCCGCCTGCCCTGTGCCCCCGAGAGGAGGCAGTTAAGCAAGTGAAGCAGAGAACAGAACTCAAATGCCACCCTGGCTAAGTAGGTGATTCTTATTCCCCAAAGTCTCCTTGCCTCTTAACCCTGAGTCAATTGGAAACCTTTGGTTCTTAATTGCCCAAAGCGCCGGAGGCAGCCTGGCCAGCCGAGGAGCTGGCCCCTGGGGTGCAAGGTGCTTAATTAAACACGCGAGTTACTGATTAAGCCCGTGTGGGCGCTGCTTCAGGCTTTCTGTGCCCAAGTGGTTGGGCTGGCAGTGGCCCTGGATGGAGCAGGCAGCAATATAGAAAAACGCACTTCATGCATCATTAGCCCGGCAGAGAGGGCCAGGCGTCGGCAGTGGATGAATTTCTAAGATCTGAGGCAAAAATCCAGAGCAAGTAATAGAATGTGGATGCAGTTTTGTTCTGTGTTTTGTGGTGCTGGGGATTGCCACACAAATGCTGTCCCTCTGAGCTATGTTCCCAATGTGGGTTACATTTTTTATATTTGTGAAGGAGCTTTGCTGTTGTGTTGGGTAGTGTGTGGTTTTTTGTGCATGTTTGTGTATGTGGATACTGCTGTATTTCTAATATTCTTGAAATGTCTATCATGAAATATAGCATACATCCCCAGATCTTTTTTTTTTTTTTTTTTTGAGTCATGGATTTACCACATGGCTACATTGCCCAGGCTGGGCTTGAGCTTGGGATCCTCCTGCCTCAGCTTCCCAGAGTGCTGAGATCATAGGTGTGCACCACTAGTTTCTGCATTATATTTCTGAGATTGTGGCGTGCTGGCTGGACAGCTGATATTGGGGCTCTGCTGAGCAGCATGTATGCTTAGATCACAGTTGGTTTGCTTCTGCTATTGACTGACATGGAGTTGCTTTGAGTTTTGTGTCACTATGGAGAGCATTGCTCTGAACATTCTCATGCCTGCCTCTGTGAGTGCCAGAGTTTATTTTGGGCATGCTGTCCAACCTTTTGGCTTGCCTGGGACACACTGATGAAGGGGAATAGTCTTAGGTCACACATAAAATATGTAAAGTAGCTAATGTATATAAGTAACCATATAGTTTTAACTTATTTTCTGAAATAACACAGGAAGGCCCAAGTTTAATCATTAAATAAGAAAACTTAAATAAGAATAATTAGTGGAAATAAATACCTGTCTTCACAGGTGCCCGCATATGAGGTGGTGCTATTACTGGTAATGGCTGAGGTTTACTCACTAAATCGCGTGAGCTCATGTAACATCTGATGCATGTGGGTGCATAGGTTTGATTCACCTGTGTGTGGCAGGTGCAGGAGGTGACATCAGAACTGAGCTATGCCCTCCCTGACATGGTATTCTGTCATGGCCTATGCAGCCCGGCTTGAGCACCATGCATATTGGTCGTTGAAAAAAAATCACTAAAAGTCACATGATAATGTTAAAATTGTGTGGGGCTGCATTACTAGTTGTCCAGGGCCACTTCAGCCCAAGGCCCAGGGTTTGGATGTGCTTGTGGTAAGGCACACGTATTGCAGGAGAAATGTACATGGTCACCCTGCTAGGTCACGTGGAATTTATTCTGAAGGTTTCCACCTCCACCAGATGTGGATATTGCTTTCCATTGCTTTGTTTGTTTTGTTCTGTTTGTTTTGTTTTATTGGTGGTACTAGGGATCAAACCCAGGAATACTTTACCCCTGGGCTCTGTCTTCAGCCTGTTTTGCTTTGAGAAAAGATCTCAGCAAGTTGCCCGGGCTGCCCTTGAACTTGTGATCCTTCTGCCTCAGCCTCCAGAGTAGCTGGGATTGCGAGTGGGCACCATCACACCTTGTACTGGTTATATTTTTAATCCCTGAAACAGCTCCATTTTATAGGTAGGGCCGGGATGAGAGAAAGTTACCAAAGGTCCCTGGGGAGTTCATCACAATGAGGACACTAGGGAAGCCCTGAAGTTATCACTGGTTTCCTGCCACCTCTGCAGCTTCCTCTATATCTAATCATCTTGGGATAGTGATACACTGAGCCTACTCATTGCTAAGCTTAAAAAACAAAATTTAGAGTCATACATCACTTAAACAACTTGACACTTTCTGAGAAATACTTCATTAGATGAACTCGTCATCATGCAAACATCCTAGGCTGCACTGATACAAACCTAAATGGTGTAAGTCATTCATGGTGCATAGCCTCTCCATGCAGCTGAAAGGTGCCGTAAGCATGTTTGAGGCTGCTGCTAGTGAAACATGACAAACTTTCTGTAAGTAGAAGAAACAAACTCTAAAATATCAAAAGATACATAAACGATGGAGGGATTTATTATTTACTATCATCATCAAGTATTAGATATTCTGTATACTAACTGGCAGCATAGGAGGTAAATTGCACCATCACCACAAACATGAACAGTGCATTTGCAGCTGTGTTACTTAGCATAGCTGTACTGTCACAAAGTGATAGACTTTTTCAGCTCTTGTAACATTCTGGCACCATCATTGTATATATGGTTCATTGTTGGCCAAAACGTGGTTTTACAGTACATTATTACAGTGCATTATTATGTGTTGTTTTTTCTCTGTTGCTATTGTACATGTCCATGTTCTATCATATGTCCATTATAGAAATTAGAAGACCCAGTGACACAGAAATTGCAAAACAAATATAAACAAATCTCAGAGTCCCCTAGGGAATGGGAGCTTCTTTTTGTGAGACAGAGTTTCACTATGTAGTTCAAAGTGGCCTTGAACTCACTATATAGCCCAGGCTGGCCTCAAACTCACAGTGATCCTCCTGCCTCGGCCTCCTGAGTGCTGGGATTACAGGTGTGCACCACATTACCAAGCTAACAGAAGCAACTTAACCCCATCCAGACTGCTTTCCATCCTTTGCAGGCAGACTTGTTACTAAATTCCACTGGTGGCACACATCATTACTTTATCTACATTTTTCAGCAGTGGTTGTGTCACCATGTGCCTGACTTTTGTGGATGGTCATTTCTGAATCTGTGCGTGTCCAGGCTTTGGGTCTCATCATTGAACTCATCATTGAAGCAACATGTTTTCTCTTTTACTTTTCAGATGGTACAGAATTTCCAAGACGAATCTTGTTTTATCCTCAGCACGTTGAAAGGTAAAGCCCTCTGGTCCTACCTTGTGTAATGGAAGCATATTATGTGCATCCTGTGGGGTTGTGGAGTGAGCACAGAGCAGCCTGTGTGGGCCCCTCCAGAAGGCGGCCAGCTAGAATATCTTTGGGAAGAAGAAAACACGGCCTTCCTGGAAATGTAGAATTAGTGAGAATGGCCTCAGAGTCACTTTTGAAGGGGAGATCCTGAGCCAGGCAATTTGTTCTCCATGAGCTCAGGGCTAAGTAGAAACAAGATCTGTTTGCATTTTCTTAAAGGATCTCCAGGAAGCCTAAGCATGGAATACAGTGGCCATAAGAATGGATTGAAGACTTTGAGGGGGGACACAAGGATCCACCTGAGCTAGGTATCCTGAGAGAATATCAGCACACCCACTCTCTGCAGTGAGAGAGCTTTGTGGCAGGACAATGTGTCTATTCATAAAAGGCTGAGAATGGCCTGGTGTGGTTTCTCCTTGACACTGGTAGAGTAATCAGATGGGCAGTGTTGGAAGAGAAGACCTGTGACTGGGTCATGGACCCTGAACTGTGATGAGGCCACTTCACTCCTTATTTTGTGAGTCTAGTCTGTATTAGTTAGCTTTCCATTACTGTAACAAAATGCTTGAGACAACTTAAAAAGAGGGAAGGTTTATTTTGGTTCACAGTTGTGGAGGTTCTAGTTCATGGTCAACTGCCCCTATTTTTTTGGGCCAGTTACAAGGCAGCACGCAGTGGTGGGAGAACATGAAAGGGTAAGCTACTCATCTCCTACCAGTGGGAAAACAGATAGGGAGAGAAAAGGAGCCAGAATCCCACAGTCTCCTTCAAGGGCATACCCCCAGTGACATAGCTTCCTTCCACTAGTTCCACATGGGCCTTTGGGAGACATTTCATATCCAAACTATAGCACAGGAAATGAATGCCTTTATGGGCATGGGAGCCCCAGTTTGTCCAAAGTCTCTTTGGACATGGGTGCTGTTACCCTTGGCTATGGTGGAAAGGTCCATTGTTAGAGCGTAACTTGGCAAGACAGATACTAAGGTAGGGTGCTGAAGTCTCTCCTTCCTTTATGTGGCCTTATTTTGGCACCTCTGCTGGTACCCTAATCCTGTGCCTTTTGGGACTCGCAAATATCACAACTTGTGCCTCTATTCCTGTGAAATATGCCTGTGTTTCTCTGTTGCAGCTGAGAGCAATGATGGCTACCACATCATCCTGAAATGTGGACTCTGAGTAGCAGTAGACTCCCAGCCCCACGAACCCCTTGGATGTAGAAACTGCACCACTGCCAGCTGTGATCTTACCTGGCAAGCTGAAGCTAGGAGGGACCCTGCCCACTCCATGAAAGCTACAGACCACCAACCAGCAGAAACCTGTGGACACAAAGTCTGGCATGCAGAAAACTGATGGCTTCTCTCTCCCTTCCTCTCAGCCTCCAGTTTTTGAATGGTTCCTTGTTCTTTTCCCTCCTGACCTTGACATTCTAAAGAGACAAAGCCCCATGTCCCTTAGGTAGAGGCTCATTGGGAATCTTGGTACCATTTGTGTTGTCCCTTTTGATCGCTCTCCTGCCTTCAGAGAAAGCTTTGCCCTGCTTGCGCCGTCACTTCCCTGCATAGCTGGCTTCATGCCCAGTGCTGCTGGCTCTTTAGGGTCATTTTGCCCCATTCTCCTGTCTCATTTTATTTCCCTCTCAGTGACCCTGGTGGGCATCTCTCTCTCCCCATTCTTGGATGAATTGGTGGGAGTGATGTCATTCTGTGCCTTCTCCCTCTTTTACCTTCACCATATTTCTTTTTTTTAAAAAAAGAAAATAACAATATTTAATACACTGTGTATCATCTTCAAAGTAGTTACTCAGAGATGATATTGATAAAAAAGGTTCTCTCTTGCAAAGAAGAAATGAACAGATAATAGCACAAAACTTTCTTTTCAATGAACTAAAAGGGAGTTTCTCTTAGTTTACCATGTTCCTAATAATCTGTTGCTGCAAACCCCAGAGATATGCTTGTGTGTATGTACATTGGCATGATAGACACTGCAGTGTATGTGTCTGTCCTGTCTCATGAATGCTAATTCTGAAGTGACCTAGGAGTTGGGAGGTAGGTGAGAATATAAAGACTTTCTTCAGGTATATTTTTATGAGTAGAGAAGGCATGAAAAACAGATGATTCCTCTTGACCTACTTTGGTATAGTATTTTTATCTCTTAAGCAATCATGGGTAAGCAGGACAAGGAAATAAGCATTCCACTGTATCATTAGATGACCTTGACCATCACAGTATCAGACCCTTTAGCATGGTCTGACAAACTCCCATTTAGAGAAGTCTATGACTGACCACTGGCTAACCACAGTTCCTTAAGGACACTGGATTTTCTACTGGGCAAGGCTCTTGAGTTTTTAATCTTTTTTCATTTGTAGGGGATATGGTTAGGGTACTTTGCATTGGAAAGATTGGGTCGCCTTTCTTAACTGTGGGGAAATATGAGTATCAGTAACTTTGACAGACTCAAGAATTAGGTTTTGTCTTTCCTCTGGGTCTTGGGATCCAGTGATCAGTATGAGCCCAGGGCTTCAGCTCTTTGCTAATTTGGGTTCATCTTGCAATTCCTGGTGAACTTTGTGGCCACCAAAGTATGCTTTTACAGCTTCTAAAATGGAGCTTTTGTGGAATACAGCATAGTGCAAGGTTCAAAGATTGTTAGAATGTGGTATACCTTGTTGTACATATGGGGAAATATATGAGGTCCAGAGGGGCAAAGCCCCCTATGTAATATCACATACCAGGATCTTTCTGAGAGTAAAAGGGATCCATTAGTAATTATATTGGGTCAAGAGTCATGCTACTCCTGCAGAGTGAAGACAGGACCTGACCCTTTGTTTTTTAGGAGAGAAAGAGGGATTGGATTAACAGCTTTATTGACATATAATTCACATACCATGCAGTTCCCCTACTTATAGTGTACAGTTCTGTGGTTTCAGGTATATTCATGGAATTGCATCAATTTTAGAATATTTTCCTGGCCCCCAAAAGAGACCCTGTGTCCTTGGCTATCACTTTCCTCAACTTCCTCAGACCTAAGAAGTCTACTTTTTAGGTAGATTTCCCTATTCTGGACATTCTGTGTATATAGAATCGTACAATATGGTCTCTTACGACACGCTTCTTTTACTTAGTGTGTTTTCTAGGATCAACCATATTGAACGTGTACCAGTACTTCATTTCTTTATAGCACCAAATGACATTTCACTGTATGGATGTACCACATCAGTTGATGGACATTTTGGACATTTCTACTTTTTGGCAATTATGAGTAATGCTGCTATGAACATATTTGTACAAGTTTTTGTGTGGACATATATTTTCATTTCTTTGGGGAATAGAATAGGAGTGGAGTTACCTGTTCATAATAGTAACTCTGCGCTTCACTTTTCAAACAACTGGTGGGATGTTTTCCACAGTAGCTGTAGCATTTCACATTCCTGCTTGCAGACTGCATCCTCACCAACACTTGCTGTTATCCATCTTCTTTATCATAATATCGTAGCAAGTGGTATCTCATTGTGTTGATTTGCATTTCCCTGGTGGATTTTCTTGTGGTTACTGACATTTGTGTACCTTCTTTGGGAAAATGTCTGTCTGGGCCCATTGTCCATTTTTAAATCAGTCTTTCTATTATTGAATTGTATGAGTGGTTGCTATATGTGAGATGCAGTGCCTTTATCAGATAGTGCTTTGTAAAATTTTTCTCTATTCTGTATATTAACTTCAATTTCTTAATAGTGTCCTGTGAAGCACCAAAGATTTTAATTTAGATGGTGTCCAAATTACCAATTTTTGGTTCTGTTGCTTGTGCTTTTGGTGCCATATCTAAGAAACCACTGCCTTATCCAAGGTCAGGAAGAGTTAGGTCTATGTTTTCTCCTAAGAGTTTTTGTAGTTTTAATTCTCACAATGGGTTTTGATTATTCTGAGTTAAGTTGTGTATATGGTGTGGGGTAGGAGTCCAACCTCGTTCTTTAATGTTGGATATCCACTTGTACTAATGGTTGTTGAAAAGACTATTCTTTCCCCATGGAGTTGTCTTGGCATCCCTGTTAAAGGTCCCTGGTTCTTGCTGGATCCTTCTTTGTGGGGCCTGCTACTGCAGTTGGGAAGCTCACCTTTTCTCCCTCTCAGTCTGTGTTTGGTTCCACTATCTTTACAACTGCTTTGCTGTTGTATTCTTGTGCTCTCTTCTTCACCTGTCTCAACAATACTGGATCCACGTCACTCTGTTCCAGCACAGCTCCTAGTCCTGGTGAAAGGTCAAGACTACTCATTTCCTTTTTTGGAATCATGAAGAAACAGAGTTATATGGAAGTGGAATAATTCACTCAAGGTCACGCTTCCTCTTAGTGGAACAATTGGGACTACACTTAATTTTTTGACCCTTAACCCTTCAGGGTGTCTGTAACTGTCATACCTAAGTGATGCCACTACCCAGGCCAAGGGACAGCCAGCTACATTTTAATTCAAAGAAATGTGAGAGCTTGGTATTTTTACTTCATAATTCCAAAAGAAGGTCTAATAAAGGTCTGTTACCAGAAGACTGCTGTTTATCATCTTTCTTTCTTTGACATGCGCGCTGGTGTCAGCTTTCTTTGCCTTCCAGTGGTTATAGTTAAATCTTGTAGCTTGCAAAAGAGAAATACCAAAAGAGTACAAATAGTAATTTAGAACCAAAATGGCTCAGCTGCCTGTTAATTCAGCCACTTTCCCTTCCATGGGAGTCAGATGAGCTAAAGCTGTAGGTTTTATTTTTCATTTATTACAGCACAGAAAAGCCTTAGCACTCTTGTCCAGTGTCTTTCCTGGGAGCTCTGAGTCCAGGGACCTGGGCCTGGTGGGTAAACAAGCTCTTGGTAGGCCCTCTCTGCCACCCCCACCGTGTGTTCTAGGCTTGGCTTCTTGGAGGCAGCAGCTTTGAAAAGTGAACTCCAGGGAATGAAAGATACACCTTGTATCTCAACCCTGCTCGTCTCACTGCCCAGGCTGTCATCTTGAACTGGAAGCTGAAGCTGAGTTCTTTGCTGTTAGGCCAATGGGCTAGCCTGGATTGCAAGGTCAGGATAAATCTTCCCCTGTTTACCAGGTTTCACCTTTAATAAGGAGACAGAGGCTGTTGAGTGGGGAATAATAGGATTTGCTGGGGGAAGGGGCCGTGTGCCTTTGAAAGGAACAGCATGGGGTGAGGAGTTCGAAGTCCTGGCTTGGGGTCCTAAGCGAAGGGTGGCTGTTGCCTGAGTGACCTCTTGCCTAGTCAGCCTCAGCCCCTTAAGCAGAGTTGTTAACTTAGAGAGGGCTTTACCGGGAACATGCTGGAGTCCTGCAGTGTGTCACAAGTTTCCAAGTCCATCGTTGCTCACCGGGCTGGCCTGAGTCACTGAAGCCTTGAAAATCATTAACAACTTGGTAGAATAAATGGAAAAGACTCTTTTCCTGTTGTCTGTGGAACAGAGGGAGAAAACGCCAGGCTTGCAAAGAAGTAGAGAGAGCCAAAAGAAGAGTGGGGAATCTAATGTTTGCACTGCCTGAGGTGCAGCAGCAGGGATGGGGCCGTGACTCAGGGGTCCTGGGCATGCTGCTGGGCCCACTCAAGCTGAGCATGAGTATGTTTGCCTCTGTCTCTCTGTCTCCTCTGCTTGAAAATACAGGTTGGGTGAATGTGACAGATCATGAAGAATTGGCCATTGAGACCTAACTTGTCATATTTCCAGCTTTTTTTTTTTTTTTTGGTACCTGAAATAAAGGATGTGTTCCTCTCATTCTTGTACCATTGTGCAGGTGACAGATCTGTTGGTGGGGTCTGTGCTTTGTTCAGAAAGCCAATAAAACTCATTTGAAAGCAACCCCTGTGGCTCAGGCCTTGAGTTGTTTTGCTTACTAAATTGTTGTAAGAGATCAACTTTACCATCTTTGCCATTTTTAGGTGCGCAGTTGGTGGCATGAAGTTGTTCCCAGTGGGAAGCCATCACTGTCCTCTGTAGAGATTCAGGCTTTCACCTTGCAATAGTGAAACCCTGAACCCGTGAAACACTAACCCCTATTTTCCCTCCCTGGCCCCGGGCAGCCGCCATCCACTTTCTGTTCCTGTGAGTTTGATGACACAAGGTGTGTGATGTAATGGAATTGTGCAGTATTTGTCTTTTCCTGCCTGCCTTAATTTGCAGCGGGTGTCATCAGCCTCTTCTCCCTCTTCAGGGTTGAAAAATCGCCTGTGTGGCCAGGCAGCATTTTGTGTATTGGTCCATCAGTAGATTCTTGGCCTCCACCTTCCGACTATTATCAATACCATGTATATGGATGTGTGCAGACTCCGCTTCCTTTCTTTTGGCTATAAACCTAGAATGGGATGGTTGCATCGTATGGAGTTTCATTTTTTAAAGGAAGTGCCATGCTGTTTTCCAGAGTGGCTGTATTATTGTGCATTCCCACTAGCCCTGCTCAAGAAGGGCTCCAACTTCATCACTTCTTCACCAACACTTCCTGTTTTTGTTTGTTTGGTTTGTTTGCTTTGAATAGTAGCCTGCCCTAAACAAGAAGCCATGCATTTAAAAGTGTGATCAGGAGGTGGGCTGTGGCAGACACTCCCTGTGACACTGGCAATGCGACCCCCACCCCCTTGCCACCTGCTGAGGCCAGGGATGGCACCTCAACCCCCCCTTCCTACTCCAGTTATGCTCTCTGGCAGCCCCCACCCTGCTCAGAAACCTTCCTGCCCAGACCACAGCGTTCCCGAGCTCCTCTGCCCTGCACTCGGCAGGCCCTTCTCTGCTCAGCTTGCCACACACCCCTGGGAGGGGCAGAGTGGGCCCGAGTGGGGGCTGTAGCCTTGGGCCCCTCACTGATGCTTGGTCTTCTCTGGGGCACCGGATGCTCCTGCCCTGCACCTTTGGGGTCTGAAATGAGACCACATTGGTGAAGCAGGGAGCCCAAGGACAGCATTGAGTGGGGCTCCCAGGGAAATGGAGCAGCCCAAGTGGAGCCCTGAGTAGGAAATGGGGTGTTGCCCAGCACCCCAGAGGCAGGCCTTTGGAGCTGAATGAGAGACACCCTGGGAGGTGGGAGTGGTCAGGGGCTACATCAGAGAATCTAGCGATTCTCACAACTGTCAGTGTCACAGTACACACTTGCATATGAGGAGTTTCACAAAATAATACTTGGATTTTTTTCTTTAGAAATGCAGGTCCTAGCCTACTAAGGTGACTTCCTGGCCCACTGGTGGGCTGTGTCCTATTCTATGACACTACTGATATGGGGCCTTGCATACCATATGGGTATGTAGGTATACATGTATGTGCACACATGAACACACATGCATAAGTGTGCATGTGTGCCACTGGTCAGTGGGTTGCATTGCGGGGGTGTGCATATGTGCAGGGCTGTTCAGATTTGTGTTCTAAGCACAGTGGGAAACAGCTGTCACCATCCTGCAGCTGAGGGGTGTCTGAGTTGGTACAGGCTGCTATCGCAAAATACTACAAACTGGGAGACTTACAAGCAATAAAAATATATTTCTCACAGTTCTGCAGGTAGAGAAGTCCACTCAAGGCCGCAGTGGTTCAGCATCTGGTGTGGGCCCACTACCCAGGTCACAGAGGCATCCTCTCAGCGTTGTCCTCACACCGGTGCATGGGCTCCCTGGACCTCTTTTAACAGGACGCTAATCCCATTCACGTGGGCACCATCGGCAGGATCTCTGCGCCCCCAGAGACCCCACCTCTAATCCAGTGACCCTGACATGAATTTGGGGGTAACACGAACATTCAGTCTACAGCAGTGCGATTACAATCAAAAGCTCAGAATGGAACTAGGAAGCTCACCAAGGCCCCAGAGCCATGGAGCCAGTGCTGGGGAGTAACCTGCACCTCAGCTTTCTTTCTCTGCCACTGGCTGCCCCATGTGGCTGCATAGCCTCTGGGCCACAGGGAGCCCTGGTGCAATCCGAGAGATACAGGAGCCAGTAGCTATGTCCCCAGGACACAGCGGAGTGGCAGAGGCCCAGCGTGCCCAGAATGCTCTCCTGAAGCAGTTTCCTCCCATCAGTCCTCAGGGGAACATGGCAGCTGGGCCCATGAGGCACAGCCTCATGCAGCTGCCTCCCCATGTAGGAGCTGAGCCATGCCCAAGGCTGTCCCAGCAAACGTTCCCTGAGCAAAGTGGGCAAGAAGCTTCCCAGAGCAGTTGCAGGGATGGGCTGCGTTTTGGGGAGCAGAGTGTTGAGCTGGGTTTTTGAGCTGCCTCACCAGGCCCTGTGCAGCTCATTTACCAGGTGCCAGCCACACCCCAGAGCTTCAGACTTGTATTGCTGAACGGTTCCCAGCCCACGAGGCTAATGCTGCTGGCCTGAAATCCACACTGTGGGGACCCTGTGGGGTGTAGTGGGTAACAGGATGCCTGGCTTCATACTCCGCTCCTGGCGTGGTGGCCCTGGGCAAGGTTGCTTAACTTTTCTGTGCCTTGCTTTCCTCACCCCTCAACTGGGGCCAATGCTCTGTCAGCCTCACAGCACTGTTACACCCATTAAATGGCTTAGTTAAAATTTCAATGACCTTGTCTCCTAGGAGGCCAATAGGAGGCAAGAGTTTGTGTTTTTTTAATGAGTAATTCACAACATATTTTGTTTATTTACTTTTGTTTTTTCTTTCGGCAGTAGTGGGAACAGGACTCAGGGCCTTGTGCATGCCAGGCAGAGTTCTGCCACGAGCCTCCCCTGCGGCCCCAAGGAGGCTTTAATCTGAGGTTTGCACCTCAGATGCTGTCCAGTGTCCAGAATTACCAGTGAGTCCAGGAGCGCTGCTAAGATGGTCTGCGGTAGAGCAGTGCTTAGCAGGGATGAGGTGCTGGCTTCTGTCCCCAGAAACGCAGAACAAAACCAAAAGCGAAAGCAGAACACAGTGCTGGGTCCCAAATGAGCCTCCCACCTGTGGTGGGCTGGGCTGGGACTGAGGATTTGCATCGCTAACAGGTTGTGTGGGTTGCCATGGCTGCCGCTGGGGGACCACACTCACTGGCAGCTGCCTTCTATCTGGGAGACACCGAGAGGTGGGAGAGTCCCTGGGAATGTGAACAGAGTGAGAGCTACGGTGGGGTGGGAGGAGGGGACAGAGAAGATCAAGATCAGGCTCCCCCAGAGACAGAGGAGCCACAACACAACTGGAGGACCCCATCCTCAGTTCACGGCTGCTGAGTAGAGCTGGGTCCCTGGGGATGCAGGGAACTCCTGCTTCAGGCAGGAAGGCTGCCAGCTCCCGACCCTTCTGTGCTCTAGGCTGGGGCCAGCAGCCACACTGAGAGCATCCAAGTCCTGGGAAGCCCTTGGTCATAGTGGCTGTACTATCCCTGCTTGTGGTAACCCACAGGGAGGGCCAGAGGTGGCCATCCGGTGGGACACCCATTTTCAAGGCTCTATGAGGTAAGCTAGAGATCTCATCTAAGTGTATCAGATAAGATAGGCCCTGAGTGGCTGACTCAGGAGAACCAGACCCCTTACCCTGAGGCAACCGGTGAGGGCCAGCCTGTAGAGAGCCCTTTACAGTCCTCTTCACAGCCCAGGAAGTTTACATTTGTAATCCCATGAAAAGTTATTGAAATTCTACTGAGTTAATTCCACTCTACCACTTTCCAGTGCAACCCATGGGGAGATTAATGACACTAAGGCATACATGTAGTTATGGGGAGCCAAGGGTCCTAAGTCCAGCCACAATGATGGCTAGCTAGAACAAAGGCCTATACCCAGGGCCAAACCTGGGTTTTATTAATTTGTGAAGAAAAGAGTGGCTTGAAGATGAGCAACTATGAGAATGGTGGGAAGTAGGTGAGTGCTGTGAGCTGGGCTAGGTAGGAGGCCCAAAATCACCTCTGCAAGATGCAGAGAGAAGGATACACAGAAAGAGTCATCTGTGTAACATAATTGGGATAATATCTAATGTTTTGGGGTCAGCGCTGTGCCTGCCCAGGCTGCGCGGTACCCCAAGCCCCAGTGATGCCCCTGGCTCTCCAGCCCTCTCAGCTTCCTGCTGCTTTGCTCTAGCCCCTGTAGCTGGACAGCTTCCAGAGCCGGCAGGGTTGAATTTTAACCATCCTTGATTGGACGGAATCAATATTTAAACTCCACGGCTAGGGAAAAGGGCCTATTGGCAGGACAAACTATTGGGGGCATTGTAACCCCAAAGGCTGACTTGGAGGGGGCAGGGTGGGGCCCAGGTCCTGTCAGAGAGGAGAAAAAGGGGCCAGTTCTCCTCTTCTTCCTTCTGTCTCTCCTTTTGCCCTTTTTTCTGGCACCAACACAGCTGACCCGGTCCTTCTGTCCCTCTGAGCTCCTGTACTGGGCCCCCATGACTGCTGTGTCTAGGTTGTGACTGTCCATTTTTCTGTCCGCCTCTCTCACTGAGCAGAGCTCCTGGAGCACACAGACGGGTCGGCCCAAGGCCTGGCAGGGAGAAGCTGCCAGGAGTGTTTGAGAATGAGTGAGTGGTGGCAGATTGGTGACTGGCAAGTGAAGGATGAGGCCGACGGCCCCAGGGAAGGGGCATCTGGCCGTGCACGAGCTGGCATGTCCTGATAGGACGGGATGGGCGTGTCAGCCCAGAGCAGAGGACGAGGGGCGAGCACAGATCACTGGAATGTGGGGGTGCGTGTGGGAGGGGTCCTAGGCCTGGGTAAAGGGTCACCAAAGGATCAGCCTGAGGAAGGCCCAGGAAGGGCTGGGGTGCAGCTTGAGGTGGGGCACTGGCCTGGCATGTGAGGCGCTGAGTGCCAGCCCCAGCACGGCAGAGGAAAGCACCTGGGCAAAGCTCCCCCAGCAGGGACCTGTGCTCTGCCCCGCAGGCCATGAGACAGGTTTCATTGTTGTTCTTTAGATCTCTCCTTATCTTCCTCAGGGCACAGTCTCCCCACGAACTCCTTTGTCGTCAGTCCCTGCTATCACAGAGAGGAGTCAGGAAGTCAGCGCAGGACAAGCGCAGGACAAGAACACCTCCAGACAGACACTGCTACAGAACGCCCTATCTGCTCCCTGTCTCCTAAGGCCCCTTTTATCCTCCCTAAAACTAACTTGTTTTCCAATAAGTACCCTTCCTCTCCTCCCCTCCCCCCCGTAAGAGGATTTGTAGGTCTTGATTCTAATCATATTCTTGAGTCACAGTTTTATGTGAACTCCCACACCCATATGTGAATAAAGAGCCAAACTTTCTCTTTCTAATCTACCTTTGTCACCTTGATTGCAGGCCCCTCACTGAACACAGGAGGGGACAGGGAAAGTTTTCCTCCCCTTGTTCTCATCACTTGTTAAAGTCTCCACTCTGCCCAGGAGGAGGCTGGGGCTGAGCGGGAGGAAGCTTCCTCGAGACTGCACAGCGGGTCTGGCAGAGCCAAGTTCTGACTCAAATCTGTCCTCCAGTCTGATGTGCCTTGCACCGTGTGGCTTCCGGGAGGCTGTGGAGGAGCTGAAGGTGTGGAGTGGATGCATCCTGGATAAGGTACTGGTCCTCACTGGGAAGGAGGCATGAGGCCAGATAAGAGGTGTGCGTCTCCTTGGGCCCCTCAGGAGGAGTGTGCTAGGCTCCTTCCTCTCCCAGCACTGCCTCGATTGCCTCTCAGGGACAGGGTGGTCGGCGTGGGGCTTGAAGCTAAGTAAGCCCTCAGCTGGGAGGCCAGCCCTGCCCAGGGGACTCCAGGTCACTGATTGGCATCTTTCCCACAGCTGTGCATGTCTCTGCTGGCCCTGCTGCTGGCCTTGGGCCTCGACACCCACCCTCCAGCCTCCTGCTCACCCTGGGCACCATCTCCTTTAATCTCTGGTCCTTTTCTTTTTTTAAAAGGGGACTAGTAATCCCTTCTTTAAACAGGTACAGTGAAGATGAATAAATATATCATTATTCACATAAATAGATAATGAAGGGTGTCGGCTACTCTCGTGTGTGTGCCTGTAACCCCAACACTATGCAAGGCTGAGGCAGGAGGATTGTGAGCTTGAGCTCAGCCCAGGAAATTTAGTGACTCAGACCCTGTCTCAAAATAAAAAATAAAAATGGGGGTATAGCTCAATGCAAAGGCCCTGGGTTCAATTCCTAGTACTAACAACAACAACATAATCAGGACAGGAAGGGTGTTTTCATCAGGCTCTGGAATCTCCATTATGGCTGCTGTCACTGTCCTGAAAACTCTGCTCCAAGGACTGGCCTGTTGGAACTGACGCGCAGGGAGGACCTCACTTTCCTTTTTTCCAGCTGTGGTGTCACATCATTGAGACAGTGACCCTGTCCCCTCGGGGCCCTGGAGGCACCTCCCCAGCTTTGTCCTGACCCTTGGCTGGCTGTGTCCCTGAGCCCCATGGGGAGAGATGTCTATGTTTTGGAATAAATCTGACCCCAGGAGAGGGACCGGGAGGGCCCCGGGCAGCACGTGTTCTAAGTAGTATTTTGGGTACTGCTTTATTTGTTACTAGTGACTTCAGAGAGTGAAGCACGGGTCTGTAGATTAATTAAACAGTCTGTAAAGTGTTCCCAACAAACGACATTTAAAAAACCCCTGAGGCTCTGAAACAATACCAGTCTGATTGTCATTATTAGAAAAAGATATTAAGTTGGAAGTATCCTGGAAATCATGAAAGATTCTTATGTTATGGCCACAATAGGTTGGTATCCATAGGCATTGGTGCCAGGATCCCAATGGGCACCAGAGTCCACAGGTGCTTAAGTCCTCTATGGGATATGGAGCCACATCTGCCTGTCACCCACGTCCTCCTGTACTTTAGATCATCCCCAGAGGGCTTGTGACACTGAATACCATGGTCTGTAACTGTTTGGGGATGGTAACAGAGCAAAAGTCTGCCTGTTCAGTACAGGTGCAGTTTTTCCCTAACTTCCATCCTATATTGGTTGAATCCTCAGATGAGGGGCCTGGGGACATGGAGAGCCGGCTGAGGCATGGAGTCCTGCAAAACTGACCCCAACACTCAGACCTTAACACCACACAGGTTTATTTCTTCCTCCCGTCTCAGGCCAATGTGCACAGCCAGGACTGCATTCTGCGAGGTCATTCAGGGGCTCCATTCCTTCTACTGTGTAGTTCTGACATTTGGGGGACCTCTGAATCTCCACTGCCCCTTTTGCTTCTTCCTGATGAAGAAAGGAATGAGGGATGAGGGGTGCTTCCTGGGGCCAGGCCTGAGAGTGGATTGATGTCCATCACTGCTACTCAGTGAGGTCAGGGAGGGGACACTCACATGTCCCCACCGGCAGTTTGGGTGGGTGTGTGGATGGGCAGTACAGTCTAGCTACAGGTCCACCACTGTCTGCCACAGTGGCATGGAAGGAAGGACGGAAGGACGGAAGGAAGAAAGGAAGGAAGGAAGGAAGGAGGGAAGGAAGGAAGGAACGGAGGAAAGTAATGCTTTTTTTTAAGAAGGAGGATGTAGGGGAAGAAGGTGTGAATTACATAATTATATTGTTCAGAACAGGGAGAGAAAGAGGTGAAATAGAGGGAAGGAGGAAGGGAGGGAAGTGGGGGAGGAAAGAAAAAAAGAAAGAAAAAGAGAAAAGGAGGGAGGGACAGAGGAAGGAAGAGAAAAAAGAAGATGAAAAAAGTGAAAGAAAAGAAAGGAAGGAAAAAAGGGAGGATGGGAGGTAGGGAGGAAGAAAGGAAAGAAGGTAGAAGGGAGGGAAGAAGGAAGGGAAGAAGAGAAGAGGGAGAGAGAAGGGGAGGGAGGGAGGGAAGAAGGGGAAAAGAAAGGGTGAGAAGTGGGCCTGTCTTTGGGGTCTTGCGTGGATTCACTCCGTCTTCGCTGTTGCATGCAGCCATCTCTCTGCACCCCAGGGCAGCATGCTGCTGCAGTACTGGGTGCTTCTGATGACCTCTCACTCTGGAGCTGCTGGGGGAGATGACAGTTAAGAGGGGCTGTCATAGTTTCCTGCTTCCTTCAGAATCTTCATGTGAACCTTGCTTGTCTGACAAACCTGAGTGTGCACTGTTACCTTTAAGAAAAAAAGCACATTGTTGTTGGAAAGACAAAAGGGCCTGCACAGTTCCAAACCCCCGTGGCCAAATGTTTGAATGCAAAACAGAGCTGGGCCTGGGCTGGGCTGCGGACACAGGGGCCCACTGTCGGGCGGGGCTGAAAGTCTGGCATAGAAGGGATGGAGGCTGTGTGGGAGGACACCACTCCTGCACGACACAACTATGCGGCAGGACTGCAGCCAGAACCAGGACCCACGGTCCTGGAGAAGCCCTGCTGCAGAGGACCTAGAAGCCTGTCAGGGCTGCATGCTGCATAACAGCTCCTCCAAAGTTACCACGGAAGGAAACAGACCATAGCAGCACATTCAGCATCTGTGGTACAGCCTGGAGAGGCTGAGGAGGGAGGTTCTAGGGTTTGAGGTCACCCTGGGCAACTTAGCAATTTAATGAGACCCTGACTCAAAATAAAAAGGGCTGCTAAGAGCCGGCGCTCAGTGGTAGAGAGCTTGCATAGCATGCACGAGGCCTGCGGTTTCCCCGCCAGGACTGCAAAAACCCCACAAAAAATAGAAAAAGAAGCCCAGAGCTGTTGTCAGGGGCTAGCCTGGGATGCGGCAGGGCCACAGACTTCTGAAACAGCTATGTGTGGCAGGGGTGGCAACTGAGCTGGTGCAAACTCTCCTGGCATTGTTATTGCTGCTGCCACTGGGGAAACTGAGGTCCATAGAAAGGAAGCAACGTACCTGAGGGCTGCAGGTGACATGGTGGCCCATCCGTTCTGAAAAGGAGCCCACTGCCATGTCCTGAGGAGTGCAGGGAGCACACTGCTTTCTCTGTAGTTCACTTCCCACACCAACCCATTCTCCAACTCTCTGGACACCCACCTGGAGTTGGGCAGCCCCAAGGGTTAAGGAGTCAGTCCTGCAAGGCCATCACTTCACTTTGGATGCCAATTGCAAGTGGTGAGTTTCCGGGTGGCCCATGCTTGGCTACAGATCCATGCTTGGCTGCATGATCCCTCTTCAATTCCAAGGAACACTTCCCTGATGTTTGCCAGCTTTTTATATTAATAAAGGGTATAATGGTGTGTGGGGGGTGCAGGTGAACAGCCATATGCAGAGGTACACAGGGTGAGGCCTGGGAGGGTCCCAAGCACGGGAGCCTCAGTCCCAGGAACTTGCTCGGTGCTTTGCCGTGAAGGTGTGGCTGGTGCCAGAGCAGCCAAACCCAGCCAACACTTGCCATGGAAACGTCAGTGAAGTTCCGGTCACAGCAAGTGACAACTGCGCAGGAAGGATGCCAGGACAAGACAGGGCGGGAAGCAACCGAGCCACGGTGAAGCCTGGTGAATGAGACATCAAAGGTGATGTCTCAGGATGCTAAGGTGATGTCAAGTGGAAGGGCAAGGCCCCAGGGACCTGAATGTCACAAGAGTAGGCTGAGCTGGCCGCAGTTCCAGGAGAACACAGTGGCGACTATTTCTGGACCAGGTGGTGACTTCATGGGTGTTCGCTTTGTGATAGGTCATTGAGCTGTGCATCTGTTTTGGACCTGTTTTTGTATGCATGTTAGATTGCACAGTAAGATAGACTGACAAAAGAGGAAGAAATCAGTCAAGAGAAGGACCTGCCCTGGGGTGTAACCAGCGCAGCAGGCAGTTCCTGGGGCCCAGGCACCTCTGCCTTCTCCTCCTCTTCCTGCGCTTGCCTCTCTTTGGGTTTTTTCCACACGCTGGCTGTGGCAACACTCGCTTGTGGGTCATGTGGCTGCTGCATGAGCAAGATGTGGCACCTTCCCTGGTGCCTCGCCCATCTCTCCTGCACTCCCCAGGCCTCCATGCCAGGCAACAGCCGCTTCCCCGTGGCCCTTCTTCACTGATGCTGCTCTGCCTGAGTGGCCACAAAATGAGGAGGATCCCACAGAAGGGAGCAGAGGGGGAGCTGCCTTCTGGCCTTCTGCCTGTTGGTGTACAGGGAGCCCGGCCCAGGAGCACTCGTCCAGCTGCCACCTGGGAAACCTGCAGCCCACACCTGGGCCAGCTAAGGAACTGGGCCGGATCTACCTGTGTGTACTCTGGGCCCTGCACCCTAAGGCCATTCATTAAGGACAGTCACACTTGCTTCCCGGGACAGTGGCCTGGTTTCAAGGCGATGACACTGGAAAGCACTCGGCACTCACCTGAACCCGAGCTTATGCCTCTTCCCCCAACCACCTGCCCTTCCTGCAAACCAGACCGGTGCATGCAGTCTGCCAGACAGCTCTTCAGGGGATCCCAGGACGGCCTCCAATCCAGGCAGGGTGCAACGTTGTCCTCGGCTCTCATGGCCCCAGCAAGAACCCTGGGACACAACAAGAGAGCTACTGGGGCCTCAGCAAAGGAACTGTGGGGGTGGGAGCTGGCTTGGTAAGAAAGTGTTTGCCTAGTATGCACAGGGTCCCAGGTTTATCCTAGTGACATAAATAAAATAACATAGGTGACCTCTTCAAGAGGGTGAAAGATTCTTTTGTATTGCACCTAAGCCCACTGTGATATTGTGAAATACATATCTGGTATTCACCCATTTCCTGGCACACATACTTCTTAGCATCTTTGGAATTGGGGCTGGGAATACACAATACACTCACAGCTCGGTGGTAGAGTCCATGTCCAGGAGGTGCAAGGCCCCGGCTCTATCCTCAATGCCACCAAAAGAGAAAGAACTGTCCCCAGGATCTTGAAAGTGAGGTGTCTTTTGTGTGCTCCCAAGTTAGTCACAACAGTTACCCCTCATGGCGGGATTAGAGGGCTGGGGTTTTCAGCCCACTGCCTTCAACCTCTACCTGTGCCCTTCCTCAGGGCCTTTGCATTTGCCGCTGTTGGCCAGGCCAATCTTCCTCCAGCTCTACCCTGTTCCCTTCATTACTCGTAGGCAGGCCTTGCTCTGTGGAGTGTCGCGCAGCATGGTTCATGAGAATGCGTCCCTGTAGGAACTGAGCGGAGACAGTCATGGGCAGTCACCATGCCTCTCAGGCCCCGTCTACTCTCACTCTCTATTTGTCCCCTGACTTAGTCTAAATCCTGACACCACAGCACACCAGGAACTTCATAGACCCCACAGTGAGGGCTGGGATGTAGGCCCCATGCACGCGGGGTTTGTTTCATGGGTTGTGGCGTCACCCGCTGGAGCAGAGCCCCGACAGGAAGCTGCTCAGTGGAGGGACAGATGACAAGCCCAGGCCTCTCCTTCATTCCCTTCACCCTACAGTGCCTGCCTCAGGCCAACAAAGAGGTCCTGGTGGCTGTGCGTCCATCTGCTTGGTCCCTCTTCCCCTGCCTGCCCCCACCACATTTCCTCTCTAGTCCCTAGAGGGAGGGAAGGCACTCTCAGACGGCCTGGCCACCTCCTACCAGTAGGTTGGGTGATTGGGAAGGCCTGGCCTCAGGGCGCCAATGAGTGGCCCTGAGTGCTAGGTATGCATGTGGCCCCAGGCCCAGGACGCAGTTCTGTCTCCTCCTTCCCTGGTCCACTGCAGCCTCCGAGGCTGGGCCCATGTGGAGCCTGAGCACAGAGTGGGAGAGAGGGGTCTGTGGATCAGATCTGTCCCCATCCTCACATTCCCCATGTCTGCTTGGTTTGTTTGTTTGTTTGTTTGTTTTTGTTCTTGTTTTTCTTCCGGTACCAGGAATCGAACTCACGACCTTGCGCTTGCCAGGCAGGTGCTTTTGCCGCTGAGCTAAATCCCCATCCCCATCCCCATGTCTGCTTGGGAAGCAGCCATGAAAATAGTGTGGGGACAGCAGAGGGGAGGAGGGGCCTGCACCCCAGCTTGGAGGGCTGGGGTGCTTTCTGGACATGAGGCTGGAGTGTGATGTGGTTTTAAAGCTCAGCACCCTACTCCACTTCCTACAATTTTTATCTTAAGAAGTCTTGTCTTTTCATTCCTTTCCATTTCTCTCTCTGTCTCTCTGGTATTGGGGTTGAACACAGGGCTTCACATATACCCGCTGAGCTACACCCAGCCCCTAAAAATAATTTCAACCTAACAGAGAAGTTTCAAAAGTAGAACAATAAATGTTCAGTATGATTTACTCAGATTTCTTAAGATGTTAACATTTGACCACATTTGCTTCTCCTTCTCCCTCCCTCCTGGTCCCTTAATAAACTTTTCCAGAGAGGTTTCAGGGTGAGCTGCAACTGCAAGCCCTTTCCCCTCGCCGGGTTTCCAGATTTCCTACAAACAAGGGCATTCTTTACAGTCACCACTGTACCAAGATCCCACCCCCATTAGGCAACTACTGCAACACAGCACACCGACTGGGTGGCATCCGGAGGAACTCAGTGTCAGCCCAGGAGCCGAGCCTGGGTATTGCATGGGCAGTGGAGATGAGGGGCAGCTAGTGAGTACAGAGGGCCAGGCTGTACCCAGGGTGATCAGGGAGACAAATCTGCAGAGCTGGCAGCACCGCTTACAGAGGCTGAAACCAAGCCCAGGGCTGAGCTTGCCCCAAAAGCCGTAAGGAGCCTGGAACTCTCGGGCCACCTCAGCGGGCTCAGGTGTGCCCTTTAGTCTGACTCTCCTGGATTCTGTGTGAGGTCCCAGCCTAGAGCCGATGATCCCAGTCGGCCAAGGGCCCTCCGTCTGCCAGAGAAGTGAGTTGCAGTGTTCATTGAGAAGTTCAACGAGAACAGAATGTTCTTAGCGGTCAGGGAATAGGGAGTGGAAGGGCAGGGAAGGAAGAGAAAAAAAATACTTGTGAGCTACTGGCTAGCAGCAGCCTGCTCTGTTTTGCAACCGATGATGTGTCCTGATGAGTCACCTCTTCTCCCAGGGCCCATTCTCTCTGTGTCACCTCCCACGTTGTGTGTCTTGTTCCAGCCACCTGGCACTGTCCCCTCTCACCTTCCTGTGTTCTTGGTGCACCTAGGTGTGGATTATTCATACCTGGGTGCAAATCCCCCCTGCAGCTGGTGTGTGAGCTCAGGAAGGTATGGGGCCATTGTGAGCCTCAGTCCATTCCTGTGGGTTGTAGGAATTCCAGTGGGAAGGAGGGGTTTTGCATATAGTAGGCCTCCAAGGCCTGTATGTAAGCCTGGCCTGGTCATTTGCTGGCCTTAAAGGCCCTCAGCTTCCAAGGCATTTTCTCCCCCAGCTGCAACGGAGCCCTTGCTTGCTGTGAGGACCTCACAGGGTCTGGCTCACCTGCAACGGCACATGGAAGCACTCTGTCCCTGTCTGCCAAAGCCACAAGGGAGACGAGCCGGTAAGTCATGAGCACCATGTGCAGACGCCTAGGAAGCATCAGTGGGTCTCCCCGGAGACCTTCAACCAGGGTTCTGGCCAGAGCCCTGCTCAAAGGCAGGTACAGCTCAGGCAGCCTGCAGAGCCGAAGCTGACTGTGCTCAGCCTGCGCTCAGGGCAGGCTAAGCAGCTTCCTGCAGGGGGAGCGCTCATGGGCGTGAGATCCCTGCACACAGAATTACTGAGGCTGAAGAGCAAGAGATGCTGGGGTACCAGCAGGGCATGGGTTTGGGGCATTGAAGGGGGTTGTGGACAGAATTGGCCAGGTTGGCTGCGCCGGGCCCTCCACCCTCATTAGGGCCTAGGCAATACATAGGGTGGGCAGAATGTGGGCATGCAGGCAGGGGTGTGGAGGAATAGGGGGCTTTCTTGGCTCCCTGGGGTCACCTGGCACCAGTGCATCCTCATGTTCCTTACCTGCCTCTCTTAGCTGCTCCAATTGCAGTTCGAAGGCATCACAAATTGCTCTGTGATGTTCTGGTGCCAAACCATGTCCCTGGCCCACACCCCACCACCCTGGGGCTTGGCACCAGCTGCACTGTCCCTGGAAGACAAGCTTCCTCTGATGGTATAAGTCTCAAAGGCTCTAGTCAGAGGCATCGCCACCTGGCTGGCAGGGGAAGGTGCAGCCTGAGGTTCGGCAGGGCAGAGATACTCCTGTGGTAGATGGTGCAGAGGTTTTGAAGCCACATAGCCTGGTACCACTTGCTCGCTGGATGGCCGGGGACAGGTTATGAACCTCTCTGCGCCCAGTTTTCCCATCAGTAAAATGAGGCCGGAAGGGGTCCTGACCTCTGAGCCATGCTGATCAACATGAGGTCAAATGCGCAGGTCAAATATGCTAATCCAGGTGAACTTCCTGGAGCCATGTGACCCCTGTGGTGGACTGACAACTGGTGGTCAACTTGTAACACCCAGCTGAACTGAGTCAGTGCAATGTTGGGCTTGGGAGGCCCATCTGAGGAGTGTTATGTCAGCAGCATAAAAGGTAGAGCTAGAGAAGAAGAGGAGAGGCTGCTGGGAGCTCGTAGACGTCATTTGGAAAGCTATTAGGGAGTTGCTGGCTTTCTTGGGCTATTCTGCTGGAGAATCTTGTCATGCTGGCTTTCCTGATGAACTTGGCTGTTCTCTTCATCAAAGGAGCTCGGGACCTTACTGTCGCCCACAATGGCTACGGTCCACTTTGAAGGGAGCTCTGGTCCTCACTCTGAGCATCGCTTCCTGGCTCTGGAGGGGAAGATGGTACACTGCTCAGTCTCCTGGAGAAGCTTATCATGTTGGCTTCCTTGATGGGAACTCAAGTTTCCTCATCACCAGAGGAGCTCAGGACTTCACTGTTGCTGAGGATGGCTGTGGTACTTTTCAGGGGAGTCCTGATTCTTACTTTGATCATCGCTTCCTGGCTCCAGTGCAGATCCCTCAGCCTCCTAGCACAGATCCTTCATATCACTGGCACAGACTTTTTAGCTTCTACCACTGACCCTTGGGCCTTCCCAGTGCAGATCCATGAAACAGGCCTGCATGAGACATTATTACAGGCTCTTGGCCTCCAGTTGGACTCGTGGAAGGCATTGTTATGAGCTCTAGGTCTTCAGCTGGACTCATGCGGGATATTATCATAGGATCCAGGCCCTCAGCTGGATTTTTTGGTCTTTAGTATGTGGACAGATTTCCTGCATGCTTTTTGTATATAATTCTTTGAGTGACTGTTATAATCTTATAAAATATGTGTCCTGTATTATATTGTTCCCCTTGCAAAACCCCAAACTACAACAAGCCCTTCTTGAGGGCCCTCAGGGACCTGGCCTGGTCCACTGTCCAGCCACATCCCTCACCACGTCGGGCCCTCCCCAGGGCATCTCTCATGGGCCTCCAGTCCCTATAGTGCCCTTGGCCGAGTAGCTCTCTCCATCCTGCCAGGCAACCCCTACTCCCCCCGCCACTCTCCTCTCAAGTGTCACCTCCTCCAGGAAGCCTCCTGCTGAGATTGACATGATTAACCTCACCCAAGCCTGCAAAATGTTTCATTTTCTTTCTTTTGTGGTGCTGGGACTCAAACCCAGGGCCTCACCCATGCCAGCATGGAGCTATGCCCCAGCCTACCTGCAAAGGCTAAAAAAACAGCCAAGCTGCAGGAGCAGGCACTTGGACCTTGGCTGCAAGGCTGGCCCCCTTCCCTCTGCCCACATTCATCTTGCTGTCAGGGTTGTGAGGATGTTGGAAGAGCCACCTGCCCTGGATCTGCTCAACACTGAGGGCCCATCCCACCTGTGGGCCTCCCCAGGCATTGCCCTGGGTGAGGAGGGTCCCCTTGCCCACAGCTCTGCTTCCTTCCTGGGCAGAGGATATGATACCCTAGCCATCCTTTCCGGGGACATGGCCCCTTGCCCCACCCTGGGACCACAGCTGCCCAGGAGGCCTCTTATGAGACTGCTCACCCTTCCTCCCATCCCTGGCCCCCGCTGAATTCCCTAATGTGCACCCTTCTTGCATCTCCAAGCAGATTTCCTATGCATGGAGTGAGCAAAGGATAGAAAGTGGAGCTGCACCTGCCCTTTAGTGGAATGTGAGTTCCCTGAGTGCGGGCTGCAGCATCTGGTTCACTGTTCCTCCCATGCCCAGCACAGGGCTCAGTGCCTGGCTGAATGAATGAATGAATGAATGAGTGCACTACTTTAGGCGGGGTGTGAGGTTTGGCTTAGTGCTGGAGCACTTGCTCAGCATATGCAAGGCCCTGAGTTCCAGCCCCAGCACTACAGGAAAAAGTGTCCAAATAAGGCTGGGGAATGCAGTGCCCAGTACTTTCTTGTCAGGCATTCCACACCCATGCACAGGGAAGGCTCTGAGAAGTCTCTGGTGGAGAGATGGTTTCACCAATTTCATCCAACACTCTCAGGTGCATCCACACCCTGCCTGTCCCTGACTGCTCATGTGTGACAATGTGCCGCATGAGAGTTACGGGAGTCACTGCTGAATTCTGTGCTGAGTACGAGTCCATCCACTCAGGAGCAGTAGGGATGCTCTGGGGGAGGAGGAGGGGCTCAGATTTAGCACAGAGCTGCGAGGCTTCTCCCCAAAGGCTGCCCTTATGCTTGAGAGTGTCACTGTATGCGCGGAGCTCTGGGGTTGTGAGGTGGAGGTGGCAGGCAGCTCTGAGAGGACTGAGGGGCAGCTGCTCAGAGCCCTTATCCTGGGGAGGCGGAGGTACCCTGCCCAGGTTTTCGGCACCGCCGCTCCCTGTGCGGTGTGGGCCTCTTCCCTCCTGACAACTTTGCCGCATCACTGTGGCTCCTCCAGTACTCTACCTGGCTGTGGGACCAGGGCAGCAGGCCCTGGAGAGGCCTGGGATGGCTCTGGGAGGGCAGAGCACGGCATGTCCCCAAGAAGAGCAGGTGACTGCATGGCACAGGGGTCTGAAGTCTCTTCGATCCCAGTGAGGCGCTCCCAAGAAAGACTTCAGAGTCCAACACATGGTGGCACACGCCTGGATCCCAGCACTCAGGCGGCCGAGACAGGAGGACCTAGAGTTCAAGGCCACCTAGTGAGTTCAAGGCTGGCCTGGACTGACAGTGAGATCCTGACTCAAAACAAGTGGAAAAACTGGAAAACCAAAGCAAACCAAACCAAAACCATGTCCCAAATGTGGAAGCAGCCCAGAGGGAGAGTGGGGGCGCCCTTCAATGTGTGGTTCAGAGCCTCCTCTCCTTTTCAGAGAGGAGCGGGGAGTCCTTTGAAGAGGACCAGCAAGGCCCTGCCCCACTCCGGCTGGAAGTTAAAACTCATTTTGGCCACGACAGACATTGCTGGTTGTTTTCCCAGGTTCCACACACTCCTGTCTCTCCTGGCCTTCCCCTACCCCACATCCTAGAACAAGATTGCTCAACTGTGTAGTCTGGTTTAGGGGTAGACATGTGACAGGTCTGGACACCAGGATTTAGGAAGAAGTTCCCAGGGAAGAACAAAGTTTTTCCAAGGACAGATATTTTAGCCATTTACCCTTCCCTTGTCTTTCTGGAATATGGCTGTGAGTCTTGGAGGGGCAACAGCCATCCTGTCACCATGAGTCAGCAGGTATAAGGTAAGAAGCTGTCGTAGCATCTAAAGCCAAATGTATTTCTACTTGCTTTAACACCTAACAAAGTGGTATTTCTCTTATGACCAGTCAAAAGGAAGCCATAGAGGCAGACGCTGACTGTACCCATGCCAGCAATGCCCACTGCGGGAGACTTTTCAGTCAGTGCACTGGAGTCCCACAGACACTGTGGAGTCACTAGCACACTGCACAGTCTGTGTGGCTGTGTTTGTTCTATGTCCATGTGCACTGAGCTCGTTGTTTTCTGATGAAGGTCTGCTTTTTGGAAGAAGGTGTTGGTCGTGGGCTGAGAGCAGTTTCCATCCTGTTCCTGGGGCTGCTTGTGGCCAGAGAGTCCAACAGCCAGGTGTGCACGTGTAGGTTACGGAGAGATGGTGCTCCACTTGGGGTGTCCTCTACATCAGGCTCCCACTCCCTTGAACTGCACGACAGCCATCCTAAGAGCTTGGGACCTATGGAAGACAGCCAGTCTCAAGGCTGTGGGGAAAAAGGAACCCTCTATACAGTTGTAGGAATGCAAACTAGCACAACCACTGTGGAAATCAGCATGGAGATTCCCCCAAAAAACAAAACTAAAGATTTCATTTCACCCAGCTGCTCCTCTTCTAGGATATTGTCCCCAAAGAGTTAAAGACATCTTGTTACAGTAACACATGCACACCCATGTTTATAGCAGCATAATTCATAAGAGCTAAATCCTGGAAGTGGCCTACATGTCCATCCACAGATGAATGGATAAAGACAATGTGGCATTTAAACCCAGCGGAGTACCACTCTGCCATCAACAACGTTAAACGAATCATTTGTAGGAAAATGGATGCACCTTGAGACCATAATGTTAAGTAGAGTAAATCAGACATGCAAGCTTAAATATTGCATGGTTTTCTTCAGGTGAGAAGCCCAAAATATAAAGAGCAAAAGTAAAAGATGGATAATAGGAAACAGGGAGATAGATCTTTTGCAAACTGGAAAGGGACCAAGAGATGGAGGGAGGGAGAAGAGAAGGGAGAAGCAGACATAAAAGGGATTGAGATGTGTTATGCACATGGTCAGCTCCCCGTGAGTGTAATCATTATGTAAAATAAGTACGCACCGATAAAAATGAAGACGGCCAGTCAGGGTTGAGCAATGAGGAGTGGCCACACCTCTCCCTGGGGATGGGTGTTGACGGCAGGATCTGCATGTCCCTTGTCCCTTGCAGTCCAAGTGCCTGTTCAGGCCTGGCCCATACAGGAGGCCTTGGGTACAGGCTGAGGGTTGGTGGGGTTCATGTGGTGGGCACAGCGGGCTTCATGTAGTGGGCACCCCAGAAGTCTAGCTGCTCCTCGCTCTCTGCCCAGAGGGACATGTATGTCAGAGACATCTGGACCTTGTACCTAGGTCCTTGGGCAGTGGTCAGGGGCTGCCCATGGGTTTACTGTGGTATAGCTGCTCTTGAACCCACTGTGACTTTTCTAGTCTTTCCATACAAGAGTTTTTGGGTTGTGCTGGCTCCTGGCCATTGATGGTTTCCTGAGCCCCTCACAGAGTGAAGATGGACATCTGGGTTCACACTGACCCCAGTTAAGGTGCGGGTCCAGCTAGGGTCGAAGCCAGGATCTGCCTTTGGGGTAAGGTTAAAAGGAGGCTCAGACTTATGTTAGAGCCAGAGCTGGAGGGTCAGCATCAAAGCTCTGAGTTATGATTTTGTTCATCTCACAGATGAGAAGACTGGGGTAAGAAGGAGTCAGAGTTCTAAAGGATGAGAGTGCCTACCACTCCCTCCACCTGCCCACCACTCTTCTGGGCACCTGCCACACCTGTAAGTTATCCCCTATGGTCTAGTCTGCGCGGGTGATGGGACCGACTTCCTGCAGAGAAGCCCTGGCTTTTCATTTCCTGGCCTTTCTGCCTCCTTTGGGTACCCAGGAGGCTGGCAGTAAATGCTGATGGCTTGAATAAAGCCAGTGCCCCAAGGGAAAAACTATACTCCATGGGGGATTTTCAATTCACTTTGATCTTAATATTTTCAAAATATGTTATTGAAAAAAACCAAAATATTTTATTGAACATACAGGATACAAGAAAATTTTGCTATTTATCCATTCACCCATCCATACATCCATTCATCCCACACACATGTTTTGGGATCTACTAATTCTGAGACTTTGCTAAGCACACAAGAAATGAAGGACACATGTGGATTGTCTTCAAAGAGCCCAGACAGGGGATATAATTAGAAGAGCAGACAAATGATGAATAAAGGAAAAGTAGTTTCGCTTCTGAGGGACCCAGAGAAAGACACAGCCTGGCCCAGAGGCATCTCCATCTGAGAGGTTTTCCTAAAGATTTAGCCTGAGTCTGGAAAGATGAGGAGGGAACTATCGTCAGAGAAGAGAAGACATCCTGACGAGATGAGCAGGAAGAGACTGTGCCAGGACCTGAGGTGAGAGAGGGTGGCACAGCCTCTGGGGAACCGGACATGGAGTGAGAGGAGGGCAAGGTGGCCAGCAAGGGGCTTTGTGGCATGTTGTCCTGAAAGCATGGCAAGCCCAGGAAGGAGCCAGCACAGCTGGAGCTGGAGTGGTGTGTTCAGGACCTGTCTCCTGAGACTCACAAAGGTGGTAAGCTTAGGTCTTGGCATGCTGCTAGAAAGACAGGGCAGCCAGAGAAGTGGGTGCTAAGGATGTGACCCATGTAGTACTGGCTCCAAAGTCTCTTAGAGCCACATGGCCTCGAAGGTGCTGGGCAGCCAAGGGCAGAGAAGGGAGTGGGAGGCCATCCGGGAGCTGCCCATGTGGGCTGAGCAGAATTTGTAGCTGACTCAGGGACCCTCATGGGTCAATGGCTCTAAAGGGGTGTGTCAGGCAGTCTGCAGCCTCAGCCCGTGGGCCAGGGGCAGTACCAGTGCATGACCCCAGCCATGCATGCCAGCCTCCAGAGAGTCCCAGGTTCCTGCCTCCTTCTCTGCTGCCCTCATACACTCTTGAAGCTCTGGAGCAGCTGCAGATGAATGGGGATGCTGGGAGGAGTCCTGTGGGAGCAAAATCCCTGGGGCCATTTGCCCGCTACACCAGGTTAGACAGGGGCTCCGGGAGCAGAGTGTAGGTCTCAGAGCTCTTTAAGCCAAAGTGGGGCCTGCTGCATGTAGAAGACCCTCTGAGCTCCATCCCATTTCTTTGGGTAGAGGGGCTGAGGCCTCTGAGGGGGGAAAGTGAGGTCAGAGGTTTCAACAGGGTCAGAGTGTCAGAGAAGCAGGAGGGCTGAGATCTGGGGCTTCTCCTCCCTTTCTGGAGAGGGGGAACGTGTTGTACTTGTATGACCTCAACCAGGAAACCCAAAGCTTGTTAATCTTGAGCACCTGCCAGAATCTTGGCCCTGGTTCTGGGCATGTATCGCCAAGTCTTCAGGCTCTGAATCTTAGAGCTTGTGGAGGAGGGAGGTGGAGGGTTGGAGGGAGAGGTGGGATTCCAGGTACATTGGGTTCCCTCTGCCATCATGGACTCTCCAGGCTTCAGGTGGTGGTGGCTGGTGACTCTGGAGCTTCTACTGAGAGCCAGACATATGCACCCTGTGTTATGTGTATTATTTCATTTAATCCTGGAGCAGTTCTGCAGGGGCAGCCCCACGCACAGGGAAGGAACCAAGGAAGACCTGTAGCTGAGGCGGGATGCATATCAGTGTGAGATGGACTGGGCCGTTGCAGGGTTTCTGGGAAGAACGCCCTTCATGGGTCACAGAGTAGAGGCCCAAGAGCTTCTCAAACCCATTCCCTTCATCCAGAGCTACCAGGAAGCAGAGCCTGGGGCTCAGGGAGTAACAGGAAGGATGGGAACAGAGGCCAGGATGCTCCACTCTGAGAAGCTGCACAAAATCACCCTGGGAAGAAAGGGGAGAGTCCCTCTAGTTGCTCCAGCCTGCTGTCCTTTTGAGTTTCACATGACCCCCAGGGCAGAGTTCTCCAGATGACAGAGCTGCAGGCGGCTGGAGCAGGAAGCATGTGAGGGGGCGAGGCGAGGCCTGTGCACTGTCTCCTATCTTGTAGCAACTCTCACTGAGGCCTGAAAAGGCTGCAAGACATATACATCGGTGGCTGAAGCAGGAGATGACCAAAGTCACCTGCTTCCCAGTCCATTGAGGTGGCTGTGGTGTGGGAGGCAGGAGGTGGTCTGTCCTTTTATGCACATTAGACAGAGAATCCAGCAAATGCAGCGGGATCACAGCCCTGTCTAGAAAGTTCTCAAAAAAGACGCATGTACCCAGGATAAAGAATGGTGGGAGAACCAAGCCCAGAGTGTCTCTGGAGGGTGGTGCCAGGCCTCGGCTTAACACTGGCCACTCCCAGAAGTGGTGGGCGGTGCAAGGGTTGGTGAGATGGCACAGGCCCTGGGTGTTGAGCAGAGCCCAGGGGCCCAGGCAGAGTAGCATGACGAGTAACTGTGCTACGCATCCCAGTAGAGCCAAGCCCGAGCTGAGACAAACCACCTCCTAAGCTTGCCAGCAGCGGTTGCCAGAGTAATCAATACCCATTGTTCTCCCAGACATGTTCCTTCTGCACTTTTGGCCACAGTGTTCCAGGGATGGCCAGGTGTGGGCTTACCTCGTGTGGATGGGCAAGACTTAATGGGATCCGTTCCCTGTTTGCTCTACCACATCCTCTGGCGTTGGGGCCACTGAGTGAGGACAGATGTACTGGATCAGCACAGAGAGCTGGCACCAGGCCTATGAGAACTCAAGTCCTTGAAAGCAGGGTGACCTTGGCCTCGGGCTTCTCTGCTATTGGAGAGAGGTAATCATATGTGGTGTCACTGTCTCAGAGGCCTGTCCTAAAGGATAAGAACATTCCTGGGAAAAGCAAGGAGCAGGAGTGGAATGCAGTGTTCTGGCTTTTCTGTCCCTGCAGGAAGGCACAGTGCCTAGGGCCAGGAGCATGCTGCACAATCAGACTGTCCTGGGGACACACTGGCCTCTTCCAGCAAGGCCTGTCTCCCTCCAAGCTGCAATTTTCTCACTGTAATGTGGCTCCGATAAAGCTGGTCTGCAAGATCACCGGGAAAGCTGGAATCCCACATGGCCAGCTTAGCATTGGCCAGGAGAATAGTGATGTGGACACGGTGGTACAGGCACACCCTTGAAGAGCCCTTAGAAAGGTGGTTTCCCAGGCCAGAGTAAGTATCATGGACAGAGCTGAAGCTGAATCTTGTGTGTGCGTAAAGGCCCAAGTCAGGATGCACCTCTTCCAGTAAAGACCTCTTGAATTCTTCCAGCCCTCACCAGGGGTCCTCACAATGGGCTGGAATTTTTCCAGCCCTTACTGTGGGTCCCTCCTTTAAATGTCTGGATCTCATGTCATTTTCTCCATGTTTTAAAATCCTTAATCACTGAAGTGGGTATTTGTCATCTGTGTGGGGCCTTACTTGAAAGTAAAGCCCTGTTGTGTGAGTACTGGTAGGAGATAAGCTACCCACTGTCCAAGCTGAAGGGGACTGACAGTCCCTACACTGTTTCTGGGCACATGGGTAAGGGACACCCCTGCCTGGGGGACACTCAAGTAGGAGACGTGAAACAGAGTTCAACTGCATTTTCCATGCAGTGCCCACAGGTACCAGCAGTGGTCTTGGTGTCCAGTCACCATGGTGGACCTCACCTAGAGGATCCTGGGGCTATGTGTTTGCTTTAGGGAGTCCATTGGCTCATGTCCATTTCATAAGCTTATTCTCCCATCTTCCTGTTGAGTTCTGAGCACCTCACACCCAGAGTTGAGCTTCTGTTGTTTGCACCCAATACACACATTTGCCTTTGCATGGTACCAACTGTTCTAGGTGAGCACCTAACCTTGTCCCACTGGACTATGGTCTCAGGGACAGGAGGTTGCACTGCACTCTGCCAGACCTCAGAAAATGCCTCCTGGTACAGAGCAAGTGGAAGGGGTGCTTGGACTTGGCCTTCAGACCCATGTGGCATAGCACCCAGGTCCTGCCACTTACTGAATTGGGACTAAATGCAGTTATTCAATCTCCATGAGTCTCAGTTTTCTCATCTGTAAAATGTCCATAAAGATATTTACTTCCCTGGTTCTGGAGGTAGAATTGAGGGTCATGCTAAGTGAGAGGGGGACTTCAGCAGCTCATAAACCATCCCCTCATGTTGGGACTGGCCAGTAAATGGGGACAGGGACAGGGGACAGGTTGAGGCACTCCAGTATTGACTGGGAGTCCAGCTGTGAGGAGCTATGGCGGACAGAAGCAAAGATCTGGTAATTAACTCTGGATTTCTCTTGGTTAGACTTTCATTTTACCATGTTTAATGAATGTGTGTGATGTGTGTGTGGGGGTGGAGGTGCTGGGAATGGAATCAGGGCCTTCCTGCACATACAGAGAAGTGCTCTACTGTGGAGCCACACCCAGGTTCTTAACATTTCTTGATTGATGGCTTGTTGGAAGATAAAATTTCAGTCTTTTCTACGTTCTCAGCCTCTGCTAGGATTTGGAAATAGAACTGAATCTGTGGGGTGTGGGGGAGACAAATGCATACTGCGTTCATCATAGAGTCATCTGTGTTAAAATAGTAATTTACAAGTGCATACAATCATCTATTCAGTGCCTTTCTTATGCCAAGTATTATACAAGTGCCCTACATACCTTATCTCACTTAATTGTCATGAAATTCTCAGGAGGTTGGTGGTGTTATAAACCCCATTCTATAAAAGTGGAACTAGAGGCATAACAACCTGCCCAAGCTCATATGGTAAGTCAGTAGTGGAGCTGAGGTTTGACCCAGATGTGTCTGACCCCAAAATCTATTACCCAAACCACTGCTATATACAGCTTTGACAGAGACAGACTCTGGGTATTAGGGACATCTGAAATGGCCAGGAAAGTCAAGGAAGACTTCGAGGAGAAGGTTGTATATGTCCAAACATTCACAAAGATAAAGAAGATCTGAAGAGGCAGATTGGAGGAGAGGTGCCTGCCAGAGCCTGAGATTGTCAGGCCACAGGTGCTTTGGGGCACTCCCAGGCAGGTGGGTCTGGTAGAGTACGAACTGTGAGCAGGGGCAGCGTGGGGACAACTTAGCTGTAGTGCTAGACACCCCTTGGGGGCCTAAATCACCTAGTACAGAAGATGATTACTGCTTATCTTTGGATTTCCATACCCAATGTGGGGTGAAATGAAAACATCTGATTGAGACAGGGCAGATGAAGGAGCTTGGTATTTTTGGATTTTCCCAGCAGTTCGTAGGTGAATACTTTCTTTCAGTTTGGCACAGTTGGATTCCTGTCCTGGTGAGGACAGTCTTTCAGCACTGATGACTCTAAGCAAGGATGGGACCTGAGTCATCCTGGAAGTGTGTCAGTGTGTGACATCCTCACCTGACTTCACAGCTGTTGGGGAAGGGAACAGCTGAGCAAGCGGCCTAGTGGGCATGGTCCTGGATTTTACAGCCAGGCTCACTGGCAGAAGTCATTTTCCTTCCTGAAATGTTTACACAGCAGAGATGGTTATTGCTTGGATTTTAAAAAGTTTTGTAGCTGGTTATAATTTTTGACATTGGAAATGTCCTCATGCATCACACAGCTGTCCAATTTCCTGAAGAACCAAGGAGAAAATTCCCGGGGCTGTCTGCAGCCACAGAAGTTGTCATGATGCCAGACCACAGCCAATGTCACCATGGACAGCTCTGCAGGGTCAAAACTAATTATCTGTGCACTCACTCATTCATCCATTTATTTGTTCTACTTGCTCACTCCTTATTTGTGACCCTGTCTTTGTTCTGGTAACTATTTCTCTGACATCCTCTCACAATCTCTATGAAGAGGAAAGGCCAAGAAGGGAAGTTCTCTAACACCGCCTCCCTCTTTCTTTTCTGCATTGTTGGCATTAGCACCAAGCATTTCACATGTTGGGTAAGCGCTCTACTCCTACACCCACAACTCTTTCTATTTTTGAGACAGGGTCTTGCTAAATTTCCCAGGCCAGTTTTGCAACTTGTGCTCCTCTTGCTCCAGTGTCCTGACCAGCAGATACACAAGGTGTGTGTCATAGCACTAACATTCCTTCTTAATTTCTTTCATCAGCTTGTCTTTCTCAGGCCAGACTTCAGACATGGGTGAGCAAGGAAGACAGAAGACAAAGCATACTGGAACTTCAGAGGGACACATGTTGAAACTACTTATGGTCTCTTTATGGACAAAACAGAGGAGAAAATGTTAATGTGTCCAGGTAGGTGTCCTTGGAAAGTTGCTTAATGTGTGTGAGTCTCCATTTGCTGCAGCCTAGAGAGTAAGAGTACGGATAGCTGTGACGTATTAGGTGTGCATCTCCTCCCAGAGCTTTGGTGAGCACAGCACTGCATGATCTTATTCGGCTTCACGATGACCATATAAAGTTGTTCATTCAGCCAATCCTTTCTTGTCCCTGAAGAAGAAACTCTTTTTCTAGGTCACAGCTGTCTGGACAATGGAATAATCTAGCCCCCCCCAAAGCCTAGCACTTAATAGGACTCAATATGTGTGAACCGAGATTATTGTTATTTGATAATTGGGTGGAGATTTAGCCGATTCATAGCTTCACTCAGGCAGGATGAGTGATGGCTTGGGAGAACAGTGAGGATATCTCTAGAGGTGTCTAGGCTTCAAGTCTCTCAAGGTAGGCTGTACATGTGCTTTGTCCTTGTCCCTTTCCTCCATGAATGGGATGGGGTTGTATGCACACATTCATGAGCTTTGTGTATGTCTCAAGGCAGGCTGGAACTAAGAACATGAAATGGATAACAGAGCAAATGTAAATTCAGTAAGATCTCAGCAGGCAGTAATGGAGAGCCACATTTAACAAGAGCCACACTTAGCAATTTAACCATGGTAAATTTATGATTCTGTCTTTATAGTTCAGTTCAATTTAACAAGCATTTATGTAGTACTATATACCATATTCCATATATTGGAGATGAAAAGTTACATAAAGAGCAATACCTACTCTTAATGATCTTCTTTCCCTTTAAAAAGTGATGCCTAAGTGAAAGGTATCGCTTTGCCATCCTGTCTTCCCTCCACAGACTCTCCATGTCCTTGGTGGAACCAGTTTTTCTATTTTCTTCTTAGCCTCTGCCTTAGTTACTTTTCTCATTGTTGAGACAAAATACCTGATGGCCAAAGTTAAGGGAGGAAAGGTTTATTTGGCTCACAGTTTGTAGAGATTTCAGAGATTTAGTCAGACTCACAGTTTGTAGAGATTTCAGAGATTTAGTCAGCTGGCTCCAAGGCAGGGTGGCATAGTAGACAAGCATTGCAGAGGAGGAACAGTTCATGGTGGGCAGTAGGTAGCAAAGCAAACAAAAGACCAGACAAGCCTCTTTCTGTCCCTTATATTGTATCCAGGCTATCAGGATTAGGGTGGTGATAAACCAATCAGTGGACTGATTTAGTAATCACCCATCCTTAATCCTAGCATTGCACCATGAATCAATCACATATTCTAGATTAAGCCACCTTTTAGAAAGTCCCTGTGACTAATGATGCTGTGGGGGGGACATCTAGACACAAGCTATGACAGCCTCCACAGAAGCTCACAGGAAACACAGAAGGACTATGGCGCTAGACAGATTTCCTTCACTATGACAAAATACCGGAAATAATCACTTAGAGGAGGAACAGTTTATTTTGGCTCATTGCTTCAGGTTTCAGTCCATGGTTGGCTGGTTCCATTGCTGTGGGCCTGAGGTGAGGAAGAACATGGCAGAAGCATGTGGTGGTAGCCAGGTGGTAGCTGCCTCATGGCAGCCAGGATTCAGAGAGAGAGAGAGAGAGAGAGAGAGAGAGAGAGAGAGAGAGAGAGAGAGAGAGAACTAGCCAAAGGAAAAGGGGCCAAGGCCAAATGTAGTCTCCAAGGCCATGCTCCATGATCCCTTCAACCACCTGTTTGTGTACCTCCTATAAGGTTATCAAATTATAATCTCCTCAGTGGAGTGATGAAGTTAGAGTCCTCATAACCTCATCACTTCCCTAAAAATCACTGGTATCAAGCTTCAACACAAAGAGACATTTGGGAGACATACCACCCATGACATCCATTGATACTGGTCTTTCTTCTTGGCTGTACACACATGAATACCCTCTAATATGGGATACTTCTTCACATTATAATTTTTGGTGGGAAACAACTTCATGCTTAAATTTTCCCATCTTTGACTAGTGGGGTCTTTCTTATTTATGTACTTATTATCTTCCTGCCCTGCCAGGAATTGAATCTAGGGTCTCATAATGTGCTTTGCCACTGAGCTATATCCCCAGCCCCCTAGTATTTAACTCAGGTTGACTTCTAAATACATTTAATTTCATCCTTGTAGTCCTTAAAATTTAAAAAAGTGTTTTTTAAAAAGAATTTGAGAGACTATGAGGAATACAGAAGACAAAGAATATATATGTATAGCCAAAACAATCAATATAAATTTTCCCAAATTAAAAGACTTAAAACAAAATGACAACCTACATTTCATACACAGTGAAATTGATCCAGCAGGTCAACAGTGAGACTTATAGTAAGATCATTGTATTTTGAAGACAAAAATCTTTGAGAAATCCAGGACAAAACATCAAGGCAGTAGTCCAACATGATAGAAACTAGCCACATGTGACCATTAAAATTAAAGTTACAAATTCAGTTCCTGTCACATATGATAGCTAGTGGCTACCATGTTAGGCAGCACAGATGTAAAATATTTACATCACCACAGAAATTTCTATTGATGGCTCTTCTCTAAAGAAAAGTTAGATTAGCATCAGACATTTTGTCAGAAGCTTTTCATGCCAGAAGGTGATAGATGAGCAGTGCTCTAAGGTATTGGAAAAAAAAAAAGAATATATGAGTTAAAGAATTACTTCTTGCCTAAACAAAGGCAAGGCAGGGGACGTTGCAATTCCTGACTTGAAATTATTCTACAAAGTTATTTTGATAAAAACAACATGGTGCTGGCAAAAGAACAGACCTGAGAATCAGTAGAATAGATTAGAAGATGCAGAGACAACCTCAAACACACTCAGTCACCTTATCTTTGACAAAGGAGCCAAACATATTAACTGGAAGAAAGATAGCCTCTTTAATAAATGGTGCTGGCAAACCTGGCTTTCCACTTGCCAAAGACTAAAAACTAGACCCATTTCTATCACAGTGCACTGAAGTGCATCAAAATGTGTGAAAGACCTAAATATTAAAACAGAAACACTCAATCTTCTGATAGAGAGAATAGGCTGAACTCTTGAAGACATAGGTATAAGCAAAGATTTCATGAATAAACCCTCATCTCACAGGAAATAATGTAACACATCAATAACTGGGATCTTATCCTTTTAAAAAGCTTTTGCACAATGAAAGAAATCACCAACAGAGTGAAAAGACAACCCAAAGAGTGGGAAAAAGTTTAGCCAATTGTCCTTTAGACAAAGGACTTATATCTGGAACATAAAAAGATTTGGAAAAAGTCAGATCCCCCAAATTTAAAGATCCAATCAAAAAAGGGGCATCTGAGATGAATACATACTTCTCAGATGAAAAAATTCATATGGCAAATATATAAATATATTTTAATAATATATGAAAATAAATATATGAAAAAATGTTTAACATCCTTGGTCATTAGAGAGATGCGAATTAAAGCAACACTGAGATTCCATCTTACTCCAGAAAGAATGGCTATCAACAAGAAATCAACCACTAACAAATGCTCAAGTGGCTGCATGGAAAAAGGAATCCTTCTGCACTGTTGGTGGCAGTGTAGACTGGTGCAGTCACTGTGGAAATCAATATAGCAATTCCTCAAAAAAAATAGGATTAGAGGTACCACTTTACTCAGCTACTCCACTTCTGGGTATCTTTCCAGAAGAATTAAAAGTGTCAAACCACAGCAATATATGCATACCCATATTTATAGCAGCACAGTTTATGATAGCTAAATCATGGAAACAACCCAAATGCCCATCAACTGAGGAAAGGATAAAGAAGATATGGTTTTTATAGAATGGAGTAGTACTTTCAGCCATAAAGAGGAATAAATTAGAGGTATTTCTAGATAAATGGGTGCAATTTGAGACGATACTCTTGTGTGAAATAAATCTGACTCACATATGTAAACATCTCATTGTCTTCCTGGTGTGAAAAACTGAAAGAGCAAGGACCAAAATGTGCAATAGCTATTGTGAAGTGGGAAGAAATTGTTCAATAAGAAAGAACTATGTGGTGGAAGAGGGAAAAAAAGGAAAAGAAAAGGGAAAACAAATGATTAAAAAAGGATACAATGGAAACAAAGCTTTCTAAATAGGGGTGGGAAGATGGGTTGAATGGAGGAGAGGCAATTGGGAAAAATAGAGAAATCAAAATATATCATGTACAGATACAATTTCCCTATGATGAGTAAGATGTTTATGTATATCTAAAATATACCCATAAACTTCATTATATTAAAAAAGATTACTTCTTGACAAATGGATCTTTGAGTATAAAGACAGCAAACTGTTACAAATACATAAGAACTCAGGGAATATAATTCACTTGAGCCCTGCCTGAGACATCTACTAGGCATGAGCCTTAGGCAACCAGTGTGACTGGAGATAAATCCACTGAGTGGATTTGCCACTGAGCTATATCCCTGGCCCCCTAGGATTTAATTCAGGTTGACTTCTAAATATAAGGAGTAATGTTGAACATTAAATACATATTCACCTAAACATCTAAAACAGAACCATTATGCTTTAGTCTGTTTTCTGTTGCTATAAGAAAACACCTGAGGTTTGTACTTTTATAAAGAAAAAAGGTGTCTTGGTTAATTTTCAGTCATTGCTGAGACAAAATACCCAACACCCAAATTAAAGAAGGAAAGGTTTATGTAGCTCACAGTTTGTAGAGGTTTCAGCCCACAATCATCAGGCTCCAAGACAGGGTGGCATGGCTCAAAGGCAACGGTGTGCAAGGTGGTAGAAGACAACAAAAGCAACAAGTGCAAAAGGAAGGAACAAGCCTCTTTTCCTCCCTTATATTGTAAGCAGGCTACCCACCCCCAGGGTGGGTGAAGCACTCACACCATCTCCCTGTCCTCTTCTTGCACAGGATGAGGATGTTTACAAAGTGAGGACCCTGGCTCCCTGCTGAGTCACTTAGTTAAACTTCTAAACTCCTCAAGTTGACACAATAAACAACATCCCAGAGCCATAAGGGCATGTCCTCTACACCCCAGGATGTAGAACTGCTGAGTTACTTAGTTAAGGTTCTAGACTTCTCAAGTTAACACAATGTGTCAACCATAACAAAAGGTGTATATAGCTCACAGTTCTGTATGTTCAAAAACTTGGTGTCACTATCTGCTCAGCTCCTGTGAGGGCCTCAGAGTGGATGGCATAACAGTGGGGGAGCATGTGCAGGAGTGGTGAGCAGCACATGTAGATGAGGGACTGGGGGAAAGTGCTAGGCTCCCTTATAACAATTCATTCCTGGGAGAATTAATCCTGTCCCATGAGCCCTGCATCAATTACTTCCAGAGGGAAACATGGCATAGTATGTAATACCACTGTGTCCCAACAGTCTATCTCTGAGACGACTGTTGAAGAAGGCCTCCACTGAGCCAAGTAATGTGGTGAGTCTGACTCTGCCAGCCAGTCTTACCAGCCTCTGCAGTTGAACAGGGAAACAGTAGTGCATAAGCAGAGCTGGGAAGCTTCCCTTGGCAGGAAGGGTGGCTGCTGGAGCAGGATCCAGAATGACACATCGGAGGTCAGCACAGCAAGGTCAGGGTGGTGGCACAGTGCCTAAGCACAGTACTTGCTCAATGTATGATGAGGGTCTCCAGCCCACCTGGTGTGTCTGTGAGTTACACGATTCCCCCATCCCAGACATGTCTTCTTACTGTTTTTTTTAATCTTTTTTTTTCATGGACCTTTTCAAAAACATAAAAGTAGTGAGAGTAGTGTAATGAACCCAATTGGCTCATCATTCTTTCAACAATAATATACAGCCAGTCTTAATATTTCCCCATTTCCACAACTCCACAAATAATTAGGAAGCAGACCTCAGACTTACCATTTCAACTGTATTTCAGAATATATTTCTAAAGGAGGATTCCTTTAAAATATAACTACAATACTATGATCATGGTGACAGGTGTGTGCTGAACTAAAATGAATAGCTTTTTGATTTTTAAATAGCTTTCATAGCTTTTTGATTGTATTATCCTTTTCATACGTGTGAATTCAGTTTGCTGAAATTTTAAGAATGTGTACATTTGTTTTTATAGGAGGCACTGGTCTGTAGTTTTCTTGGGAGTGCTTTGCTTTTCATATTAGGGAGATGCTGGTTTCAAACAATGAGTGGAAAGCATTTCTCTTTGATACTCTGTAAGACTTTGTGTGGCACTAGTATGTCTTCCTTATTAAATTATTTTGCAGACTTCACAGCTAAGCACATGGGCCTGAAGTTTAATTTGTGAGGTTTTAAGCTACAAATTAAATTACTTTAATAGACATAGGGCTTTGGTAATTTCTGCTTTTCAAGGATTTGTTCATTTCATCTTGGTTGTTAATTTACGGGCATAAAGTTGTTCATAATATTCTTTTATTATCCTTTTGCTATATTAGAATCTCTACTGATGTGAGGTGTGTTGTTCTTGATGCTATGTCAGGGATTTAAGTCCTCTGTCTTTCTTTCTTGATCAGTATGGCTTGAGCTTTACCAGTTTTATTGAGCTTATCAAAGGACCAACTTTGATTTTATTGTCTACCTCTACTTGTTTTTGTTTTCTATTTAATTGATTTCTAATCTGATCTTGGTTATGCAGTGATTTTTCTTTAAATTTGAATTTCTATTTCTTTTCTGATTTCTTAAGTTAGAGGGCCAAGTTATTGGTCTGAAACCTTGTTTTTCAACATTGGCATTTATTGCTATATTTTTCCCTTTGGGTACTACATCACACAGATTACATCACACAAAGTTGGATACTCCACGTTTTCATTTTGGTTCAGTTTAAAACACTTTCTCTTTCCAATTGTTTTTTTCCTCTTCCTTGAATTATTTGGAAATGTGTTTTTCAGTTCTAAATATTTGGATATTTTCCATATAACTTTATGTTATAGATTTCTAATTTAATATCATTGTGGTCAGAAAATATGCCTTTTCTGATCTGAAAACTTAAATATATTGCGATTATTTTATGGGTCAGAATATGGTCTATACTGGTAAATGCTTGTGAAGTTAAAAAAAAAAAAACAAAAAGTATGTTTTGTTGTTGTTGGCTAGAGTATTCCATTAGGTTGTAGGGATTCCGCCTGACCTAACTGCAGTCATCTTGAGTTGTCACCAGCATGGTTGCCACTGAATAACCCTAGCTGGTTTCCCCCACACAGCTCCCACACTATAAACAAACAAAACCATTAGAGTTATATGTGGACTGATAGTAGCTTAAGATAAATCAGGTACATTCCAGATTGGATAAAGTCCAGTTTTGTCCTGATCACTTTAAATGCCCCTTCTTCTCACCCAAATCCCAGGTGTTTACTGGTCTTGCTGCTGTCCAGGACCATCCTTCTTTAAGTAAATCCCCCGACAGATTGCCTTCTGTGCAGTCATGCATCCTTGTGCCCCTTCGGTTTAGTCTCATGGCACCCTGGGGCTGGTTCTCATACCCAGCAATTGAGTGGTTCTGGAACACAGGTGAAGTTAGTCAGTAGTGTTTTCAAGTCACCTGTATACTTATTGACCTTCTGTCTACTTGTTCTATCAATTATTGAGAGAACAGTATTGAAATATCCAACTACAGTTGTGCATTTGTCTATTCTTCAGTTCTAGAAGTTTTTGTTTTATATATTTTCAAGCTCTGTTATTAGGTACATAAATATTTAGGATTATAATGTAATCTCAATAGGTTGGGCCCTTTTAAATTAAACATGACATTTTTAATCCTTTGTAATATCATTTGCTTTGAGTTTTAATTTTATCTGATAATATATAGCATTATAACTTTCTTTTGATCAGTAGCATGCTATATCTTCTTCCATTTCTTGCTTCTAATTTATTTATGTATAATTAGAATACAGTTCTTATAGACAGGATATAGCTGAATCTTTTTCCTTTTCTTTATTTTATGCTTCCTCCTCCTTTCCTTCCTCCCTCGCTCCTTTCCTTCCTACTTTCCTTCCTTCCATTTTATTTTTTTGGATGCTGGGGATGGAACCCAGGGTCTCATGCATGTTAGGAAAACGCTCTACCACTCAGCTATATCCCTAGCCTTTTTTTTCATACTACTTTTTTTCATATTACTTTTGTGATAGGGTCTTGCTAAATTGCAAGTTGGCCTTGAATGTGGTCCTGCTTTTCAGCCTCCTGAGTACCTGAGGTTACAAGTGTGCATCACCACGCCCAGCTGAGAAAAGAGCTTTGATGTTTGATAAGGCCCAGCACTATCAAATCCATCCTATCAGGCACCACTGCATTCACCCACATACTGACTTCAAAACCTTTCCAGTTTTGCTAGTTCTTCTAAGACTGACCCATAGTGCTTTCCAGTCAGTTCATGCTGGTGACTTGGGGGCTAATTGATCCCCACAGCCAGCACAATCCTAAGGCCTCTCTCTGTTTCCTTCTGCACATATGTGGATATCATGAAGTTCTCTCATCTACCAGTGTTTTGTTTCTACTCCCTCACTTTAGGAGATTCTAAGGGAAATCTTAGTACCTAGTTATGTCAGATGCTTTCTGTGGTCTTTAGCTTTGCTATTTTAGATGCTTTGTTTATTTGGGGTAATTTGAGAAGATGAAAAATTCCACTGTCATTTTACTAGAAACCCAATGCTCAATTAATTTTTTTACATAATTCTACTAGATTAATACAGAGGCTTAATTGACTAGAAGCACAAAAGGAGCAGATCATTATTGCCAAATATGCAACCACAAGATGTAATTTTAGGCCATACTGCAGAAAGCAGTAGGAGGAGGTGGTCCTCCCTGCTCTTCTCTGGTCGCCCTGGGTGCAGCACAGCACTGGGTTCTGTACTGGGTACCACCTATGAAAGACACATTTGTGAAGCACACTCAGGGATGAGGGGCAGTCTGAAACCATGCTGCCCAAGTACGGGATTACCATGAACATTTAACTGGGACAAGAGAAGATGAGGGGGCAGTCGGACCATCACTTTCAGACACTTGATCATGAAAGAAGCAAATGGACTTGTCTCTCCCTGGATGTTCATTCCTTTGGTTGAGGGAGAGACCCATTTGGACTTAAAGAAGAAATTTTTTTTCCCAGCTGGAGGCTGTATGTACACTTGGTGTGTATATTCTGAGGATTGCCAGTGGCAGGAGCTTACACTGTACCACCTCTAATATCTCTGAAACTCTAGACAAGCTCTGGGGTTTTCTCGCTCCAAATACTATTACTCTGTAAACCTCTGTGATGAACTCAGCATTGTACTAGGTGTTGATGAGGCTTAAGGTTGGTTGTGGGTTACAGAAAACCAACAGTCACATTTTATACTCAAATATGCCATGAATTAATTGATATGATTAGATTGATGTATCCATGCAAACAAAAGCAGATAAAAGGATTAGCAACTAAAACTTCTGGAGTGCTACTCCATATCCAGACACTGTCTATGTGTCTTCTCATCTCACCTCAAAGGTAAGTGCTGTTATTTACTTCATAAAAGAAGGTGATGCAAGTTATTCAAAGATATGTAACTAGCAAGTGGCCGTGCCGAGACTCAAATACAGTTCTATTTTTCTCCAAATTTGTGCTCTTAAACATTTCAGTAGGACAAATTTTGGAGTTTTGAAAAAATTGGTATCTTATGACTCAAAAGGTGATCCTGAGGGAAGGAAAAGGATTAGCACAAATGGGAAGTTCTTACAGCCAGGCACCAATAGAAAAGTCATAATTTCATCCTCAGAAATCATGTTTGATTAGCCTAAATGATCAACCAGGACCCATCAGGAGTGAACAACTAAACCCATCATTTTTACAAAGAGAAATCAATATAAAACTGTTCACTAGATATAAACTGGTCAGTTAAGTAATTGAAAAGACAAGAAGGAAATTAAGTTATGCTGGAGGTAGTAATGCCTGTTAATGGACACCATCCCAAGGCTGGAAAAATGAGGGAAGAGACCAGAATTATATTTCACTTAAGAGCTTGGACCCAAAGCTTTCTGCTTTGGGGAGGATCTGCTGCTGTAAGAGTTAAGAAATGTGGCCTGATTATACTCAAGGGAACAGGAAAGGTACAGAAAGACCAAAGCCTGTCTTCTGCCCCAGCCCTGAGCCTTCCTCTAGTGCCCCCTATTGGCAGATCTTGGTATAGAACCAGCTGGCAGCACAGAGGGCTGCAGAGCCCAGTCCCAGCGTCACAGTGTGAGGGAAAGATGTCTGAGGTTTTGAGAGCTGAACACATAGAGGCCGACGAACATACAGCAGGAAACACACGCTCCAGGTCCCAGGGCTGGCAAACCACTTACACTCTGTTTCCGCATCCAGCCTTCTACAGGTACTGGCTGCTTTGATGACTTCTGGGCTCATTCCTGGGGTTTGGATGGCGCCGACCTAACTTTTTCCTTACCATTTCTCCGTCCTTGGCAGGAGCCCCTGCCCCGCTGGCTAGCACAGCCTGATCCTTGCAGACTTGGAGCTCGGCACAGACCCAGGAGCCCCGGGAGCACCCTGGAATCTCCTGACACATTCCTTGGCCTGGCCTTGTGCCCTGCCCTGGCAGGCCCAGTCTGGCAGAGTGGCTGCATCCTTCCATCTGTCTTGATGCTGGAAACAAGGAGCTCAGCTCCCCTGAAGCCACCACCTGCCTCTTGGGGGTCTGAGGCACTTTGGCCAGGGCTAGCCCCGGTGTCAGCTTCCTGGGAGCCGGGGCTGGGTGGGCTGACATTCAGACATGTCTGGCTCCTGTTCTGAAGGGTAACACCTGTTTCAGAGGAGGAGGACCCTCCTGTGGGGAGCTGGGCTTGTGGTGGGTGGGGTGGGTGGAGGCTCATTACTGCTCATCCATCCTGTACAGCAGCCCCAGAAAATATTTACTTGTTTTTATATATTACTGTTTTTTATTCTCTATGTCTTTTCATTTTCTTTGTAGTTTTTCTTTGAAGGCGGGTGTGTTGGCCCACACCTGTAACCTGAGCACTTGGGGAGGCTGAGGCAGAAAGACTGTAAATTTGAGCCCAGCCTGGCAACTTGGAAACTTATTGATATTCTCTTTCAAATAACAAATAGAAAAGGGGTTGGGATGTAGCTCAGCACAAAATCCCTGGGGTCCACCCCCAGTACCTCCAGAAAAAAAAGGTTTTCTTTGATAAAATTTACCATGTGCTCATTCCGGGGCAGGATGCGCTTAAGTGCTTCAAAACAAAGGGACCAACTTTTCTACTTTGGTAGAACTCAGACTCCAGTGTTGGACATGGAGCATTGCTGACTAAGGAAATGGGACAGGCCTGGATTCCACACCCTCAACCCAATATGTGCAAAAATACAGGTTCAATGTCCTGTAATCCACATGCATTTTTCTTTTGAGACGTCATTTTCTTAGAAGGGTAAATCCTTAGAGGACCATGCGTAGCCTGAGGTTCCTTTTGGTTTTCTAGGTGATGCTTAAGCTCTGGATGGTTCATGTAGCCCCATGGGATGGGCCTGTTCCATGAGGTGACACTCTCCCGAGCCTTTCAGCCTGCCTCCTGCCGGCCTGGTCCCTCGGTGTATGAGCACTCATGCACACACATAGGCATCATGTGTGCACACACACTCACACGCCAGTTGTCGTCATCTCCATCTGCAGTCATCCCTATCTCCTTATTCCCCGCTAGTGTCCCTCTTCCCACAAGCAGACACACGGCTGAGTGGAGCTGGCACATCAGGACACAACCGGGGTATTCTTCAAGGAAATCCAGGGACAGGACATCACACAAGAGACAGCCACGTGAGACTTGTGCCACAGCCAGGCGCCTTTGTGTCTGTCTGTCTGTGTGTCTCTCTGACATTGAATCCAGACCCTTTGTATTAAACTACATATTCAACCCATTTTTTGGAGACAGATTCTTACCAAGTTTCCCAGGCTGGAACTAAACTTGTGATTCTCCTGCTTCAGCTTCCCAGAGCATTGGGATTATAGGCCTGTACCACCATGCCAGACTGACATTTTTTTTTAGTCTTTTCCAAGATCCATTAAAGTAGGTCTGTGGATGTCCCCATTTTACAAATGAAAAGCTGATGCTCAGAGAGGCTAAGGAATATATCCACCTTGGCACAGTGAGGCTTCTATCAGACCTCAAATCCCTTTTTCACATTCTGATATCTCAGAGGGTCCCGACCTGTGAAGAGGGTGACAGAGGGCTCCATGTTGTTCAGGCACTGTCTGTGACTGGCGTCTCAGGATCCATCCTGGCCATTCACCTCCTGGACACGGAGGTCAGGAATTCCTGAACAAAGAGTCAGCACATCAAGTGACAGCAACCAGGTGTTCACCTGCCTGGTGGAATGGAGCAAGCAGGGGGACTAGGCCTGCAGCCAAGGCACCCAAACCACCGAAAGATGGAAGCTACTCAAACCTGTGGTTTTCCTGAAGCATGAACAGGCAGGGTTGGGATGCAACTGAACAGCCCAGGGGAGGGGGCCTGACAGTGCCCGGGCCTCAGGGAAAGGATGGCAGTTCTCTTCTTACCCACCCTGTGCCCTTGGAATGCACTCTGTCCTCACCCTTCAGGGCGAACCTAGGAGTGGCTGAGCTCCCTTTTGGTTCCAGCACTCCTGTCGCAGACATGATGAAAGGAAAGGGACTACGAATGTCAGTCTTAGATCTGGAGCCTGGAAGCTGGCAAACTTTCTAAGTAGGTTTAACCTTCGCCAAGAACATCAACAGCCCTCTGGTAGACTGAGGGCAGGAGCATCACAGGTTAAAGTCTAGTGTGAGAACTTAGTGACTTAGCGAGACCCTCTCTCAAAATTAGAAAAATTAAAACAGCCCTGGATTTAATCCCCAATACTATGGAAAAAAATCAGCAAAATGTAAAATCACAATAGCAATTGAGTTCTTTGTTATATGGTTTGATCAAATTGTATAATCAAATAAAAGAACATGATATGGAGTTGTAGTTTTACATGAATTTGCAATTTTTTTAAACCTCAATAGCATCCAACTTCTTTGGTTGGAAAGAATGAAAAGATGTATGTGAAGTAATTTATTGAAAAGAGAAACAATTCTTGGAGCAAATGTAAATTCATAGGCCAGTTTCAATTAGCCTCAGGTCCCCTCCACAAGCAGAGCCTCCCCTAGTGCTACCAGACTGTGCGCAGTGCACTAGACCACACCACAGTCCATGGCCCACGAGCCAGGACTGTGAGGGTGAAAGATCCTGTTGATAACACTTCCTGAATATCCCTGTGCTCTTAGGCAGACAGCATGACTCCTGTGAAGTGCAGATGTCCCCTTTTTGCCTATTTTCAGGGGTGCTGAGATACAGTGAGGTCCTGGCCACGAAACATATTCAGCAAAGTAAGAATAGAAAAAAAACTTCCTCGGCCTCTTAAAGGGCCTCTGCAAAATTCCCACCGTGAAAATCATACTCATGAAAAGCTGAATGCTTTCACTCTAAAATTGGAAACAAGAAAGGGATAGCTGTTCTCACCATAACCATTCAACTAAAGGGTTTAATCACTCAATCAGTAGGTAAAACCACAGCCACCCACCTACGCTGGAAAGGAAGGAGTAAAACTGACTGGTCCTTATTTGTACGGTACTAGAAAATCTGATGGAATCTATGAATAAGTTGCTAGAACTAACAAGGATAGAAGATCAATACACACAAATGAGCTGCATTTCTGTGTACCAGAAACAATCAGAAGCTAAAATAAAAAGATATGCAAATATCTGCTGAAAACTACAAAATAATGAAGAGAGGAAAGAAGACCTAAGTAAACGGAGTGTTATAATTTGCTCATGGGTTGGAAAATGTGATATTGTTACTATGTCAATTCTCTTCCATACTGATACGTGGATTCAATGTAGTCCCAATCAAAACCCCAGGAGATTATAGTTTTGTATAGAAATTGTCAATCTGATTCTAAAATTTATGTGGAAATGTTGAAAACTCTGAATAACCAGAATAACTTTGAAAAATAAGAATAAAACTAAAGTACTCACATTACTGGGAGCCAACAAATGTTTTCTTAAAGCACCAAATAGTAATTATTTCAGGACGGTGAGCTATTTTTTCTCTGCCACAACCACTCAATTCTGCCATTGTAGTGAATAAGCAGCCACAGACAACATATAAATGTATAGAGGTGTCTCCATTCAATTAAACATTATTTACACAGTGCCTGCCTGGCAAGTGCAAGGTCCTGAGTTTGATTCCCGATACTGTCCCCCCAAAAACCCCAACAATATTATTTACACAATAAGCAGCTGGCTTATGGGCTTCCATTTGCATATCTCTGATCAAGACAAGGTGGTATTGCTATCAGGATAAACAAACAGATAAGTGGAACAGAACGGAGAGTACATAAGAATACCCACACACATAAAGAGACCTTTTACAAATGGAAAGGCAATTCAGTGCAGAAAGGATAGGTTTTTAAAATCAAATGGGGCTTGATATTTGTACCTGAAAAATAAACTTTGATCTGTACCTCACACTACATATAAAATGAACACAATATAAGCCATATTCCTACAGCATATTTAAAAAGAACTCAATGAATTATAGACAAATGTGAGATGGTTAAAACTGTAAAACTTCTAGAAGGAACTATAAGAATCTCTATGACCCTGGGTTAAACAAAAATTTCTTAGATATGGCATTAAGGGGCTGAATGGGAATGGATGTGTTCACTCATTTGATTGGTGATGGTTTCTAAGTTTATACATGGCAAACATCATTGTAATTATATTTTAAAATAATATCATATATTTTAAAATAATCATACTTGTTATTTTTAAATGTGTAAATGACTGTCCATTGTACATCAAAAAAGGTGTTTTTTAAAAAATGAAGCAGCTTATTTATAATGCAGCACTGAAAAGAAAAAAATGTTGTTAGTCAACTTTCCATCACTACAGCAAATACCTGAGAAAATCACTTATAAAGGGAAAAGGCTTATTTTGCTTTGCAGGTTTGGAAGGTCCAGACTACAATTTGTTGGTCCAGTTGCTTTTGCCCAGTGGTGAGGCAGCACATCGTAGCCTGGTGGAGCCAAGTCATTTATCTCACAGCCAGGAAGTGCAGTAGAGGCACAGGAAGGAGAAGGACCAAGGATTCCCACCAGCTCATTCAAGGGTACACCCCCAGTGACCTGTGACCTCCCAGTAGGCTCCTCCTCTTAAAGACACCACCAACTCTCAATAACACCAAGCTGGAGACTAAGTCTCTACACCTGGGCCAGACCCAAACTATGGCAAATGTTGACCTACAGTTTGGGGTGAAAATTCCAGGATAGGGGTAAATCGTACTCATCCAGAAACAACTCACCCAGAAATATATTTCTGTGCAACTCTGCATTTGAGCACAAAACAAAGAAGCAACTTAGAAAGGAAAGAATGGGCTTGCTCTTTATTCAGTAATTTTCTCAGCTAAGCACCTAATTACATAAAGAAATGCCACAGTTTTATGATTTTCTGGTGATTGGAAAATGTTCACTATGAAGAATTGCCAACTGTGGGCCATCCTCAAACCCAGGAGTTTCTTTTACTGTTTTTGTCATGAGGGACAAGAAATCAGAAAGACAGGCTTCTCTGTGGAAGAATTTAGGAGAGATTTTTGAAAAAACATCTGTTTTGAGTCAAGTGGGACTTTCTCAGTGATGCCTCATCTAATAAATTGTTGCAAGTTTGATGCTGAAGGAGTTGGAAAGCTGCAACCAATGTGGACAGCAGCAGCCAGCCAGCCAGGAGCTGCCGTGGGAAGGCTGAGCAAGGATGCATCAGATACGCTGCAGTGGTTTTCATCAAAGAAAGATAAAGACCAAAACCATAAAGACAAGGACTGCAGTTTAGAGTAACAGAGAGATAATGGTGTGTGAGGGCAACATTTCTTTTAGTCATGCTCCATCGCTTTTATCTTCTTGTTGATATTAATATTCAAAAGAGGAAAAAGAAGAAGACAAGGAGGAAAAAGAATATGTGATAGAGACAGGATTTAGGTCACTAAGTCTAAAATAGTTTATTAGTTTACCATTTGTAGAAATACAAAACGTAGAATACTGTGGTATGCACACATATGTGGGCACATGCAGCATCCCCACCCTGTTAGTTCATTGCAAACATGGCTAGTCAGTCCCAGCTCTTGCTCCTAGCCAGGCCTGGATGAGGCCACAGAACCTGTGTCAATAGACTTTTCCAGCAACCATTGAAATCCACCAGTTGGCAAGTGGGATGAAATCTGTTTGCCATTCTGAGACTTGTGGCTATGTCTGAATTAATCAAGCCTCTTAAAGTGGAATGATACAGAATCTGAGGGCTATGAATGGTTAAACTCAGATTAGCTCTGTAGTCTGAATGGTAACACCCAGGAACTACTCTCATCTAAGAAAAGTGAATGGAAAAAACGATACCAGTGTGAGTATAAAGACAAAGAAATCTTTCATTTCTATGCTGATCCTCTCCTAACCCTCCTAATCCATGATTAGCCAAGAACTGTACTCCATAAACACATACCTTTAGCGTAATGATGCCTTTTTAACATGACCCTGGGTTGCAGAAGTCAGTTGTGAGATTAAAATGTTCTTTTGGCATAGGAAATCTTAAGCATCTGAAATACGTAATTTGGAAAAAAAATAAGAACAATAAACCTTGTCAATAAACTGTTTGGCCCAAAATCTCTTGGGGTGGGGGAGAGTTATAGCCAAGGCAGAGCCTACCTGAAGTTGGTAGTTGTATGCAAGACGCCTGGTTGAAAACTATAACTGCTCACACACACACTCACACACACACACACACACACACACACACACACACACCCTGTAATGTCTAAAATGTCTACATTGGAGACCTTTTATTTATCCTGGAGTTCTTTATGATAATAATAGCTGACACCTATCAAATGGAAATTACATGCCAGAAACTTCACATAACGTTTCTATTCCTTACAACAATCCTATGAATTAGTTTCAGTCATTCCCATTTTATAGAGGAAGAAACAGGTTTAGAGAGTGGGGAATGTGGCCAAAGTCACATTAGCTAATGTTTCCATGGGACTTATACCTAAGACATTCTGAGGCCAAACCGAGTTCTTTCCTCCTTGCATACTGAGACAGGGGCTGGGCACAGGGGACATCTGAGCAGGCCCTAAGGTCCTATCTGGTCAAGCTGGGGCTCAGGAGCCAAGCTGGGGAGATCTCCATCAAAGGCAGCAGCCGCTTCCCCATGGCCAGTCCAAAGGTCCTGCTTGCCAAAGGCCTGCTCAGCCATGAGCTTGGCTCCAGTGCTCATGCAGCTCTTTCCTTTGGCCTGTTTACTTTCAGACTTAATGGTGCTTCAAGCAGGACAGGGGCTTTTGGATTTGTGCAGTGCCCTGGACAAACAGGAGATGGTCCGTGAATTTTATAGCCAAGGCCAGTCTGTCACAGAGCCCAACTCACGGGTACCAGGAGCCATCTTGTCTCAGGGAATTTAGTGGACCTGAAAGGCTGAGGAGTTTGTGGGCTAGCACCACGTTTTGCTTTTGTTTTTTCTTAAAAATACTTTTCAGACAAACCTGTCCTGTCCTTGACTTCCACCAACACCTTCTTGTAGGACTGGTGAGGCAGAGGAATGTGTCAAAGGGAATGGTGATAAATGGGGTCAGGAAACCCTAAATTATACAGAATATCTAGGCAGTTGCATGTGGAATTTGTTCCCAGATAGGTGCTTCCTCTCATCCTCCCAAGCACAGCTAAAAACTCTGGGCAGTATATGCAAAACAAATCTGAGGTGATTGAAAGGTAGGAAGAGGAAAGCAGACCAGCCAGAGACCTCAGGACCCAAAGAATGACACAGATGTGAGTCTCCTGGTTTGCTTGTTTGCCTAATGTCTGGACTGGTACTGGCAAAGCCAGCAACTTGAAATGCCAAGAACACAGACCAAAAAATGCCCAACAAAAGCCTGCTGTCTAAGCAGAGGACCAGGAAACAGACAGCTTAGTGAGAGAACTTCTAGATAATCATCAGTTGACCCCAGTCAAACATGCAGAAAAATCTGTGGTCCCATACAGGCCCCTTACATAAAGGCTGAGTGGGAGCAGCCACTTTAACTCAGGCTGTGAGGGGCATCTCCTGAGGAGGTTCCTGCTCTCTGGCCTCAGTGTAGACACAAACCAGACAAGTGAACTACCCAAGAGCTGACTTCCACGAGGAGTTGGCACAGACCTTCTAGCGAGGTCCTTGCTAGGCACCTCACAGGAGCCCTCATGGTGCTCAGAAAGGGTAGGGCCCTGGTCCCCCAGCTGCTGTCCCCATGGAGAAGAGGAGAAGGCAGGGCTTTAGAATCACCTCCCAGAAAGCCTCCACAAAGACTTCCCCAGTGACGTCCATCCCCTCTGTCCCATCCCAGGACTTGTCCTTAGGCCACTCAGGCATTCACCATGCTTTACTAGGCCTGGGGACCATCAGGGACACAGCCTCTGCCTCAAGAGGCTTGGGATCTAACAAGAGAAAGGAGACGGCGAATGGGCCAGCTGCAATGAGGTGGGGGGCTCACCAAGGGTTCTGACCAGCTAACCTGGTGCTGAGCCTTTTCTCTCTTGGCATAATGAACTGGATATTTGTGTTAGGGTCCTCCAGAGAAAAAGAACCAATAAAGGGTATGTGTGTATGGGTATGTGTGTGTGTGTGTGTGTGCGTGTGCGTGTGTGTGTGCATGTGCATGCAATTTATGGATGGCCAGGTGTGGTGGTGCTGTGATTCTAGCTACTTGGGAAATTGAGGCAGGAGGATTTCAAGTTTGAGCCCAGCAACCTAGTTGGGCAACCTAGTGAGTTAGTGAGAACTTGTCTCAAAATTTAAAAAATTTTTAAAAAAGAGTTGGAGATATAGCTCAGGGTGGAGGCCTTGGGTTCAACCCCCTAGTACCACAAAAAAGTGCATGTATGTAGTGCATACATATGTCTATGTACATATGAAAAAGAAAAATATTTCAATGTATTGGCTCACAATATTGTTGGGAAGGTCAAGTCTAACACCTGTGGGCAGGGTGTGGTGGTACACACCTGTAATCCCAACACTTGGGAGGCTGAGGCAGGAGGATCACTGAGACCTCAAGGCCAGCATGAACTCCTGACCAACATAGTGAAAACTTGTCTTAAAAAAAGAAAAAAAAAAAGCATGAAGCACCGTGGAGTAAGCCAGCAGGCTTGGGACTAGGGATGAGCTGATGTTACCCTCAAATCCAAAGGCAATCTAGAGGAAGAATCCCTCCATGTGACCTCAACATACTACTGGGTAAAACTTATCTGCATTATGGAGATTGATCTGTTACACTCAAAATCTACTGATTTAAAAGTGATTCTATGCTGGGCATAGTGGTGCAAACCTGTAACCTCAGCAGTTTGGGAGGTGAGTCAGAAGAATTGAAAGTTTGAACCCAGCCTGGGCAATTTAGCAACTTAATGATATCTTGTCTCAAAAAAGCAAAATAAAAAGTCAGAGATACAGCGTGGAGCAAAATCTCTGAGTTGAATTCCCAGTAACACCAAAAAAAAAAAAAAAAAGATATGTTTGCAGCAACATTTGCACTGGTGTTTGACCGAATATCCAGGTATTGTGGCCTCAGTAAGTTGACACATACAATTAACCGTCACAAGATCCATTTGAGCTGTTGCATGTATCAATAGTTCATTCCACTTTATTATTCAGTAATATTCCACTATGTGTGGTGTGTATATACTGGCTTCTTTAATTATCCACCCATTAAAAGACTTTGGATTGTTTCCAGTTTTGGGAAACTGCAAATAAAGCTTTTATGAGTGATACATACATGTGTTTGTATGGACAGAAGTTTTAATTTCTGCGTGATAAATACTCAAGAGGTAAATTCCTGGGTAGTATTATGGTATATGTTTAACTCCACTAGAAACTTCCAGAGCAATTTCTAGAGTGGCTGTCCCATTTAAAATTCCCATCAGCAATGTATGAAATAGTTAGCTTTTCTTTTGAACTTCCTCTCCAGTGTGTAAAGTTCTCAATATTTTTCATTTTGGTCATTCTAGCAGATGTGTAGTAGTATCTTACTGTGGTTTTCATTTGCATTTCCCTAATGGCCAATGATATTAGACACCTTTTCATGTTCTTAACTGCCCTTTGCATATCTTTCTTGGTTATGTGTTTATTAAAGTCCTTTGTTTAATTTCTAATTGGATTATTTAGTTTCTTAATTAAGTTTAGGGAGTTCTTTGTGTATTCTGCATACAAGCTGGGTATATGACTTGGAAACATTTTTTTTCCCAGTCAGTGGTGTCTGTCACAGAACAAATGTTTTGCTTATGTGTCTTTGGTTTTTGATTCATAAATGTTAAGGATGTTTAGTAAACATCTCCAGTTTCTTCTTTAAATGTCAAAACAAAATATAAATGTGTGTTAGCTTTCTGTTACTATAACAAATACCTGAGACAATCAATTTATAAGGAAAAAAGGTTTATTTTGGTCCACAACTTTGGAGGTTTCAGTTGATGATTCATTGGCCTTGTTGACTTTGGGCCTGTGGTGAGGCAGCCTATCATGGCAGAAGTCTGTGGACAAGAGAGAAGAAGAGCAAGAGTCCTAATATCCATCCAAGGGCACACTCCTGATGACCTTATTTCCTTCCAGTATGTCTCACCTCTTAAAGGTTCCACAACTCCCAAGATGCCATGGGCTGAAGACCAAACCTTTACCACCTGGGCCTCTAGGGGATATTTATCCAAACCACGGCAATATATCTTTATCTTTGACAGTCTGAAGTGATTTTCTTCCTGAAAAAATAATAGATATTCAATATAAATTAATATTCCTTAAAATGTGTTCCATAGGTTCCTTCTCATGAAAAGAGCTACATAAAGCAGTAGTAGTATTGCCAGCAAAGCAAAGGTTTTTCATTTTAGGGAATGAAATTCAACCTATCATTTTTCTTCTATGTATGAGGAAAAGTGTGCTTTTTAACGTCATATCTAAAGACTCTTTGCTTAGCCCAAAATTCCAAAGATTTTCTCCTATTTTTGCTGAATTTTATAATTTTTTTCACTTAAATGTGCTGTCCTTTGAAATTTTTGTACAAGGTAAGAGACTTAAGTTAACTTGTATTTTTCTTTTTTTTTTTGCTCTCCAATTGCTCAGCAATGTTTGTTGAAAAGATTATTCTTCTTTCATTGAGTTGCATTTGCAACTTGGTATAGGCTGTATTTGTGTGGGTCTATTTTGGGGTTTGCTCTTCTGCCCCCTGACCTTTGCCCATCTTTCTGCCAATGCCACGCTGCCTTGATTAGGGTTGTTATA
>NW_004955459.1:8763991-8952056 GCF_000276665.1 Chinchilla lanigera
ACATATATACATGTATAATTATACACACAAAAAAAATCTTGTGAAGACATTGGTGGAAATTGTGCTAAATTTACAGGTCAATTTTAGAAGAACTGACATTTTTATTCCCAACACTTTTAGCCTTCAATTCTACATGCCCAGAATCATGATGAAAATTCTTGGAATCACTTACAACTATCTTCTTTCCTACACACAATGTATGTGACCATTAGGCCCAGACCTGTAGATAACTTCTAGAGCTTTTTATTTGTATCTTCTGTTTTCAGAATACAGCTAATATCTAGTTAAAATGACATTTTTAAAAGAAGGCTTTACTAAAGGAAGTAAAAAGAAAAAAATGACACAGTGATGTATTTTTCTGATGGTTCCTTTTATGAAGTAGAACGTACTCTAATGTTTAGAGCATTTCATTTAAAACACGTTAAAAATATGTTTGGCCCAAGGCAGCCAAAACAACATTGAAGAAGAAGAACAAAGTTGGAGGTCTCACATTTCCTGGCTTCAAAACTCACAAAGCTACAGTGATCAATATGGTGCTGGCAAGAGGACAGACAAACAGACCTGCTGACTATGGATTTGTGACCCTGCAGTAGATTTTTCTTTATTTACTGAATCATTTCTGTATGTTAAATTCTCAAGAGCAATTATTATTTCCTCGAAGGGAAGAAGGGAAGAGAAGAGGAATAAATCCTGTTGCTTGGAAAAGCCTTGAGAATGAGTCCCTAATCTGCCCCACTGCTGCTTACTTCCTCGGGCCTGCTGGAGGTGCCTCCAGCCTGGGCAGCTGCAGATGTGCCTGACTGTGCTCCTGCTTCCCCTCTGTTCCTGGGTGGCTCTGCCCTTTAGGGGACATTGGGAACTGTCCGGAAATATCCGTGGTTGTCAGAAGTGGTGGGAGGGGTATTCCCTTTGGAGGACAGCCCCTCCATGGCAGAAAACTTTGAGCTTAGGATGTTACAAGAGCCCAGGCTGAGGAATCCTGATCTAGTGTGCAATCTCTGTGCCACAGCCAGTGTCATTTCTTGATTTCAAACTCTCTTTTTTTTCAGTACTTTACTGGGGATTGAGCCTAGGGCCTTCACACTGACCTACATCCCCAGGTCTTTTCAATTTTTAATTTTGAGATAAGGTCTCCCTAAGTCACTAAGCTACCCAGATGGGATTTGAACTTGCAATCCTCCTGCCTCAGCCTGCCAGAGTTCTGGGAATACTGGGGTGTGCCACCATGCCTCTTGTGACTTCCCGGGTCACTTGGCCTAAATGTGAAACCTTTCCATGACCTTTGACCCCACACCCCATTGCCATCCCCCATTCTCTCTGTTGCAACCTCTGTTGATCCTCAAGTGCACAAGTTCACCCCAACTTCTGCCTCCCACTCCCCTGGCCTGCAGTGTGCTTCCTTCAGTCAGAAAGCCTCCCTGGCCACCTTGTCTAGAGCACCCTTCCTGTCACCCTGTGTCCCAGAGTGTGCATTTCACCTGACATTGACTTGAAGGGTTGATTTGATCAGCTCCTTATCATTAAAGTATAAACTCCTCTGTATTTTGTTCAGTAATGTGTTGACATTCCCCAGATGAGTTCTCATAGTAGATTCTCAATAAATACCTGACCCATGAACAAGTTTTGGTTGAGTACCTATTATGTGCCAGGTGGTACTGCTCAGAACCACCCATGGCAATTAGTTCCAGTCTAAAGTGGGGGAGGCAAAGGCCAATACACAAGCCCAGGCTCAGGTGCCAGCACGTCTGATGGTCCCCAACACTGTGCCATACTACCTGTGGAAGGGGTAACTATGTGTGGAAGATAGCCCCTCCATGGCAGAGAACTTTGGGCCTAGGATGTTACAAGAGTTCAGGCTGAAGAGTCCTGATCTAGTATCTAATCTCTGTGCCACAGCCAGTGTCAAATTCCCAAACCTGCCTCTGCTTTCAGAAGCTGTCATCCTGCTCCTTAAAGCATTTTCTTACATTCATAGCAGCTCCCAACAGTTCCTGTGGGTGGCATTTCACTGCACTGCTCTCTGGTCTCTCACCTGGAGCTCCTCCATTTGCATTTCTTCACTCTACTGCCTGCGCCAACGTGGCACATCCCCCACACAGCGGAGGAGTGCGTGGCACACTCTGCCCCAGCAGGTCCACTGCTGCCACCAAATAACACACTCAAAGGAGCTGCCCCTGTGGGCTTAGCAATACTGCTTTCAGGCCAGGGAACAACCCTCACCCTGAGTGGATGAGGGAGCGTCTTGAGAGAGCTGGGGTCAGGGGAGTGGGTGGGCAGTCCCTGCTCACCAGCAGCAGAAGACAGCTGTGACTGGGGGCTGTTCAGGTCCTGAAGCCAGGGCTCCATGTGGCCAAAGCTTGATCTGTCTTCACGGCTAGATCTCAACTGGCAGATGAGATGCAGCCCAGGGACAGGGAGTGGTGAGAGGCATGGTCCTGGCTGGGCCTGCTCTACAGACTTGTGCTGCTTCTGCAGGCCTGGGTGCTGTGCCCGACCATGCCAGCTACTGCTGCTTACTGAGACCTACTGCAGGGCTGAGCCAGGCAGCAAGGCCTCCTCTGGAGCCAGAGGCCTGGGGCTGAGTCTCCAAGAACAGCTGAGGGACCCTGTAGCTATGGAACTGAAACCATCTAGAAATGGACTTACACAGCCCTACCCGTGTGCATTTGAATGAGACAGAAAGTGTAAAGCTATGATTTTCAACTGAGTTATAATTTGCACACGGTAAAATTCACCTTTTTTGGTATCATTCTCTACTGCAATCACTGCCACAATCAAGATGCAGAATAATTTTGTCCCCCCCAAAGTTCCCTCACCTCCCTCAGTAGTTAAACCTTTCCCCATCTCCAGTCCCTAACTCCAACCCCTGATTTCTGTCTGTCATTGTGCCCGGAATATCATACAGGAGGAGTCACCTGTAGTCTTTTGATTCCAGCTTTCCTCACTCAGTGTAATACATTCCAGATTGAGTAATGATTCTGTGCTCGGCAGGAATTTGTTCCTTTTTATTGCCACCTACTATTCCATTGTACGGTAGTGCCACTGTTTGTAGGTCATTTGTGCTGTTTCCGGTCTTTGGCAATTATGAGTAAAACTGCTATTAGGCATTCTTGTATATATTTTTAGTGAACAGAAGTTTTCATTTCTCCAGGGCAAATAACTAGAGTATGATTTCTTACATTTTTAAGAAACTGCCACATTGTTTTCCAAGGTGCATGGACCATCAAGAATCCCCGCTGCTAATATATGAGAATTCCCATTTTTCTGTATCTTTGCCAGCATTTGGTATTGTGAATTTCATCCCACAGGGGCTGAATCCATCAGAATACCAGTTGCTCACTTAATAGGGTAAGACCCAGGCCACTCATGGGGACCCTCTTGTCTCTATGCTACACTGTTCTTAAAGTATTGGATTTTCCCTACTCTTGCTTGACAGCTTATCACAGATTCATTGCTGCAAAGTCGACCCCAGGCCCACCCCACCCTATCTCCATGCCGTTTGTCATGTTACCTCGGGGGTTTCCCGTCAAGAGATGGAGGAGTCTGTTGTTCATCACTGGAATCTTGGTTGGTCTTGTGATGTACTTGGTTAATAGAATGTGGGGATGTTGATTGTCAGTTCTGGAGTCCTTGTGCATTTTTACTCTTTTTTTGGAAACTAATTATGCCATGGGAACAGATCTTGGTTGGCCTGTGGACTGACAACAGTGAGCAGCTCAGACACCCTCACTGTCCCATCTATTCAGACAGCCAGCTACCAGGCATGTGGGCGCAGCCCTCCTATACCAATCAGCTTCAGGCTAACTTGTCAGCTGTCAAAATGTTCTCACTCAAAACCAGCCAGGCACAGTCAAGCTCAGAAAAACCACCCAACTCCCTGCAAAGTCTTGTGAGCAATGTAAGTGGTTGTTACATGCTATGTAATTTTGCAATTTTTTTTGTTACACAGCCCTAGCTACCTCATGGTTGCCATGTGGTTGCCTTAGCTTCAGGAAGGAAGAAATGGAAAGAGGAAGCAATCTTTCTTCTTTTGCCTGTTTGTTTCCTCTTTATAAGGAAACAAAAATTTGTGATCTCAGGAGAGTAACTTCTGAGAGCAATATGCTTTTCATCTGTAAAGTAGAGGAAATGTTACCTGCCTTGTAGGTGTTTGGTGCAAACCAATACCGTGTCAGTTAAAAGTTAACTAGTGTGTTCTATGAATGCAAAGTATGATTATTATCCTAGAAAAGCTGTTCAAAGAATTTAGACATTCATTTGTATTTCTGACCCACAGAGTTGCTCAACAGCTTGGGTGGGTATAACTACTATATTAGTCAGCTCACACCACAATAATACTTCGTAAGAAACCACTTCAAAACTTAATGGCTTACCACAAGCACTTATCTTCATGACTACAGTTCTGCAGTTGACTGAAATTCATCTGAGTTAGGCTGCGCTAGGCTGGGTGGCTCTGCTTCAGGCTGTGGGGCTTGACCTAAGATGAGAGTTGAGTTAAAGTCTTTTCCACGTGTTTCCTGTCATTCTTGGAGCAGCACTTTGTGGCAAAGGCAGAAGCCCAATTTCACAACCTCTTTTGTGAGTGTCTCTGTTTGCACAATATTCACTAGCCTGGCAGGGGCTATGGCCAAGCCCAACATCAATGGGTGAAGAATGCATTCTTTCCGCAAAGAGAGTGACCACAGGTCAATGGCAGAGAGGTTGGATGGGGGAGGTATAGAACAATGGGAACAAGAATGCAATTCACCAGTTACCCAGGGCTATTCCCATGGTAGCTGCTGTTTTCCAAAATGGTGGAGACATGATGGTGGATGGCGGTACTCATGAATGAGTACGTGGTATGATCAAAAAATGGTGAATATTTAATATTTTTTATTTACCACAATAAAAAAACATTGCCATTAATTGTCCTCAAAATACCCCCCCCTCACCACTTCACACTTATCCCATTATACTTGACATTTTCTGAAGCAGTTCTGGAAGTCTTCTTTTGTTTCTTTAGTTGTACCATTGCAACTGCCTTGATGTCCTAAATCTATTCAAAACATTTACCTTTCATGATCATTTTGACTTTGGGGAAGAGCTAGAAGTCCCATGGTGTCAGATCTGGTGAAAAAGGTGGCTGAGGACACACTGTGGAGTTTTAAGAAGCCTGCCTTTCTGTTGGGTGGTAATCAGCAGCACCATCCTCTACATTTTTAATCACACCTCCCAAGGACACTCAGGAAGAGGCCTTTTCAGAACCAGTTCAGAATGTTGCAAAAAATGATGAGATCAAAGTATATTTAAAGTGAGAGCAAGCATTTTGAGGAGGATTAATGGCAATGTGTCTCTTACTGTAATAGATTTTTTTAAAAAATTTAAACATTCACCTTATATTTCAATCACATGTTGCACTCATAGAAAGCTTTCTTGATGGAAAAATGGGGGAGGTCTTTATCCCCAAAGCAAAATAATTAGAGAGCTCATGCACAAACAGGAAGATCTGACTTGAAATCTCTGGCCAGATAGGGAGTTGGTGAACTTCTCAAGAATAAAGCTTGTGTGTTATTCCACTTGGAAACTTCTCCAATGCCTAGCACAGGTCTCGGCATAGAGTCAGTGCTAATTAAACACCCATGTGTTCATATTGGATATGACAGGGTCAGGGTCAAATCTTCTCTACCAAAGATTCCAGAAGGTTGTGGCGAGTTTGGGTACCACGATTTCTTAATTGCTGCACTACTGACATCTTGGGACAGGTGATTCCCTCACTGGGGGTATCTCATGCATTGTAGAGTGTTTGGTTGCATCCCTGGACTCTGCTTGTGGGATGCCAGTGGCATCTTCCCAGTTGTGACAGCTCCAAATGTGTCCAGATGTTGCCAAATCACCTCAACTAAGAGCTACTGTTACAGATAAAGAGATTGCAGAAACCTCCCAGCACAATGGTTCTTAGAAAAATGCCCAAAGCACAGAAGTATAATTTAAAATTATAGCAGTAACAAGTTGTTGTCACACTGATGCATAGAAAGAGCTGAGCTGGTTCTCTTACTTTTAGCTAATTGTAACTTAGAAGTCAGTTTTGCAAGTTTGGGAATACTCTGCAGTTTCTCCCAATTTGAGCACTTAGAGAGTAGCTGTCATTGTGGGGCCACCAGTTATTCTGGCAAATGCACAGGACTTCCAGTGGGCAGACAACATTCCATTCTTTCACTTGACAAATATATTTTTGAGAGCTGCAAGCCGGGGACTGCTCTAGGCATTTGGGAGAGAACAGAAAACAAAACAAAGTCCTTGGCTTCATGGAGCTCACATTTTAGTGGAGGAGAAAATGATAGGCATAAATAAATATGTAATATAAAAATGGTAGCTATAGAGGTTCAGAAGGAGATAAACAGAGATTGACACAATAGGGACAATCATTTCAGAAGGTGAATGCCTGGAGTGGATTTGAACAATGCCTAAGCATGTGGAGAAGTGAACGTGCACAGCTCTGAAAGTACATTCCAGATAGGAGAAATGGCACTTTTTCTTTCCAAGTGGCATATTATGCAAGATTCAGAACTTAACTTTCTCATCTCTCACTTCTGCACTATCTCTACTTATTTTTAATGTTTATTTATTCATTTGTTGTCATGCTGGGGATGGAGCCCAGGGCCTCACACAAGCTAAGCAAGCACTCTCCCACTACACTACAACCCCAGCCTACGGCTTTTTTATTTTAAAAAATCAACTGAGATTATTAAAATCAAGAGGCTGCTGTCAAAACTCTTTTTTCCGAAAACTTTTGTCAGGTAGGTCCTGGGAAGCCACTCTCTACCGCCCATCCTCAGTTCCCCCCTCTGTCTAAGGTGAAGGTGGATCCAGATGCTCAGCAGGTGCTACAGGAAAAGGGGCTTTTGGTCCAATCTGGGTGTAAATCTTGGCTTTACCAATTCCTACCAAGGTAATTGTGACACAGTGACTTTGCTTCTCTGTGCCTTGTGTCTTAAACCCATTGCAGGTCGGGTTGAACAAAGTGTCCCTAGTCTACTGGCAGTCTGAATCCCTTTTTGCCTAAGTTGTCAGACCCCCCAGGTCCCGAGAGATGGCAATACTACTAGAGGAGTTTGTGAATGACCATGGACAGGCCACCAGGCCAGGATGGAAGGTGTCCATCTCACCACAAGGAAGGCCTGATTGAAGGCTCCATGGCCCTTCAGAAGGGCCCTCAGGATTTGCAAGTGTTCCGGCCTAAATGATTCCACGGGAGATGGAAGTGCGAGGAGTTACAGAAGAACCCAGGATCCCGGAACTGAGGCCGAGTCCTCTGCATGGCTGAAGAAAAAACACAATGTACATGACAATCAGACACTCACAAGAATGGCACTGGTTTTCCTTTGAGCTCTTCCGTGAGTTTAGGATTTGGGAAACCAGGCATTTTCTTGAAAATCAAGCCCAGTCATGGCTGCCATTCCTGAAGGGTTACAGGAACCAGACTCCTGTCAGAGGAGGAACTGATGAGCTCTACACCTCAGTTGCCTCCCCTGGACCTGGGACCAGAGCAGCACTTGGCTTAGATGGTGGTAGCAAGGGCTACCATGTTCTAGCAGAGGGCAGGCACTTGCTGGACTGTAATACCTTGACTTACGCTGGGTTTGTGGTAGTCTTTGGGTTAAGGGCATTCTATTAATCAATCTACTTTTTTGTAGTGCTGAGGATGAAACCCAGGACCTAAAACAAATGCTCTTCCACTGGGCTACACCCACAACTCCTAAATGCTGTTGAAAATGCCTCAAGATCCTCCCCAGTGCTTGCATTCTCCATTTGTTGACCCTGTTCCCAAGTGAAAAAAACAGACTCAGTCCTGAAAGTTGCCGAGCTCTGAGTCTCTGGAGGCATCTGTGACAGTAGAATGACGTGGTGCCTGTCCTGTATGGTCACAATTAGAGTAAATGAGATACACTATGGGTAACCCAGCATATGGGAAGCCCTCTGTCATGGAGCAGTTGCTCTGTGCTATCGTGATTAGAGATCTCTGTGCTGACGGTGCAGTCAGCTGCTTCGTCACCACCCAGGACTCCGGTGGGGGAGGGGTGCAGGAACAGCCTCTGCTCCTTGGGCAGCCCCACCCTGCTCTGCGGAGCAGAGGTCGCACTGATGGAGACTCAAGCCCTGTCCCACCCTCTCTCCAGATGCTCTGGACAGATAGAGAACCAGCTGTGTCCAGCCCCACTGCCCACCTGTCCAAGGTGCCTCTGATTTATGGAGGAATTCTATCTGCTGGCCATAACCTTGTCCCTTCCCTGTTTGGCAGAGAGGGTGAGGGCCACAACATACACACAGACACACCGTGCACACACACCATGCATACTCATATACACACAACATACATTCTCACACAGAGACTTACATGCTGAGAACTCACACACACACACTCAGAACTCTTGCATATCTGCTCATGCACAGCACATACACGTGCTTGTATATTCACACACATAGGAACTCACACCCACACTGCACACCATGCGCTCTCATATCCAGGTAATGCACACACACCATACATCTACTATCTATCTATCTATCTATCTATCTATCTATCTATCTATCTATCTATCTCTTATTTTGCTGAGTGGGCTTCACAGAGCTGATAGAGCCTGTATTGCCTTTCAGTGTGATTTCCTGCCCCGAATACAGTGCATTGAATGGATGGATGGGTGGAGAGATGGATGGGTAGATGGGGGGATGGATGAGGGGATGGGCAGACAGATGTGCAAGGGAATGCTCAGCCTGTGTATGTGGTGCCTATGTGTGCAGACCATGCTACAGGCCCTGCCTGCATAGCACCTGAGCTGTCAGGCCCCACAGGCCAGCCATCAAATAAGGGGGGTCAGGATAGGGTGAGTCACAGCAACCTGGGAAAAGGACTCTTGCCCCTGTTCCTCATTCCTCCAGAACAGAGTTGGGACCAACAGTCCCAGCAGATCACTGTATCTCCTTCCTCTGGTTGCAAATGCTGGGCCGGCCCCAGGTGAGGCAGTGAGCTACCTACTCTGGCCTGAGCCTGAGTGCAGCCGCCTCCTGCAGTGTGATGCCCAGCCCTTCACCGCCTCTCTTAAATGCTGGAGCTGCCCAAATGCTGGTCGAGAGATCTCACTGGCCCAGAAGCCACCAACCCGTTGGCTGCCTCCAGAACTGCCATTGAGTTGTGCAACAAAGCAGAGGCAGGAGTCTCTGAGGGGAGGAGGTGGACAGCTTCACACTGATGGTGTGCGGGGCTGAACCCAGGCCAGCTTGCAGATTGCTCAGCTGACTTTCTGGTGACTCTGATGCAGCCAGCCTCCTGCGGAACAGAGAGCACAGGCGACTTCCCCAGATCACACCAGGCGAGGGGCAGCTGGAATGGGAAACTTCTCCTCTGCTGTTTGCCAAATGTGGTTACAGGGATGGTGAATGGCACAGGGCCGGGCAGCTCTCTGACTGACACACACTGGGGTTCAACTTGGGGACATGTATTCACCTGAATCAGACGTGAGGAGGCAGGAGAGGAGGCCTCGTAGAGGACGGCAGCCCCGATTGCCTGTCGCGGGGCTGGTCTGAGCCTGGCTGATGCCTGACAGTGACCCTCTGACCCTGCAGTGGCAGGCTGAGATGCGCCTGGCCGGAGAAGAGGCCCAGACTGGGAGGCGTGTTGCTTACAGCTCCCCGCACGGCAGAGCCATGAGCCAGTGTCCTTCCACAGGGACCATAGCAAACGAGGCAAAGCCAAAACGCAGTCACAGACCCCAAGCAGTCTCAGTCACCCAGGCACCGTCACAATAAAGAACCCGCCACCATCTTGTACTTGGTGTCTTGTACGCAAAGCAAGTGGCAATGTGACTTTATGACTCCCTTTGAACCTGACCCTGGCCCCCAGCCCCCTCCTCCACACAGCCGCCTGCCTGGCCCCACCAGCCTGACGCCACCAACACACCCAAGACCCAAGGGAACAAAACCCCCAGGGAACCCTGGGCCCAATGCTGAAAGTCAAGTTGCCAAAACAAACCTCTTTTGTCTTCCTTAGTTTTCCGTGTTTAAATAATAATCTCAAAATGAAGTCATTGTCCTTCCCTGCCATCCTGCCAGCCTTGTGGTTAAGAGGCGGCTGTCTGGAGGGGCCCTGGGTTCACATCACCAGGGTCCCACTTCAGGGCAGGCCCCCACTTTGGCATGAGCCACCCTTTTCTTGCCCCATGCTCATCAAGACTTAGCCATCGGTGTCTCGTGCTCTCAGAGTCCATTTCTCCACCCTCACCCTTTCCCCAGCCCAGCATGTGGCCCCAAGGTACAGCCTCTGGAGTGCAGTGAGCTGAGAAAGGAACACCCCCGACATCCCTGTCCAGCTGGCTGTGAGTGGTCAGATTCTTGCACCCTGGCTGGGAAGAACCCCAGGAAGCCAGGAGGCAACCCCGTGGAGGGAGAGGAATCAGAGCGGATTGCGGCAGCTGGGTGGAGTTGGCCACCTGTCTGCTGATGGCAGTGATCACACTTCACTGCTTGGTGCAGGGAGGAGGAAAGGTCATAGTGAAATGCTTACCATAGCTCCAGCCCAGAGTAGAAGCTCAATGCAGAAGGGCTCTGTGGAGGCTCCGCACTTAGCCTCAAGTGGCACTGTGCAGTGGGCGCTATGCCTAGCTCTGTTTTATAGAGAGAAAACTATCCCTACTAAGTGGTTAAACTGGACCTGCCCAAGTGCCCTGGTCACATGAAGATGGAGTCTTCACAGGCCCAGAGCTGTCCCTCAGGGCTGGGCAGCTGTGGGTGGCAAGCCCACCCCCTACCATCAGCCGACACTGGGGAAGCGGGGAGGGAGGGTGTCCTCAGCCCTGCAGCCTCAGCGCAGACACAGCCCCTGTGCACAACACAAGCACCTGCAAACACAGACACACAGACACACACAGGCCAGTGCTTATGGGCACACACAGAAGCATGGGGACATGCACTCACAGAGGCACACGTCTATGCATCCATACATGCACACAAGTGCACACATGGGCACATGGACATAGGCACTCACAGAGACACACAGACACGCACACGCAGGTACTAGCAGGCAGCGAGGGCTCTGCTGAGCCAGCCCTCGACAGAAGCAGGGGCTGGTGCGATGCTTCCGGGACAGCACAGGGAGGGCCACTGTTTTTATTACTAGCTCCCAGTCTCTGGCCGGGCTGGGAAGATCCCAGTGAGGTGCTGGGCGGGGGTGTCTGGTTGCCTCTGGAGAGTGGAGGCCCAGCTGGCCTTGGGCCACAAGGCAGCTAAGCCCTGCAAACAGGAGCTGGCTGCTGCTCTCTGACCTCTCCGAGGTACGGGGCAAGCACACGCTTAGGGGTGGTCTCGGCGCAGGGTGAGAGAGGCAGAACCAGCCTGGGGAGCTGCACGTCCTCCCAGAGCCCCACGGGCCTGACCTAGGATGATATACAGATGACTGTCACCCCCAACCCCTAATGGCACAGTCACCAAGCCCACAGCGCTCCTCTGCCTCCCCCCAGCCAGGGGAAGGCGCAACACTCTGCTCTGCATGGCGCCCCGCAACTTCCCACCAGAGCAGAAAGAAACATTGGTAGGCAGACAGCATGATGGAGGGGCTGGATGTGGTTCCAGAGCACTGGAATCAAGCTGGTGCCATTGAAGGTCTGGGCTCTTAATCTGATTGAATTCAGTTTCACACGAAATAGCCACATAGGCTGGTGGCAGCCACATTGGCTAAGGCAGCTGTGACACAGGCCAGTGGCTGCATGGGGTTGGAATGCCAGCTCGGCCATCAATGACTGGTCCTGTCATGTCCACAGGCACATACTCCACAGTGGCCAACATGAGCATGAGTGTCCACGCTGGTTGGGCCTCTGAACAGAGGCTTGAGATCTAGGATGCAGACATGCCTCAGTTTCCCATCAAAGGGACAGCTCTTGGAAGGGTGTGGAAAGGGCCCCAGTGTCTTGGGGTAGAAGTAGGGAGTCCAAGGAGCGACTGGGAGAGTGTGTACATGCTTAACATTTACCAGGAGATCCTGAGGAGCAAGGTGGCTCCTTTTATCCAGGTTCCCATCTTTACCTCCTCATCCCAGCTCCCAAACAAAGCATCAAGAGGTGGGAGAAGAGTGTTCATGAACTTCCAGTAAAATTCCTTCCCAAGTGCATCCATCAGGCAGACAGGAGGAAGGCCCCTGACCTGCTCCAAGAAGTCAAGGAAGGAAAAAACTGGTTCCTGCCTTGGCCTAGTAGGCTTGAGGCATCTGGGGACGGGGGCAGGGATCCAGTTCAGGGAGGGCATCCCGGGTCCTCACCAGGGCCAGGACTAGGAGTCCACTGCCTTACAGTCTGGTGTCCTTTCCTAGAGAAAGACCTGGCATCTCCCCCCCAACAGAGCAGCAGGAATTTCTGTGATCCGTCTCTGTGGGGCTGGGGTTCACAGTGGCCATGTATCTTGCCAAGCCACTGAGTTTCAGGGCTGGTTTTGTAGCCAGGTCTGCTTGACTGTCAGCCTGAGGATGCCTCATCCCAAGGTTCCCCAGGTGCAGCAACCAAAACAGGCTCCTGCCCAGACACGTGACACACGCCATCGGAAATCAGGTGGACCTTTTCGGGTTGTCAGTCTGTCTATTTGTTTGTTTGTTTTAAAGAAACACAATAGAACCTTCCCATTCAAAGGGTCCCTCCTCCCGATCCCTTCTGCTGTGTGGGACAACACTGCCTCTACTGGCTATGGTCACCATCAGCAGCCTGCAGGGTTTTCCTTGGTAATAGGTAATGCTCACCTCTGAGCTGATCTCCACACCTTGCTCCTGACCAACCAGCATAGCCCAGATCGGCTTGTCTGGACCTGTGAGTTGGGTGAGCTGTGCCAACCAAGTATTTTGAATATGCTATTGAAGAAAGGCCTGCAGAAACTCACACTGTGAGGGTGTTGCTCACCATTATGGTTGCTTAACCCCACAACACCATCTTTATTTGGAATCAATAAAGAGAGATTTTCTTCAGATCTCAGATTCAGGAAAGTCTGAATTTCTGGACTTTCAGCTTGTTGCTATCATAAGGAAACAGCCTTGAGGCTGACCATTTTCCCTCTTTGCTTTTACCACTAGGAAGCTCATTTATTTAGTTCTCTTCCAGCATTATAACATGTGTTTTTATTATTGCCTCTGCCCTGTTTTTAGCTTGTACTTTCATCCCTCCTCCCTTTTCCCTATTTACTATATTTTCTTGTTCACAGACTTTTTAAAAAAATCACTTGTGTGGGGAAAGGATCAAATAAATAGTATTTCAGTGAATTCCATAAAAGTTTGGAAGAGGCAAGGATCCCAGGGGCTGAATGCATTTTAGAAAACTAAAACAAAAACAGCTCTGCAAAGGAGGGAGTTCGGGAAATGAGCTCCTGGGGGTCTGTGTCACTGAAGCTGCTGCCTGGGCATCTTCTCAAGCACAGGCCTTGTGCTCAGTCAGAAGCAACTGTGAAAGAGCCCGAGGTGGTGGCGTGTGGAGACCCGCGGCTCTCAGCCCCTCAGAGGCACCCACAAAGGAGTGAGGATGAGCAGCAGTGAGGTGTGGCTGAGCTGTCTACAGCAGGCTTGGGGGATCTGGGTCAGGGGGCCCCTTCTCCAAGCTGGAGGGGCCTTGACTGAGAGCTGAGGATCAGGAGTAGGTTGCTGAGGACAGAGTAAGTGCAAGGGCAGGAGGCACCAGCAGAGTGAACCCCCAAAGGCCTGGTGGCAGACAGCCTGCCCTAGTCCACTGGAGCCTGGGCTGAGTGGTGAAGCAGGTGGAGGGGTCAGGTCGGCTCCATGTAAGTCCTAACTGAAAAGAAACCCAGACAAACAGTAACCTGAATCTGACCATGATATCTGCTTATATGGGCAAAAAAAGTGGAAAAATCCAAGATGCCCAGACTCATCAGCCCCTGGGTAGTGAGAGGTGCAGTTAGCGGGCCCAGAGCCACACCCCTCTTCCTGTGGCCAGTGGGACCCAGCAGATGGGCCGGACCTTCCCAAAGGAGGTCGGAGCCCACACACTGGCCCTCACCAGGCCCCAACCCAGCTGCTCTCCACTCTGCCCACCTCCCCAGCTATGTGCCTGGCCCACAGCTTGTGGACTCCCGAAGGGCTGATCCCTGCTGGCTCCTGGGCCTGGCACCTGCCTATCACCTTGTAGGAGCTCGGTGGATATTTCCAACCCAGGATGGTGGCACTGAGGCTGTGAGGGTGGGGAGGAGCTAACCACGGCCACAGGCATGCATTCTGCAGTCGCAGTAGCTGCTCCTTGAGAAGGTATCGGAGTTTTTTTTAAATTTTGAAATTGGGGGAGTTTCTTTCTTTTGTTTCTTTAATTGCTTCATTGAGGGTGTAATTGACATGCAAAGAACTGCACAGATTTGAAGTATGTGATTTAAGTTTTAGCCTCCATCCACTCATGGAACCACCGTTGATCACACACTCGAGATAAGAAATGCACACCTCACCTCCGAAGTCTCCCGTGGCCTGTTGCAACCCCTTCCATCTGTTCCCCTTTCTACCCCAAGCCCTGGCAACTACTGACTTACTCCCTCCTGCGGTTGGTCTGCACCTCTTTTTTTTCTCTCTGTGCCTGGCGCATGCTAGCAAGATCTCTCCTGCTGAGCTGCACTCGCATCCCTAGCTGTGCTTTTTTGCTTGGTTTCCCTCACTCAGCAGGTTCACTCATTTGTGTCATACTAGGCACAGCTGGTCTTATCCTCATTCCCCTTTGAAGACCCTGGGGCCAGCAGGAGCTAAGTAATTTACAAATGTCTCCTTCACCTCCGGGGATAGAGGCAGAACTGGATCCTGTGCTGCCTGGCCACAGTGCCCACCTCTTTCTTTGTAACACATCACTGTCTCTGAGAGTGGCCTTAGCGTGAAGCCTACTTCTCAGGGTCACTGCCGACTGCTGTCTGGGCCTTGCCTGCAGACCAGCAGCAACCTGGTCTCCTGCCTGTCTGCCTTCCATTACCTCCGAGCCCTCTGTGGGAGAATTAGCACTGACCCTGGGAGACCCTGGCCAGTTCTCCTTCCTTCCCTCCATCCCTCCCTACCTCCCCCCTTTCATCTTCACTCTTTCCATCATTTACCCAAACCTCAGAAGGAAGACAGGCCCAGGCCAGGGATGCTGTGCAGTTGTGCAGTTGCTTCCTGAAGTTGCTTCCTTCCATGAAGACCCCGGCACAGGGCTGGAAGCAAGTGGGTAATTCACACAGTGAATAATTCAGAGTGGCGGAAAGAAGTGTGGGGTGCTGGGGCCACCCAGAGATCAGCAAAGAAGCTTTAGGAACTTGATCCTGGTGGGTAGGACCCTTAGTTCGCTGGCCGAGGGCACGGGCCTGGCTGCCCTTGTCTTTCCAGGGTATGGGGTACACTTACATGCACAGGTCCTCAAAGTGGGAGCAGACACTGTCTGCCCTGAGCCAGGGTACAGGCCATGCCACGCTGGTTAGGCCTGGTTGACACCACCTGCCAAACTCCTCTGCCCTGGTGCCCTGCGTGGTGGGGTCAAACAGTGAAACCAGATCTCAGTACCAAGAAGGGGAATGACGTGCCTCTCTGCCACCATACCCCAGCCACAGGCTGCGACTCTGACACCTGGCTCACCTCCCCTGGCAACCTGCCCTTGAGGCAGGGCCAAGGCAGCCAGGCAGGACCGGGAACAGTGGCACGCATGATGGCTGGGCCCCCTGGGACTGGCAACCACTGGTGGGGGAGGCACCCAAAGAGCTATGGCACCCAGGTTCCCTCTGTGGCTGCCTCTCTGCTTCTAAGGGGCGGGTGCATTACTTTCTCCCCATCCACAGTCTGCCTGGCCTGGGCCCAGCCAAGCATGTGCGGGCATCTCAGCTGCACTGTCCCTTCTGGCTCAAAGCTCGCAGTAACATCTGCCCCCACTGTTCAGAGTAGCAGCTGTCTGTATCAGCCCCAAAGACCCTGTGCAGCTGCCAGCTCCATGTCAGCTGTTTCCCAGTGCTGCAAGAAACACGTACTCAAAATATCCAGACCTCAGAACATAGAAACCTCAGAATATATAGATAAGTAAAAGAAGGAAGCAGATGCTTAGTGAGCTGCACGCTGAGGTCCACAGCCATGGCCCTGAGCCTCAGCCTTTCACCTGAGATAAACACTGTCAAATTAGCAACAAGTTCATCCACAATCTTTGCACATCCATGCAGGTGGACATGGGTGCACACAGTGAGGAGTCACGAAGTTGTGTGTGGCTTTTCTCACTGTTTTCTCATGAATGTTTTCATCAGTCCAGAAGGGCATTAATGTTTTATTATGAAAAATTAATAATACAGCCAAAGGTAAGGGGGCCACCAAAGGACCCCAGGTACCCAGCACTAGCACTAATACTCACCAATCATCTGAACCTATTGCTCTTCCCGCCAACGCTTTCTTTCTTTTTCTTTTTTCTTTTCTGCTGGAGTGTTTTTAAAGTCATTTTGTGTACCTGTTAATATGAAAAGCATTTTTAAAGACACTAGAAGAAGCCTTGGGGGGATCCAAGATGTCCCCAATGTGGGTGACAGACCCGTGTGCCAGTCAAGCGCAGGCCCTCACCGCTGGGTGAGCATGTTCTGGGGCTTGTCCTCTCTGTAGAATCAGGACAACAGGCCCTGTCCTTGCTTGTGAAAGTCAAGGAGGCTCAGCAAGATGTTCTGAGCAGAGTTCTGCTCCCAGCATCCACTTGCTCATGGTGCTAATCCTTCTCATCCTCACAGAGTTCTGAGAAGTGGCCTCTGGATCCTCATTCTGTGAAGGATAAATAGTAAGGTGGGTAAGTGACTTGCCCAAAGTCACAAGCTTCAAATGCACATCTGGTTTTTTCCCACTGCACCGGTTAACAATGGGGCATTAACCTCTTGAACAACTACCTTTTGCTGTCTTCAGCAGGAGTGAAAGTTTGGCACTGTGTAAGGTCAGGAACCTGAGGGGCCTCAACTCAAATCAAGTCTAGGAGGGGGGCTTGTCAGCCAGGGCTGACTGCAGAGGAGCTCCTGTGGAGCTGTGGGGGTGCTGAAGGCAAGGGCAGGGTGCCTCAGCACAAGCCTTAGAGGCAGCTGTGGCTGGGGAGACGCCCCACGCCCGAGAGGAGCTGTGGCCAAGCAACGTCATCCAGACCCAGGTCTGGTAAGAGGCACCAGGAAGTCGGCAGCCACCCCACTGTGCTCCCCAGCACAGCCTTGTGGGGACCCTGGGCAAGGCCACCTGAAGCCAGAGAGCCCCAGGGCTGTGGCTGTGGATCTCAGCTTGCAACCCACTAAGCCTCCTGGGAGCAGGGCAGGGCTGAGACAGGGGAAAGGGACCCAGAGGGGAAGAAGGCCCAGCTCAAGGACCCACTGGGGAAATAGAGGCAGAAACTTGTTGTTCAGGGAGAATTAACAGAGTAGGGTGGGCAGAGCAATGCTGGTTCTGAGCATGGTCCATACATGGATTTCTTCAGTAAAAAAATTAGTGGCAATGAAAACGAGACCACCACACACCCACATCTTTTTACCCAGAAACCAGCCCTATTTGGGTAATCTTACAAATTATTAGAGTTGAAACAGAAATATATGGCATCCTTGGCCAGCCTCTTTCAGACCAGGTGGGGATGGTCCATCCTCCTGTAACCACTCAAAGTCCTGGGGGCTTCGATGTGACAAATTCCTAATTTTTTTCAAGTCTTAGCCCTAGGCTGAGACCTAACTGTGGACGGGCTCAGAGTAGCTTGGCTAGTGTTTGGTCAAAGACATCATCTGTGTCACCCTCTGGTGCCAGTCTTTGTCATAAGAGCAGTCTGGAAAAGGCCACTTTCACAGCCTACTTGCTGGCTGAGTGACCTTGAGGAGACCAGGTAACCCCTTCACGTTAGCTTCCTGGGGCTGCAAGGCCCACAGACCTACAGGCTTGAAATGAAAGCAGTTTAACCCCTCATAGCTCTGGAGACTGGAGTCTGAAATCAAGGGTTGGCTGGGTGGGTTTCTTCTGGAAGCTGGGAGGGAGGCTGTCTCCTCCCTCTCTCCCAGCACCTGTGGCCCCAGGTGTTCTTGGCTTGGGCCCATCCCTCCAAGGTCTGCATCTGTCATTGTAGGCTATCTTCCCTCAGTCTCTTCTCTGTGTCCAGGTCTTGAATCTCCTTCTGTCCTGGTCTTAGAAGGACATTTGTCATTAGATTTAAGATCCATCTCAAATGCAGGATGATCACCTCTCAAGATCCTCATCTTAATCACATCTGCAGAGACTTGTTTCAAAATCAGGTGCATTCACAGGTACTGGGGTAGAGTAAGACATGTCTGGGAGTGCATACAGGACCCACTATCCCCCGAGAGCCCCAGTTCCCTCCTTGGTAAAGTGAATGAGTGAGAGTCACGGGGAGAAGCTCCTGCCACCCAGGACAGAACCCACTGAAGGGGAGACGAACACAGCCTGGAAAGGGCAGGTTCCCCATGCTGGCTCACAGCAGGAGGAGCTGCTTCTCTGGGCTGAGCCTGTCATCCCCGGACAAGGGAAGAAAGAGCAGGGAGAGTGACATGAGTGCAGATGTGGTCAGGTGAGAGCTGAGATGACAGCAGGGCCAGATGAAGGGCAGAGCAGGGGGCATCTGGTGCGGACATGCAGTGGTGACTCAGACCAGGCAGCACCTGGAACGCAGCCTGTCTTGTCAGTCAGGCTCTGACTAGGATGGTGTAGCTTGCCAGTTGGTGAAAAGATTTGTCTTCATTTTGTGTAAAGACCTGCACTCATTTTCCCAGCATTTACTTTCCCATTTCTCTCTGAGAGGGAGAAGAAAGATGGCACAAGAAGCTTGGGTCTGCCCCAGGGCTTTGATTTGACTATGAAGCCAGCACATGGTTAGAGTTCTAAGGAGGCCAAAAATGGGCAGTTGAGTTTGACAGCAGTGTGCAGGGTGGAAAACTGGCATGGATTTAGGGTGTCAGCTTCCTGGGTGATGAGACTCCTTCTTCTGCCCATTCAGTACTCAGAGCTGGTGACCTTGGCCTGTAAGATGAGGGGCTTCAGCAGAGGGTTCTCGAACTCCTGGCCTCACAGTCCAAGCTGCCTCGAGAGGAGGATGAGCCAGGGTATGATGACCCCACTGTGAGACTTTTCTATGCGAAGAGGTCTCTGTCTGCAATCAGCTGTATGTTGCTGTGACAAATTCCTGACACAATCAGTTTGTGAAGAGAAAGGGTTTATTTGGGCTCATAATTTCTGAGGGTCCAGTCCATGGTCACTTGGCCCTGCTGCTTCAGGTCTGTGACAAAGCAGCATATCATATGGAGACTGTGGCAGAGCATTCCGCTCACCTCATGGTGGCTGGGAAGCAAAGAGAAAGAGGAAGAGGTCCCAGTATCCCTTCCAGGCCACAGCACAGTGACCCCACTTCTCACTGGGCCCCACCTTTTAAAGGTTCTGTCCCCTTCCAGTAGTGCCAAGGCTGGGGACCAAGCCATCAACAACGAGGCCTCCAGGGGGCACTCCAGATCCAAACTGTGCCACTTCTATGCCAGCGCCCCCGGCCTGCTGAGGGAGGAAGAAGCTGCAGGGTGGTGGGCCCAGCCCGCGGGGTCCACAGTAGAGGCAGATGCATCCCTGCTGTCTGCCTATAGACTGCCTGAGGATCGCCATCCTGGCTCCTCCTCCTCAACCACCTGCACAGAATGGGCTGGTTTTGCAGATGGACCACTCTCCAACTTCAGCTAGGATGTCCCTGCCCTCCTAAACGCCCCCTCTCTCTCTAAAACTATAAGCCAGCTTGATCCCACTCCTGCCTTTGAGGGGGCTACTGTGACCTCCACCTTAGAGCTGAGGGCACTGAGGCCAGCTGGGAAGTGGCAGGGTGGATTCAAACTGGGACATCATAGCCTCTGCTACTAGCTGGCAGGTACCAGGCCTGGATGCCAGAAGGGATCGCACAGGTGGCCTCCTCCGGCTAGAGTGTGGTACAATTTCTGTGCTGCTGCATGTTGACCCATCTCATTCATTTTAATAATAGCATTTTTTACAGGCTGTATATACTACAACTTATCAAGTCCCCTACTTATGGACACTTAGGTTATTTCTACTTTTCCATTCACACAATGCTGCAGTGTGGATATGGTATATGGATCTTTGTGTGTATCAGATATATGTTAGATATCTTGGACTGAAAGTGCCAGGTCAAAGGCATTCTAGGTGTGGATCAACACTGCTAAGTTGTTCTCTTGAAAAGCTAAGCCAGTGACCTCTCCCACCCCATTGTGAGAGACCTCTTTCCCCACACCCACATCAACACTCCCTGGAAGCAGGAGCAGTCCTTTTTACCAGTTAAAAACCCTCTGTTGCATGATTTGCATTTCCTTCCCTCTTGTACATTTGAGCATCTTAGGTCATTTGTATTTACTCAGCTGCAAATGGATTCTTCTATACTTGCCCACTCTTCTATTAGGTGAATTATCTTTTTTATTCATTCCTTTCTACAAAAGGACTCCTGAATGTGAATTTGGAACCTCAGTTAAAACAACAGGTACAGAATAAAAAGGAAATCTCCCTCCCCTTGCACTTCCAGTGCCCCAGTGATGTCCCTACTAAACTTGTGTCACAGCACTTTCAAAACACCCCTAAAAATATTTTCATTTAACTTATACTAATAATCAGAACACATATAGATGGCTCCAAGCTGGATCGTGTTTGCCTTTATACCAAGCAGTTATATAAAGTGTGTGTGTGTGTGTGTGTGTGTGTGTGTGTGTGTGTGTGTGTGTGTGGCTGGGGATGGAAGCCAGGCCTCGCATATGCTAGGCAAGTGCTCTGCCACTGGGCTACACCCTCAGCCTTAATTGTTAATGTTTTTAACAGAGGCAAAATGCCCAGGAAATCCGTAATGCACAGAGACTTGCCAGTGACAACGATTTATGTTTCTTGGGATTCATTCTTTTTTTCATTTTAAACAGAATAAAAATTTAAAAAACATTTCAAAACAAGATGATAGGAAATCAACAATGGTTGTTATATTGCATATTGTTGTCTTCAAAGTAGTTGCTCAGATTACCAGACTCATTCTAAACATATGTTATGTGCATACATTTAAAATATTTACTCATAAGTGATTTTCCTTCTTTTTATTTTGCAACATTTTAAACAAGTAGAAAAATAGAAGAAATTATGTGACAAACATAAAAGCCGGAATGGTAGGAAGTAAATACAATTTTACCATATTTGCGTCAGAGCTCTTTGGTTTGTCCTTAGTAAGAAGAAAATGGCTGATCTCGCCTGGTCATTGGCTCCTCTCTTCCCAGAGCTCCTTGCTGTCCTGTGCACGGCTCCGCGTGTGCTTACGTGAGGACCATAAACACTGTGCTAAATTTGGTGGTTGGTCACAGGTTTCCCGAAGCGCTTGACGGAGCGGATCACTCCTGCCCTCCGGGACACTTCTCTCAGTTTCCTGCTGCCAGGACCCCAGCCCTCCTGGAATTCCTCCTGCTTTGCAGGCTGCACCTTCCAGGACTCCCGCGTTCCTTACCCCTCCTCTGCCTGATGTCTTGCTCTCGGAGGGTCCATGGCTCCAGCCTCCCTCAGAATCATCTTTGTCTACAATTTTTCAGTGCCCCATCCAGTCTGCAGACTTAAATACCACTTATACGCTGAGACACAAGTTAATATCTTCAGATCAATGGTTTCACCTAATTCTGGACTTCTATATGCAGCTGCCCTTTGGACATACTGTCCTGGGGGTTAGTGGACATGGCCAACCACTGGACCAGAGTCAGCCTCATGGACCTGAGCCTACCTGCTCCTCCCAGTCCTGGCTCCGTGAATGAAAGCTCCGTTCTAGTGGGTAAACCTCAAACCTGAGCATCATTCTGGATTCCCCTGTGTCAACACAAGTGTGCCAATGCCGCTGGCTCCACCTTTGAAGCCCATCTGGGTTCTGACCCTTTCGGTTCCCTCCCCACTGCTACTCAGAGCTGAGCTGCTCTCAGCACCATCTGCTGAGTTACAAAGTCACTTGTTAGTTCAGCCACCGTTTGTCTCCCCAACTTGAGTAGAAGTTCCAAGAGTTCAAGGATGTTTTTCATTGTGTTTATTCCAAAGCGTTTTGTTTATTCTTAAATTCAAGGTGATCAATATCCAATTTACTGACTGTTTTTACTTTCCTGGTTTTTTTGAGACAGGGTCTCACTATGTAGTTCAGGCTGGCTAGAGCCCAGGATGGCCTTGAACTCGTGGTGATCCTCCTGCTTCAGCCTCCTGAGTTACAGGCTTGTGCCACCATGCCCAGCCCTATTTGGCTTACTCTTACATTTTGTTTGTTTGTTACCCATGTTGCTGTTCTTACCCCTTGAGTATACTCTAACAGTACTGACAGAAACATTTGCTGGATGGATGAACATTTCAATATTTAACTTTATTTCTGTACTTTATCCTATTTCATCGAATTATTTGACTGTTCTTGCAACAATATCTCAGTATTTTAGTTACTTAATTATATGTTTTAAATATATATGAAATTTAATTAACTAATTATTTTTTGATGGTGCTGGGGTTTGAATGTTGTATATGCAAAGGGCCTTGAGCATGCCAAGCAAGCACTCTGCCACTGAGCTATACACCCAGCCTAATAAATACTTTACATTATTTTGGATTCATTTGTACTAATTATACATGAGCATGGCATTTAGTGTGATATTTCAACACATACACACAGTATGCACTCATCAAACCCAGCTGACATATGGTACTTTATGTATTTCCTGATTGTTATTCTTTTACAAAATCTACTTTGCTATTCTCATACATTTTCTAATCCAGAGGAAATTTAGAAGAATAATGTTGACATGTTCCCCTAAAAATCCCCTTGGTGCTTTGTTCGGAATTACCTTTACAGCTCTGAGAGTGACTCAGAAAGAGATGACATCTCACACAGCTGAGTCTTCCTGTCTGAACATGTCCCTCCGCACATTAAGTCTCTTCCATCTTCTAAGGTTTCCTTGATATTAATCTTGTACTTGTGAGAAAAATTCTATGTGTCATGATGCATTTTTTAAATTCAGTAGTGAATTTGTGATGCTAATATTTAAGATATTTGCATGTTAGGATTATAAAGACTGACAGGAAGATGCATGTTGGTTAAATTAAAGGACAGCATGTATCACTCAAGGATTGTGTCTTCCTCAAATTGTTAGCAGGGCTTGCCTCTAAATCTGCTTGGCCTGCCGTCTTTAAGTATAAGATATGTCACTCACCATCTTTCCAATTCTTTTTTGATATATGTTATATATGTTGATTGTATGTTATATAGGATATATGTTTATTATATATAGCAATTACATATTACACACTTATACATACATATATACACCTTATTTTTGGAGCAAGTTTAGAGCTGCAAGAAAATTCAGCAGAAAGTAGAAAATTCCTTATCCCCCACATGTACACAGCCCTTTCCCACACCAGTGTTCTACATTTGTTATAACCGGTGAAATCACACTGACACTTACTATCCCCCAAAGTTCATCGTTTTGTATTAGTTAGGGATTTGATAAATGTGTAATGACCTGTATCCATTATTATGTTATCCCATGGGATAGTCTCACTGCCCTAGAAATCCTCTCTGCTCTGCCTATTCATCCCTTGCTCTCCTCTACCCCTGCAGACTGTGTATCTTTTTACTGTCTCTATAGCTTTACCTTTTACTGGACATCACATAGTTGGAATCACACACTAGGTAGCCTTTGCAGACTGGAATCTTTCACTTTGGAACATATATTTAAATTTTGTCCATGGTTTTTCGTGGCTTGACAGTTTGTTTCTTTTTTAGTGCTGAGAAATCTTCCGTGTCTAGGTGTGTCCTACCGAGAGGCACGTTGGATGCCTCCAAGTTTTGGCAATTTTGAATAATGCTCTCGTAGACATTGGTGCACAGGTGTTTGTGTGGACAGAGGTGTCAGCTTATTAGGGTAAATCCCAAGGAGCGTGGTAAGAGCACGCTTTGCTTTGCAAGAAACCAGCCAGGTGTCAGTGTTTCTTATTTTAGCCATCCTGGTTGGTGGGCAGTGGTATCCTGTTGTTTGAATTTGCGACTCTCTAATAACATGATGTTGAGCATCTTCCCATAAGCTCATTTGCCACCTGTTTATCTTCTTTGGGAAGTGTCTGTTTAGATATTTTGCCCATTTTTACATTCAAGCTGTTCATTTTATTGTTGGGTTCTGAGTTCTTTGAGTGTACTTTGGATCACAATCTTTCATCAAATAGGTCTTCTGCAAATATTTTTCCTAGTTTGTGACTTATCTTCTCACTCTTTTGAATAACATATTTTCCTAGAAATAATTTCAACCCTTTGGGTGAAACTGCTTTCTCACTGCCTCTGCATACCTGCACTAAATCCCCCTCCTTGGGCATCTACTCTGTTTACAGCCGTGTGCTGGACTTTTGTTGTTTCAGAAGCTGTGTTAATTCCCCCTTCTGGCAGCATGGCCTGATTTCCTGTGGGGAGATGCTCTTCACCATGATGTCACAAATCTGTGGTTGGGGAGGATTTCCACACACCCAGCATCAGGATGAGACCAGACTAGGTTAATCCCATCAATGCATTTTATGCCTTCTGCTGAAGTTTGGGGGCCTACAGAAACTGCTTCTGGGTGCTACCTTGAGCTCAGGAAGGAATAAGCCCAAGGGAAAAAAACCTACAGAGCACAGCAGAGTTGAGTGTATGGCCAATACAGTAGCTGGAGCCTTGATCAAACCATGCCTGAAGTCTGTGTGACTCTGAAATTCTTAGTTTTCATCAGCCAGTAAATCTTCTTTTATTTTATTTTAGTTTTCTGGTAGCTAAGTAATAATTTTTTTTTATTTTGAAAGTTTCAGACTTCCCAAAAATGTTAAGTCTGATACAAAAATCTCCTTCATACTCTACATTCAGGTTCCCCAATTGTTAGCATTTTATCACAATAATCTCTCTGTCTCTCACAGATTCCAGTGTGTAGCTCCTTCAATGTAAAGACAGTCTCCTCCATTAAAATTATTCCTCAACTCTCCCATCTAATCCCTAGATCTTACTCAAACTTCACCATCTAACTCATAAACACGTCTCTCTTTTGTGGGCCAGGATTTAATTCCGGGTCACACAGGGTGTTTGGCGGTCCTGCTTCCCATCTCCTTTCTGGTGGAACAGTTCCTCACTTTTCTCTGTCTCCCTGGCTGGAGGAATTGAAAGAGCACAGGTTCCTAGCTGACTGGCACCCTCAGACCATCTGACATTGGCTCAGGCCGGCACTCTGGCTATACCATCTCAGCAGGAGCTACAGAAATAAGCTGAGCTCTTCCAGGTGCATGTGTTTGGTGTCCAGCACCAGGGGGCACAGTATGTCCTCCTCTCCCACTTCCATCGTGTGGGCAAGCACAGTGAAGTCACCTTCTCCCTGTGTGGAATTAGCAGCATGTGGGAGACAGCCTGGCATTGTGCTGACATCCTGTTCCTTGCTGGGCTTCACCCCTGAGGCTCAGGATCATTTCTGGCTCCGCCCTGCACCAAGGGCCACTTTGGTGGTTGCCAAATGGTGATTGTTAACTTCTGCTTTCATTAGTTGCATCCTCTTGTAAGGAAGACCTTCCCCCTCGCTTGTTCATGCCTCATGCTTGCATTTATTTATGTGTATCCTCCCAGGCCCATGGGTTGCTATTTTATTCCATGGACTGTTCTCTAAAGATCACACATCAGGGGTGCTCACTGCTGCTTGGGAGGGGTGTCATTGCTTCTGCACTCTCTCCGGGACACACACATACCTCAGTATGTACCTGCACAAGTGTTGTTTCTATATCTGTCTGTGTGTATATAGTCAAAAGCCCTGAAGTTTGTTTAGTACTTCTAGCTCCATTTTAATCCTTCGGGTTCTTTCTAGCCTCCTCATTCTCATATCTCTAAATTCCTCCTCAGACAGTAGCAAATAGGTCCCCGTGATCCTAATATATTTACCTATTTGCTCCATCAATTCACTGTTCACTTGGTGTGTCTGACCGCTGGCTATCCAGCCGCTCCACACCTGACATCTCTGTCCCAGGTCCCAGCGACCCAGGGACACTAATGCCAAAGCAGCTCCTGCCTTCCCTCTCTGCTCTGCCTCCTCAGGGGCAGATGTTGCCACACTAGGAGGGGCAGCACTGGGAATACAGCAAAAAACAAAATGATACGACAGTAGTCTCCTTTTCAGAGCAGTTTCTGGATGGTTTCTTGTTACAGGATGAAATCCTCCAGTCTGGCATTAGTAGTTGGCCCATGTTGAAAAAGTTGCTTTAAGAAGAGTTCCATAAAACATGTTTCAAAAGCCTTGTGCATGCTTGTATGCCTTAAACTTTAGATTCTTACTTTCAATACACATATGTACCCACTATTTTAATGTAGGAGTAAGGCTTTTGCTTTAATGTGAGTCTGCGTTGAGCTTCTACACCATCTTTCATACACAAACTATACCTTTGGGACATTGCTGACAACTTCAGGTTTCTGTTTCCCTAGCTCGAGTCTTAAAGATGTTTGCAAAGCTCTCTGGATGCAAAATTATTCCAGTTTGGTGCAATGCCCCCAATTCAACCTTTCACAACTGTCTTGCCCTTACACAAGTTAATGGAAATTGTTTTTAGTGATTTGTGTTTAGTGAGTCTTTTCAAGGCATTGAACCTAATTTTCATATAAATAACACATTTTTCACATTTTCATTTTATTGATCTATTCATTATGCCATTAAGTTACATATTTACAATAATAAATATACCTGGCACAAATAAACTTGGAACCAGATGCAGCTGATGGACAAACCTGCAGTCGGCGGGCAGATGTAGGCACAGTGATGCTCTAGATCAGACCAGGAGATTTTCTGTGAGGATCATAAATAAATATTTTTTGGTTTTGAAGCCTGTATGGTCTCTGTAACAACTATGTAATTTTCACTGTAGCAAGAAAGCAGACAATAAGAAAAGAATGGGGCCAACTGTGTTCCAAGGAAACCACATTTGCCCTGAAAAGTAACCTGTAGGCTATAAGCATCGGGGCATAGTGGGGAGCCACTGGCATATCTTGAAGCCCGTGGTCCCTGCATCTCAGCCTTGCATCCTACGTGGAGAACAAGAAGAGTAGAGAGATTTAAAAATTTCCACACAGCTGGTCCCTGTGTGACTCTGAGGGACCCTTCCTGACCCATGCCGCATGCTCAATAGAAAGCATCGACTGATTACATTTAAGAGAGTACTTCCTGTCTTGGCCCAGAAAGTACCCTATCTACACTGCCTGGGTCAGTTTCCTCAGTGCAGACTGTGCTAAAACGAAGATACTGTCCACTTCCTGATATTTTCCTGAGGACAGGGGATCTATGGTTTATATTGTTTAAAAAAATGTATATAAGGCTGGTGATATAGCTCAGTGGTAGAATGGTTATTGAGCATGTGGAGGTCCTGGGTTCCATCCCTAGCACTGCAAAGAAATACAATAAAACACATTTATTATGAAAAAATATCAAAGATGCAGAAAAGCAGAGAGGATAGTAAATGAAGCCTAGCTGCAATGGCGACTGACTTTCCTCTGGAAAGAGAGGAGCCTCTTTCAGTTCCTCAGGAGATTTCTGCCAACCACAGAAGCACTGTCTGGGGAGGGCAGTCAGTGTAATAGCACCCTCTCTTTTTCTTGCAATACTGGGAATTGAACCCAGGGCCTGTGCCCCAGACTACATACCCAGCCCTTTTTATTTTTTATTTTGAGATGAGGTCTCACCAAGGCACTAAGTTGTTCAGGTTGAGCTCAAACTTGCAGTTCTTTTGACTCAAGCTCTCAGAGTGCTAGAATTAAAAGCACACGCCACCATACCTGACTACAACAGTGCTCCTTTATCTCTAGTCTTGCTTTTCATGGTTTCCGTTACTCATGATCCACCATGGCCAAAAAATATTAACTAGAAAATAACAGAAATGAACAATAAGATATTTTGAGAGAGACATCACATATGCATAACAAATCACATTTTGTTTTTTTTTTCTATTTTATTATTTATTGTTTTAATCTCTTGTTGTGTTGGTTTATAAATTAAACTTCATCATAAGTGCTATGGTTTGGATCTGGAGTGTCCCCCAAAGGCCCATGTGTGAAGGTTTGGCCCCCAGCCTGTGGCGCTACAGAGAGGTGATAGAACCTTTAGGAGGTGGGGCCTACTGGGAGGAAATGAGGTCACTGGGGGTGTGGTCAAGCTATTGGGATGCCAGTTCCTCTTTCTCTTTTCACTTCCTGGATGCCATGAGGTGAGCACCTTTGTTCCACCATGTGCTCCCTGCCATAGTGTTTCTGCTTCGCCACAAACCACAAAACACTGGGCTTACCCACCCTAGACTGAAAGCTCTGAAAGCATGAGCCCAACTAAGCTCTCCCCTTTGTACAAATCACTATTCCCATGTATTCTGGTACAGGGATGGGAAGTTCACTAACCTAGTCAGTATGTTTGTATATATATTGTTGTATATATATTGTATAACGTGGCATAAATAAAGTTCAACATAGTATATATAAAGTTCATTCGTGAACTCTTCACAATTCAGGTCTTGGGAAATATTCTCCTAGGATAAGAGGGCTGGAGAACTCTGGGATAAGGGGTACTAGAGTCTGGCAACTGAGAGGCACTGACCCAAAGACCTTGTGGTCTTGAGCTCTGTGTCTGTCCCATTTGCGATGGGATGTTATCTGTATTTCAAGGACTCTGACTGAGGAGATCAAAAGCTAAACTTTCCAGGTAGGAAAGATCGTCTACCACCTTTACCCTCATAAAGCTCTGGCCTGTCATTGTCTCCGCAAACACAAAAACTCAGATATGCACCTGGTCTTGTAACAAAGGTTTCTGTATAGGCCGTATGGTGTAGAAGCCAAGAGTGGCCTATCGCATCAGACCGAGTCCCAGCTCTCCCACTGAGCAGCTGTGGGGTACATTGCTTGATCTCTAGGTGCCCCCTTTTCCACATCTGAATAGTTCCTGCCTCGTAGGAGTTCTCAGAGGACCTGGGAGTTAGGTAATACATGTGGAGCACTTCAGAGAGGCAGTGGCATTTGTCTAACATGCAGTTACATTATTAAAATGAGACAATGATAGAGAGATACTGGCCACTGGCTGATAGTAGTAAAAATGTTTTTGCCCAACCCTATAAATATACTGCTTGTAAAGAAGGGACTACTGCGGGGACAAGACCTGACCCCTGGCCATACACATAACCAGCATCATGACCATGGATCTGTCCCTGTCATTTTAGGGCCTCTAAGTTTCCACCTATAACAGAGGGTTCTTGAACAATAATCCACACATTTTATGTTACTTTAATATGGAACTTGGCATGTCTTTGCATTGAGAAGAATTTCCCACCCTGCTGTGGGCCCCCGTACGCTGTTGGGCTTATTTTTAATTAACAAATCATGAACAGTAAGAGTGTAAATGCTTACAGGACAGACATAGCAATGGAAAACCCCATTCTGTCCCCAGCCCATCCTAGCCACCTCCCTGCTCCATGAACAGGTGCACAACTAACGAACCACGGGCCCTTCTCCAGCTGGGTGAGCTGGTGGAGTAGCTGTCCTTGCGGTTCAGCAGATTGTTGGCTGGACAGTTCCCAGGATGCTCAAAGAGCTGGAAAAGAGCTTGGCAGATAAAAGAAGGGTGGGTCACCAATCCCCAAGAGAGGGAAGGAGTAGAGCACTCCATCTGGCCAGTCAGCCCCTTTTACCTGTTCCTTCTTCTCTCTTGACCTGAGCTTCTGGAATGCTTCTGTCATCCCAGACCCCAGGTCCTCCAGAATTCAGAAGATACTCATCAGTTCCTGATCCTAAATAAACAAGTGCCTTGGGGCCTTCCCATGATGGTATTTCTCTGTCTTCGGGACCACTCGAGAGCTCTCAGCAGTGTGGAATAAGAGAATGGTGCCAACCATAAGGCAAGTGTGTGTCTAAGTGCATCCAAGGAAAAAGAAGAGCAGTGCTCACACTCCAGGAACCGGACAGGGTCACTCTGTCACCTGCCATGGATATGAGCCAGTGAGGTAAGGGCTGTGGTCCAAATTTCCTTGTGGGAAGTTTCCTTGCATCTTAGAGTCCATACCACCTTTCCAGAGAGGAGTCCACAATCTGCAGAAGAACACAGCTCAGAGAATAGCAGACACTACAGCATGAATTTCTGCAATCCAATTGGCTTCCAGCTAAACCTGGGCTTTTCTCTATGCTGATTTCAGGCTGTTCCCTGATGTGGTCTTCACCTGCTGTCTTGCATGGTCAGCCTCTCCCTTCCCATTCACTCAGCATGTCCTTGACATCCTGTCTGCCCACTGCTGCCTCCAGGGCTCCAAGCTGCATGCTAGGGAGACAGGTGTAAGTCACCCCCAGGTTTGCATGTGATCACAGGTGGCCCAGAGGGAACAAGAAATGTTTGAGGACCACAGAAGAGATTGTCTGATCCATCCCAGGCTGTGGGACTCAATATACAGTAGACTGAGAATTCCCTAAACTGCTGCCTGGGATCACACTCATCGTGTGGCCCCCAAAGGTCAGCCCCGGGGCACCTGGACCTGGGAGCAGCTCCTGAATAAATACACCGAACAGTTTCCTTTTCTTCTTCTTCTCTTCTCTTCTCTCCTCTCCTCTCCTCTTTTCTCCTCTCCTCTCCTCTCTTCTCTCTTCTCCTCTCTCCTCTTCTATCTTCTCCTCTTCTCTCTTTCTCTCTCTCTCCCTCCCTCTTGTCTCTCTCTCTTCTTTCAACTGAAGGTTGAACTCAACACTTTCATATCGAGCTACATCCCCAGACCTTCTAAGTCAGCCCTAATGGGTCTGGCTTGGACATCCTTTAGAAACTCCCCATACACCCAGAATCCCTGAATTGGACTCTCCCTGCTTCACCTCTGTCACTTGTTGTTAGTGACCAGGGCACCTTGGCTCACAGACATTATCAGAAGCATGTGGAGGGCTGAGCTGTTTAGCTTTCTTCCAAGGTCTTTGCCATAAAGCCCACTTAGCTCCCAATTTTGTCTTTACTGGTTGCTAATTCTGTATTTGCATGGAGATGAATCAAATATCCTAGGACATCTGCCTAACATTTGCCTTATTCTTTTCACCCTAGACATGCAGTGACTAGGGGCTCAGAAAGTCATATGCCCTTGGAATTGAATTCCTCTGCATGACCTTTGGCCAGGTATACAATCTTTCTAAGTCTCAGTTTCTTTACCTGTAAAATGGGAATCATAATATCTCTCTTATAGAGTTACTATGACTACTAAAAGAGATGATGTATGCAAAATACTTTACATGATGCTTGACTCAATACATTTCATCATTATTTGTAGCCCTTTATTGCTCTTACCTCCATCTAAGTAGTGGAGCAAACAGAACAGCTTAAATTATGCTTCTGTTAGCTTATATTTGTAGAATGATCTATTTCTTAGGTTACACATTAATTCAAAGTTTCATTAAGTAGCTTACTGCCTTGGGCAACAGATTACTTATAAATAGTATAATATTTAGTGGTTCCTTAGTTTTGCAGTCAGACATTATTAATGGTCCATGACTTTGAATCAGGATGAAGTTTGAACACATGCTCTGCCCTGCATAATACACATGCACATATTGGGTGCTAGAGCAGGAGACCCCAATGCTGTGGGCTAGACTCATGGTGATATCTGAAAAAAGTAGATCAATATGAGAGAAAGGAGACCAAAGCTTCCTTTCCTCAGAAGATGTAGACAAATATATTCCAAGTGGTGGACAACAGATTCAGTTTTTCTTATGCATAATTATGGCCAAAACAGCTTTTCAAGGCACCCTTTTGCTAATGCTATTAGGTCCCACGGGTAATTTGCTGAGTCTTCCTCTTGGCGAAGAAGACAATCATGTTCTCAGAGCTGATTTCCTCCGTAGGCATTATAGGTAGGAAGGCGACGGCAGGAATCTGGTGCTTTCCATAGGACCACTCAGGCTTTCACCTGTCTCATCGCTGTGTGTGAGATTTACATTCCTGGGCTGCAGACAGCAGCACTGGCACAAATAGTAGTAGATAGATGCAGACCCAACCACTCGAACACATGTGGCAACCTTGGCAGTACCCTGGCGACTCCCAAGTGAGGGCTCTGAAGGTGGTCCAGGGGTTTAAACTCTCTTGGAGGGAGCTCTGTACGCACCACACATTTGGTTTTTTTCACCAAAAATAGAGGGCACTGGCATGCTAAAGTGTGCTGAAATGATGGGAGACATGGCTATTCATGGCCGTCCTGCCCCTGTCACCCTCTGAGCCTGAAGACCTTGCTCTGCATCCCTCGTCCTGGCCCTCACACATGGCCGGGAGGCTCAGCTTCCAGCCACTCTCCAGCAACCCAGCAACAGGCCCCCTAATGAGCCCAGTCCACATGCAGATTCTAGTTCCTGCCTCCAGGAAAAGGCACAGGAAAGCCCTCCAGCCAGAGGCTCTGTTGTTCAGTTTTCTGCACGGCACCCAGCTTGGGACATTTTCCTGGAAAACTCTGGCATCACTGGTAGCCCCAGAGTCCCCAAGTCACAGAACCATACAACTGGCAGAAACTTTAAAGACTATCTGGCCAAGCCTCACAGAGGTACAGAAAGAAAGCAAAGGCATGGTTAGGGCCGTCACAGAAGCTCTGCCCCCTCCCCCAATCCCAACCTTGACCTCTGCTCCCGGAGCTGCTTCCTTCTCCACCACACCCCACATCTCTGCCTGTGTCTGGGGACCAGAGTCAGCAAGAACGACTTGAGCAATGTCCTAGTCCCTTAGTTCCACAGCACCAAAGATACTGAACAAATTCAGAAAATGCTGCATAAACCAAAGCCCAGTGAGCAGACGGTGCTATGACTGCTTAGGACATCCTCAATTTCTTTCTGTTCAGTTTTCCAGAAGGAGCAGTCAAATGGCAAATTTATGCTGGGGCTACTGGACAGCAGCACTGCAGTGCACCCAGCTGCACCTCAACCTAAGCACTCCATCACCCCAGGATGCCCAGAGAACTGAGCCCTCAGGCACCAGGGGTCCTTCTGCCCAGCATGTTCTAGAGCATGTGATCGCTGGTGGTCACTGTCCCTATCCCTCTGCACAGTGGATGGTCTCCCCTTCCTGTGCTGGTAAATAAGCCGTGGGGAACAGCATGGTTCAGAGCCAACAGTGCTCAATTATTCCTGGGCCAGCCCAGGGCAGATGTGGGGTGGCCGTGATGGATGAGGGATGGCCACAGGAGAAAGAAGCCTGGGCTGCATCTGTTTTAGAAATATCAAGCTTCTTCTTTGCTTGTTCTATGACAAAGAGCAAGCACAGCTCCTAAAGGGCCCACTTTCTAGGGACCCCAAATCATGCAGGGCAGCTGTACAAGCCAAACACTGCCTGACATCACCAGCCACATGAGGGTCATTCAAGAGCACACGTAATTGCCAGCTGGAGGGTGGTGAGGGCAAGAAAGTTCTGTGCACAGAAAAGCTGCCTGCCTCCCTCCTGTGGCCTCTGCCCCCCACCCCGCTGTCACACTTCCTCTTGGGGACAGGGAGCTGATGTTGGTTGAGCACCATGGCTGAGTGCCCCATGGCCACTGCTCCTGGTGACCATCCTGCCGGGTAGGTGTCACTGTAACATCTCCCAGGGGACAGTGAGAGCCCTTTCCCAAGATCAACTGGCAGGGCAGAGCCAGGTGAGTATGGGGACTTCCTACACATTTAGAACCTGAAGAGCGCTCAGCCCTGCCTGTCAGGGAAGGTTTGCTGGCTGTGAGGTCGGGTGTTAGGGCTGGTGGTGACATTAGGAGCAACTGGATGGACAGAGACACAGAGATAAATGGAGGAACAGACTAGAGGGGAGCCCAGTGGTGGAAGAGAAGGGCTGCACAGGGTGAATGGCAGCAGGATGGCCAGAAGGACAAGTGGCATGTGGACTGGCGAGGCATGTGGAAGGGAGCTGGCCTCTGACTCAGACGTCCCCCCACCTTAACCACACTGCTGTGACTTTGGGACGCTGGCTTCACGCCCGAGCCTCACTTACTCATCTATACAAGAAAAATGTAGATGCCGTTGTCACAGCCATCCGCAAGGAGAAATGACGTAATATCCAAAGAGGAACCTGCACACAGTGCTCCATAAACGCTTGTCTCCTTCCAGAGGAGCAAAGGAAACCCGGACAGCATCATTTCTTCTCCTGACAACTGGGAAAAGTTAGTGCGATATCCCCAACAAGGGCCTCCAGACACACACACACACACATACACACACACACACACACACACAGGCCATTAAGCCTCCAACATCTCATTTGCATGCCTTGGCTGGAAACTGCTTAGTGTAGGAATGGAATGTTCCAGCCCCAGTGATTTGATTTTCAAATCATTTCCCTCTGAGCACTGGTCTCCCCCAGTGCAGGGCCGGGCCAGGGCTTCCTGCACCCATGGTCCAGGTGACTGATGGAGGTGGGGAGGGTTCCGGGAAGGGGGAGAGCCCCGGGGAGGGGCAGGGCCCTGCCTGCATCACACACCCTAGTCCCGGAATGGACCCGTACAGAGATTAGGCCAGTTTGGAGAGGAAGCAGGGCCCTGTTGTGGGGGCTGATTATGGGTGTTGCTGCTGGAGTCCCAAGCCTTGGTCCTACTTCTTATGCCGATTGGCTATCGCAGACTTATGTCCCTGGGAAGGAGAACTGGCAATGCCTCCGTCCTCAGGCTTTAGAAACTCCCAGGACCCTGAACTGCCCACCTGAAACCGCCTTTCCTGATACGGCCAGCAGAGGGAGCCAGGACGGACTAGTGTCCGGGCAGAGGAGCAGCGCACTGTAGAATGAGGGAGCTTCTAAGCCAGTTTACCTCTAGAGGGCACCAGGACCAACCTGGCGGCAGTGGCCTCAGAGAGTGGTTCCGGCGCCTGCACAAATCTCCCTCCACAAAGAGGGAGAGGAAGCAGGGGGACTTAGATGCATTTACCCAAAGATGCACTTGAGGAAACAGGCTCAGAGCAGTTAAGCTGCTGCCTGGCATCTCCAGCTTCTACCTGCCTCTACCTGGTTTTGAACCTGATCACATTCTTTTTTTGGTGCTGTGCATGGGACCCAGGCTCGCATACATGTGAGGCAAGTGCTTCAGTGAGCTACACCGCAGCCTCTGCTCGGACTCCTAACACTGCTGTTCCGTCTGCTTATGAGTGGGGTGTCCTAGAGCACAGACACACCAGGCGAAGGAAGGGGACCTCCGCAGGGATATAGTGGCCATGTCCGCATCCTCAGCCTGCTGGCCCCCACCCCAGTGCCTCTTCTATCTGTCCTCCCACCAGTGCTCTTCTCTCCCTACAACCAAAAGCCAGACAAGAAATCTTCCTGACAAGGCCGTGCTGCTCTTCAACCTGAGATCCCCACGAGCACAGTCACCACCTCCACTCAGAGCCTCTTAGCTGTGGGAACTGGTTCTGGTACAGAGACAAAATTCAAAGGATTTCAGAACACCATGTGCAACTGGTGTGCTGAAATGGCTCTGGAAACTCTGCTCCATACAACCTTGGTTAAGATACTGTTGTTCACAGTTCCCCAAGAACAAACACAAGGGAGGATTTGGGTGGCAGGTGTGACACTCCTGTAAGTGGGCTGCCATAAAAGCAGGAGGGACAGCTCCAGCACTGTGTCCAACACGCGCCGGAACCGTTGGCAGAGGGCCAGGAAGCCCATCCCCCTTCACGTCTCTTCTCAGGCCCCTTTGTCTCAGGTAGCTGAGCAGTGGATTAGAGGAGAGCGTGCTCGGCAGCAGCTGCCTGACCGCCAGGTGGAGGCTGTACAGTGGCACGGTGACCATCCCCACTTACCGATGGAGAGGAGGGGAAGAGGCACTGCTTGAAGGCCTGTGGCTGCTCAGCTGCTGCTCCCAAAGCTGCTGCTCAGGGCCCTCATTGCTCAGCAGAGGAGCAAGGACCAAAGCAACTTTTCCAGCCCAGTCACCACATTAGTCCCTATTGCTGCTGAGACACATTCTCACCAGCTGTGCAACCCTACAGTTCTTTAGGGCAGAATCTCCCTGGGCTGACACCAAGGTGTGTGCCAGAGGCGCTAGGGGACAGTGCATTTCCTGGGTCCTGATGGCTTCTGGAGCTACTTACATCCTTTGTCTCATGGCTCAAAGCCAGCAGTGTGACATCTTCAACTCTCTCTCTTTCATGGCAGTCATCCCTGCCTCTCACTTGGAAAGACCATGGTGATCACATTGGGCCACCCAGCTAATCCTTGATCATCTTCTTATCTCAAGATATTGATTGGCTCACGTCTGCAAAGCCCCTTTGCCATGTGTGCCAGTCAGTTTTATGTCACTGTAACAAATTACCTGAGATAAGAAGCTTACAAAGAGGAAAGGTTCATTTCTGACTCACAGTTTTGGAGATTTTGTCCACGACTGTTGGCACCATTGCACTGGGCTTGTGGTGAGGTGGCACATCATGACAGAAGTGTGTGGTGGAGCAAAGCTGCTTGCAGCTGCTCATGGCTAGGATGTGTAAGAGAGGAAGAAGAGGGGCTGGGGTCCCACAGTCCCCTCAAGCCCTGTCCTCAGTGACTCAGGGTCATACCACCAGGCCCCACCTCTTAAAGAGTCCATCAGCTCCCAGTAGTGCTGCACTGGGGGACTCATGGACCTTTGGGAGACATCCAGATCCACATGACACCACCGTGAGAAGTAATGTGCTCTAGGGCCTGGAGGTTAGGATGGGGGGCCATAGTTCTGCCTACTGCAGTCACCCTTGGGTCTGAAGAAAAGCCTCAGCAAGCAAGCTGATCTTAGGGCTTGACAGAGTCCTTGGAACTTGGCCAACTTGATCTCTTCACAAGCTGAGGGAAGAGGTGGGGAGGGTGCATCCCTCTCAAAGAGAGAAGGAGCCACAAGCCTGAGACTGGCTGGTGGCCACTGGCTGGTGGTCCTCCTTCCCCCACTGGCTCACTCTGAGGCTCCTCTCCCAGCCTCCCATTAGGTTATGTGGACAGAAAGCCTCCTCAGGCTCCAGGATCCCTTTCTTCCTGCATCTTCTGCCCAGATATAGCCTGTCCCAAACTTACATGTAAGGATCACCTTGGGTGCTGTTAGTCACTGCTTCCCAGTCTTCTCAAGGAATGAGAACACGAAGGCTGACCAGCATCCAGAGCTCCTCCTCAGCAGCTGAGTCAGGCCACACTGCGCCACATCACAGCATCACTGCAGGATTCCTTGCAGTGGGGCAGTGGTGGAAAACCCACTGAGAAGGTGACACCAGGGAAGCTTGTCCCTACCTCCTCTGGAATCCAACAAGTAAGAAGACCCTGTACGCTGGCCCAGGGAGTGGCCTGTTTTTCCGGTGGCTGGTGGCATCCTATCCCTGAAGATGGAAGCATCTCCTGTAGAGGTGTTTGCTTTGAGCAGCTTGCTTCTCTCATGCACAAGAGGGTTCGGAGGGGAGCTGCAAGCCACAGAGGGAACTGAGAGTCAGGAGTTCTGTGCGTGTGGCTACCGGGCCCAGCTGCTGTGAGCTGCCATGGCTGCCTGGAAGAGAAGGCATCAGCAATGCCCCTCCCCTGCCAAGATATAAAGGTGCTATGACAAAACTTCTGTCCCTTGGGAGAGTTCACAGCCTTGTGCAGATCTGAGAAACAAGGCTGAAAGGGCTAAGACCATCTGTCACTCAGCCTCAGCCTGGTTCCCTGCTCTGCTTCTGCCTCGGGACCAGGACAGAGGTGGGGGCCCGTGCCTGTACGCCCCCATGGAAACTTCCTCCACTCTTCAGGGACCCTCTACCATCGCAGAGGCACAGGCTATAAAGCACATCTACCCAAAGGTCTCATTTAGTCCTCAGGCAGGGCCAAGGCCGATGTGACCGGCTCTAGACACAGCCTTCCCAGTCCCATGCCCACCACCAGGCCACCTCCTAAGAGCAGAGGCTCAGAGGTATAAAAGCTTGGGCTGTGCACCCCACAGCTGGCTGCTCCGGGTGCCTGGGGTCCCCTCCTGAGGCCCTGCTGATAAGAAGTCGCTGAACTCTGACTCTGGCAGGGCTGGAGGAAACGCTCTTTCTCAGCCTGCACTGCCATCTGCTGGCCACACGGGCTTCGGGCTGCTCAGAGCGAAGAGCAGGGGATAAAGGACAGGTTCCCACCCCTCCAAGGAGCCAGGACACCGTGGAACATGCATCTTCCAGCTGCGCTTCTCTTGCACGCAGGACTAGGGCCCGAAACCCACCTCCCTGGGGGGGCTGTGCCCGAAGCACTGCATTTCTCCTCTCCCCTCCACTATCAAATGTATCTCAGGTGCCACAGGTTTGCTGAGAAGCATTTGTTAGCATAATTCACTTGGAGGGTCTATGACTGAGGCTGACTTGACTTAGAATTCTTTGTCCAGGCCATTTGAGAAAAAAAAATATGAATTGAAGTAGGACAAAGAAATTATTTTCTAATTGGTGAGATTTCAGGCTGTGCATTGGTGCTTTGGAGAGGCAGAATGGGCAAATTTTCCTTGACCTGCAACTTACCCTGGTTGTATAGGTCACACTGGTGAGATGGCTATACGGTGTGTGTCATTTCAGAATGTCCTAAAGCAATATAGAATTTGAGATGGAAGGGACCTAGACACCCATCTTTGTACAGCTAAACTCAAGGAGAGGAAGTGATTTTCCCATGGGAAACAGACTTGAAGCAGAATTGCTTCCAACAGGTTTACATATAGGTAAATTCCTGGATGAAAAATGCTTCTAAACACTTAAAACATTACACTTTTTAGTCTGCTCCCAATAACTCCATTTTGTGAGGTCTTCGATGGCCCAGTTATGATATTTGCCACTTCTGCTGCCCCTTGCTTGTGATGGATTGTTTTCCCATATGTTGATTCAGTCTTTCCTGGGAGCTGATGTCTCACCAATCCTAATCTTTGGGAATCCCGTGGGTCTGGGTTGAGGGTCAAACTTCCAGAGAGATCTGTGTTTGTTTCTACCAGGAGCCCTAGAGTGCAGCTATCTTGGAAACACACTAAAATAACTCTCAGCTTGACCCCCCCCTCAGAGAGTGTAACCCAGACCCCAAATCCACGGAGGAATGGGCTTCTGTGTTTAAATTTCCAGTGGGGATGGGACACATCCACTACCATCATCTTCTTCCTCCCCTCTTTCTGTCTTCTCTAGACAAATCTGTCTGAGTTTGGGACAGGCATGTTTCTTATTAGCTCCCTTTTCTATCCCACTTCCAGTGAGGATGTATCTCTTCAAGGAGTCCCACTTTTTCCAAGTGTTTCCTGTGTTGCCTATAGAAGTAGGTGACCTTCCCTGATGCAGTTACCGAGCAACACAATGTCAAGGTTCCTCAGGACCCACCCTTACCACCCCACTCCTGGTCCCAAAATCTGTATTAGGATTCTCTAGAGAAACAGAATCAGAAGAAAGGATACAAAAATATATAATAGAAAATATATAGAAGAAGGAAGTATGCCCATTTTTGAAGAGCTCCAGTCCAGCAAGCACATCCTCTGCTGAGGTTGTCTTCAGATATCTGTCTTCAGTTTCTCCAGCTTTCCACTGCAGACGCCTAGGCTCACACCGGTGACTCCAGCGAGTGTTCAGGCCTTTGACTTTAGACTAGTGTTACGTCCGTGGTCCCTTTTGTTCTGAGGTTTCTTTCTTGGTCTTAGCAGCTATAGGATCCTCTGGCTCTCCAGCATGCATGCAGACTGTGGGTCTCCTGCCTCTGATTCTGTGAGCTACTCAGTAAATTCCCTTGCAAAATTACAAATATTTTTAATTGGCTCTGTTCCTCTAGGGAACCCTCATATATTTGTTTGTTGTATTTTATGTAAGAGAAACCACACAATATTTAATTTTCTGAGTCTGGCTTATTTTGCTTAAAGTGGTAGTCTCCAGTTCCGTTTGCATCATTTGCATTTTTTCCTGCAAATGATGATTTCATTCATCTTTATAGCTGAATGATATTCCTTTGTGTGTATACACCTCCTTTTCTTTACCCACTCATCTGTTGATGGGCATCTCAGCTGTTCTCACAGCTTGCTACTGTGAATTGTGCTGTTATAAACATGGGTAAGCATGTGTCTCTATAGTGTAATGTCTTTAATTCTTTTGGGAATACACCTAAGAAAGGTGTATCTGGATCAAATGATATTTCTGTTTTTAGATTTTTAAGGACTCTCTGTACTGGTTCCCATAGAGGTCGTACTAGTTCACATTCCCACCAACAGTGTAGAAGGGTTCCTTTTCCCCCCATCCAGGACAGCATTCACTGTTTCCTGTATTCATGATGATAGCCATCCTGACTGGAATGAGATGGGCTCTCAGAGTGGTTTTGCTTTGCATTTCCCTAAAGATGTTGAACATTTTTTCCAATTGTTCAAACTGTTCAAAAGTACAATTCAGTTCATTTGCCCATTTTTGATTGGGTTGTTTTGGGGAGATTGATTTGTTAAGTTCTTTGTATATTCTAGAGTATTACACTTCTCAATCTTCCATTAGAAGTGTAGTTGGCAAAGGATTCTCTCCCAGTCTGTAAGTTTTCTCTTCACTCTGTTGTTTGCTGCAGAAACTTTTTAAGTTGATGTAGTCTCATCTGTTGATTCTTGCTACTAGTTCTTCAGCTGTTGGAGTTCTATTCAGGAAGATTTTGCCTGTGTCTGTGGCATCAAGCATTTCTCTTTTGTTATCTTTTAACAATTTCAAAGTTTCTAGTTCTGTATCTAGGCCTTTAATTTCTTGAGAAGATGAAAGATAAGGATCTAGCTTAAACCTGCATGCAGATAGCCGGGTTTCTCAGCGCCATTTGTTAAAGAGGCTGTCTTTTGTGCAGCATAGTTTTGATCCCTTTGTCAAAACCTAGCTGTGGGAGCATAGGGTTCCTCTTGTGCTTTCTCTTCTATTGCACTGGTCTAACTTACCTGCTTTTGTTTCAGTGTCATGCTGTTTTTGCTACCATGGCTCAGAAGTGCTTTGGGTATTCTGGGTTTTTTCTGATTCCATATGAATTTTGGGATTGCTTTCCCCAGTTCTGTGAAAAATGTTGTTCCCATTTTAATAGGGATTGCATTGAATTTGCAGATCACTTTTGGTAATACCAGTTCTTCTGGTCAGTGAGCAAGGGTATCTTTCCATTTTCTAAAGTCTTCTTCAACTTCTTCAAGAACTGTAGTTGAAGTCTGTAATTTTAATTGAAGAGGTCTTCATTTTACTTAGGTTGATTCCTAGGCATTCAATTTTTTGAAGATGTTGTGAATGGAATTGTTTACCTGATATCTTTATCAGTGAGTTCACTATCGGTGTGTAGAAATGATATTGATTTTGTATCCTGTGGTTAGTTTTTCTTGGGATGTGACATGTATCTTTTTTGTTACATAAATTTCAACCTTTCTGTATTTAAGGAAGTTTTTCTTCCATTAAAACCTAAGCCTTTGGTCCACTCTGGGAGCCTGAAGTAAGAATGTGGCAAGTTTGAGCCCACCCTGGGCGACTTAGTGAGACTGTCTCAAAAGAAAAAAAAATGCTAGGGATGTAGCTCAGCCCAAAGGCCCTGGGTTCAATCCCCAGCACCAAACTTTTTTTCTTTAATTCATTTGTTTTACTTTTTGTTTTCAGAAAGATAATTCTTCTATAGGTATTATCTTCATAATTGCTTTTATTTTGCTCTTCTACTTGGCCTTGTACACTATTTCTTTTGGGTTCTAATGTGCCTCTTATTTTTGTTTTTCTCTTATTTTTCTTTGCTGAGCTCTGCTAGATCATTTTCTTCCTCCTTCTGAAGTAATTGCATCTCTGATCTAATGTTCTTCTTATCTATTTTAAGTCCCTTTTTTAACCCTAAGCAGCAGGTCTATCTTTATTATTCATTTATTTGTTTATTTGCTTGTTTTTCAAGCAGAGTCTCACTATGTTTTCCAGGCTGGGCTCAAATTGCTTCATTCAAGTGATCCTCCTGCCTCAGCCTCCTAAAAGTCATGGACTAGAGGTGTGTGCCACTATACCTGGTTTTTAATTTTTTCCCTCTCCTTTCTTTTCCTTCTCTCTTCCCTCTTTCCCTCCTTCCTTCCCTCCTTCCTTCCCTCCCTTCCTCCCTCCCTCCCTTCTTTCCTTCCTTCCTTCCTTCCTTCCTTCCTTCCTTCCTTCCTTCCTTCCTTTCCTTCCTTTCCTCCTTCCTTCCTTCCACAGTCCTGAGGATCAAATACAGGTCTTCATGTGTTCTGGGGGAACTCTACCACTGAGCTACACCCCCAGCCCTAATTTCTTTTCAGTATGAAGAAGCACTTATTTGTCCCCTGGCCCCTGGGGTGAGATTCCTCTTTGTCCCTGGCATTTACTTGTCTTTTGCTCACCCTGTCATCTTTGGGTTACTGTCCAGAATTTGGGGATGGAGCGTGCTCTGCTGCTGTTTGACCCTGAGAACCTCACACACCCCATGCCATCACTGGCAATGCTGCGGAGGGGCCAGGCTCTCACTGAGGGTCCAGGCGGGGGCAGCCCTGCCTCCTCCTGCTCTGCGGTCCATTTTCCCATTGTGGAGCCCAGCAAGGCTTTGGCCTGAGCACACAGGCAGCGCCCGCCCTCCCCTATGGGACTCACCTTCCTGCTGCTGGAGGCCAGGCCTGGATGGCCTCTCAGACACCACAGTGCCCTTGAGCTACTGCCCTTGCCTCTTCGTGCCATCTGATGATGTGTTGCCTCCTCCTGCTGCACCTTCCTGCTCTCTTGTCTCTCTTTCTCTCCCTCCACCCTCTGCCTCTTCCCCTGTAACATGGTGCTGGGATGGAGGCCAGCACAGAGTGGGGTGAGGCACTGGGGCACAGCGGCCAGGGCGTGTGGGAAACCTGCCCTGCCATCTACAAGGGCTTGATAATAGGCCCCCTTTATGAGCGCCCCTCGTGCCTCGGTTTCCTCCTCATGAGGTTCGGGCCAAGATACATGAATCAGATGTACGTATGTATCTGTAGCTGTGTTGCCTGGCACATAGCACACTATGAGTAAATAGTAGCTGCTGTTTTTACTGTCAGGCTTTTGACTGTTTGGCTCTTTTATTTGATCCTTGATTTCTAGTCAGCTGATTCACCTTACCCTGCTTTTCATGAGTGTCCCAAGGGCAGTAACCCTACTCTGTGCAGCCCAGCACCCAGTTCCCTGCAGGATCCACAGAGGTTCCCTGGCTGTTTGCTATGCAGAGCAAGCATCCAGGCGAGGCCACACAGAGGCGATTCTGCCGGAGGCAGGTGCCCACTCTGTAGGGACAGCTCCTGCTGTCTCCAGCAGCTCCTGACCCCTGCAGCATCTGCCAGGACACCCCTCGCCCCTCCCTGGCCTTGGCCACTCCCTATCCACTCTGCCAGCCACAGCATCCTGTTCAGGCTTGCACTCCAGGACACGGTGGGGTGGGGGAGCCTGGCCTGCTTGAACAGGAGCTGTCCCTTGCAGACAGCTTGTGCGGCCCCATCCCAGCCACCCCTGCAAGCCTGACCTTGGGGCTAGGGCCTAGGCAGCCCTGCCCGCTTGTGTCACGGGCAGCATGAAGAAAAAAGACAGCTGGCCTGAAATCTGCCTGAGAGCTTAGCTGACTCCAGGGAGCCCCTTGGGCTACGGAAGTGCAGGCAGCAGTTGCCGACAGCTGCCCCAGCAACTGCAAGGAGCGTGGCCACCACTACCTCCTGACCCCAGGAGGCAGGAGGGAAGGGAGCCGGTGAGGCCCCTGGCTTGGCTCTGTCTCCCCACTGGGATTCTCCCTTCCCCACCCGCCCCTGAGCCTGCCATATCAGGTGTGGGGAAACGTGTACTCATTCTGAAGCAAGCACATGTTCCCTTCCTACACGAAGCACCCCAAACACTGAAAGACCCCCACATTTCCTGGCCTGTGGGGAGGAGCAGCCCCATACCTGAGGCCCTGCCGGGGCTTGGTCACCCTGTTGTGCTGAGAGACATGGATTTAAGCAGTGTGTGGTACAAAGGCCAGTTACTCCCCTGGTCCTGTCCCCACCATGAGAATCCGGCAAAGAAGGTATGCACTGCCATACTTGAGTGATACTTGCATGTGTCAGGTTCCTGGAGGAGTCGCTGTGGCCTAAGGACATGGCGAGCCTATCCCTCTCGGCCAAGGTGGTGAGGGGTGTGGTCCTGCCACCCCGTCATTCCCAGGAGGTGGTCTGGGCTCTGTGCTGGAGGCTGGAAGCTGTGATAGCAGGCGATGACAGAGATGCGGGTGTGCAGTGGCAGGACACAGGGAGGAGGGGTTTGGACAGAATGGAAAGGAAGGAGGAGGGCTGGTTCTGGGTGAAGGAGCACAGTTAAGCCCCACAGAAACTGCATTTCCAGACACGCCACCACTCCACTCCTGTAGTCTCCATTTCCCAAGAGTTTGAGAACAGAGGCCAGACCCTGCCTGGACTCCTCGAGCTCCCTGTACATTTCCACCCCAGGGTTACTCAGCTCACCCTCCAGGGACACTGAGATCCAGTGAGATGCAGTCAGATCCTGTCTACATAGTCCATCCAGACTTTAGAACCTCCATCACTTTCAGTCCTCAGAAGCCCCCACTCACCTCCAGCTTTGCCAGGCACCACGCATGTGGGGCTCACTGCCCAAGCCGCTTCCCCCACTCCCTGCCTCTCAGCTGATCAAGTTCTCCCATGGCCCTGCTTCCTGTCTGCTCGGTCACACTGTGCGCTGAGCAGGTCTCTGCTCCAGCATGTGTCTCGCTTCTGTGCACTGCAGCTCTACTGCAGGGAGACGCTGGGTAAATCGGCCACAGCCTTACCTCAAGCAGGTGCTCTTGGGGGCACTCAGCAAGGGGTCTCGGAGGAGGCGCGTGTCCCTGGGTGGTTCTGGTTGGCTGACAGCCAATTTCCTGCAAGACATCTTATGGCCCTGGAAAAAAATGTCAATGTGTGGACCTGTGTTTGAGATCCCTTGGGGATTTTCTTTATTGTTTAATGACATATATAGAGGCCGGGGTGTAACTAAGTGGTAGGGCACTTGCCTGACACGCTGGAGACTCTGGTTCAACCCCCAGCACTGCCAAAAAGTAATAGATAAACAAACCTATGAATGTGAGTATACATACTTTCGTGTGTATAGATACACGTGGATGTGTATGTGTATGTATGCCTGCAACACACAGACAGACAGATATTTCTACCCCTGTGCATAAGGCCCCCTGCATGGGCCAGGGTTTCCTAGGCCTGTGGGGAACAGCATGCTCCACCCTTGAGATGCTGCTATGCCTCAGTGGCGTGGGCCCATTTAGAAAAACAGATTGCAAAGTGGGGTCTGGGGTAAGGTCTGTTTATTCCTTCGGTGGGTCCCTGTCATGCACATCTGGGGAAGGAGGTGTGCAGTGTCACAGCTGGAAGACACCCCGAGGAATGGATTTCTAGTGATACCTGTGAGTAGTGTCCCTGTTGTGTCGCTCTGGTCTGAGGACTTTGGGAGCATTTTACCCCAAATAGGAGTGTCGGAAACTGCAGTCTGGCTGCCCTGATCATCCCAGCTGGGGCTGATTAAACCCTGATTGGAGACAGCAGAGGAGGGTGAGAAGTGACGTGGCCAGTAGGTGCCTACTGTTCGTGCTCCAGGTGGCTTTCTACAGACCTTACGGTGCCAGTTCCCGGCTGGCCATGGCCTGAGGACAAGGTCACCTCTCCTCTGTTCCCGGATGCTGGAAAAGGGACTCTGTAGTGTGGCATGGGAGGCTACCTGGAAGCACCGGCGTCCTGGGCCTTGCTGCACCCAGATCCAGCCACCGCGTCTGCCCTCGGCAGGATGCCCTTATCAGACACTTCCTACTACCGTACCTCTCCACACCACGGGACACGAGTGTTTCCCACACAGCCACACAATGGCCTGGAGTAGCTTGTGTATGTGTGTGTGTGTGTGTGTGTGTGTGTGTGTGTGCACACGCATGCACACTCACTCCCATGCTTGAGGGTCTCAGGGGTGTGCTTTATCTTACATTAACATGTGTAAGTACATAGCTGAAGATGTACAACACACTCATGGAGCTATGTGTGTATGCATACACACACACACACACACACACACACACAGACAGAGATTTTGAGAAGCAGAGCCTTTGCCCTCTTTCCTCCTGTGCTGGCGGAGGTGCAGTGCACCGAGCTGCGCCCGGGCGCCTCTCCTCACCCGCTCAAGCCATTTGTCTGGGAGGCAGAGAAAACTGTGATTCTCGACATCAGGCACTCACGTAGGGTGGCAACGCACGTGGGCAGCTCTGGAGGACCCGGTGGGGTCCCTGCCTGGGGTCCACTGTCCTGTGTCCCGGTCAGACCTTTGTCCCTGCCTTTCCTTTGTGGGTCCTGAACCTCCATGGGCACACAGGCTGAGGACATGGACACTTCTAGTGGCCCTGGACATGTTTTAGTTCCATGTCTTTTAAAATCCAAGGAAAAGGGTGTAAAAAATTCATGAATATATAAGAACAAATCGGTCTGGGTTGTTATCATCACAATGCAGTCACAAAACACGACGACTTCTGCTCTAAGTGCCCAGGGCCTGGAAGATCCTAAGACAGCCCTGGTGGTTGGCCCAAGCCCCGCACTACCCTTCCCCTTTGCAACCCCCGCCCCAGCTTCAGAGCGGGGCCTTCAGGTCCTGGGGTTACCTAGGATAGATGGTGCTACCATGGCAGCTCCTATCTTGGCAGTGAGCAGCGTGGGCTTTCTGCTGAGCGCCCTCTGCCTAGGAGGGGCCAGGATGGGGCGAGAGAGTTTTGTAGCAGAGGTCCCAGCTGTGGCTCTCCTTGGATTTCAGGGTGCTGTGGGCTGTTTACCGCAATGATGGGTTGTCCCCACCAAGCATCAATCTGCATAAAGGACAGAGGCTTCTGGGGAAAAAGTGGCCTGAGAGGAAGAGAGTTTCACACCCTCGCTTGGTTTGGGGAGAGGCTGGCAGGCTGGGGAGTGCAGCGCGGACCGAGGATCTCAGTGACCCGCTTGTATGCTGGCCTGGGAGAGCAATCTGTGGTTGCCGCGCTGGGGCACGTGAGCTGGGCCATCCCGGGGCTGTCCCGTGAGGGACCCACAAGCACGCACAGGGACCAAAAGCAGGCATAGAGGGGGGCACAGCACACACGGACTGCGGCCTCCCCCAGTGCCACGATTTGCCGGCTGTGCAACCTTGAGCAAGTTACCCCCGCTTTCTTTGCCTCTGTCTTTCATCTGTAGAGTGCGGGTAACACCTTACCGGCTTATGGCCAGACCTAGGTACAGAGCCCTGCCCAGTGCTGGCCACAGGAGCTGGCCTTCAGGGGTGGCTGGGCTCATGGCTTTTCTTTTCTGCCTTTATTCATTGCCTGAATAAATTATTCACTTGGCCCTCTAAGCTCCCCCAAATCCGAGATGGGTGGAGTGGTGTGGGAGGGAGGAGGAGTAAAACAACCCCCCCCCCCGTCCCTGCAGTGCCCTGCGTGGCCCCCTGGTGTTGTTGACAGAAACTGGAGGCCCACCAAGCAATTCTGAGATCGCCATCTCAGCGCCAGCACCATCTACGTGTGGTAAATGGCAGGCAGGAGTGATGCCGTCCGCAGTCCACGCTGCAGCGTAAAAGCCGAGCTCACTGAGCCTGGGCGCCGTCGCTGAGTCCCGGCTGGCTGGTACCGGAGGGAAGTCTGTGGCCGGGCTTGCTCTCCTGGGTCACAGAGCAGCAAACCACACAGCGCATTTGCAGCGGGCTTCATGCTTCCTCAGGGATCCTGCTCTGGTCTGAGGCCCTGATGTTCGCTTTTGCTCTGACCCTGACCGTGAAGGTGAGGCGTCCTGGCAGTGGGGAGCTGACTTCAGAGCTGGGAACGTCTGAGTGCCAGCCTCAGTCCTGCCAGTGGCCATCCGAGGAGCCCTGAACAAACCACTTCACCTCTCTGAGACCCAAAGCACCTTCCTCGTGGACTTACAGTGATGCCCAGATGAGATATTCACGTTCTGCTGCACAGAAGTCCGGCTGCTATTGTCTTGGCTGGCCTTCTAGCTGCATTCTCTTTTCCCCCCTCCCTTCAAAAATCCCTGTCTTGGTTACTTTTCTCTCGTTGCTGAAGCAAAATACCCGACACCCAAAGTTAAGGAAGGAAAGGTTTATTTAGCTCACAGTTTGTGGAAGTTTCAGTCCATAATCAGCTGGCTCCAAGGCAGGGTGGCATGGCACAGGGGCAATATTCAAGGGGGCAGAAGACAGCAAAAGCAGCAAGAGCAAAAGGGGGAGAATAAGCCTCTTTTCCTCTCTTACATTGTATGCAGGCTACCACCCCCCAGGGCTAGTGCCGCACTCACACCATCTCCCTGACCTCCTCTTATGCAGGCTGAGGATGTTTACAAAGGGAGGACCTTGGCCTCCTGCTGGGTCACATTATTAAATTTCTAAACTTCTCAAGTTGACACAATGTATCAATCATTACCTCCGCCCCCCAAATATCTGGCGCCCCTACAGAGGCCCTGGGCAGGGCCGGTTACAGCTGAGAACGTGGATATTGCTCCTGGGAGTGACAGAAGCAAACACAAAGACCAGTGTTTCACACCAGCCTGGAGCTTCTGAGCAGCCACTGTTTGCACAGCCACAAAACCACAGGTGTCTCCTGTACTGAACGCTGAATATCACCTATTCCTACATGAGGAATGTAATGTGTTTTCCTGGGGCAGGGGCACATTTTCAGTTCATGCACACTGACAGCCTTGTACAACTGACCTCCCAAATACTCATGTCCAATTGGTTTTCGGGCACTCCTACCCTGCCGACCCGCCCACGCGGGGCTGTGTGGGAAAAGTCTCTTCTGGGCCGACCTAGTGCTGAGGCAGCAGCATTGCGCCACCTTGATGCCTGTGTGGTCATCGCTCACACTGCCTGCCTTCCTCCGGGGGATTTACGGCCCCTACTCATCATCGGGCTGAAGTGTCAAGGATTTCCTTTCCTGAGGAAATTAACTTGCATTTTATACTTTCCACCTACAGAAATTTAATCATCCTCCAATGCTTGGCCTGACAGAGAGATGGCTGCCGCCTGGCTCCTTTCTATAAAATATGGCTTTCCTCGACATCGGGGAAGCTCAGGGAGGGGATCTGACAGGCGCAGAGAGGGAAGGGCTTCCCAGGAGCCAGAGGAGCTGATCCCATGGGGCGGAAGGTTGAAGAGGGCAGCGTGGTGCAGGCAAGGGAGAGCAGCAGGTGCCCGCCCGCGGCAGGAGGCCGGAAGCATTCAAACACAGTGCTTTCCACATGCTCTGCTGTCATAGGGCCCTGGGGTCCAAGCCTGTAACTGGGTGACTTTGGGCAAGTCGCTTCACCCTGCTGTGCTTCCTATAACAATATAAAGTTGCCGAGAGCATCCCATGAGTTAATGCTGCACACTATCTGCGGCCCTCCTGGTTCCCTGGACACAGCGGCAGCCTCCAGCCTCCCCTCTCATTTACTTCCCACCCGGCAACCAGAGGCCTCTTCCTGAAGCCGCTCCCTGAGGTGAGTCCGGCCACATCCCACCCTGGCCTCCAGATGCTGCTTGTGGCCTGGGCCTTGCTTCTCTGCACTTCTCGCCTGTGCCTTCCCAAACTTCCCATGGACCCCTAACTCCCAGCATCATCCTGCAGAAAGACCCCCTGGCCTTCCCCTTCTGCCTCGAGTGCCCCAGTCTGCCCGTCATCCCTGAAGACTTCTCTCTGAACTTCTCTCTGGCTTTGGCATTGCCTCCCTTGAGCAAATGTGCCCTGCATGTGCCCCGAAGCTGCCCATTCTCCTCCCATCTACCTGTGCTATGAAATGTTTATATCACATCAAAATTCCTTTGCTGTGACCAGATGGTGTCAGGAGGTGGAGCCTTTGTGAGGTGATTAGATCTCAAGGCAGCGTCTTCAGAGGAGGGATGACGGGCAGGGGATTTAGCTCAGCGGCACAGCGCCTGCCTGGCAAGTGCAAGGTTGTGAGTTTGATTTCCGGTACCGGAAAAAAAAAAAACCCAGAGGTTGGGTTAGTGCTCCTGTAAAGAATGCCCAGAGAGCCGCACTATCCTTCCCACCATGTGAGGACACAGCAAAAAGATGCCGTCTGTCATACAGGAGAGAGGCTTTCATCAGATTCCATATCTGCTGGCACTTTGATTTTGGATTTCCAGGCTCCAGAACTGTAAGAAATAAATTTCTGCTCTTTATAAGCTATCCTGTCCACGGTATTTTGTTATAGCAGCTGAACAGACTGAGACAGCCTGTGTGCCTTCAGTGAGACTGAATCACTGCCCAAATCACACTAGCGGTGTCTATGCATGAAGATTCTGTCTCTGCTAGCTGCTGGGGGGAGGGCCAAGGCCCGCCCTTACTCTGGTGTTGGGAGGATGCAAGATGTGCTCAAGAAACCACAGCAAAGCCTAAGATGCATCCCATAAGTCATACCCGGGGCTATGGACTCTGAACCCAGCAGAATGCAAACACCCTGTGTGTGTGGGAGTGGCCATTATCTTCCAGGTAAGCAGTTCTTAATGGGGGATCATGCTGCAATACAGCAACTGCATGAAGCAACCTGTCTCCCCAACCCACTCAGATACCTCCCCAGGGGATCCAGTGGGGTTGAGCACGTCCAACTGGGGCCTCTCTAGGGCTGTCATCCAACCTGACCTACAGAGTCAAGCAAGGGCCCCAGGCACGTGGGAGGTGGCCCAACTGCCATGCAGCTCCACCATGCAGCCCAGTCTTACTATGCTGCTTGCCCTGAATGTGTAGATCAACCCCAGAATGTAGACCTCTTTACTCAGCACTCAAGCCTCATGCCGTTGGCTCCCCAGCCCCCTGGGACGACCCATAACCCTTCCCCTGAGCAAAGTGCCTACATCTTTGCTTGGAGCCACCTGCTCTTACCCAGCTCTCTGTCCATCATCAAGACCCAGGTAAGGGGCGAGGGAGAGAAACAGGGAGGAGGATCAGATTTTTATTTACCACCTGTTATGTGCTAAGCCTCTCAAAAGACACAATGCATCTGACCCCTCGGTAGCTGGACTCTTTGGGGTGTCCCTTGCTTAGTCTTCTCCCCTGGACTAATTTCTCCCCCACAAGCAGATCAACCCTGAGCTCAGACTTCCCCTTCCACTGCCAGGATTCCTGGAGCCATTTGTTCCCCCGACCCCACGGAGACCTCGGATCTGACTCACTATGAACTAAAGCCATTCAGTGTAAATGGGGTGCCAGCCGTAGATGTCTACCTTTTCTGGTAGCCATATTATTGAGCATTAAACAGGAAATGGTAAAATTAACTTCACCAATGTATTTCATTCAACAAGCATATTCAAAATACAGTCTTCCACATGTAATCAACACAGTTGTTAAAAACAGCTTGAGCACTCATCCAGGAGGGCCAGCCATCATGTGGCTGCTCCTGGGGGTGGCCCCGTGCCAAAGATCCCAGGCCGGGAACGCTGTGATTCTCCTGGGGCAGGATGCAGTCTTCTGTCAGAAGTCTCTGATCCCAGCTCTGTAAGCAGATGATGACACTTCGCCCACATCCCAGGGCTGTTTGGGGAATTTATGTGTTCCACAAATCTTGGCCACTGTGTGTGTATGCACACTCAGATTGCATGTGACGCGCTAGTACAGTTCTCCGCGTTGGGGTCTCAGCAGGGAACGAGAGGGACACACTCCCGTCTCTAGCATGAGTAGTAGCTCTTTCCTCTGTCCCCACAGGCCAGCCCTGGGAACTTCAGCCAGAGAGACTTCCAGCTCCACCGCCGACTCTCTGACTGTACTGTGCAGAAACGTACACTAGGTGGCGCTCTTTAGCCACATTTCGGCTGTGCACTTCTTTCCAAACACTGCTTCAAACTCCTGCAGAGCCACAGACCTCCCCAGGTGATGTATCTAAAAGCTTCGATGCCCGCCAGAAGCCCCCAAACTCCTATACCCCAGACCCCAAGTCCCTGTCCCCCAGATCCTCACTTCTCCAAATTCTGGAGCCCCCCAGCCCCACACAGACTCCCTAGATGTTAGATTATTAAACCCTCAAACCATCCCAGCGCCCCATCCACGGAGGCTGATCCCCAGAAAGCCCAGACTCCACAGCCTTCCAAATCCTCAGCTCCAGATGCCCTGTCCCTGGCACCTCCGGCTTCCCTAGCCTCAGTTCCCAGACCTCTGCGTCCTTAGACCCCCTCCTCCAGACGCTGGGACACAGGCCTGCGAGCCCCACACTGCCTACAGTCTGCAGAGCCTCTGGATTCCTCACCCCGGGAGCCACCAGACCCCTAGGCCCATGCTCTGCACACAGCTACAGGTGGCCAGGCCGCTAGGTCCCCGCTCTGACATCCAGATCTCACGAGCGCCCACACCCCTGACAGGCTCAGTGCTGGGGACCAGGGTGCTGCCACCCTCTGACCTGGAACACGAGGCCTCCCTGCACTTGGTGAGGGCTGCAACCCTAAGGCTCATGAACACCACATCTGTACCCCATCTTGAAAAGATGGGCAAACTGAGGCCTGGAGAAGGGAGGAAATGTGCCCCGGGTCCCCAGCATAAAAGTAGCTGGAACCGAAGCCCAATATCCTCAGTACATGGGGTGCCTGGCATGCAGTAAGTGCTCAACAAATGTTGGCCATGATTAGTATTGCTGTGACTTCACGACTAAATCCCACAAGTCCTGGCCCCCACTCGGGCTGACCTCTCCGGGGCCCAATATAGGCCTGTTCCTTCTTCCTGAGACTAAACAATCAGAACACCTCCCAATTTAGCAGCATCTGCAAATTTAATTAACAAGCTGTTTATCTTCCTGGCTGAGCGATTAATAAAGGTGTCAGGGAGAACAAGGCCTACATAGCTCCCTGCAGTGCCCTGAAAATGCCCCTCCTCCTGCTCAAGGGGACTAGTCATTTATCAGAGGGACAGGGAGGGCTGTGCTCACAAGGATCGGGGATGAGAAGAGAGAACCGGGGATCCCGGGTTACAGGGGGTCACCTCCCAGACGTGCACCCTTGTTCAGCCATTCAGCAAGTAAGCACCCAACCCCTGCCATAGGCTGGGCACCATGCTGAGCTCAGATATTCAACAAACTCAGTATGTGGATCATCTTTCCACCAGAGTGGTGGGCAGGAGGAGGGCAGTGCAGGGTGCAAGCTGAAGTTGTCTCTTCTAATACTGGAATTAATCAGACAAACTGCTCATCAACCAGGCCTGGCCCTGCCCTGCCGTTCCCGGAGGATGAGTTCGCTGGTGGGTTCTCTGCATTCCAGAGATGAATAGACTTGGTGATGAGGAATCAAAGGAAGCTACAGCCTCCACTCTTCGTAGTGGCTTCTTGTCAGTCAGTAGAAGTTTGCAGTTTACAGCGTGATCCTACCAAGATCTGAAGGAACTGTTTTTTTTTCAGATGGTGAGACTACGTCTGGTGTCATCATGTCCATACTGTTTATGAACAAAACTAGGAGGGCATTTGACCACTTGGCCTCGTGGACATGCAGAGATAGAAGCAGACTCCCCTAGCCCAACATGTGCCTTTTACAGGTGGGAAACTGAGGCACGGGTTGAGTTATGATGTACTTAGCCTACCAGAGAGTTAGATGCAAAGCCAGGACTAATGTCACCGTATGTTTTCTCTCCGGCTGAAAGTGAGCCCTGAGTCCTACCTGTACTGTAACCCCAAGCCTGGGGATGACCGTCACGCCTTGGACTGCTCAACAGGACGCAGGCTCATCCCAGGGATTTCAAGGGGTGCCCGAGAGGGCAGGACGTCCTGGTTCATATACTCAGCCTGGAGAATAGGAGGAAGAGCCCCAAAACACCACTCCCAAATGTTCTGGAAGGTTCTTTCTCATCTTCATTCTAGCCTCAAACCTCCAACATCCTCTCCTGTTTCCAAACAATGACCCTGCTTTTTATCACACTGAGAAAAGAGTATTCAGGAGAAATGACTTCTCCCCACAAATACATCAACCAACAGGGCCATATCCTCTGCTTCCCCTACTCTAGAGCAGATGAACTGTTTGCCTTTCCGTCTAAGACCCAGCCTGGCTCTGCATCCATCGCACGATCTGCTGCTCTCTCGGGTTTCTTCCCACCCACCAGAGCCCAGCAGTGCCTTCATGGCCCCCTCTGCTGTTCCTGCTCATCTCCTCACTACAGAGGGTTCTCAGGGCTCCGTTCAAATGCCTCGTTTCTGTGCTTAGGTGAGTCCGTCCAGTACCCGGCCTGCATGTGGCCCGTAAGCCAATGGCTGCCACGTTCATGTCTGCATTCTAGCTCCTCCCGGAACTACAGATTACTAAATGTGCATCCTTCTGTGAGTTCTCCTCTTCCACATCTATAAGCACCTCAATGTCAGTAAGGTCCCCAAACTCTTGCCATCCTCCAACCCTGGCTGACCTGCTGTCGCCTGGTCTTGTCTTCCCAAGTGACCAGTTCCGTGTGGCTTTGGTCAATTTCATGTAAGTGGACAGTGCCTTGCATCTGGACCCACAGGGCAGGGGTTATTGGTGGATACTGCTCAGCAACCAAGCCAGTGGCCCGGGAAGTATGGAGGAGGTCAAGTTCATGGTCCACCCTCGGCCGGGTGGGGGCGGCTATGTAGATGGCCTCTCTTTTGTCCTTCAGCCCTTGCTTCTGAGATGCGGGTCTCTCACTCTGGCACCAGTCACAGATGAGGGGCCCAACTTGATAGTGCACCTTGGGACGATGCCCCTTCCCTCCTGGCTTTTTTCACCGTCCGTGTACAGGACCTGCCCTCAGCTCTGCTCTCAGGAAAGCCCAAACTAAGGCACAAAGAGACAGCTGCAGCCCAGCTGTGAGCAGTGTGTTTAGCCCATGGCCTGCAGCTGTTAGCCTTGCCAGCCTCTTGGCTGAAGTCACACTACCCTGGGGCAGCCCAGTAGTGAGGGATCTCAGGCCCCTTATGCTGACAGACAGGACTTCCCTAGTTCGGCACACTTTACTTTAGCGCCCCTGCTGGCTGACACAAGTTCTGCAGGGAAGATCAGCATACAGGACCCCGGGCATCGCACCCACCTGCTTCTTCCCCCTCTTCCTCTCCCCAGAGTCTGCAGAAAGCCTGGAATACACACAGTTTGATACAGAGCTGAGGGAGAATAGGATGCCAGGAAACTGGGCAGTCAGACTGGGATGGGGAAGACAGGGTTTAAATATGTAAGGTCCTCATTTCCTTCCTGGATGGACCCTTCTTAGCTGTGCCCCAGGAAGACAGAGGCCAGACTGTGACAGGCTGGCCTTGGGGAATGGTGACGAGACCCAGAGGGGTGGTGCCCTGCTTGGGCAGGGGCGGGCAGCTGTGTCTGCACCTGTGTGGATCAACAGGCAGTGCGAGCTGAAGCTCACAGGCTGTGTGTGATCTTGTCAGAGATCACAGGTCACTGTGCCGTGACAGCAGGTGTTGTGATGGGACTGGTTTGGTCCATGGGGGCAGACTGGGGATTTTCTGTCCAGGAGGAGCCCTGCATGTCTTGCACAAGGGACTCCTGGGGCCGAGGATATAGCTCAGTGGCATAAACACCTGCTTGGCAAGCGTAAGGTCCTGAGTTTGATTCCCGGTTCAAAAACAACAACAACAACAGGGACTCCTGCACTGAATGCTCACCGATTGGCCTCACAGTACGGCTGTCCACACCCTGGGCTCAGCAACGCTCTGCACAGGTGTCATGCCTGTCACTAAAATCAGGGAGCTCTTGCATCTCCCAGGGGTCAACTCAACTCAGTGTGCATGTATAAATGCTAGCTTCGTGCCCACAGGCATGGTGTGTGTGGGGGGGGAAAGCAGATCCGTGGAGAGGAGAGCACATACTCAAAATGAATGTCAAAGTCTGGATCCACAGGGTCACAGAGGAAAAGCATGAGGGGCCCTGGTGTGGAATGGTGGGGGGAGCCACCCAGGGAGGGGCTCCGGGCTCTAAACAGAGGCTAGGATGCTCAGGGCCCCAAGGAGGGAACAGCAAGTGGATGTCAGAGCACAGGAAGGGACAGAGCAGGGTTTAGACCTGTGGGACACAGGAGGTGGTAGCAGTTTCTTGCAAAGACTGAAGCCGAAAGCCTTTGGATACTGCCCATGAGGCTCATGAGGGCCCCAACAGAACGCAGAGTTTCTCTGAGCAAGAAGGCAGGTGGGGAGCCACACTGGGCAGCCTGGGGCTGGGCAGATGCAGTGGCCAGCAGAGGACAGTGCAGAGGGGGAAAGGGTGCAGAGGTGAGGACCAGAGAGGGCACCGAGAGCGGCAGGTCTGCAAGCACTGGGACCAGGAGACTTTCCCTCCGCGGGCTCCTCCATCCTGGTGGAAACAAGACCTAGCACCGCTCAGCTTCAGGGTCAGCTGCCATCCTTTTTGGTTAGCAGTGGACCGCAGAAAGTGGCTGGGAGAAGTAAGATTTAGCCTCCTGAACAGGCAGCGGGAAAGGAAGGGACCAGAAGCGCTTCCACCAGCTCATTTGCATTTCAAACAGCCCGTTTGTTTTATCTCCTAATTAGCATACTCACCCTCAGCTGAAAACGAGTCCATTAAAGGAAACTCTGCTCCAGGCCTGGCTCCTCCTTTAAATATTTTTAAAGTGCATGATTAATACACTTGCCCAGCGCTGCCTGGACTATGCTGGGGGGTCAGGGGGCAGGTAAATGAGAGAAAACGGTGCACTCTCGCTGCCTGGCTGATTAATCACTGTCTCTTTTCTATAAATCATGGCAGATGGCAGGAGCTGGCTGCGGGCCCTCGTGGGGAATGAGGTGCTGCTGGCAGGATGGAGCCGGGGCCAGAGCTGGAGGAGACCTGCGCGGCCCCCTTTGTGTCCTTCATCGGTACCACAGCCCTTGGCTGTCACCCCTCTGCCCTTGCTAGTGGTACCCAAGTTAAAGAGAGACTGAGGCTATTTGGAAGGGACAGGAAAATCTCATCCTTTTGGAACATTTGGGACCAAATGCAACAACATCAGTTTTAGGAATCGCCAACTGTGGGGTGGTGTGTCTGGCACACAGTAACATCTAGACAGATGCTGGCTTGATTCTCCCTTCAAGCCCATTTTCCGGTTAGGAATGTGAGACTTGGCAAAGTGAGCGCAGGCAGACACAGCCATTGTCCCTGGCTGGTCCCGCCCCGAGCTTAATCCTCACCCACTTTTCTTGTGCCCTTTGAGGGTGAGCACCATGGAACCCAGGCCCAGAAATGAAAGCCGTGGGTCCTTGCAAGCCCATCCCCTCCCTGGGCCCTCAGCCCTCCCTGTCAGTCTCTCCCACACTCCTGCACGCAGCTTGGGAGTCCAGCCCTGGACGGCTGCTGGCTCTGTCTTATCTGGGGACAAGATTCCGCGCTTAGGTCCTCGCCTAAGTCCCCGAGGCCGCTGTGCACACTTCTCCCCGCATGTGCAGTAAGTGATGCTCTGACTCTGGGCCCCTCCTCCTTCCAGGAGAAGATGGATTCCTGGGGACAGCTGTGTCCGCAGCCCCAAGTAGCCCAGGGGCTGCAGAGGGTTAGCCTCTGGGGAGGCATGAAGGGTGGGTGGGGGATTCGCTTCATTGCAGCAGATGCTGCAGCCGCCAGCACCCGCTGGCCTGCCCAGCTCGGGTCTGTGAGTACCCCAGTCAGCTGGCACCTGCTGTGGAGGTGGTAGGGACGTGTGCCAGGCTCTCCCACTCAGTAGACGTGGGCACCGCTGTGGCACCCACAGGCGTTGCTGAGCTGCTGCTGAGGGATTTGGTGCCCAGACGTCTGGACCACAAGGCTTCCAGCTCTCCCCAGGCCCTCCTTGGCTTTTGCTGACTCCGGGGTGGGACTGTGCGTGGCTCCATGAAGAAGGCCCAGCTCTCCTGCAGGTCACCATTCCTCAAAGGTGTAGGCTCGGAGGTAGAGACGCCCACCCCACGCCCAGTGCCTCCCCCGTGCTCCCGCCCAGGCTGTCGTGTGTGTGAGTCCCTGTGAGCCCTGTCACGGCCATCTTGTCTTCCCCACGCCTGTCCTGCAGCTCCGAGCACCCACACAGAACAGCAGCCTCCCTCAGGCGGGTTCGCGGCCTCACAGCGGCAGAGGCCACGTCCCTGCGACAGTAATGCGTGTGCACCAGGGCTTGTGCGTCTCCGACTGCGCCCTGACTGAGAACGGCAGGCAGAACCTACAGGGATGGAGGGGTGGGTATGGGAAAGCCTTGTGGGGCTGGAGCTGTGCTTGGCCTTTTGCAGAGCATGGAGAAGCAGAAACTGGCCTTTCAGGGGCAGGGAACAGCATGTGCATGACCAGAGGCCAACAGGGCACCTGGGCTTGAGGAGCGAGGGTCAGCGGAGCACAAGTCTGCAGCACAGCCCTGCCTTGGGCATCGGGGCCTGAGGAGTTTTCCCACAGGGGAGGAACATGTGGCTGCAGCAAGCTGAGGCTAGAGTGGAGGGAGCAGGGACTTGTGGCTCTAGTGGGCAAGAATGGCCTCTTGGAGCAGTTGCTATTTGAGCATGACCTAAATGCTTAGCAGTAGACAGGTGTGAAGGGACAGAACAGGTGTCAGAAAAAGAGGCAGCAAGTGCAAAGGCCCTGTGATAAGATGAGCTTGATGTTTTTGAAAGAAGACCCAGTTGGCTAAAACAGGAAGACTGAGAAGAGACCAATGAAAGGTGACCCAGTTGGCAAGCAGGTGTAGCCAGTGCGGGGGCTGTGGTCAGTCCTGAGGCGGGTCTTACAGGTCCCCACCTCCGGCCGGCATAAAAGAGGCCCTGAGTAGGCAGGTAAGCTGGAAAGGTTCAGGCAGGAGGCGCTGGCTGGGACTGAGGCTGAGGGCGAGGGGACGCAGGAGTGGACAGAGAAGAAGGAGGTGACAGGAGGATCTTGGTGGGGGCAGGCGCAGATGAGCCTGCGAGCCTGGAGGACTCCGGGCCAGCTGGCTCTGGGCGGATAAATGAAGGTAGGGAGCCGGGGCTGAGGAAAGCGTGGGACGGGGAGAAGGAGGTAAGGTCGTGCCGGGCCTGGTGCGGATTCAATGCCAGCGTGGCTGCGGAGAGGCCGCAGAGAGAGTGTTCAGGGCGGTGGAGCGGACGCAAAGCTCCCTGTAAGAGTAGACAAACAGAGTAGACAGGAGCGGATGAGAGCCGAGCCAGGGCCTCCAACAGTGGCGGGGCGGGGAGCAGCGGCAAGAAAACCAGCGCGCGGCGGAGAGGGATGGAAAGGCGGCTCGCCTGCTGTGGAGGTTTCCTCCGGGAATGGTTACAAGGGCTCAGCCACGGCTACAACCAGCGCCCCCTGGAGGGCGCCCACCGTTCTCCAGTGTGGAGGGTGAGAGAGATGGGCTGCGTCTACACTGGACAGCAGTGCGGTTTGCGCGGCACGCCCACCTGCTTTCCTTCCAGAGCCTGGCATTTTGTAGGTTCCAGGCAAAGGCTGTCTGTGTGCCCCGCCTGCAGCAAACGCCCGGACGACTGTCTCTGGGGGTCTGTCTGACGGACGCATCCTCCCGTGCTGTCTCGGCTCTGTGCTGAGCCAGTGAAGCAGTCCTGTGTGGACGCAGAGAGAGCTTAGGGCTGTCTGGCCCTAAGAGAGAGCTTAGAGCTTAGCCCGCCCCTGGGGTCCCCAGGCAACTCTGGCCTGCCACTTGCACTCTGCCTTCTTTCCCTGGGGCACAGAGTTCTTGGGGCTGGCACTGTGGCTCAGGGTAGAGTACTTGTCCAGAGTGTGTGAAGGCCCCGGTGCCATGCCCAGCGATAAGGAGGGAAGAAAAGCGCTTAGCAAATCGCTCCATCTCAACCATCTCAGGACTCTGTGCTGAGTTCTCCTACAGTCGCAGAACCTGGGAGTGGTCCTGGGAACCCAACGCAAATGCCTTAAGTAAAATACACCATGAAGGTGCAAACCAACAAACAAAACCCCTGCGTCCCAGGACTGAGCTCCTCTGGGAAGCCTGGAAACAAGCGTCTTCTTCCGGCTCTTCCCCTCCATCTCCTGCCAGCTTCCCGGTCTCCCATGGGCTCCTGTCCTGATGCTCCCCGGCCTGCCAGGCAGGGACCAGCTCCCTCCTCCGGAAGCCAGCCTGGATTCTGCCGCCCTTCCATTTGCCTGGGGTTCTGTTGCATCTGCCTGGGTTCTTCGCCTCGGAGGAGGAAGATTTTGTCATCCTGTAGCTATTGACATGAAGAGGAGGAAGATTTTGTCATCCTGTAGCTATTGACATGCAGAGGAGGAAAACCAAGGTCCTGGTCCTCCACCCTGCGCCCAGGCTGGCCTTAACCCCTGCAGAGCCCCTCTGAAGAGCTTTTGGTGAAAGTTTCTGCACTTTGGGAACAAATTGGGCAACTGTTGGAGCTGGAGGCTTACGGTGGGCAGGGAGGGGGCTATCTTCATTCCCTCTTTACTTCTTGCTCTCAGTAACTGCTCAGAATGCCTTGGGCATTCCCAGGCACATGCTTTTTAACTGGTTTTAACCACTGTCCCCCAAGCATGGGACAGCCTACCTTGGCCCGTGAGGCTTGCCTCAGTCATGTGACCTAAAGCTTGATTATTTGGTACTGCAGAACAGGCCACAAGCAAGGGACAGCTGAGGGCGGCAGCTGGCTCACAACTGCCCGTGTGGCCTCGGCAAGGTGCTCTGCAGACCAAGGGGCCCAGCCTTGGATGGGGCAGGATGACCGAGGAATGCCTGAGCCCTACCAGGCATCTGGGCCTCTGCTGATGCAAGTTGCTAGGGCTCTGTGGGCCTCAGTTTCCTCACCTGCAAAGTGGAGAATAACAGTGCTGACCGGTGAGGTCCTGGGAGCCTTAAATGAGACTACAGAGCCAGGCAGTGTTCGCTGAGTGTCTCCCCTGACTGGGAACACTCTTCACACTCGCCAGAGGTTTTGTGGGGTATATAGAGGGTGTAGGAGTTGCCCAGGATGGCACAGCGTGGGGCAGGTAGGGAGCCTAGACCCACCCAAGTCTGTAGCTCACCCTGTGTGCCACTGTCCTTCCAGCTTTGGCAGGTCCCCCTTGGAGAGAAGTCAGAGGCAGGGCTTTGCCTGTCGTGCTTGGGCCTGGCTCCTGTCCAGTACCAGAGAGCAAAGTGGGCACAGCCAGAGCCAGGCCTGGGGTGCAGTACAAAGCTCCTCCTCAGGGAAGTGCTGGTTTCACTGATCAAACGCAGTCAGCAGGTGCAGGCAGCAAGGCTCTGGGGAGGAAGGAAGACCCCCAGAGAGCTATGCATGACTCCCAGGTGCCAGCAAGCCACACCCTAGCCTGAGGATGACAGGCCCTGAGGGGGGTGGCCGAGGGGAGGCAGCAGAGGTGCTGGTGGGAGTTGGGGCTTGCCGGCTGACTGAGGGCAAGCAGGATGAGGGAGAGAGGGAGCTGGAAGGATGGGTTATCAGGCAGAGTAAGAAAACAGTACCTAGTGCTATAAGGGGTAGGGTGGGGGCTCCGGAGATTCGTGCTTGGAAAGGACGGATGGTATCAGTGAGAAGGGGCGAGGCTGGTTACAGGGAAGGGAGGAGCCTGGTGGGGTAGGCACACTTTTGCAAGCTGATGTTTTGATTTAATGTGATAAAAGTAGGGAGCCGTGGTAGACTGTTGAGGGAGGCTGTCCCCTCATGGTGGAGGTGGAGGCCAGGGGTGCTAAGACTGGGGATGGAAGAGAGGAAGAACAGTGAAGGATGCGTTACTGACACCATTCACAACTGATCTCTGACCCACTTAACCTCCCAGCTTCAGCTCATTTACTGGATTAACTTTAGAAGCTACCATCAAAAATCACTTCCAAAGGACATAAGAAAATGCTCCAAGTGTACTGCTAAGCAGCAGTTGAGCGTGTAGGTTATGATTTTGTTTTCTAAGAAAAAGCTGCACATGTGTCAAGATAGAACCATTCAGATGGCTTTGTGGAGGAGACTGGGCTTCATCACTGTTGGCTTTTTTATTTTCCTTTTTCTCCTTCTTGGCGAGGTAACTTCCTTTACTGCAGGGAGGCTGTTTCCTCCCCCAGCCCTCTTTGCTCATGAACACCTTACATTGTGTGAGACGCAGGGCCAGAGAGCCAGCTGGGTCTCGGGGATCAGAACCCCACGCCGGTGATTATGGACCAGAGTGACGACTGGTTTCCTACAGGCCCAGATTGGTGGCCCAAGAAGTGATCTGTCAAACACACTGACAAAGGACAAAGAAAAGAGTCTGGAGGGCAAATCACAAGGCTCACCAGCCCCTCCGCCTGCCGGTGTGTGTGAGTGTGAGTGTGTGTGTGGTTCCTTTGCTTCTTAATAGTGAGCTACACTTTAACTCCCCGTAATGAGTAGATGTGAATTTTAAAGACAGAAGGAAAAATCCTACATCAATCTGGAAAATTAGCCCTGGAGAAGCCAGGCTTTGGGGGATGAGCTCAGAGGGGCTTGCAGGGGGTCAAAGTTCCAGGGGTGTCATCCACACTGGGCCAAGGCAGAGACCCAAGGCACCTGTATAGCACTGCGCACCCCTCACCCTTCTGGCCAGCTGCCACCCGTCCTTGTCCTGTCACTCACTCCTGGAGGCCAGATGGTGCTGCCACCATGCTCCCAATTAGGTCCCCTCATTACCAGCAGGTTGAGGGGATGAGGGACTGTGCTGTGCCCCCAGCCCATCCCAGGCCCACTCATCCAAGCGTTACAGCCCAGAGTTTCTGTGCAGGACAGTGAGGCAACCTTTCTGCTTAGGAATAGCTCCTTTTCTCCATCTCTTCCCCAGCCTTTTCCTTTTGGGCCTGTTGCTAAACGTCTCATACATCTCCTGAGTACCCCAATTGTAGGATTCATCACTGACAGTCAATGAGCCATCAAGTCCTAGGAATCCCACCCCAAACCTCTTACACCCTCCTACCTTCGTCTCCATTCCCTGTACTTTGCCACCTCCATCCGTCCTCATTTCCATTCTGTGGCTCCTTGCTGGTCAACCTGTGTCCCCTCTGTCACCTCCCCCAACACTGCGCCATGGCAGGGAAAGGGCTGCAGTTGTACTTCTCTATTCAAAATGACTTTGATGACCTGTTCCTCCCCTCACTCCAGTGCTTACAAGGTGGACTCAGACTCCCTTCTCCCACAGCCCCACGCCCTTGCTCAGTCCAGGGGCTACGGAGCACACAGCCCACCACCGTGCGCCCAGCCCTTGCTCCTGTGGCAGACATTACTAATCAATTGCACAACCTGTAACCCCCTCCCCACCAACTACTCTAGGATGTGGCTTCTCTGTTCCAGCACAGTGATCCACAAATCATCAAAGTTGGGGCCATCGGAGATCAGTGCTAACCCACATGCCTTTGCTTGTCCCTCTTTTCCCCATCCCATTCTCCTACTGTCCAGCTGCAAGGATGCTTTGGGGACTCATACTGGGATAAAAAGGAGGGTTGGTGTGGTAAATGGACAGCTGGTGGTCAACTTGTAACACTCCGCTGAACTGAACCAGCCTGGTGCTGGGTGTGGGAGGCCCACCTGAGGATTGTTGCTGGCAGCATAAGAGGCAGAACTGGAGAAGAAGTGAGGCTGTTGGGAACTGAGAGAGGCTATTGGGAGCTGGTAGCAGCTGTAAGGAGCTGTTGGTTCCCCTAGAGGAGCTTGTCATGCTGGCTTTCCTGATGAACTCCACTGTCCTCATCGACCGAGGAGCTCAGAACCTGTTGTCAATGAGAATGGCTTCAGTTCACCTTGGGGGAGCTCTGGTTCTCACTCTGAGCATCGCTTCCTGGCCCCGGAGGGGAAGATGGTGCACTGCTCAGTCTCCTGGAGAAGCTTATCACATTGGCTTTCCTGATGGGAACTCAGGTTTCCTCATCATCAGAGAAGCTCAGGATCTCACTGTTGCTGAGGATGGCTGTGCTACTTTTCAGGGGAGCTCTGGTTCTTACTTTGAGCATCGCTTCCTGGCTCTAGTGCAGATCCCTCAGCCTGCTAGCACAGAACCTTCATCTCACTGGCATAGACTTTTTAGCTTCCATCACTGATCCTTGGGCCTTCCCAATGCAGATCCATGGTACAAACCTGCATGAGACATTGTCATGGGCTCTAGGCCTCCAGTTGGACTCGTCGGGGGCATTGTTATGAGCTCTAGGTCTTCAGCTGGACTCATGCAGTACATTACCGTGGGATCCAGGCCCTCAGCTGGATTCTTTGGTCTTTGATGTGTGGACAGATATCCTGCACTCTCTTTGTATATGATTCTTTGAGTGACTATTATATAATAATTCTATAAACTATGTGTCCTGTATAGTATTATTCCCCTTGCAAAACCCCTACAATAGAACACTTGGTAACTGGACTAACCACAGAGGTGTGGGCAGGTGAGGGGCAGTGTGGGACTCTCTCTCTCCCTGGAACTCTCTCTCAGGACAGCTGTCACCGGTAAGAAGAGTTGCGTTGGAATGAGCCCCCATAGAGGGACATAATCCTCCCCCTCCCCTCCCTGTTCTCCTGCCTCCTTCATGCCTCCTGCCTTGGTTCCCCAGTGCCTGGGTCCCAATAAAGCTGGAGGGCGAGGAGCCCACTGCAGTAGATGCCACGGGGCACAGCAAGGCTTAGGGTGGCTTGGGAGCCACAGAAGATTCCAGCCAAGGAGGGGCCCTGTCCAGCCCCACAGGGAAGACAGCAAGCAGTGGCGGGCTCCTGGGGAGACCTCCTCACCCGCTGCACATTTGCCCACGCAGTGCTGAGCCCTGCGTGACGTCCCCGTAGCTCACTTGTGCAACTCTCCGCTCCTCTCAGCCCAGCCTGGGAGCCACATCCTCCCTGAAGCCCCCTTGATTCCCCTTCCTGCTGGTCCTTGGCTGTCATTTTATCCTCTGGACTTGAAGCATCTCCCACCAGGCATCGGCCGGGACCCAGAAGCCCCGGGAGCGATGCAGATGTCGTCTGCGGTGCTGCCTCGGGTCTAGCACATCCCGACGTGGAGCCCTCTCTTCCATCTCCTCAGCCAGAGTCTGTACTGTTACCTCTCTCCCTAGGCGGCTTCCTATGCATTTCTGTCCCAGAGGAGCAAGAAAGAAAAAAAAGTCAGCCCTATGGCTCAGTAGGAGAAGTCAGAATGCGTGATTTCTTTGTCTAAAAAACGTTCAAAATCTGTACCTCACACTAGAATACGTCTGACTTTGTTTTACTATCCAAAAAATGCGCTGATTCTTCCACTCTAGAGGGTAAGGTGCTCAGGAAGCCGTGGCCTCCCGGGACCTTCCTGTGCCGGCCGGCTGGGCGCGCAACGCACTCCCACCTGGTCCAGGAGCCGGGGTCAGAGCGCCCCCTGCTGCCTGTGGCGAACGGACTTGCTGCAGGCCCCCAGCGTCACTTTGATTTGCTGTCTCTGGGGACTTTGTGCTCCCTACTTGGGGCTCAGTCACAGAGCCTGGCGAGGCCGCATCGGGGAACAGGTGAGCCAGCCCTGGGCGAGCCAGCAGACTCTGATACCGCATGGCCTGTCGCCCAGGGTGCGCACTCTGCAAGCCTGCCTGACCTGAGTCTTCCCTCGCTCTGGCCCCGCCTCTATTCACTGTGATCTACTTTTGGACACTGATCGTGCTCCCAGGCTCCAGTTAATTCTACTTAACAAACATCCTGAGAACCTGGCATGTGTCTTGGACTGTCCTGGGCACTGGAGGCAGTGAGGTGGTCAGGACACAGTACCTGCTCTGTGAGTCCTCCCAACTAACCAGAGACACGGGGATGTGACAAATAATGGTACCAGAATATGCCAAGAGCAATAGTACTAGTAAGTATGCAGACAGAAATGATGAATGAAGATGTGTGTGCAATCAGGGAAGGCTTCCTGTAGGAGGCGGCAGCAAAGCTGCATTTTGCAGAGGAGGTGCTAGGCTTGTTCTTCGCTGCTTGAGTCTCCAGATAAGATAGCAGTTTCTTTTCTCTGGATGGTTAGACTGGGAAGGGTGATGCCCCGTGTGGACCAAGATACAGAGCTCAGCCCTGTGGAGAAAAGAAATGGTGTCATGTGGATGGGGCCAGGTCCCACTGCATATTGTCTTTGCATTCATGGGGGGATATCCCAGGATGTCCTCACCTCGTTCCTCCTCAGGGCAGATGGGAAATGGCCCAGGAGAGGCCCTACCTGCCTTCCTGATTGTCAGGTGGAAATTCCAGCCAGCCTTCCCATCACAGCCTCAACAACTTCACAGATCTCAGCGTCTCAGCCCCCAAAGCCCAGCGGCGGCTGGGCATACTCTCAAAAGCCCCAGCTAGCAACAATATGCTGCCCCAGCTCCTCTGCACCCCCGGCAGCTCTCCTGCTCATTTCCAACCCTCACCCAAGCCAACCTCATTAGCCTCCCACAAACAGTCCCCCTAATTATGCTCTCGCAGAGGTTGGGGACACATGTCCTTATGGCCTGGGCACCCGGGATCCCTAATAAAAAGCCACAATAGTAGTAATAATTATGAACAACCTATTAGGTGCTTTCTCCCCGGCCCTGTCCAAGCTGGCTCCGGACCAGGCTTGCCAGGCCCCCACTGTGTCAGCCTGGCGTTTATTCTGAGCGTGCCGCCCCTGCAAATGACTCCAACCCCCTCATCCCCTGCCTGCTAATGAACACCTGCTGGCGTTCCTGTGAGTTCAAGGACTTGGGGAGAGCTGGCTTGGAGGTGGTAGACTCAGAAACCAGGCAGTGTAACCACCCTTACTTGAGCCATACAGAGCCACGTCCATGCCTTTGGTACCTGCTGTCTGCTCTCCCTCCCTGAAAGTTTTCCCTGCCGCCCCCTCTTCCCCCGCCAGTCCCTGAGCCCTGATCTCCTCTGTGGGCACCTTCTCTTGACATCTTTCCTCCCAGCCAGGCAGGGCTTGGCTCCCCGGGCTCCTGCATCCGTCTGCACTCCACTCCTATCGCCTTGTCTGTTGGCTTGCTCATCCCTCTGAGGTCCTGGCTTCCTTGTCTCTGCTCTCTCCTGGCTGTGTGCAGCATCAAGCCTTGCGGAGTGCATGTAAGTTATGGGATCCTGGAGAGGGAGCTGCAGCAACGAGGATGAATTTCCACATCTTCTTCTGATCTTCCCTTTGCGTAGAGATTCTCAGGATTAAGTTGTGCTTCTAGAACTGGTGGGCTCAAGGGTCACCATGGATGCTCTCCCTCTGCAGATGTTTGTTACTTCTAGTCTTTTCTTACATCTGAGATCCACCCAAAGCCTCAGAACCTGCACTGTGGTAGTCACAGCCCCAGGGTTACTGCTGCAGCCCCAGGTCACAGACAGGATATTGTCATCATCTGGCTGAGCAGCTGGGCTCTCTGCATCATTTCTGCACTTGGTGGCCTCAGAAAGGGATCTCAAGGCCTGTCTGGTGACAGGCAGTTGTGGGAGGGGGGGAATCCCAGTAGAAGAAGAAAAGGGCTTGAACGGGGAAGAGTCCAGAGAGGGCATCTTCAACCAGGTGCAGCAGCTGGGACCTTGCAGAGGATGGTGTCTTCAGGAGTGCCACAGGGTACTGGGACAGGCCAGCCCCAGGCAATGAGAGCCTCCCCTTTGGAAGACTGTGGCCAACACATCCCCTCACCATCTTCCCCTTGTGCACCCAGGTAGATGCAAAGATGTTTGTCCTGGCTCCTGGCTGTCTCGTCTTCCTCCAAGGGTTACACATACACAGAGCAAGCACTTGGGGACTGCACTTTAAAGCCCCCATTATTATCCTGGAGCAAAGCATATACCCTCCCAGAAGACAAGACGTTAGCTCATTGGCCTGGCAGGTGACACCTGAGCATTTGTGCCTTGCTAGGGACCAGCCTAGGACCTGACTGCTGCTTAGGCCTCTGTGAACATCCCAGAGTGGACAGAGACCCAGGCCTTACCGGAAGTAAGCGTGAAAGGCTGTGTAGTGGGATGTAAGCTGGTGGTGAGGGGTAGCAGCGTGGGTAGGGGGTGCAGCTTTGGGAAGAGGGAATGCCTGGGGTAAGGTCCTGGGGCCAGCTGGAGGTGGTGACACGGAGAAGCCACGACTGCCTGGTGTGCGGCATGTGCAAGGGACAGATGGGCTGTGTGCTGTGGAGGGGAGACTGAGCCCCACTGGACCCCACTTGCAGGCCAGGGCCACTGGGGGTTCCCAGGCAGCACCCTGGATTTGGAGGGGGCTCCCCCTGGGAGTCCAGGGTCCAGTGCTCTGCCATGGCCAGGCCAGGCACCTCGCCTCGAGCTCTGTCCCCTCCTCCCTCTGACCTCCCTGCAAAACTTCTGGGGAGGAAAGCAGGAAGACAACCTCCCAATGCATTCTGAAAACAAGCTGTCCTGTTTTTAAAACACTTATTTAAGAAACAGTCCTTTTTAAGCCAAAATATGAAGACTATTCAAAATAAAGCCAGAAACTATGGACATAAATATGAAACGAGGACTTCAAAAGAGCATCGACATGAACCGAAATGACGGTTGTGACGCTTGGCCGTCCCTTCTGTGTGTTTAATGTCAGTGGGCCCGCCTGTGGCCTCCTGCTAGCAGATGGCTCCAGCCGGGTGCCGCCCGACCTCCCCAGGGCTAGGGTTACCTCCTGGGGAGACCTCCAAGTAGGTTCCCAGGATCGTGGGCCTGACAGCACCTGGGGATTTGTTCCACATGGTAATTCCGAGTGGGAGACTCTGGGGTGGGTCCCAGAGCTGTGGGGGTTTCGTTCTTCTTGGTTTTGGTTTGCTTTGCTTTAAAAAAAAAAAACTGAAGTGAAACTGACATAACATGGAATCAGCCCCTTTCAAAGTATGCACTTCCCAGACTACTCACAAGTTTGTGCAGCTTCCACTCACCGCTTCCTTCTGGTTCCAAGTTTCTTCACCCCAAAAGGAGACCCAGACCCAGCAAGCAGTTTCTCCACATCCTCTGTCAGTGGGCCTGGCAGCCACCATTCTGCATTCTGTCTTTCTGGGTTTGTGCCTTCTGGATGCTTCACAGAGATAGAATCATACAATGTGTGCCCTATCATGGCCGGTCTCTTTCCTGGAGTACCATGTTTTCAGGATTCATCCATGCTGTATCAGGTATCTGTGCCGGCTTCTTTTGTACGGCCGTCTAATACTCCAGGGGATAGACAGAACACATGAAAACCCAGAAAGCAAAAGTGAGGCTAAAATAAAAGTCAGGGTAGCTCTAGTTGGGTGCAGAATAGATGTTCAGACTGAAGACAGAGTCTCAGCTTTGAAACGGAGCCAGGGCTCCACCAGTAACAAGTGTACACTTTGAAAGGGGCTGGTTCCACGTTATGTCAGCTTCCCTGGGGCTTCATTAACAAACATGGCGTCCTTTGGTTCGACACTGCTGCCACCCTTCATGGTCCCACATTTTGCAAATTCACTGGGATGAACACACCCAGAGGCAAGCTGGCCAATCTGGGATTTCTCAAGCCTTGCAACGTACTGTTGGGCTCCAGAGAACTGTTACATCTGTTGGATCCCTTTCCCAACATAATATCAGTGTGGTCTGTCATCCATGTCAGGAAAATGTCTGGCCACAGGAAAGGAGTTTTGCTCTATTTCTGACCACTCTGCAGCCGTTTTACTTTCACGTTCACACCCATAACCCCGGGTTCCAATGGCTCTGCGGTGCTTCTGAAGTTCGCTTAGATTTAAGAGCGGCTGCGCTGCCAGGGATGCAGCTCAGTGGCACAGCACCTGCCTGGCAAGTGCAAGATCCTGAGTTTGATTCCTGATACAAAAAAAAAAAAAAAAAATTATGAAAGTTTGGGGCTGGGGATTTAGCTCAGTGGTGCAGCACCTGCCTGGCAAGCATAAGGTCCTAAGTTTGATTCCCAGTACCCACCCCCACAACACAAAAAAAAGAGCTGCTGCACTGCAGTAGGAACTGAAGTCCCCTCACTGCCGAGTTCACGGTGTGGTCGCCTGTACAGCCACCCTGCCGGGCACAGCAGTCGAAGACCCACATACTTATGGATGCAGGTCTCTGCTCAGAAAGGCTTCTTCAGATGGGTCATGATTTGAGCTAAGTGCAGTTAAAATGCCTTATTTTGAGCATGTTCATGGGCAGACCACTTACTGGTTCAGAATGCACACTATTTTTACCCTCAAAGCCAGGGAAGGACCCAGAAGGACCCATAGGCTTTGGAGCCCCTGCTGAGGGTGTGAAGCTTGGCCTTGTCACTGCCAGCTCTGTGCAACCCTGGGCAAGTGCCCTCATCTCTTAGAAGTCAGTTCCCTGCCCATAAGGGGCTGTACTGGGAAGAACAGAGCATTTGAATGGGTGCCATATGTAGAAATTATTATCTGGGGAAATCATATGAAACTGTCATTCCCGTGGCTTAAATAAAATTGCATATGCAGATGTTCTTCTGCCTGTGAAGTTGCGACTGGATAACCACTGTGAGTTGGAAGTGCGTCAAATGTACCTAACCGACTGGACATCCTCACTGGGCCACACAGAGCACTGTGCTCCCTTGTGATCTAGGGGTTAGCTGGGAGCTGCGGTCAAGGCTGCTGCTCAGCATCACCAGAGAGCATCACAATGCATACCGTGAGCTTGTGGAAAGACCCAAATTCACAATTTCTACGGAATGCAAATAACTTTTATACCATCATCAAGTCCAAAAGTCTTCAGTCAGATCGGTGAATCTGTGTATAGGGGCAGACTTGTGTGGGTTAGAGCTAGAGTTCTCCTGAATTCAACAGAAGGCATTGGAGGGCTGCAGGCGTTAGACAAGTGAGCGCCAAGAGCAACTTACTTTGTTAAAAGATCTCCTGACTTCTGTGGCTATAACAGACCTGAGTGTCACCTTCCTTTGGCTTGGGGTTGCTGGCATCTCCCACCCTGCAGGGCCACTGGACTTGCCGTGAGGCCCTGGAATGCACACAGGGCCCTTCTCACAGCCTAGCCATTGCCTCTGTGAGGTGGGGCCACCCCATCCGAAGTTTGCAGGCAAGGTGACTGATGCCCAAGAGCCAGGGTCAAACCAGACCACCCACCTGCTCAGCCAATGCTCTGCCCCTCTGCCACCTTGCCTGGGCCATGCTGTTAAAAGATGACCCTCAGCATCTCTGGTCCAGGCTTCCTGGAACTCAGACCTGTACAGGTCTCCACAGTGAAGCAGCCTGACCCTGAAATCCTCTGGGCCACTACAGGGCTGGTGATCACAGTCAGGGGCAGAGCTGAGAGCCAGGAGCCCCTCCAGCACCTGTCACATGCTTCTGGATGGGGAACTCATTTTGGACACTTCCTGGGTGACCTACTTCACCCTCCTGCACCTTCATTTCCTTCCTTGCAGAATCAGAGCAATAGCACCTACTCCTTGGTGTCACTGAGGAGGGTTGGCTATCATAGTTTTCTGCTCCAAAAGGCAGATGGTGTTGGCTGACCCTCTGCCTCCCTCTGCCTGGCCATGTCCTCTCTGCCTAGGTCAGCCGTCACCGCATGGCTCACAAGAAGAGAAAGGTCTGGGAAACCACAACATCCCTCCTACCCAGCAGCCACCTCTACCTTGGGAACCCGGGTGAAGGGCGGACGCTATCTTGAAGGGGAAATTGTCCTGCACGCTGTCCCTGGAACCCCTAGGAAGTTGGTGACACACCGGAGTGTGGACATTAATGTAATCGTTGGGTAATTCAATCACTTTATAGAAGTTGATCTGTCCTTTTTATTACAATTACTGTCGGCTGGGGTGTTTCGTTCCATCATTGAAAATAAACATCATTTATCATACTTGTAAAGATTAGCCCCCGACAGCTACTGCTCTTGCTTTGCATAAATGTGTATTAATGTCGGCCCTGCCCGCAGTGTGGGGAGAAGTCTATATTTCACAAGACTGATTAGGTCCTGTCACGGCTGCTTTAAGTAATGTCTTATCATGACTGATACTCCCCGACTGCAAAACAGCGGCCAGGGGAGAGGGGGCTGCTCCAGGCAATTTACAGTGGCACTGGGATGAAAAACAGGCCTGGGAAGGTGGGCATCTGTTTCCTCTGGGCCCGAGTCCATCCCAGGGTGACACTGTTCCTCCTCCCAGCGGCTGCCCGTGGGGTGCAGTGCCTGCAGTGCCGCTCCTAACGCCACTGCTGCGCGCACGGGGCCTCTGTCCAGCCTTGTGTGGCTCCTCTGTGGCCCCACGAAGCTCTGCCTTTCCTTTCATCTGCTTTGTGAGACTCATCCACGGGGCACTTAGTTGTCAGGAGCCCCTGTCACATGGACATCCTGCCTTGGGCCTGGGCCTGGCCTACCAGGCTGACCCCCAGATGGGTCCCCAGCCCAGGCTTCTCCCCAGAGCGCAGCCTGGCACCCATGACTCCCCCATACCTAGATACCCACCTGTCTCCTACTTTGTCCATCCTGCCATCTGCCCTTTGCATCACAGTCAGCATGGTCCTCTACACTCTAACGTACGTACAGGACAGTTCTGTGTAGTTAGCCTTCCATCACTAGGCTAAAATACCTGAGAAAATCAGCTCACAGTAGGGAAAGGTGTACTTTAACTCAAGGTTTCAGAGGCTTCAGTCCATGGTGCCTTGACCCTATGGCCTTTGGGCTAGTAGTAAGGCACAGATCATGGTGGAAGTGCGTAGCTCACAAGCTGTGGGTGACTGAGAGAAAGGGACTAGGGTCTCAGTATCCCCTCTGACATAGTGACCAGTGACCTACTTCTTCCAATCAGGCTCCACTTCCCAGTAATGCCATGAGCTGGGGACAAAGCTGTCAACACAGGAGCTGGTGGGGACATTCTGGATCTAAACCATAACAGTGCCCAAGCTCCTCAGGATCTGGGGCCCTCTAGGGATCATCCACTGTCTCCTCTTCCTCCCTTCTTGTCTCCTGTGGCCAGACCCTACAGGGCGCAGCCATGCTGACCTCCAAGAATGCTACCTTCTCCAGATCTCCTGTGTCCACCCATTGAACCAAGTGCCCTCTCAGGGCCACAGATCCCCTTAGGGCTTCCTGAGCTAGGAGCATCCATGCATGAGAGAATCTGACTCAAGTTTTCAGCAGGAACCCTCTCTTCCTTATCCCTGGGACCCTGGGTCATGCATGGTGCTAGGTATGAGGGAAATGCAGAATCTATTGAGGCTGCAGGAAATAGAAACAAAAACAGTGCCAGTGGAATTTCCTAGATGTACACAATCTAGGAACCAAAGTAAAATGTATCACAAAGGAAAAAATGTTGTCCAAGGTCAGAGTGAGACTGAAACATCTAGAAACAGGATCCATTTCCATTCGAGCAGGGGCAGGACCCAGGCCTCAGTGTGCAGCCCTCCAACATCCTTGGTCACCTGCACGTGTCAGGGAGAACTAATAAATCCTGTGCTTCCATCTCTTGCTATTATTATTGTGTGGGAAGATCCCACCACCTAGCATTTCCCATCTTAGCCCTTTGTGGCAGCTCAGCAGTGTGGAGAACATTCAGGTTGTCCTCAGTGCTTCTACCTTCACAAGGGAAATGACTTACATACCAGGAGACATCTGCCCACGGGTGACAGTTTAAAAGGATTAAAATTAAGTGCAATTAAAAGTTCAGTGCCACAGCCCATTAAGCACTGAAATAACAGCTCAATAGTTCCCTTATTAGATAGCGCAGACACAAAGAGCTTTCACCATTCTAGAATGTTCTGTTGGTCAGTGCTGTCCTATGGGGGTAAGGGATGCCAGGAAAGGGTGTGCTGGAGCGTGCAGAGACAAGAACCCCAGCGATGTACTGAGTGGTGGGACTCTCTGTGCTTGGATATCCAGAGACAGATTCAGGGTGCTAAAAGCCTTGTTCTGGGTCACATGGGCAGCCACTCCCAAAGCCAGGTCCTGCCTGGGGATTCTGGTGTTCACGTTGGTGCTGGTGTGAAGGCTGTGGTTGGATTTGATTAACACAGCTGGTATTTTCATGGGCTAATAAAACTAAAATAAAATGGCGGGGCTGGCTGGCGTGTCCTTCAAGGAGCAATGTGTGCCGCGTGATGGTCTGGAGACTCCATGGATCAGGGTGTTGGAGAGCCTGGGGGAAGCCCTGACTTTACAGGGCTCACACTCAGCAAGCCAGATTCTAGCGCAGAAAAACCTCTGCACAGCTCCTGGTTTTAGAGCTGCTGGCATCCTGCTGCAGGCCTCGTCTCGCCCTTCCATCTAGTCCACCCTCCAGCTGGCCAACACACAGGGGTGGTAGGTGCTGCTGGCTGTCCCCACGGCCGGTACCCCTTCTCCCTGCTGATAGAACTACTGCTGGACCATCCACTTGCCTAGCTTCCCCTACAGCTTTGCAGCTGCAGATATAAGTAGGTTCCTAGTGGTCTCCATGCTTTCTTGTTGTTTATTCTTTCATCCCTCCTCCTCTAATCCTCCTGCTCCTTCTTCCTACCTACCTAGGATGCAGCTGTGAGGCTGGATGGGTTACAGCTATTTTGTGCTCATGTGGAAATCTGATGATGAATGACAGCTACACTCCAAGGACAGTGAAGCACAAAGGAGGAGGGCACCTGCCTTATGCATAACGGTGGAGCCAGACCTGCACTCCCTACTTCCGGGTTCCACGTCCTGCGACAAGCACACGGGAAAAATCCCTTCAGTTGTACAGTGTAATCCTGTTTCTTTTACCTGTAAATAACTGTGATCTTAACTGAAAATATAAATGTCACATGCAGCAAACACGTCATATCAATATATTAATAATAGTATCATATATAGTGTATGGTTAGTTGGCATTATATTTAATGGTATTAACACTAATTTAAACTTAATATATTGTGTATGATGTGGAACATGCTGTGTAATACACAAAGGCAACAGAACATACAAGCAATTAACTACTCTGTGGGAAGCACTGTATCAGCCACTCAATTTTTTTTTAACACGGAATTTCTTTTCCTGTGTACCAGAAGAGTAAAGTTTGTTTGGGACACCCTGAAAAATACATTGAATCATCTGTGATTCTGACTGAGTGCCTGCACTGGTAGCATTTGATGAATAGCTTTTCAGGCAGACACAGTATATTTTATAAAGATGGATAGGAAATGGGAAGGAAGGGGGAGGAAGAGAAAGGGAGGGGGAGGGGGAGAGAGAGGGAGGAAGAGAGAGAGGGAAGGAGGGAGAGAGAACCAGGGATGGGGAGAGAGAGGGAGGATACTTGCCGCCTGTTTGGGGTTTGGCTGTGGTCTGAGTGTATCTCACAAGGTTTCTTGAGCTCAGAATGTGGCGATGATCGTGGTGGTAGGGCTTAGCCGCAAATTGCTGCTGCCTCCCTGCCTCTGGCTTCCGGTCTCACCAGGTGATCTCTCTCCCTCCCCACCCGTGGCACTGTGACACCATTTGCAGTATGTGTTGGGAGGCCCCCACCAGAGCCAGTTCTAGGCTGTTAGAATTTTCGTGTCCAAAGCATGGTGCCAAGTACTGCACACCTCTTCATAGATTATCCAGACTTCAGTACTTCATTGTAGAAACAGAAAACTGACAGTGCTGAAGGAACCACCATACCAGTGGTGGCAAACCTAGGCCACATGTGCCCCAGCTAGCTGTTTGCACTGTGAGCTCTGAGAGGTTTGTCATCACTGCTCTATACAATGGACTTTGTTGTCCATTTTCAAAGTGCTGGTTGTGCTTTTACTAGGCAATGAAGACTCCCAAGTTCTTGAGCATCCATGCTGTGTGCAGGTATCCACGCCTCACCAGGGAGGAAAGACACACAGCGGGTAAGATGTGCTACAGTCTGTGTTCTCCAGCAGTTCCTGTGTGGAAATGCAATTCCTCGGTACAGCAGGATTGGGAGGTGGAGCCTACAGTGAGGTAACCTGAAGGTCTCCACGTGGCAGAGGGTACGAATCTCTTTAAGAGTTGTGTTCCAATTCATGCTTTCGAGAGCTCTTTGTAGGCTGCCCACAGCGTGAAGGGTGCTGGGGCTTGGAACAGAGCCCTTTGCCACATGGCCTTCCTTCCCTCGTAGTGACCCCTGCCCTGCCCTCTACCATGAGCTCAAGTGGCACAAGGCTCTCAGCAGAGCTGAGCAGATGCCGGCACCATGCTCTGGGGCTTCAGCCTCCAGAACTGTGCTCCACATAACCTCTTTTCTCTATAAATCACCCACAAGCAGAGATTCTGTTATAGCAGCAGAAGATAGATTAAGGCAATAGCAAAGTGGAATTTTAACACAGGCCTGTGGAACTCGAACGCCTGCATTCTTTCCACCCCATTCAACATACATAACCTTACACCTATTTGATTCTAACTATTCACACACAAAATAAACCACATCAAACACATGCTACATAATTTATTTTTCTTCTATGTTGATGCCACATATTTTGTAAGCTAGTGTAGCTAATAATGTATTTTGTACCCATTTGTACACATGCACCCGTGCCCCTTTTTTTCTTTTCCCATGATGCTGGACATGGGGCCTAGGGCTTCACACATGCTGGGGAAGTGTTCCACATGGAGCTACACCCCAGCCCTCCTGCATACCTATTTCCTGGCGTGTTTTGCTTTGTTTTGTTTTGTTTGTTTGTTTTTGTTTTTGAGACAACTCTTGCTATGCAGTTCAGGCAGGGCATGAACTCATTATGTAGCCCAGGCTGGCCTTGAACTTGTGGTGAGCCTCCTGCCCTCAGCCTCCTGAATGCTGGGATTACAGGTGTGTGCCACCATACCAGGCTTTGTTACCTGGAGTTTTAACATGGAGTTTGGGCTTCAGTGGCCATGGAGCTCCTTGGAAATTCATTTGCAAAGCTTTCTATGTCATCTAATGGGAAGTTTTTAAGGGCGTGTTTATAGCTTCATGAGATTTTTGCAGGGCCTATGACCTCACACAGGCCAGAGAGCGCTCACATGTTGTACGCAGGTATTCGCAACAGGCTACTGGCCACTTGAATAAAACTGCTCATTTGTCACCCATTGTGTCACTGTGCTCTATCTGACCCAGGTCTCTGAGCCCAAGCTCCAAGCCACGTCCTGGGCTCCAGGAGTTCTGGGTGACACTGACCTGGAATGGAATCTCAGTGTGTAGAGGTCTAGTGCAGGAGGATCCCCAAAGTGGATGGTCAGGAGGTGCCAGCAGAGTTGGGGTTGCAGCATCGAGATGACAACATAGGGGGCATGAGGACAGGTAAGACCCAGCTCAGACTGGAAGTCCTGCAGAGACTCAAACACTAGCTGGGGACAAACAAATACTCCCTGGGAAGACGGAGACTTTCCTTGCTGGGACTCACAGGAGTCAGGACAGAGATGCTGGGCATCTGGAGACTTTGGCACTAGATTCACTGCAGCACTAACTAACCTCATCTTGGGAAATTCACTTAACCTCCCCAGGTCTCAGTCTTTCTGAACATAAAATTACTGTCCTTAATTAGAAGCAAAGCATGCCAAAGGTAAACTTTCAGCTGCAGTTCAGGAACTGTGCACAAGGTACTGTAACCCATTGCCAACTAGCCACGATTGGTTGGTATCTTCATTCTGGTGACCATTGCCCATCCTCTCCCAAGGTGGAGGGGGAGGAGGTCCCAAGAGCAGTGTATGGCTAGGAGAGTCCTGAGCCCTCCAGGGTAAAGTTCAGGCCTGTTTCCTTCCCCACTGGGACCATAACTTCCTGAATGCAGCCAGGCACAGGATTGGTACCTGTGTTTGCTCCTAGGGCTACTAGGACAATGTTCCATAAACCAGGTATTAGGAGGGTCGGGCTTCCCTACATCTGTGGTGTCCTTGGCTCACAGGCATGTCCCCAGGTTCTGCCTTCATCTTCACATGGCCTTCTCCCTGTATGTCTGTCTTCTTCTGGCTCTCGTAAGGATGCCAGCCATGTTGGATGATTAAGCTTAAAATTTCAACCTAACTAGCTGGGGATTTAGCTCAGCGGCAAGCGCAAGGTCGTGAGTTCGGTTCCTGGTACCAGAAAAAAACCAAAAAAAAAAAAAAATTTCAACCTAACTAATTACATTAGCAATGATCCTATCTATTTCCAAATAAGGCCACATTCTATGTACTGGGAGTTAGGACTTCAACATAACTTTTGGGTAGAACAATGTTATGCTTTATGTCTAGACGTCCTCCCAAAACCTTATGCAGCCGTGGGGTGGGGCAGTCTTTTCAGAGTTGGCTCAATCTAGAGTTTGTGACTGATTCGTGATCCAATGCTGAGATTAAGAATGTGAGTGCTACCCCCACTGTAGACAGATAGTCTGCATATAGGGGACTGAAAGAGCTTTGTCTTCTTTCTCCCCTTTGTTGCTTTTTCTGTCATCCACTGCTATGAACTGTTACCCCTCTGCCATGCCTTGGAGCTAGTCAGTTATGGACTGAAACCTCCACAAACTGTGAGCAAAGTATAACTTTCCTCCTTTGACTTTGGGTGTCAGGTATTTTGTCTTAGCAATGAGAGAAAAGAGACTAAGACAAACAAGGAGACACAATTCAACCCACACCAATACCAAAGAAACATCTGAGACAGATGAGCATAGGATCTTGGCAAGTCTTTGCCACAAGGAGATGGCCAAGGAGATAAAAATGAGAGTATTGGGACATGATTCTCAAATAATTGCTGTTAATTTGGAAGAAGCCATAATTAGCTGTACTGGAATTATTGAATCATGAATGGACAGGAGGACACACGCCAATCCAGGGAGGCAAAGCTTTGCAAGCACCAACAGGAGTGGGTGGGAGAATGTGAACAGGAGGTGGACTGGGTGGTGGTGACAGGAGACACACTGAACCATTGTGAGCTCTCTTGTTGTGGAGGTATCGTTTTTGTCATTTTTCCAGCTTGATGAAAAAATTGGTTTTTTTTTCACTTCTGCAGGACAAATATAACAGTGATTTATATTGTACAATTTTATGTGATTGATAAGTCACATTTAGACATAGTATTTGAATTTGTAACTCTATGTTTAAAAAATCTAGGCTTAATTTTTAAAATTCCTGTTTTATTGAGTCATGGTATAAAATTCTGTAGGCTCCTTGGATGTCTTATCCTGGATTTCAAGAATTCTGAACAGCTGAGGTATAGAGACCACGACAAAATGAAAGTAAGTGTGCCATCCTGCTTGCAGCCCAGTAGTGATTAAGGTAGGGAAATTCTACTTTCCGGCAAGTTATTTGGACCATCAGGGAATGTATCTTTCAGAGGTGTCCAGACACGCAACCTGATTTAGAATTCACCTGCTTTAGCTGTTTTCTGGTTTCTTGCTCATCAGAGTTTAGTGCAGGGAACAGAAACCACTAGGTACTTCCTCAGGAAGGGATTTAACACAGGGATTTAAAGGTTTAAACATCATTTGAAGGGCAGCAGGGCAAGTTCTAGCTTAGGCAGGAATGACTACAAGAACACTGAGGAAGAGGAAAGGGATCTCAGGAATATAGTTGGTCCCTTGTCCCTGGTGATAGAGGATCAGGGAGGTACTGCCCAAACACCAGGTCTGGAAGCATCTGTCTCAGGGTGAGGTGCATCATGGTCTACAGCTGGGGGGATTTGTGTGCTGGGGGTTCCCTCACAATAGTTGGTCTAGGATGTGTGTTCCTAGTGTCTATGAGGTTACTCATTAGTGGGCCAGTTTAGAATGCAAACCATTTTCTGTGTTTGAACTCTGGAAGTATGATACCCAGTTAATAGTGCCATTTCTTTGAGAGAGGAAGTTGTGAGACTCTGGAATCTATCGCACTGGAAGAAAAGCTCAGGTCCAATTTACAGGAGAAAAACACAGGCTCAATCTGCAAGCTTATTGTGTCTTTTAAGGCTCTTGGGAATTTGAGTGAGTACCTTGGAAGGAAAATTTAAAAAGTCTTGTAACCTTGAGTAAATTTGTATTGTAAAGCTGTAGTTTTCTTTAAAGTATAGTTTTAAAATTACAATATTCCTCATCTCTTTCCTTTTTTCTTCTATCCAATCTCAGCCTGGAGGGCTCCTGGTGATCACCCCGATAACTCCCAGGTCAGGAGTGAGTCTCAGATCCTACACTGGGGACTCCAGAGAGCCATAAGAAACCAACCCCAAACTCTACCTGCTGTTAGGTGGGAAGGTGGCTTATGAGTCTGGACTGCCATTCTGGGATGCAGGGGCCTCAGCACAGTGCTCTCGTATAGGCTGGGAGGGTATTCTACAAATCCTTACTATCCAAAGGTTAAATCCAGGCATAGAACGTTGGCATACGTGTAACAGAGATGGCTGTCTGTGGAGCTGGGTCTAGGACCCAGAACTACTGGTTCCAGACAGCCCTAGTGCTCCCCCATAAAGTGTGACAGAGCTGTTGTACAGTGGGAATATTTCCTAGACTGGCACTCATGCCATAGTGGGCCCCATCCACAGGAGTCACTCCACTGTGCCCAAAGTGCTTTATTGCCTTAGGCTGGGAAAGGCAAGGCTCTCTGGCTCCTCTGGCCCTGGTGGATGCCCCAGTCAGAGAAGCAGCTGGAGGAACCCCCAGTGGTGCACACAGCTGGGCTGGTAGGCTAGCCCCTGTCTCTAGGGGGCCAGACTGGAAGCAGAGGGCCTGCAGGTGACAAAGTTTTTCTTCCTGGTGGGGAAGGAAATGGAGGGAACATTTTCTCCCCTATCCTCATGACCTCCAGCTCCAATGCCTTGTACAAGCCCTTTCCAAACTATCCAACAAGAATCACTGTTTTAACCAAACACAATAGAATCCTCCATTGAACTGGGCTGACACACATATATCCAGACACGCATCAGGACTGCATCCTCAGGAGCACCTCCAGCCACTGCAGGGAGGCCTTGGTCAGGAAGTGACCAGTAGTAGTCATGGGGAGGGACTGTGGGCTGCTGGACCCTGGCTGGGGTGCAGCCCTCTCCTGCTAGCTCTGGGTGCTTCCTTGCACCTTTCTCCCAAGTAAGTGTTCAATGGGCCCAGAGGAGGCTCTGTCTAGTCACTGAACCAAGCTGTTCTGAGCTATGAAGTTTTGTTTGGGGGTTGCACAAGCGTCTGTGCCTCCCTCGCTGCCCAGAAGATCTGAGACTGTGGGGCCGACCTTGAGAACTTGTCCCAGACCCTGTGCTAGCCCCTTGGTACTGCACTGGGAAAGACCTGAGTTCCTCTTCTGAAGCAGCTCTTGGATGACTGAACTGGTGCCCATAGTACATAAGGCTGCAATGGGGTTTCCCGAGGGATTCTCCAGAGCCTGCCTGGAGGAGGAAGATTCTAGGAAAAACTTTTGTTTATTTTGACATAGTTTCAAACTTAAAAAATTGCAAGAATAGTAAGAAAAAAATACCATACATGCTGCATCCAAATTCTCCAAATATTGTATTAATATTTTACAACATTTGCTTTACCCTTCTTTCTCCCTTTCTACCTACCTACAATTAAATACAACGTGTTTGTGTTCCTAAAGATGAGACTATTTTTTACATAATCTTGGTACAATGATCACAATCAGGAAATTAACACTGACATATTATCTAAAATTTACAGAGCTCATTCATATTTCTCCAATGGCTCCAACAGTGTGCCTTAAAGCAGGTGAAAATGTAGGATCACGTGTCTTGGTTATGCAACCTGTCTTTGCATTTTGTGATATTATCATCTTTGAAGGATACAGGCTGGTTATTTTACAGAATGTCTCCTGATGGGGGCTTGTCTGATATTTCACCTAATTCCTTCCATGTCATTCATTTTGTTGGGAATACCAAGGAAGGGACACCTGTGTCCTCAATATGTTGCTTCAGAAGACATGTGGTTCGATTTGTTGCACTGATGCTGATGTTCATGTTGATAATTTAAGATGATGTTGTACAAATTTACCTACTGTGAAGTTACCATTTTCCCATGCAGATGCAATAAGTGGGTGCACTTTTGCACCCACAAAAAACAATGCCTACTCTTTGCAACAAATTCAAATAATAAAATAAAGGCACCTTAAATCTCAAAAGTGGCTTATCAATTTGGTGCGGATCTGCACTTTTTCTAGCTATATATATGTTCTTTGTTCTTTTACAAATATGAGTGGTATCTTACACAAACTGCTTTCAAATGTAGCTATTATGCTCCTAACAACATAAGATTCTGGTGTGTGTGGTGTTGAAGAGAGAACCCAGAATCTCACACATACTACCTAAGAAAGTGCTCTACCACTGCGCAATACCCCCAGCCTCTTCATGGTCATTCTAATTTGTCTTTTACATACAATTGTGAGAGTGGAACTCTTTTCACACAGTTCCTGACTGTATATACTCCCAGTCCAGTTTCTTTGGTGAATGTAATCACGCTCAGTCCATTTTACATTGAGATGCTCGTCTTGACCTCACTGTGTTGTGGGCAAGGCCTGTAGCAGAGCCCTGAAGGACAAATGACAATTAAGAAAGAACTTTGCTTTGGGGTACTTGCCCTTGTGGTCCTGAGCCCTGAAAGGATTGGTGCTCATGCTCTGAGCAAGGAGAGGCAAAGAGAGGCATGAGCAGGTGAAGCGTTTGTAACCCAGAAGCCAGTGAAGCCTTTAAAACCCCTTTAATTTGGGGTAAGTTTGAGGGAGGGGAGAGGGAGTTCTGGAGAACTCTGGAAAACTGGCCGCTGGGGCCAGAGCTGGACTCCAGCCCTAATGGGCGTCTTTCATTATCATTACCCCCATTAGTGCTTTATTGTATTAGTTATAGCTAATTTACATTTTACTGAAGCATTGAAAACAGATTGCAGATGTTTGGAAACAGATGTTATCCTAATGTTAAGGCAAAATCATGAATATTTATGATGATTAATGCCCGGATCAAATTACCTCGTTTAAGCAGGGAGGCAGGCATGTTCTAACAACTTTGGCCGGCAACCTGGTGAGGGAAGACAGAAAAGTATTGATGAACTTTTGGGCACACTTCAATTTTCCTTCACGTGGGATACATTTTTTTCTGCCTTCTTGGGGACCTGAGAACAGAGATTGGTTGTTATGGAACCAATTTAGGGATTTTCCTGCTGCTTGTATTTATTTGCCGAGCCAGGATTTTCCATCTGGATTTTTCCACACTCTACTGCTTGGAGAAGGGTTTGCCAAGCCCTCTCTGACCTCCGCAGCCATGATCGCTTCTTAGGCTGAAGGAGTATGGCTGGGCTTCTCCCTGTCCACCTGCCAAGAGCTGGGAGTCACGGACAGCCAGAATGGGCCTCAGGCAAGTGGAGTTGGCATGTGTCCTCACAGGAAGTTGCAAGGGCTCCAGGCTCACTTGTTGCCAAGTAGGGCTTTCTTTCCCTGCCATGCACTCTGTCACGGGAGACTCCAGCTTGACTTTAGGAATGGTGCTAAAGAATCTTTGCTAAGTGTATTGAGTGAGATGATGCTTGAACTCGGCCCTTCAGAATCCTTTGACCATTTTGGTGTTGTCTTTTCCATATATTTTTGCATTCATCCTCAACATCTGCCAGTTCTTCCTGTATGGTTGCCTGTGAAGGTACAGAAAATCAGGTGACTGTATGCGGACTTCCACTCTACCCTGTACTCTTATTTTAGCATATGGTTAGTTTGGCTGCAGGCAATGCCAAAATAAGGCATGGTTTACTGTCTAGAATCCTCCCCTTCCATCCTTCCTTATCCAGCTCCCTGCAGATTCCCCCAGGGGCACCTCCTCAGTAAGTCTCCTTCTCCTTCTCTGTGCCCTTGTCCCAGAACTGTTTGGGCCCCCCCCAAAAGACATGAAGTATTCCTTCTTTGCTGGCCCCACACCTGGTGATGGTAATGAAAGTGACAAAGGGACAGGACAGATCTTGTGTGCATGAGAAGTTCATGGACGAGTGGCGAGACAAATGGGAAAGGAGACCAGTTCAGGAGCTGAGAGGTGGGCATGAAGAGAAGGGGCTTCTAGTCCATCAGGAGATGCACTGGTTGCCTCTGCCAGCCATAGCATTGGTCACTCTGGAGTGCTCACACCAAGCCCCACCCTGGCCAGGGGCTGTCCCATCTCAGAGCAGGTGCGTATCACAGCCCTGTCTCCCTGCAAAAGAAATCAAATCTCAGAGACGTTGTGTGGTTCAGTCAGGACATTTATTCATTTAATAAACTGGTATCAAGGGCCTCCTGTGGTGTCAGGGGTGGGGTTGGGCACTTGGAAATGATGGCCAGCCAATGAGAGCACCTGTCTTCACAGCCAGGCTTGGTGGCGAAGACATCTGTTAATACACATTTGTTCCTTTTTATCTTTGATGGATCGAGTCCACTCTCATTGGATACCAAGATCTACAGATGTTCAAGTCTCTTCCTTAAAATTGTGCCATATTCACTTATGACCTATATGTGTCTCCCATATACTTCAAATCATCTCTAGATCACATAGAATGCCTGATACAATGTAAATTCTATATAAGTAGTTCTTACACTATATTATTTGCAGAATAATGACCCAGAAATCTGCAGTGTTCGCTGTAAGCACATTTTTTCCAAATATTTTCCATCCATGGGTGGTTGAATCTGAAGATGCAGAACTTACAGATACAGAAAGCTGACTCCATATATAACAAATATGGACATGTAGAGTGACTGTATAATTCTAAACTGTGGTAAGTGTTATGAAAATGTGTAGGCTGCAGTATGAATCCTTGACAGGGAATGGCTTGAAGAAGTGGTATTTGGGTGGATAACGAAAGACAAACACCACTCTAAGGTGAAAGAAATGGACCGGAGCCTCAGCCAGAAGAGACTCCAGAAGACAGATGTGCAGAGGGCCCTGGATGGAGGAGCTCAAGGTGTTTGGGAACTACAGGAAGACAGCAAGAGTAGAGAGGGGCTTGATGGTGAAATGCTAGAGGAGCTGATGGGGCCAGATCTCACTTAACCCTGACTCCTTGGGCTTGCTCTTACTCTGAGAATCATAGAATCTGTCAGATAGACCTAGTCACACTGACAGAGGTCAGAGCCTGAGCTCATGGACCATTTCTTGTCTCTGAGGACAAGGTTTAGGGCAGGACCCTGCACGCAAAGAAGGGCCCGAGGGTGCCTCTGATCTAGCCAGTCCTATTGGTACATCTCATGTGGGCTCAGCACGAATCTTCCCTGGGCCTCTGAAAAGAAGTCAACAGAGAGCAGGTCCCCCGCACTCCTAGAGCAGTTCTCAAACTTGAGTATAGAACAGTCTAGCAAGTTTCTGGGCTCAGAGTGTGCAGGTGGTCAGGGATCGCATTTTGAGAACCACTGCCTCAATCTGCTTAGCATGATCCCAGGGAGGCAGCCCCCACCCTAGGTTTTCCTTAGGACCAAGCAGTGCCCTGGAGTCATAAGCCCAGCAGTATCCCCAGGGGAAGGAAGATCTTTTCTGGAATATCACTCTGGCAGATCAGAAGTGCAGAACAGAGCAGGCAGGTAGCCAGCGAAATAAAAAATGATGAATGCCATGCTGTGGGCGTCTTGCCATGACAGTATCAGACCATGCCAGCAGCCTCCTCTTCCCTTACCCCCTGCAGTTCTGCTGGGTTATCCTCTGGTGCCTGGGAAAACAGATGGACAGCTGACCAGAGTACTCCTGGGAGCAGACTGCCAGCTTGAACTGAAGAAACCTTTTTGATGTTTTGATTGTTTGGGGCAAATAGTTAATCTGTTCAAGAGATAAGTATCTTTTCAAGAGGTAAATGAAGGCTTTGGTGGATGATCCCTTCCAAACACTTAAAGACCCTTGGTCAAACAATCCTGCATGGGGCCAGAGCCTGGGTGTGTGAGAAGAGAGATAGCAGATGGCTGTGTAAACAGCAGCAGCAACTTGTAAAGTGGCAGGCCACAGCTTTCCTGCCCAGGCTGTGTTTCTTTACAAAACAAGTGCTCTGTTGGCAGATTATGCAGCTAGAGGGCCGAGTTCAGGAATTTCATACCATACAGCTACAAAAGAGTCAGGCAAATATGATGCCTGTAATAAGTCATTTGTGCTAAAACTATAACTACATAGCTAGCTGCTATAGTTACACCACAAGGAAAGGTTGTATGTTGATAGCTGTGCAAACAGAGTTCCCTCTGAGTGCCTGTTTGTCCAGGTTCTGTATTTGTCTAGCTCACCTCTCTATTTTTGTAGTAGGTGATTCTCTGAAGTGTAAATGTAATTTGAGTATACTTGAAGCAGCCTCTGGCAGCTAGGCAAATATCATAATTAATTGATTTTTTACAGGTCACTATTATTTGTAGATTCTGTAACTGTGAGTTCAACTGCTTGCTAAGACTTCTTTGCAACTTCAAATCAGTACTCACACAGCTTTTCCCATCATTTGCAGACATGCGCAGTGTGGCAAAATTTGAGTCCTCTGATGTGCTCGTTCTTGGCTGAGACTGAACAATGAGATGCTCTCTGCCTTCTTGTTTCATCTGTTACACTGTAAATGAGTGTTCTTTTCACAGTCTCTTTTAGTGCCACATTTTCACATTTTTGTGCTTTTTGTTGGCCATTTTATCACTTAAAATGGATCCCAAATTTAGTGTCACAGTGCTGAAGGGTTCCTAAGCACAAGGAGGCTGTGATATGTCTTATGAAGAGAATACATGCATTACATAAACTTTTTTCAGGCACGAGATCGATGATGTTGACCAAGTTCAATGTTAGTGAACGCGTGTTCATTAACTCCCAACACCCACAAGGGAAGCACCTGATCCTAAAGTTCAGGTAGACTAGATGTCATCCTCAGGTCCAGAGTTTGGACTCTGAATGGATTAAGCAAATCTTTATTTTATCCCTCCCAATGTATGATTGTGTTCAGAGCCAGTAGTATAGACAACTGAGTTAGGTAGAAATATTATAGGCAGTTAGATAGGGCTAGGCCCTTGAGGGAGTCAGGGCAAAGATGAAAATGCATCACAACTGTGGCTGGAGACATATCTGATGGAGGTCAGGCCTCAATATAAAGTCAGAATGACCAGGCCTGAGATAAGTGGTATCACCTGGGCTAATGAAGTCTAGCCAGACATCAGTCACCTCAGTGGGTGATCAAGACCCTCAGACTCATCCCAAAGAAAAGTTCTTTATTCCTTCCATGTACACTTGCTCTGTGATTTGATTCCCCATTGGCTCAATACTACCTAAGTGGCTATACTCCTAATCTTATTGATTGGTCATAGCTGTAACCCACATTGTACCCATGTGACTGTGCTCTATAAAACTTCCCCTGAGAAGTGGGGTTGCTGGCAACCCACTTGGGGTCCCTCCTGCCTCTCAGGAGTTGTCTCTCACCCTCAAAAATATTTCCTACTTTTAACTTCTGTTGCTCCTTGTAATTCATTCTTCAATTTTGGGGACACAAACTTGGCATACTGAACATCTAGAAGATTGGGAATTATAATATTTCCCCTGCATCATACAGAGGTCCTGATATCATCTCCTATATCACCAGGATAATGCTCTAAGTTAGTCCAGAGTGAAGTTTGTCTTAAGTTTGGTTCTCCAGTGATACAGTTGCAAAACAATAGCAACAAAACCCCAACATGCCCTATTCAATATAAATTTCATATAAACAACGAATAATTTCACATAAACAACAAATTTATATAACTAATATTTTACATAAAAATTCAAATTTCACTGGGCTTTTAGTTCTTTATATTTATTGTTGTTATTAACTGTATCTTTGTTTGCTAAATCCAGCAATCAGATGCAGACCCAAAACCAAGTTTCCCATTCAAAAAACTTATTAAGGAAGTGCTCCTAGGGCAAGGCTGATGAGTGAATGTGGGAAGTCCAGCCAAGCACAGTTTCAGGTAAGGTCTTGGTGGTAGGTGCAGAAGGCAGCTAGTTCTGTAGAGCAGTCTTTTAAAAGAGTGTTAGGCATAGCGGGTAAGGAGCAAAGGCACAAGCACTGGTCAGAAGGCCCCAAGGGCAAGTGGGTGGAACATCCACAATATCAACTCTAGAGATTTTGCTCAACAGCCAGGAAAGAGACCTGGATACCAACTAGGACCTGTGCCCTCATTTTCCTCTACAGCAGCAACTGGAGCAGGGTGAATAGTGTTCCTCAAAACTCGTGTCCACCTGAACCTCAGATGGTGATCTTAATGGGTGTGATATTTATGTCCCCTGAGCTTCATATGTTGAAACTGTAATTCGCTAGTGTCAGGGTGTTAAGACGTAGGGCCCTTGGGACGTGATGAGGTGGTGAAGATGGAAGCCTCATGATGAAGTTAGTGTGATTACAAGAAGAGCCCCAACAGGGCTCACTCAGTTCTTTCTTCCCACCATGTGAAGTCTCTATTAACCAGGACGAGGACATTCATCAAGGACCCACCACAGAGGCACCCTGATCTCAAACTTCCAGCCTCTAGAACTGTGAAAAAGAAGTGTTGTTTCAGCTGCCCAGCACCCAGTCTATGACATCTTGTTTTACAGCCCAAACTGACTAAGACTTCAGGAAGCAGTATCTCTGCAGATGTATTTGAAGTTGTTAAGATTAGGCCAGACTGGATCAGGGTAGGTCCTCCATCCCATGGGGGTTGTCCCTACAAGAAAGAGACAGATGAGGAGACAAAGAAGACTGTGTGACAGAAGCAGGAATTGAAGCGACACAGCACAAGCAAAGGACCATCAAAATCTTACAAAGGGGCAATAGCTGGACTGAATCTTTTCAGTAAATTTTACCTTGTTGTTTACTTTGTTGCAGATGGAGTTGTTCTTTCTCTTACTCAGAGCTGACAGTAGCCCAAAAGATATTTCCTTTCTAATGCAGTGTCCTTGGGGAAGATTCATAAGGCAAGTGCCAAACTGCACATGAGAGGTTCACATGACCACAGAAACCAACCCCGCTGGTGAGGCTGGGGCTGCTCCTGAAGGTTTCCCATGCTCAGGCAGTTATGGTTTGTATCTAGATGTCTCCCCAAAGCCTCATGTAGTCACGGTAAGGATGGGCTTTTCAGAAGTGGCTGAATCTAGAGTTTGATTGATTCATGGTCTAACGGGATTAAGGGTACAAATGCTACACCTGCCCTAGGGTGAGTACCCTGAATACAACACAAGGAACAGAAAGAGGCTTGTCTCCCTCTTCCTCTTCCTCTCCCTCTCCCCTCTTCTTTCATTTGCTGTCTCCCGCTGCCAAGGAACTGTTGCCCCTAATCATGCCACCCTGCCTTGGAGAGCAGCCAATTATGGGCTGAAACTTCTACAAACTGTGAGCTAAATAAACCTTTCCTTCTTTAACTTTGGGTATCAGGTATTTTGTCTCAGCAATGAGAGAAAAGTAACTAAGACGAGTCTCTAATATGGAAAACAAAACAAAAACAAAAAACCCTCTTTCTGCCCACTGTAAGTATATTGGACTCCCAGACTCTCCTTGAATCTAATTTTTATTGTATCAAGAGGTTGATAACCTGAGAAGCCAAGGAGGCATTTTGCTATTTAAATATTGGAAACAACAGGCTTGCTTCTCTTTACAATTGGGCAAAGTACTGGGTCTAGGTGACTCTGAAGAACACTGGGTTTTAGAGTCCCCCAGCCTGGTACCTCCTTCCTCTCCCCATGCAGAGTCCATGATCCCTGATGGATCTGTGCCCTGGGCAATAATAGCCCCATTGGGTAGAGAAGTGTTCAGGGGACAGGGAAGGTCAGAGAAGCATCTCTTAGCACTCCCCCACTGCCCCCAGGCTCTCTGCATCTGACTTTTATAGGCAATACAACCTGGATTCTATTCATTTTTTCCCTCCTGAATGCATAAGCAACATTCACCAGGAGTCTACAAAGCATGCAGTCACTGGTGAGGACTGAATTTTAAATGGCATCTCTAAGTAACAGTCACAAAGCGCCTTAGCAGGTAGGTAAGACCCTCCCACCCTGCATGCCACCCCACCCTGGGAGACAGGGCAGGAGGCCCAGATCAATCAACAGTCGGCAGGCGGTGTGAGCCTGTAAGAAGTCCCCAACGCCCCATCCACAGAGACCCAGAGCCTGTGCACAGAACACATGAAGGAGACTTTTTTCCTCTTCCTTCTGCAAGCCCAAGTGTTCTGAAATATTTATATGGTACCAAGAGCAGGAGACTTCTGGAAAAGAAAAGCAAGAGATCTGAATTCCAGGTGTGGAACAAAATATGCAAAAGCAGTAGAGTGTTTGTGATGACAGGCAAGGCTTTCTCTGAGCTGGTTTTTCCATAGAACTCTCTGTGAGTGCACAGAATGTAACCAAGAGATTTGAAAGTTTAGTTTTTTGCAAATTTTTCTCTTAGCAAAAAAAAATAACGTTCTGGAATGTTTGGGACTGGCATGAGAGATAGAGTTTATTTTAACCTGGCTGCTTATTAACTGTATAACCTTGGGCAGACTAATTATGCCGCGGAATCTGGTTCATTACCTATAAAATCAGGATAATAATTCCAGTATCTAGATTGATGTGGAGAATACAGGCATTAATTAGGGAATATCAATTGCCCCAAGGGGGCTTATCCTTGCTGAGACTCAGGGTCAGGGGTTATTTTAACTTTTTCATATGTGTAACTAGGAGTCTCTAAGGTGTCACCTTAGATTTTATTCCTTCTCTTTCACTCTAGCGCTGCAGAAACAACAGCAGCTCCATTCAAAAAGTTGTTGGGCTGGGGGTATGGCTCAGTGGCTGAGTACTCACCTAGAATGTACAAGGCTCTAGGTTCGAGCCCTAACACCACACACACACACACACACACACACACACACACACACAAGGTTAGAAGAAAATTTTAGAAATCTTTTCACTTAATGATCAAAACAGACATTTTTCAAAAGAGGGTCATACAAATGACTAGTAAGTATGCACAAAGATGCTCAAGATCACTAATCAGAAAAATGGAAACCAAAATCACAGCGAGATATTATCTCACCCCAGGGAGAATGACTACTGTCAAAAAGATAACATGAAATAAATTCTGGCAAGGATTGTGTAAAAGGAAAATTCTTATATGCTATTGGTGTGAATGTAAATTAGGAGAGCCACTATGAAGAACACAATGGAGGGTCCTCAAAAAGATCTACCGGTTCTATTATAGAATATATATCCAAAAGAAATAAATCAGTGTGTTGAAGAGACATCTGCATTCCTACTTTAATTACAGCACTATTCACAACAGCCAAGGTGTGGGGTCCACCTATGTGTCCATCAATGGGTAAATGGATAAAGAAAATGTAGTACAGACCAACAGTGGGATACTGCCATTAAAAGTGAAATACTCATATCAGCAGCAGCCTGGATAGAAATGGAGGACTCCACAGTCAGTGAAATAAGTTAGTGACAGAAGGGCAAATACATACTATGTGTTCTCACTTGTATGTGGAAGCTAAAGATGATCATAAAGAAGTAGAGAACAGAATAAGGGGTACCAGGCCTAGCAAGGGTATGGCAAGAAGGGCTGGAGAGAGGATGGTTAATGGGTCCAGAGGATGTGGACACGAATGACAACTTGTAATGTTCTGTAACAAAGTAGGAGAATTATGGTTTATAACAATTAAGTAACTTTCCAAATAGCTAGTAGGGCTTTGAGGGTTCCCAACACAAAGGAATGGCAAATTTCTGAGGTGATAGATAAACCACTGCCCTTGACTGGTCATTACACATTGTACACATGTATTGAAATGCCACATGTACTGAATAAACAAACTCCTGTGTATAAATTTAAAAACATATTAGTAAAAATAAAATAAATTTCATTGGAAAAGAAGAAAGAAATCTTTTCTCCCAGCTGCAAAACTAGCAGTGTCTTTCTTCTTTGCTGTTCCTCCTATCCCATCCACCCTGGGGCATTCCCTGCCGGGCAGTGATGCAAACATGATCCACTGCTGACAGTGGCACATGTGACTTCTTCTGATGGGTCCTTGGAGAAGACAACATCAGTTCCCTTTGCCCACGTTAGCTCTCCAACTCTGTGAAGCAGTCATAATGACCCCATGGGGGTTCTCTGCCCAGGGTGGTCCCACCTGTGGCCTTAGGACCTAGGAAATGCAGGTTCCAGGGTGTAAATTTCATGCTGACAGAGTTAGTCACACAAAGCACAGCTCCACTGTTGGTACCATTCAATTTAATTTCAAATACTGAACACCTGCTTTGTCTGGTGCAGAAAATGGATCTAAGCTACTTATAAGTAAACTGATTCAAATTCAGAAAATTGTTTTTACCATTGTGGTTTAAAACTCCATTAATTCAGAATGATACCTGTCCTCCACCCCCAGGGTCAGGATGATTTGGGCGGGAGGAGGGTGTGTACACACGCCCTGGGTGGGAATGTTTCTGCGTCTTGGTAATCACGTGACTTGGGCCAGTACGGGACCAAGATGTGCCATGTCCTGACCAGCCTAAGTATGGACTATGGCCAGTGCCGCCTGACAAGTGGATGTGGGTTCAAACTTGACCCCCTCACTAATGATTGGGACAGAGCTGAGCCTTCCATTGTCTCTCCCAGGTACATCTCTATGTTTTCAGACCTGAGACCCTAGCAGGTCTCACAAGCCTGCTCCTACACTTAACCTCAGCTTCCCACTCTAGGAAGGACATCTTAAAGGACTGTCTCTGACCCCCTCGGGCCTAGATGTCACCTGCTACTCTTCCACATTTTGATGTGGGATTATACTTCTTTGACCTGGCTGCCACAGTTCCCTGGTTTGCACAAGGATAGACTGAATAAATGCAGAGGGAGGCTTAGATCAATGACAGAAAACTAATAATCTACTGTCCAGGGAATTGGGCCCAGAATCAAGGGCAAACACCTCTCCTTCTCTCTAGCATGAATCTACTGGTCCCTACCTCTTCCCAGCTCTGCAAGGCACTGATTCTGTCCCTGGACCAGCTTCCCCATAGTGTACCTGGTGCCAATCCTGGCTGACCATATGGGAGGGGCTACACAAGCTAGTCAGTAATACCCACATGGCACTGCTGTCCAGGTCTCCATGCCCATCTGGTCAGTGACCTTTGTCCACAACTACACTCTCAGACAAGCCAGTAGTGGCCTTCTGTGGGTAGACAGGGAGTAGTGGGCATTTCTGCCACCCTGCTCAGGAAGGGCAATGGGATGAATTTTACTAATCTGCTCAACAGTAAGTAGTGGACTGGGCACAAACACCATTACTGTACTGCCTCCTGAAAACCCAGGTACCACACTTGTGAATGCATTGGTTGTTTTCTGGGTAGATCGGGTCTGTTGGTGAATGGCCTCATCTCCATCTCTGAGCCTGTCCATGAGTGGGCCCACTCTTGGCCTCTTTTGTAATGACATCTCTCTCCGAGGCGAAGGATGAGAGTGGTTCCAGGTTAAAAGTTGGACCTTTGCAGATGTAAATCATCCTTTCTGAAATGGCAGAATGCCACTCTCCAAGGGCTTTGAGAAAGGACAGTTCTGGGGGTGAATGGCAGGTTAATTCTGATCCACAAATTAATTTTGTCTCTTTGTATATCAAGGGTGTTCGAGACTTATTTAATTTGAAATAAATGTAATTATAGAAATGAATGAGCTATCAAAATTTTAAACATATGATCCATCAATATTGGCACGATGTGAGTGGCTGGTTATTATAAATAAAATGGGTCTTTGGCAATATGGAATTCAATTTCCCCCGCAGTGTGTCTCATTTCATCTTGACATCTGGGTTAATGCTAAATTACAATCCTTAATTTCCAGATCGGAGCTTAATTTCTAAATGGGAGGTTAACATAAATAACCTCACCAGCTGTGGGGCTCCTGGGAGCTCTGGAAGAGGAACTTCAAGGCAGAACAGTCTGTGGTTTTGTGCAATTATCTGGTCCTCCTAATTGTGTTGCCTAAGTCAAGTACTGGATGTGGGGAGAGGTAGGGACCATGGCAGCAGTGCCCACTGGGAGCCAGGGGTTCCAGATGCTCTGTCTGCTGGGTGTGACTGAAGCCCAGGCAATGTGGAGGAGAAAATACACCCCCACATATATAATGTCAGAGCTACCCTGGAGCCTGTGAACCTGGGGGGGATAGGACTGGGTGCCCCTCAACCTGCACCCCACATTGGTCACCCTGGTCAGGGGGTGGTTATCCAGGGTCACTGCTCTGAGCTACTGTGCTGCTCACTGACCCTCACTGAAGGAAACGCCATGATCCACATCCAAGGAGAGGTTGAAACAGGCAAGCTTCTTGATGGGATGTTCTCAGTGGGATGTATGAAAAAATGCTGCAGAGAGAGCAAGTTTTTTGGAGGACTCAGAGGAAGGCGACCCTTGAAAAGGATCCAGTGTAAGAATCAAGAGAAAATGTTAGAAAACAGGCACATAAAAGATAACAAAAATAAACCCACTTCTGGGAAACATGGAGGGAGGAGGAGGCTGAGCCTGAAGTCAGCCAAGCATGGCTTCAGGGCATAAGCAAAGGGACCTGTGTGCTGGAGACTCAGAAGTAAGGTCCTCACACAGGGACTGAGAATACAGGAGACAGTGACAAGCCCAGCTAATGGCTGGATAACCAACTTGCCAAGTGCTTTCAGGTTGCTGAGAAGAAGGAAAATTAGATGACGCACGAGGTAAAAATTAATATCCTGCCTCCTCGGTGCAGAGAACAGGTCCAGTCCCACCAGGAACAACTAGAATAGATATTTCCAAGGAAAGAAGAGCCCTCTGCCGAAATGCTCCCCTGCCCACTGCACGCCATCTCTCCCACTGCTTCATCTTCTTCCTGCTGCCAGCTGCTTGCAGCTCCTGCTTAGCATTTTCACTTGTTTGTTGACCTCTTCTCATATAAATTTGTAAACTCCCCAAGGGCAGTGATTGTATCTTGCTCAGTGTATTCCCCAGTGCCTGGCACACCACGGGGTTCTCAGTAAGTGCTTTAGGATCCTTACCATAGTGCAGAAGTAGCAAATAAGTATATTATATTTTTAAAAAGTTTTCCCAGCTACAGAGTTGTGTATTCAGGTCAAAGGATCATCTATGTCTTAGTCACTTTCCTCACCAGTGAGCTAAAATTCTCAGCACCCACAATTTAAAGGAGGAGAGATTTATTTGGGTTCGTGGTTGAGTGCACAATTGGTTGGCTCCAAGGCAGAATGGCATGGCAAAGGGGCAGAGTGGAGGAAAAGCTGCTTGGATCATGGAGGTCAGGAAACAGAGAGCAAAGGGAGGGGGCAGGGAGGGAGATACACTCTTTCCAGTCCCACTTCCAAGGACCATTTCTTCTACCTCTTCTGGCCAGGTCCCACCTCCTAGGATCAGGTCAGCTCTGCTGTTCTCTGGTTCAATCACCTTCCAAAGGCCCCACCTATGATCCAAACCATAACAATCTGAAAGCAAAAACCAAGCAAGGAAGATGCTTATCTACACGAGCTGTAAATCTTCTGGGATTCCATTATGAAGCAAACATCCTTAAACATACACGCAGACAAATAAACAAGATCTGTCTCAAGGAACAAGAATCAGGCTGGCCCCACAGTGCTTTTCTGCTGCTTCAAGTGCCAGGAGGTGAATGTGGAAGCAGTTGGGAGGAGGTTTGCACACAGCCCGAGGTGTAACTTATAGACCAATCACGTCCCAGAAGTAAAGACAAGTCAAAGGGCCCCATTATGTTCAAGGCTTGCAGAAGTTCTGGTGCCCTGGAAGATTAGCCAAGGACACTCTCCAGGACATACTTTCTAGGCCACTGCCAAAGTGGCAAAACAAACATCAAGGAAGTTATTAGTCCCACATGGGATGCCCCTAGGAGCTGTTCCCTTAGCAAACCTGCCTGCACCAGGGCACCACTGTGGCTTGGAGGACTCGGCAGTTCTGGTACCTCCTTCCACAGTGGCCTCTGGGTGACATGGGAAGCAAGCAATTTAGTTAGGAGGGTGAAGACAGACTCCTTGAGAATAACTCTGTAATCACTACACAGTAATCCACTGGAAAGCAGGCTCCTAGGGGCAGGGTTTAATAACAACCTCTGAAATTCAATTGCAACACAGTAGCAACACTAATTATGGTCATAGTAGTCATCATAACAAAGAGTAAAAGAAGGAGAGGGTGAGAACCTACACTGAATGGGCCGTCAGAGTGCTAAGAGCTCTTCATTTCATTCTCACTACATTTTCGGAGCGATGATATCATCATTTATTCTTGCTGTACTTTTAGAGAAATGTAAGCTCAGAGAAATTGTCACAGGATTAACTCACGTGGCAGGGAAAGAGGACACCAGGATTCAAATGTGGTTGGGTTACAAAATACATGCATATGAGATGTTCATGAAGATAGACCAGTTGGTTAGACCATAAAATGAACTCATTAAATTTCAAAAGATTTGTTTCAGGCAATTGAATTTCATTAGACATTTTAAAAAATAGGTATGTTTGGATACTAATGTACATGTAAATAACTGGTACCCTATAGATTAATGAAGGAATCACAAGGAAAACTTTTTAAAATTTGGGGCCAAGTTATAATGAAACTGTAACATATTGAAATTTATGGTAAGCAGCTAAACCAGTACTTACAAGTTAATTTCTATTAGAAATAGAGAACAGACCCGACATGGTGACTGGTGCATGCCTATAATCCCAGGACTCAGGAAGCTGAGGCAGGAGGATCACTGTGAGTTTTAACCCAGCCTGGGTTACATAGTGAGTTCAATTATATAATGAATTACATAATGAGACTCTGTCTCAAAAAATAAAACAAAACCACAATGACAAAAACACACAGGAAAACCAATCAAACAAACAAAAAACAGAAGGAAGCTCTTAAATCAATAATTAAGTGTTTACCTTCAGGATTTAGAAAGAAGCTTTTGACAGGGTTTAACAAATTGATACACCGCTAGTAAGAATTATAAATGAAAAAGAGTACAAATGAGAAATACTAGTATTAGAAATGAAAAAGGAAATAGGATGATATATTCTATAAGTACCTAAAAGATAAAAGAGAGGTAGCACAAACACCTTTATGGTGATAAGCTGACAACTTTAGTAAAATAGATAAAGTCCTTAACAAACACGCCTTATCTAAACCGACTTGTTCAGAAACAGAAAATCTGAATACCTCTAAGTCTATCAAGGAAATTATATTTATAATTTAAAAGTCTCTCCACAAAAAACCCCAGGTCAAGCTGGTTTTGCTGATGAATAGCAAACAGCTAAGGAAGAAATAATACTAATTTGAAACAAACTCTTTCAGAAAATAGAGGAAAAGGAAATACTAACTTGTTTTATGAAGCCAAAATACATAATACAGAATCTGGCACTTTAACATGAAAAGAAAATCACAGAATAATGTTTCTAATGAATTTAGATACAAAACCCCCTGTGCTTGTTTCCTGTTATTGTTGTAACATGTCATCACAAACTTTGTCCTTTGGTTTAAAGCAATATAGGAAGTCATCTTCATAGGAAGTCAGCCAAATTCCCAACAGAGGCTGTGGGGAGAATCTGTTTCTTCTCCTTCTGCAGCGCAGAGGGCTGCATCGTTGCTGTTCCTCCATCTTTAAAGCTCCTCAGTGAGGTAGTGTCTTTAGTTCTTACAGTAACTGCCATCTTCTTAGTCAGAGCTCTCTCTGCCTCCCTCTGTGGGGGTGCCACATGGATAATCTAGGATCCTCTCTTTAATGGCAAGACTTTTAACCAAACATATCTTCAAAATCTCTTTTGCCATAGAAGATAAATTCACAGGTGCCATAGATGAGGATGGTGGGCATTTGGGGGACCACTATTCAGTGTACTACAGTGCTTCATAAGATATTAACAAACCCAATCTAATAGTATGCAAAAAGGTAACAATTTCAACTAAGTGCAATGTACCCCAGGAATGCAAGGCTGTTTTTTTTTTTTTTTTTTTTTTTTTCCTGTCTTTTTGAGACAGGGTTTTATTATGTAGTCCAGGCTGGCCTCAAACTTGCAGCAATCCTCCTGCTTTGCAAGGCTGCCTTAATACTTGAAAAATCAAAGTCAATGTACCAGGAGGGAGATGAAGGAACTTTCTGGGCTGTTGGAAATACTCTATGTCCTGACTGAGGTGTTGGTTGTACAGGTTGGTTCGTGTGTCAAAATATACTTAACATTTAAGATCTGTGCATTTTACTATAAGTGAGTTTTACCAAAAATGAAACAATGCAAAATAATACAACCAAAACCAACCACAAAAAAGAACAAAACCCAGAGAATGGATGGGAGATTTGGGTGCAAGTAATTAGGTAGATGATGATGATGCCATTTACATCAATGCGGAAAACCCAAGTTTGAGGGTCACCAAGAATTCCTTTGTGCACATATTCTATTTGAGATAAGACAGCCAAGTAAAATGCTACCCAGGCAACTACATGTGGGGATATGTGAGGGACTGATGAACTTGACTTGGTGTGAGCACAAGGTGGGGACAAGATTGTGGCTTGGGTGACTGTGAGGTTGGTGGGGCCTTTTACTTAGATGGCAACTCAGAGGAAGGGAGCTGTGGTTCTTCCTGAGCTAGCTGTCCACCTCTCCTGTCCAGGGAAGTTATGGACAAAGGAACTTGAACTGTCCCTCCCTTCTCTCTGTGACGGCTACTTTTGGCAGAGATGCAGCTCTGGGGAGTCAGCTGGCCTGTGCCATCAGGAATTGCAAAACTTGAGCCTATAACCCTGATCCTTCACTCCCCACACAGCCACAAAGTGGCCACCATGGAGACCACTCTGTCTTTTCCCATCTGCACCAGCTGAACTTACCCTGGTGCCACCCCAGCCTTTCGTTACACTGGTTCCTCACTGAACTTAAAATGTGGGGTGCAGACATGCTGATCTGATAGGACACATTTGGGTAATACTGCTGGACACAGTAACTCTTCCTTTCCCAACGTTTTATTTGGAAATAGTTTCAAGCTTACAGAAAATTTGCAAGAATAATACCAAGAATATCCATATACCCTGACCCAGACTTAGCTTTCACCTTTGCTTTCACATGCATGTTTCTCTCTCTCTCTCTCTCTCTCTCTCTCTCTCTCTCTCTCTCTCGCTCTCTCTCTTTCTGTCTCTTTCTGTGTCTATCTCTCTGTTATATAATTTTACCATGACCACTAATTAATTGGTGCATATAGAACTATTGCTCACAGGAAAAATACAGTGTTAAGTTCCTTTGAGACTTTGGTGATAATATTTTTAGCAAGTGATCAATCAATAGCCTTGTTTCTATTTAAAGATACCTTGCTTAATCTATAGTATTGATCCAGTTGAACTTGTGGTCAGCAGCATTACAACTCATGCACCAACAAGCCTGTCTAATGCACCGACTTGTATTTTCTCCCCAAGGCACATTATATCCTTCTTACATGTAGAAACACCAGACAGCACTTTAGCACTGCCCTTGGGAGCTGTTTTAAGAGCAAAATTGAAAAAAAAAAAAAAAAGGAGCAAAATTGCAGAAGAAAACATAAAGTGTGATGCTAGACCATGAAAAGGACACTTGTTTAGAGTTATGAGAAACAGGAGGCTTTGTTTTGCTTTAACTGGCCACATGCATATTGTGCCACTCAAATTTTTCATCACTGTTGAGCATGTTGACAAATGTCCCAAAAGAACTATGTGTATTGGTTTGAGGAATACGCAAAAACAAATCTCAGTGAGTAGGCAAACTTCGGAGTATGCAATCCATGAAGATCATTGTGGTTATATGCATATGTACATGCATGTATCATACATATATATGTGTATTAGTTTCCTATGACTGCTGTCACAAATCATCATAAACTTAGTGGCTTAACACAAGAGAAATTTGTTTGCTCGCTGTTCTGCAGGCCAGTCACTAAAATCAGTATCATTAGGTTGAAGGGAAGGTGTCAGCAGGTCTGCTTCTTTTTGAAGACTCCAAAAAAGAGTCTTTTCCTAGCCTTCTCCAGCATCTGAAGGCCACTTATTTTCCTTGGCTTGTGGCCCTGTTATATGTAGGATCTGGGATGTCTTAAAAATCCACATGTTGAAGACTTTGTCCCCCAGCTCGATGCTACCTAAAGGTGATGAGACCTTCAGGAGGTGGGGCTGACTGGGAGGTGTTAGGTCACTAGGGTGTGATCTTGAAGGCCATTTGCAGGACCCTAATCTCTTCCTTTTCCTCTCTTACTTTCTTGCCCTTAATTGAGCAGCTTCCTCTGCCTTGCACTCCTGCCACAACGTGCTTCTTCTCCACTATTAGTTTTGGGCCAACTGACCCTGGACTGGAACCTTCATGTAAGCCAAAATAAGCCTTTTCTTTTTATAAGTTGATTTATCTCAGACATGTGCTACAGTAAAAGCGAGATAACACAGGCCCTTACCTCACACCATTTCCTTCTGCTATCATATCTACTACCCACTCTGATATCCTGCCTTCCTCTTATTTTTTTTTTTTTTGTACCAGGAATCGAATTCAGAACCTTGTGCCTGCTAGGCAGGCACTTATGCCACTGAGCTACATCCCTGGCCCATCTACCTTCTCCTTAAAAGGATCTATGTGGTGACATTTAGGGCACCTCTAGATAATCCAGGACATTCTCTGCCTCAAGATAGTCACTGCCCATGGAGTATTACTCAGCTATAAAGAAAGATAAACTCAAGGCTTTTTATAGGTAAATGGATACAATGAAAGATCATACTCATAAGTGAAATAAATCAGACCCACATGTGTAAACATTGTATTGTCTCCCTAGTGTAAGAAACTGAAAGAGTAAGTAAAACTGAAAGGTACAATAGATACCGTGAAAGGGAAAGAAACTGCTGAAAAGGAAAAAACAACTGGGATGGGGGAAAGGAGAAAAGAAAGAAAGAAGGAAGGGAAAAATACACACACATGCACACACATACACACACATATACATATATACTCACAGGATAGCGAAGATAATTGTACTACTAATTTCTATTCGTTTATTGAAAGGAACAGTTAGTGCTTATATTGTCTGATCAGTTTTGCATCTGGTAATCTGCCCAACTGCTTTAAAGATAACAATATGCAATATAACAATCATTGTTAATTTCCTATCATCTTGTTTTGAAATTCTGTATCCTTTGTATTATGTTTTAAAAAAATTTTTGTCCTCTTTAAAATAAAGATTCTCACTATATGTGCACCTAGACACACCCACACATACACCTGTACTCACATTTTTTCCTGGACCATTTGAGAGTAAATTGCACCTTTACCCTTGGCTACTTCAATCTGTCTTTCTTAAGAAGAAAGTCTTTCTCGTATATGACTGCTATGGTTCGTTATAGCTTGAGTGTCTCCCAAGAGTTCATGTGCTGAAATTTAACCCCATTCTAAAGTATCAGGAGGGTGAAACTTAATCCAACTGCAGTGCTTAGAGGCTCTTTAGAGGTGACTAGTATTAGATAAGGTCATCAGGGTGAAAGCCCCATAACTGAATTCTGGTGACTGTGTAAGAAATGGGGGAGAGGCCAGAACCAAAGGACACACGTGCAGCCCTGTCTCTTGCCATGTGATGCCTTATCCCACCTTGGGAGTTTGTCAGCAATGGACCACCATCAGATATAGCCCCTGACCTTGGAACAGAACCACGAATCAAGATAAGCCCCTTTTCTTTCTAAAGTCACTCAAGTCAGATACTTCATTATAATAGTGAAAAATGAATTAACACAATAGCTATAGTACAATTAGCAACATCAGGAGACTTTAAGTACATACAGTGCTTTGATCTACTGTCACATGCTAATTTTGTCAATTATTTATAGATCCATTTCTCTTTCAGGACAGGTTCTGTCTAAGGCTCATGATTGGCATTTAGTTGCCACATCTCTTTGTTTCATTTAAAATGGAAGATGGGCTCAGCTTTTATTTGCCTTTTATGATATTGACAAATATGAAAAATGCAGATGTTTTTAGAAAAGATGAAATGCTCTTATTTCAAGTTGGAACTCAGATTGGGCACCTCTGGCTGGAATCCTGCACCAAAGATGTTGCACCCTTTTTGGGACATCTCATTCAAGTACATATTGTTCATCTACCCTTCATGATGATAGTAATTTTGATCACACTGTCTCAGTTACTTTTCTTGTTGCTTAAACAAAATACTCAACACCCAAAGATAAAGAAGAAAAGGTTTATTGAAGCTCACAGTTTGCAGAGGTTTCAGTACATAGCTGGCTGGCTGGCTCCAAGGCAGGGTAACCCGGCAGAAGGTCATCACAGAGGAGAAAGAGTTCATGGCAGGCAGAAGGCAGGAAAAACAGCAAGCAGCAAGTGACAACACATTTTGTTTTTGGTCTTTCATATCCTAGCAGTCTTAGGATAAGGCAGCCTTAATCCTAGCATCACACATGAATTAATCCCTGCCTCGCATCCTTGATCCAGTACACACCCTGGATCCAGCCACCTCAGAAAAGCCCCACCTATGACTGCATGAGGCTTTTGAGGGGACATTTAGATACAAGCTATTAGACACATCAAGAGTGGCACCAATTGTCCACTTCATAAGCTTCTTTCCCTTTACAAAGAATGAGCAGGGTATGGGAAACATGCAAATTTAGGACATCCAAATTTCCTGCACCTTGTCAAAGTTACTTCCCTTGGATTTAGTTAGCATCCACCATGGTTCTTGCTTGAACTAACCTCAAACATGGCAGTTACAAAGTGATTTTCTAGCTCATGCAACCCTCTGTGTTTATCAGCAAGCACTCAAGTGCTTTGCTATAAGCAAGAGCCCTCCCACTGTTCACCCCATATATCTAAAAAACATATTTAACTATCGGTGTAACAAGTATAAAGCACAAGACTTCTCACCTTGGACAGTACCAATATTTTGAACCAGATGATCCTTTGCTTTAGGACCTATCTGGTTCACTGTAGGATGTTTAGCAGCTTCCTGGTCTCTTCCTACTGGTTACCAGTTGCCTATATCCCTCTAAGTTCACAACAAAAACTATTAACGGATGTTGTCAAGTGTCACAGCAGGGATGGGATAGGCAAAGTTGCCCCTAGTTGAAAACCACTGGTATAGATGCAAAGATTTTTGTTTCTCTTTCTAATGATACTATTTGATTTTAGCGCTCAACTGGTCCCCAATTTGGCAGTCAGAGTCCCGTCCAGGTGGCTCCTGGGTCCCCATGGACACCCTTTCCTTTTTCTCTACCCTTCCTCACCTTCTGCTATAACAAGGTGCTTCAGACTCAGTCTGTGGCTTCCCCACCAAGCCTTGGCCTCAGCCGTTTCTCCAAGGAGGTTGGCAGTGTTGTCTTGCCCAGCTTAATTAACAATGCTGTCTGGGAATGTGGAACAGAGGATTTTAGACTGCATGCAGGAGTGCTTGGCTATCCCTGACCTACCCCTTCTTCCTACCTCCCCTCACTTCCTGCTCCTGCTTCCTGGGCTTAGTTTCTGCTCTATTCTGCCCCTGTTTTATCAGTGGGTATTGGCAGCAAGTGGGGAGTGGGCTGATGTTGCCTATTTATATCATGCTTGTTAATATTTTTGGAAGCTCCAAATTTAATATTTACTTTTTAGGGTGTATCCAAACAACCCCATGAAAACTAGTGTGGTAAAATGCCTTGTCTTCATAGTGGAAAGTGGCCTCGTAAAGGTATAGGTAAGTGGTATTTGTTTAGCATCTCTTGGCACCGTGTGCCTCCTCTCTGGAGCAGCCTGAGCCCACCTTGCTGGCATCACCTCCACGCACAGCCAGCCTCTGCCCTGTCCCTTCCAACCCAGCTGCTGCCTTTTATCTCCCAAGTGGGGACATTTTGTCAGGAATTTGTGGTGTTTAGTGTTTTAAGGACAAGGATTCACCCCTTGGCTATGTTGGTTCCCAGACTCCTGACCAGAGGGTTTGGCCCATCTCAACTGTGCCCTGGACTCCTTAGAGGCTGGCACCAAGTCTGGTAAGGCTGGCACTAAGTCTGTGAGGCTGGCACCAAGTCTATGGGGCTCCACCCAGCTGGGGTCTAGCAGGGGCCTCGCAGGGGCTTATATGTGAGAGGACTCTGCCCTGCCTTATGGCGTCTCCCTCAGTGCCAGACAATGACCGTCCCTTTCCCTTCCTCAGGCTTATGGTACCTTGGAAGATCCAGCCCTCCGAAGCTGCTTTTCTGTGTTCTGCAGATGGAGATGGTCAGGAGTCAGAAAGCAAGTCGCAGCAGTGGCTGCTGGTTTGTCCATCTTCCTGTCCCCAGGCTGAAGTCACTGTCATGTAAGTGAATATTTGAACTCTAGACCAGTGGTGGTGAACCTGTGGCACATGTGCCACGGTGGGCTGTTTGTATCACTGAGAGCTCCAAAGCGTTCACCATCATAGCTCTAGACTACGAGTCTCTTGAACACAGGGATTTCTAGTTCTTATTCCTTCACATTTTTAACAAGTTGAAATAATAATACAATGAAGACCTGTAAACCTTCCCAACTGTCCCTGTTTGCTTCAAGAATATAGGCACACAAAGCGGCAGATTTTTTTAAACTGACCACTGAAAAGTAAGCTGCAGACAGCACATTTCTCTCTAATATTTCAGCACACATGTGCTAAAAATAAAGACATGATCCCACCAATCTATCATCGCACTTAAAAATTAACAGAATTAGTACAACAGCCAGTGCATATTCAGTTTTCACTGATCAGCCCAGGACTGTCCTTCATAGCTGATCCTTTCTTCAGAACCAGGATTCACTCATGATTGGCATCTGGTTCTCTTTGAATCTAGAACCCACACTCCTGCCTTTCCTCTTACAATAATGTTAGCTTCCTTCAGAACCAGGCCAGGTGTTCTGCACAAGGAGAGACTGAGTTCTTGTCACCCCCAGGCCTCAGTGACTTCTGGGGGCCCCAGAGGGCAGGGCCCAGGCTGACAAGCTGGGCAGGCAACCTCCTTGGGGGAGCCAGGCTCTGCCACCTCCTGCTCACCCCGGAGGCTGGGCCTGCTCGGCTTGATGCCGGCTGCGCCTCCTTCCCACCCACTGCGCCTTCAGGCCCGCAGTGAGGCTAGTTGGTGGTCTGTGTGCTCATTCCTTGGAGGTTTAATCTGTTTTATTGAATTTTCAGATTCTCAAATCAATAGCCATAATAATGCCCAGCAGAAATAAAATCCCGCTTCGCTCCAGGTATTTTGCCAAGCGGAGGCGATATTTACGCGGAGCAGGTTTCCCTTGACGGCTTCAAATAGCTTAATAAGTCTCCACACTAGGCAGTCTATCATGTGTAGCCCGCCGGACCGGGGCCAGGAAACCGCAGCTGCCGCCTGCCAGGGCCTCATCCCAGCAGGGGAAGGCACAGCAGGGCTCACAAGGGCTTGAGCCTCTGTGTGAGGCCAGCCAGGGCTTGGGCCCGGGCCCGGCCTTTGCCTAGTGAAGTCATCAAGCCACTCCACAATGTCGTTATTTGTGAAGTGCAAGACACACCGTTGATAGGTGCTCCCTGCACTAGACAGGATGGTGACGACACCAGCCTGGCCCCAGCGCCCCACCGGGCAGTTGCTGGCCACGGTGAGTGGACCAGGGAGAGACGCTGAATTGAGGCGGGAGAGCTGCCATCTGTCAGATTTTCTCTCGTTCCCTCTTTGTCTCTTTTGAAATAAGAGAAGTGCTGTTGGCAGGGGTCTGTGACACACAGAAGGCCATGCTGGGGCTGCTCAGGGGTTGTGAGCAGACAGGGAGAGGCTGGAGAGCAGAGAGGCCAAGCCCCACCAGCAGAGGAGGCCGTGAGGACAGTGGTGGAGTCCCCAGGCTCCATGAAGGGCGGCCACTTTTCCCTGAACAGCCTTTCATTCCTTTCAAAGACCTCTTTGTGCCTGGCTGGCTGGAGGAGGTAATTTCTTTCAAAGAGGTCAGTTTGAACACACCTGCACACCATTGCCTGAAGGGCCTTCGTGCGCTGGATATGAAGCAATGCCTTGTGCCCAGCATGGAGTCTGGCCAGGACGAGAGACACAGAATGCTAATCCTTCCCCACCTCCCAGCCTCTCTGCTGGCCTGAAAATGAGGGTGAGCAATGAGCTCTGCACTCATAGGATTGGAAGGCAAGCACCAGGCCACCTGGATGGGTAGCCATTTGGTGGGGCTCCCGTTGCCTGGTTGTGACCCCTCCTGAGCTCTGACCGTTCGTCTTGCTGCCCTCACCCTCATGTTCACCCCCATGCTTGCTGTGGGTGCAGTGAGGACAGAGCCAGACACTGCATACCTCCCAGGGTGCCTCTCAGGGCAGGCCAGGACTAGACAAGCAAGACCCTTGTGGAGCCCAGCAGGACCGTAGGGCCATAGGCACTCTCATTGGTAAGACCGATGAGGTAGTAAGCATCTTGGAGGAAGCAGTAAGTGTCCTGGCCTGTGATGGCAGGGAAAGCTTTGTGGTGAACTAACAGCCCATGGTTCTGAGAATGGTGTGTACTTGCAGCGGGGCTCAACTAGTTAACTGATATTACTAGAAGGCCAGGAAAGTCCCGCTGGTTTTGCTAAACCCCTGTGGGAGTAGATGCTGAGATGCTACCAAAGCCTGCTCAGGAGCCAGGACACGTGGTGTGAGGAGTCTCCTGGGCGGGTAGATAATGTGGGGTAAAGCAGTGGGCTGGAAAAGCACTTTCTCAGTATGCCTGAGGCTCTGGGTTCCAGCTCCAGCACAGAACAACAACAAAACTAACTAACTAACCAAACAAAAACAACCCAAATGAAACAGACTGAAGGTTGAGTTGCTTTCTATTGTCAACTTGTGCCGGCAGTTCTAAACAAAATCAACAGGAAAATTTTCCTCTGTTAAAAACAAACCTCTGGTTCATTTACAGTCTAAACAGTAGCTGTGGTTGGGTTTTCATAATAACACAAGTAAGGTTTATATGAGCACACTTGCACATTTTTATTAATTATCATTAACAAACAGTGTGCTCTCTGTGGAAGACAACTTGTGGGCTTTCAGTAAAACTGTTGGCCACACATGCATGTGTGCACACACAGGCACGCACACACACACACACACACACACACATGGGCTCAGCTACACCACTGAGAGCAGTGTCACAGGACTTGGAACCTCTTGGACTCCTTTCAGGAGCAATTTACATTTCTAACTGGGGTGGCTATAAACTACTCTACTGCAGAGACCACTCAGACAGATTTGGAAGTTAATTAGTGATCGAAACTGCAAATGGTGAATCAGTGCCACCTGCTAGATGTGATGTCATTGCTTGGTAAGTGCAGGTTTTAGTTTATACAAGGACTATTTGGCAGAATTTGAACACCTTTAAAACCTAAATGTATATTTTTGATGGTGGTTGGCTATTTTAAAACTCAATAATAATAAAATAAAACACTACATCATTGTATGGCTTAGTAAGTGCCTAAATTCTGCACTTTGCAGATGTTTGGGTTTTATTAAAATTCACATATGAGAAAATTAGTTACATGAAATAGTATTACCTCAGCCTGTAATGAAAGGATCAAAGTTCAAACTGTTGAGTGAATGTTAAAAGTATTGAATAAGTAGTTGAGGTTTTTTTTCATTTTAGGTACTATAAAATTTATTTTCTTATGTTATTTCTTTACTTTCTTTACCTGAATGATTATATATATATATAATTTATATATAAACACTATATAATAGGGGCTGGGGATTTAGCTCAGCGGCTAAAAGCGCCTGCCTGGCAAGTGCAAGGTCGTGAGTTCGGTTCCCGGTACCAGAGAAAAACCAAAAAAAAAAAAAAAAACACTATATAATATAAATAACAATATATTATATAATAATCACAAAATATATACATATTATATATGACTATATATTATCATAACTGAACACTGCATGCATTTATATTTTTTACCATAGTGTTTCTTTCCTAGTTATTCATATTTTTCCATTGCATTTTCAGTACTGAAAACCGTTTTGAGGGGATGCTATAAAAGTCCCCCTCATTGTCAATGATCCCCTATCTACCACATCTAGATCTCAAAAAGCCAGCTCTCTGAGCACCAATCTGCAAATCAGGCTGTGTTCACCGTAGGGCTTGGTAAGCCAGGAGCTGCCTGTGTGTCAGTCTCTGTCTGGCAGTGGAAACAACCACCCTCAAAAGGCTATCGGGAGCCCCAGGCAATGTCTCTACACCAGAGCTGGCACACGGTGGTGGAGGGGAAGAGGACCGCAGGCTGTGGGAGGAAAGTTGTAAGGCAAGAGCTCAGGCTTTGGCTTCACTACTTCACTCGGGTGACCTCAGGCAAATATTTCTCCATTCTGAGCCTCAGTTTTCTCAGTTGTTCAGAGACATCCTAACAGCTCCTTTGGAAGTTTGTGACAAGGGTTAAATGACCTGGCCCAGACCCAGGCCCATGCAGCAGCACAGCCTCACAATTTTGGGGTCCAAAGCAGCCCTGTTTGGAGCAACAGAAGCCTTGGGGAGCTGGATGGGGAGCAGGGTGGATGTAGATCTGACTTTCAAAGAGACAGGGCATCCAGCTCACCCCCAGGCAGAACCTCACCACCTTCCCAGACTGACCTCTGGTCTTCCCAGTGTGCTCTGGGCCTCATCAGCTCCCAGGAACAACTCCAGACCTGGCTATCCACAGTGTCTCTGGAGAGCTTTCACATAATCCACATTCATGGGCTCCACCTCCAGAGAATCTGATTCTGTATGCATGAATTTAAGAGCCACAAGTTCATGTTGTTTTCTATTGAGGTAAAATTCACATAACATAAAATTAACTGTGTTAAAGTGTACAGTTAGCACATTCACAATGTTTTGCAACCATCACTTCTATCTTGTTCCAAAAAACCTCCATCAACTAAAAAGAAAACCATACCCATTAAATAGTCACTCTCCATCTCCCTCTCCCTACTTCCTGGCAACCACTGATCTAATTTCTGTCTCTGTGGGTTTACCTGTTCTGAATAATTCATATAAATAGAACCATACAATATGTGACTTTTTGTGCCTGGCTTCTTTCCCTGAGGATAATGATTTTCAGATTAATCTACAGTATAGTGGTTATTAACATTTCATCCTCCTTTTTGGCTAAATAATGTTTTATTGCATGGAGACACCAATTTTCTTTTTATTTTCCTGAATTAATAGACATTTTGGTTGTTTCTACTTCTTAGGTGTTGTGAATAACGCTGCTTGAAAATTCATACATGAGTTTTTGTTTCACTTCTTCAGTGTGTGTGCTTAGGAATGGGATGGTTGGGTCTTACGGTAACTCTGTTCAACTTTTTGAGGAACCACAGGTTAACAGGGTGCTTCATTTTACATTCTTATGTGTAATGTATGTGAAGGTTCTAATTGCACCATAGCCTTACAAATACTTGTTATAGCCCTTGTTTATTTTAAATAAAATAAAATTTTTTATTTTAATCATCTTGGTGAATATGAGATGGTACCTCATTATGGTTTTGATTTATGTTTCTCTAATGACTAAAACACTGAGTATATGTTCATGTTTCTGGTCGTTTGTGTATCTTCTTTGGAAAAATACTCCATTTAAAATTAGGTTGTTTGTTTTTTGTTGTTATTGTTCTTATCAAGTTGTACCTTAATATATATTTTTTCTTAGTAATTGTATTGGCAATTATACCTGGAATCTTTAACTTTATAACTATCCAATTTGCATTAATACCACCTTCATTCCAGTAGTATTCTAAATCACTATTCTTAGCAGCTTTATTTCCCTTTATATCTGCCTTATGTGCACCTATGTTGTTTCTGACATGAATTACTTTTTTGTGTTATATGCCCATTAATATAGATTTATAATGATTTATGCATTTATTTTTTAAATTATATAAAAAATAAAGAAGTTGCAAATAAAAATTACAATACTATATTACCTTTATATTTACCTATTATTTCCTCATGTGTTTCTCTAATTTCTGGCTACAGTCCTTTCATTTCAGTTAGAAGAACATCCATTAGCATTTCTTGCAGGAAAGATCTGCTAGTGACAAATTCCTTTAGTTTTTCTCTATTTGGGAGTGTCTTACATTCTCTTAATTCCTTAAGAATAGTTTTGCTGGATATAAAAGTCTTGGTTGACTTTTTTCTTTCTTAAATTCATCCTGCTAAATTTGCTAATTTTTCAAATTATTTTTTATTCTCTTTAAAAAAGAAATAAAAAAACAATTACTTAAATCTTGCTGAAATTAAAAAATCAAGTAAACGCTAACACAATCACAGTAGGAGATTTTAACAGCCCACTTTCATTGAGCCAACTGGGGCTGGGGATTTAGCTCAGTGGCACAGCGCCTGCCTGGCAAGCATGAGATTGTGAGTTCAATTCCCGGTACTGGAAAAAAAACAAAAAAAAAAAAAAAAAGCCAAACAAAAAAAAAAATCAATAAAAAAAGTTTACAGCTGAACCACATCCTTGAACATATGGATTTAATAGATATACATAGAGAATTCTACCACTTTATAACACAGTACACATTCTTTTCAGCAGCACATGGTACTTTTCCCAAGAAAGATCACAGACTAGTCCACAAAGACTGATTAAGTAAGTATAAAAGAATACTGTCAGACCACTGCAATGAAAATAGAAATCAATAACAGAAGAAATTCTGAAAAAGGCAGAAGCTACTAGAAAATTAACAATATAATAACGCTAAACAACCAGAGGGTCACAGAAGGACTTTAAAATTTCTGAAAGTTAATAACAATGACAGTACAACTCACTGAAACCTCTGGGACACCAGTAAAGTGATTCTAAGAGGAAAATTCATCCAATTAATGCTCACATTAGGAAAACATACCAAGCTCAAATAGATACACTTATGAGAAATCTTAAGATACCTGAGAAACAACAATAAATCAGCTCCAAACTGAAATTAAAGATGAAAATGATAAAGATGAGAGTGGAAATCAATGAAATTGAGGCTAAATAAAAACAATTTTAAAAAATCAGTGACTCAAAGAGCTGGTTCTTTGAAAGAATAAGTAAAATAGATAAACCCTTAGCCAGACTTCCTAAGAGAAAGAGAAAAAAGACTCACATCAATGCAATTAGAAATTGAAAAATTTCTAGTCACAACAGACACTGTAGAAATACAGAAAATATTAGTAATTACCTTGAAAAATTATATTCCAATAAATTAACAAATTCTGAAGAAATGGATAGATTCCTAGACATTACAAATTACCAAAACTAACCCAAGAAGACATAAATATGCTTAACAACTAAATATAAGCAATGAAATTGACACAGTAATAAAGTATCTATCAACTAAAAAAGTCCAGGGCCTGATGGATTCATTGCTGAATTCTACAAAACTTTTAAGGATGTTGTATTATGAATACTCCTCAAGCTCTTCAAAGAAGTTGAAAGGGATGGAGTATTCCTAAAATCATTTAGGGAAGCCAGTGTCACCCTGATCTCAAAACCTGATAAAGACCCTACCAAAAAACAAGAATATAGGCCAATCTCCTTAATAAACATAGATGCAAAAATTCTCAGTAAGATATTAGCAAATAGAATGTAACACATTATTAAAAAGATCATATATTGTGATCAAATATGTTTCATTCCAGAGAGGCAAGGATGGTTGAACATATAAAAAATTAAGATAGCACACAAATTAAGTAAAAACCAAAAGATCCTATCAATAGATCAGAAAAGGCTTTGAACAAGATCCAACACCCCTTCATAAGAACCCTGAAGAAAACAAGTATAGAAGGACTTTATCTGAATATGATAAAGGCTATTTATGACAAACCAATAGCCAGCATTATTAAACAGGGAAAAACTAAAAGCATTCCCCCTAAAATCAGCAATAAGACAGGGATGTCCACTATCACCTCTTCTATTCAACATAGTACTTGAAACATTAGAGCAAATAGGCCAGAGAAAGAAATAAAAAGAATATTTATAGGAAAGGAAGAACTCAAATTATCATTATTTGCAGATGACATGATACTCTACATAGAAGACCCAAAGAACTCCACCAAAAACTGTTAAAATTAGTAATAGACTTTCAACAAAGTAGCAGGACACAAGAACAATGCAAAAATCATTAGCATTTGTGTACAATGTATAGGATAAGAAGGAAAGTATGGAAATAATACCATTCACAGTAGCTTCAAGAAGAATAAAATACCTAGGAATTAACCTAACCAAAGAAGTGAAAGACCTCCACAAAGAAAACTACACTACTGTACTCTGAAAAAGGAGATTGAAAAGACATCAGAAAATGGAAAAATGTCCCTTACTCTTGGACAGGAAGAACCAATTGTCAAAATGGCCATACTCCTAAAATTGTTATACAGTTTCAATGCAGCCCCAATCAAAATACCAACAGCATACTTTACAGATCTAGAAAAAGCAACCCTAAAATTCCTATGGAACAAGAAGAGACTAGGATAGCAAAAACAACAAGAGCAAAGCAGGAGACATAACAATACCTGACCTCAAGATACTGCATACTACAAAGCAATAGTGATAAAAGTGGCATGGTACTAGAACTAAAATAGATACATGGCTCAATGGAACAGAACTGAGGATACAGAAACCTCCCCAGACAATCAATTATTTGATCCTTGACAAAGGAGCCAAAGCCTATGTTGGAGGAAAGATAGCTTATTCAACAAGTGGTGCTGAGAAAACTGGTTGTCTGTGTGCAGAAGATTGAAATTGGACCCTTATCGCTCTCCATATACTAAATTAAAATCAAAGTAGATCAAAGATCTAAGCATTAAAGCAAAACATTAAACTACTGGAAGATAAAACAAGGTAACATAGGCATAGGAAAGGATTTTTTTAACAGAACCTCAATTGCACAGGAAATAACAGCAAGAATTAATATGGTGGATTAAATAATGGTCAGTTTAAGTGGGAACACCCAGCTATACTGAGTCAGCATAGTTCTTGGCATGGAAGGCCCACCTGAGGATTGTTGCCAATGGCATAAAAGAATAGGAGGGGAAGATTGTATGCTGCTGATTTCCCAGGAGAAGCTTTATTTTAGCTGATTTTCCTATACAAGCTCCATTGTTCCCTTTTTTGGAGAACTTGGGTCCTCACTGTCACCGGGGATGGCTGCTATTCTTTTAAGGGGAGCTCTGCTCTTTGTCTTGAGCATCACTTCCTAGCACCCGTGCAGATCCCTCAGCCTTCTGACACAGATCCTTCATCCTACCAGTGCAGACTTTCTAGTTTCTACCACTGGCCCTTGAGCCTCGCTGGTGCAGATCCTTGACACAGACTTGCATGAGACATTGCCATGGGCTCTAGGCCTCCAGCTGGCATTAGACAGGACGTTACTGTGGAATCTAGGTCCTCAGCTGGATTCTTGGGTCTCTAAGGTATGGACAGATCTCCTGCACATTTCACTTTTTGGGTGAGTATTACAAAATAATAGTATAAATTATGTGTCTTGTATTAAATATATTCCCTTCAAACTACTGACTACAATAATCAACAAACAGGATTCTGTTAGACTAAAAAGCTTCTGTATAGCAAAAGAATCAATCAGTAGAGTAAAGACACAATCTATAGAATGGGAAAAATTTTTGCCAGCTACTCCTCAGATAGAGGACTACTACCTAGAATGTACAGGGAACTGAAACAAAATTAAGCTACCTAAAATTAAAGATCCAGCCAAGAAATGGGTATGAGAAATGAATAGACACTTCACAGAGGAAGGTAGAAATGGTCAACAAATATATGAAAAAATGCTCAACATCTCTGGCCATTAGGGAAATGCAAATTAAAACAACGTTAAGTTTCACCTCACTCTGGAAAGAATGGCAATCATTAAGAAATCAAACAATTAGAAATGCTGGTGTGGCTGTGGTGAAAAAGGAACTTTACTACATTGTTGGTGGGAATGTAAACTAGTACAGCCATTATGGAAATCTGCATGGAGATTTCTCATAGAACTGAAGTTAGATTCCATATGACCCAGCTATTCCTCTTCTAAGTATCTTTCCCAAAGAGCCTAAGACATTATACTATAGTGATACATACATACCAATGTTTATAGCAGCACAACTTGTAATAGATAAATCCTGAAAACAGCCTGTATACCCTTCAACAGATGATTGGATAAAAAAAATGTGGTACAGTATGTAGATATAGTGGAATGCTACTCTGCTATAAAGAAGGACAGATTTGAGACATTTGTAGGAAAGAAAATGAATGCACCTGGAAAATATAATACTGAGTGAAATAAATGGACACACAAGCTTAAATATCACATGCTGTATGTCATTTTAATAAGGCAAAGTACAAACAAAAAATAAAAAAGGATAAATAAAAGAGGACTAAGAGATGATCTCTTGCAGTAGAGAAGTGTCCCAAGGGGAAAAAATGGAAGGCATGAGTGGGAGGGAAAGGGGAAATACGTAGAATAAAGATATGCCATGTATGAGAACCTAACCTCAATTAATGTAAACATTATCTGTCATAATACAAGCTAAGACTAATAATATCAGTATGAATGAAAAATGAGATAAGGGAATTGGAAGCGAGAAAGAGGGAGGGAAAGGGGTTAAAAACAAAACAAGCTGTGGAATGTACCTGTAACCACTCCCCAAGATAATTGTAAACTGCATAACTGCAAACATGCCCTAATAAAATTAAAAATTAAAAAAAGAAGTTTAAGTTTACCATCTTAGGACCCATAGAGTTTCTGAAAATCTTATTGAGATTCCCGTTGTTTGTCTGGGCAGTGGGGCACAGTAGGTGGGCCATTGAAAATTGCCACATGCTCACTCACCGACAAGCAAGTGCTTCTTTCTTCACCAAGCCTTCCCTTGCACTATGGATGGAATGTTTATGTCTTCCCCAAGGCCACTCTTTGAAGCCTTAGCTCTGGTGTGATTGTGAGGAAGAGGGACCCATGGGATGTGCTTAGGTTATGAAGGTGAAGCCCTCGTTATGGTTTGGATCTGGAATGTCCTCCCAAGGTCCATGTGCTGAGGACTTGTACCCTGCCTGTGGCAATACTGGGAGGTGGTGGAACTTTTAGGAGATGGGAGGAACTGAGGTCCTTGGAGTCTGCCTTTGAAGGAGATACTGGAACCTCTCTCTCTCATTCTCTCTCTCTGCTTCTTCAGTACCACAAGGTGAGGAAGACTCTCTCACCATGCACTTCCACTATGATGTACTGTGCAGCCACAGGCCCAAAACAACAGGGCCAAGTAGACATGGACGGAAATCTTTGAACCCATGAGCCTTTCCAAATTTTTAAAACCTTTCCAATTTTTAAGTTTATTTCCTCAGGTCTTTGTCTAGTAATGAAAATCCAACCAGCACAGTCCCTATGAATGGGATTACTGAGCCTATAAGAACAGACCTAGCAGAATGTTCTTTCTTGTTCTCATGTGAGAATACAGTGAAGATGAGGTCATCTGCAAGCCAAGAAATTAGTCCTCACCAGAAAATGAATTGGCTAGCACCTTTACCCTGGACTTCTCAGAGTCCTGAACTATGAGAAATAAATTTGCGTTGTTTAAACCAACCAGTCTATAGTATTTATTACAGCATCTGACCCGACTAAAACACCTGGTTGTTATTTCTGACCAGATTCCAGAGTTCTGCAAGTTGATTCTAACAGCTTTTTTCCCCTTTTTGCCAGATTATTAATTTCTTTTGTGTAGGGATGGATCTCTAGAGTTTCTTACATTGGCATTTTCGGTAACATCACTCTTAGGTAACTGTATTTTGACACAGTCTCTGGGCCATTGATACCACCAGTAAGGTTTGGAGGCATATTCTGTGGTTCCTATCCAGAGCATGTAACTTCTCCCCAAGTACCCATTCAATAGTGTGGTCTCTAGATCTCTGTTTTTCACAATCAACGTCCTCAGGGTTTTGCAGTTGTTAGTGCCCCTTATTGGACATAGCTTGAAGACTGTCCAGCATTCCCTCATGTGAGCCCAAGGCAGCTGTCCCTCTGTCAATGGATCCTTTCCATGTGGTGCAAAGCAGCTGCAGTGTCATCAGCTGGTGAGTCCCTCTGCTTGTGACCAGCACAATGCCCAAGAGTTTTTCATATGGACTGCTATCAAAGCAGTGCCTGTTACCCCATGGGATCAGCGTTTCAAATAGCCTCCCTTTTTTATTGTTCATTGGAGTGGCTTAACATGCTGCCCAGGGAAGGGTCAAAGTCAGAGCTCTGCCAGACCAAAGATCTTCAATCCTAAGGCAAGGATGTGCATGAAGTAGGATATGGAGGAGGCCCTGCTAGGAAGTATAGTACAGTGAGGGGCCGGAGAAGTAAGCTGGGAAGGAGAAACGGTAGAGGGTATGCACAGGAGTAGGTCATTTTGATGGGCAACGGGGCCAGTTCCACTGAGGAGCTGGTGTTATTATGTATAACACACTTAAATATTGCTTGCAATGTGTTCTTCATTGGTTGAGATCACTTCTGAGGCATTCACTCTGGCCTGCCCTAACATGGACCTGGCATACACTCATGGCCAGAGAATTTCCCCAACTAGATGCAAGAAGCTTTGCTCTGTGCAGGAACTGGCTTTCTGAGAACTTCAGAGTGGATCAAGCAATGTAAGACCCTGGAACTGTCTGCTGCAGTCCAGAAACATTTATGGGGCTCTAACTGTGTGCCAGGCTAGGGACGTAGCACTGCTCAGAAGGTGAGGTTTACCCTCTAGTGGCGACAAGGGTGATGGGAAAGCAAGTGAGGAGACAGGTGACAAGGGCTACAGTCGAAATGAAGTGTGACTATGAGACAAGGCTACTGGGAGGACCTGGGTCTGTGGCCCCTTCAGGTTGGGAGACAGGACAGGCCCTCTGAGGATGGAAATCTGAACTGAGCCCCCAGGGAGAGCAATGGCAATTTCCGGGGCATAGTGGTCCAGGCAGACTAAACAAATGCCAACTTCCAGGGCAGAAGTAGGTTTGGCTTGTCTGGGGAACAAAAAGCCCAGTTTGTGAATAAGCTATCACACATCTAACAGAGTCATATACAATTGTAAAAAAATAGGAAGATCTTTATGAACTGGTGAGAGTCATCGTCAGGATGTTCCACTTCCAAAAATTCCTCTGGCCCCGAGGGTGCACAGGGCTTGTGCTGGAACCATGAGAAAGAATACTGACACCCTTTGGGAAAAAAAGAAAGAAAGAAAATACACAGGCGTCTCCTCACTCATGTGAAAAAATACAAGAGAAATTAACAAGAAAAAAGAAAATGTTTAGAATTAACAGGAAAGAAAGGATTTGAGACAGTCGAAAAGAAGGGATGTGGGAATGGGGTAGCAGGAAAGAGGAGGAAGTGACACTTCTCTGTCTTTTGGATTAGCTTTGACTCTCAGAAACTTTGCAATGTTTGTTTGTTTGTTTGTTTTTGGTTTTGGTTTTTCTCCGGTACCGGGAACCGAACTCAGGACCTTGCGCTTGCCAGGCAGGCGCTTTTGCCGCTGAGCTAAATCCCCAGCCCCGAAACTTTGCAATGTTACATGTCCCCAAAACCAAATATATAATTGAATTAGGATAAAGAAGGATCCCAAGGTGAAGTACAAACAGTATTAACTTAGTATAGCATAACCACACTGTGAGGTGTGGGGAAGAAAAGAAATAGTTTAAGTAAGTGAGAAGAGAATTTCAACTGGCTATTGTAAGACTAAAGATCAAAAAGGTACACATAGGTTCAGTAGCCTACTTATTAAATGAGAGTCACAAGAGGCTGGGAATTCTTTTTTGGTGGGGGGGGTACCAGGAATCAAACTCAGGACCTTTATGCTTGCCAGGCAGGTGCTTATGCCACTGAGCTATATTCCTGGTCCTGAGACTGGGAATTCTAAAATATTTTGTATTTGGGGCTGGGGATTTAGCTCAGTGGCACAGCACCTCCCTGGTAAGCGCAAGGTCATGAGTTCGATTCCCGGTACTGGAAAAAAAAAAATAAAATATTTTGTATACCCTAGAATTGAGCAAATAAATCATATAAGAACTGGGTTATTCAATGTTAAAGAAGTTACAAATAAGGAAAGGGTTAGGCTAAAATGAACCCTGTAGTATTGAATTAAAGTTAGAAAAATCAGTATGAGCTCATAATATTTAATATAGATACAGAGATAAATGTAGATGTGTGTGTCTCAGTTACCCATATATTTCCTAGGTCTGTCTGATGGGAGGACCCAAAACAATGGTACCCAATGGCAATGAGCACACTTAGGGCTCAGTACTGGGTTTCTAAGCACCAAGCTCCAATTAGAGAAATCAAGGCTTCTTAGAGAAATGGGTGATTCCAGGGCTGAGAGGGAAAAAGTACTAGAAAAGTGAGCTTGGTGGTACAGAGGAGTAAAGAGCTAGAGGCAAACAAGACATAGAAAGATATCAATAGAGATAGGAGAGGGAGGGGAGGAGGGAGGGCAGAGGAGAAAGATTGAGAGAGAGAGAGAGAGACAGAAACAGAGACAGAGAGAGACAGAGAGAGAGATTATTGCTGCCAAGAGTTCGCAATGGTCAAAGTTGGAAAATTTTGAGCAATAAATGTTGAATAAAATAAATATTTATCTGTCTAAACTGATATAAATAATAAAAAAGAGAAATAGAAAATCTCCATTAAGGAGATATCATAGTAATCATCATTGCAGACAAGACACTGCTCACTGGATACTGAAGTCTGAGAAGAAGCAAGATTCACATAATGTCAACATATAGTGGTATTTGCCAATACAAGTAATTATAAAGGGAAAGATAGTGATTTTACAGTGGGAAAAACAACAGACACCAATTTAACTAAATGATTCAGGTGAGTATCACTAGAAATGAGACATCAATATCAGGAAATCTTTTATATAATGCACCAGGAAGGATACCTCTTTTCTCTTATTTTTGCTTTCTTTCTTTTTTTGGCTAAAAGTGTACAATTTAATTGTAATCATGAATAAGCCCCAGACAAGCCCTGATTGGGGGATACCTTTCAAAATTGCCAAGGTCATGGAAGACTTTAAACCTGGGCACTGACAGATTAGATGAAACAAAGGAATTTTGGATAAGATCTTGGTAGTACAAAAAGACATTGGGGTAAAAACTACAGAGAAATTCAAGTAGAGTCTACAGCTGAGGCAATAATATTGTACTAATGTTAATATTTTTGGTATAAGAATTGCATTTAAGATGTGAAGTGTAGGGGAAACAATGATATGTATACGAGAACTCTGTTATGTTTGCAATTTTTCTGTATTTTAAAACTTAGTTCCATTTGAAAATTTCCAAAAATTAAAACAAATGAAAAGGTCAGTTTGGTTAAAGGGAGTGAGGGGAATGGGCGTTGGAGATGAGACCAGCAAGGTGGCCCAGGGCTGGAGCCTGGGGAAGCCTGGCAGAGGAGGGGTGTGGGAGGGGTGTGGCCTTGGGAGGGGTGTGGCCTTGTTCTGAGGGCCATGGGCCACTGGAAGGCATTAAATCTAGGCCTGACAGCATCTGATGAGTGTTTTAAGAAGGTCACTCTTTCGAGAATGGATTGCAGGGAGGTGAGAGGGTGGGGAGGCTAAGGAGGAGGCTCTCACAGCTGTCTAAATGAGAGAAGGGGTTGGACTTGAGAGAAGGAAGCAATCAGATTTTGCGTATATTTTGGGGATGGGTGAGTTGGCAGCACTTCACGGTGGATTGGATGTAGAATGTTACCAAAGCAGAATATTCAAGGGTAGCGGGTTAATGTAGGTTCTAGAGGAAAATACCCAATTGAGAGAGTGGGAAAATGAAAATAAGAGTGAGAGCAAGAGAGGAAGGGGGAAAAAGAGAGACAAGGAGAGAGAGAGAGAGAGTGAGAGAGAGAGAATAAGGAGTTGAAGAAACTGGCTCCTGCATTTTGGAAGCTGATAGGTCCTAAAATCTGCAGCTGGTCAACTGGAGATCCAGGAGAGTTGAAGGCAGAGTTCTACTCCAACTCTGAAAGTCTGAGAGCCAGGAGAGTATACGATATACATTTCAGCCCAAACCAAGTGCAAAAGCAGGATAAGTCTGATGTCCCAGCTTGAAGACTTTGGTGGTGGGGGCACTGTTTCTCCTTACTCTGCCTTTTTGTTCCATCCACTCAATGGATTGGCTGAGTTCCACCGACACAGGGGAGGGTCTCATGCTTGACTCAGACAACTGATTCAAACGTTAATCTCACCAAGAAACGCTCTCACAGACACACCCAGAATAATGTTAAACTAAATATCTGGTCACCCCATAGCCCAGGTGAGTTGACATTTAAAATTAACCACCACAGGCAGTTCTTGGTTTCTTGCCTTAGTCAACTGCGCCATGGTGGTGCCATTTATTGATAGGAGAGAGCCTAGAGGAGATGGCTTGGGACTGACAGTTCACTGGGTGCCTGGGAGACCTACAGGGGACATCAGACAGGAATGTGAACATACAAGTCTTGAGCTTATGGGGAGACAGATGTCAGAGAATCCCTAGTCTACAGGTAGCATGAGCACCCAGGGAGAGAAAGGAGAGGAATGGGTTGAGGTCAGAGCCTGGGCCCCACCATTCAGAGGGCAGTGGATGAGGGAGGATCAGCAACATGACCAAGAAGGAATAGCCCTGAGCCAGACACCTCACCCACTCCCTCCCTATGTGAGATGGGAGCTGTGGAGTTGCCAGTTGACCGTTTTCTAACCCAAGTCCATTCTTGTCTAATACACACTGCTGAGTGCCTGTTATGTGCCAGGGCCTATATGCCAAAGGCAGCCCTGAGGAGAGAGACTTTCAGGGGACCTCTACAGAGCCCAAGTCGTGACTCACATATCCCAGCATTAATTCAGCACCCAGGGATTGAGCCCTTACTATAGTGCCAGGTACAGACACAGGACCCAGAAATGCCAAGTCAGATGACACACAACCCGCTCTCCATGAGCTCATAGCCTAGCGGCAGACAGCACTAAAACAGGTATTTCAGTAAAATGTGGCAAATTCTCTCACGAGAGTCTTTATCCCGTGTTCTGGCAAGAGCTAGACCTACCTGGGGAGAAGGGAATCCAGGTCACTTCAGCAGGAACTGAGCCCCAGGCCCTCGTCACCTGCCTCTCCCCCAAAACCTCATTGTCAGCGTGTGATGCAATGGCCATATCCAAAAAGAAATGAGTCATTTTATTTCATTTCAGTTTTATAGCCAACATATTTAACAGAGCTATTCCTGTTTTCCACTACTTGGTAGTCAGCAGATGAATTTAAGTGTATAAAGACTTAGTTACATGTGCATGTGTGTGCAACACACACAGACACACACACACACATACGTGTGTTATTTTCCAGCTCCCAAATTTCTTAAGTGTTAGGTCATTTTCCTCTCTGGCCAAATGGCTGTCTGTGCAGCACTGGGACGGCCCATAAATCGTGCGGCTCATGATGTAAAACACAGCCCTTATTGACAGCGGGTCTGCTGGCTGGGGCTGTGCTGTCAGCTCGTAAAGCAGAGCCCAGTGTCACTCCCACTGAGTGGAGGTAATAAAGGGCCTGGGGAATTACCTCCAGCTCCTGCAGCTGGCCACACTGCGGGGACACGGGCAGTGTGCCTCATGGGCCCCTCACCTTGTAAAGCATTGCATGTAGGGATAACTCCCCCCCGGGCCCAGGGCAAGTTCGTTCAAGGAGAGGCAACCCCCAAACAGGGCCTGTCCCCAAATTTCAATCTAACACTGGAATCCTCAATGCCAAATAAGAGGGCTTTGGCTTCTTGGATTCTTCCTTGCCCTTGGCCCCTGCTCAGGTGTCCTCAGGGGGGCCAGTGTGGACTTCTCAGCTCAGCCTGCTCCCTGTGCACCCCTGTACAGCAGGGTCCCACAGGTCCGCATCAATGGGGGAAAGGGGTGGTCCCTGGTGCCCTCTGCAGGCCCTCAGAGTCTTTCTAGACCATCGTCTTCCTACTGAGCAACTGCCCGGAACTTCTCTGCTGTTGAGGTATGGATCTCATGCATTTGCAAGGTGATTGGATGGTGGGGAGGGGCTACCCTCACTGGTGAATCAATCTGCCAATGCACTTGCAGTGCACTTTCTGTTAGAAGGTGGAGGCAGGTTAGAGGTGGGTCGCTGGGGCATCACCTGAAGGGTTGTCTCCCTCCCTGTAGAGCCTCCTTCTGACTGCCAGGGGCTGATCAGCTTTCCTCCAGCACACCCTTCCACCGTGCTGTTTCTGCCTTGGAGCCAGCTGACTGTGGACTGAATCCTAAAAACTGTGACCCACAATAAGCCTCTCCTCCTTTAAGTTGTGGGTGGGAGGTATTTTGTCCCAGTGATAAAAAAGCAATGATGGCATTTGCCCTTCTTGAGCCTTTGGTCCTCTACCTCCCAGGAGACCTCTTAATCCATATATCAGGGGCAGAAAACAATGGTTTTCTTTCCAGTTCTAAACCCACAAGCCACTTCCACCACCCCTCTTTTTCTCTCCCTCTTGTTCCACCCTCCTGTCTAAGGCTAGCCCTATCCCCAGCCTATAACCCCACTTTGCGCCTGCCCTACACTCTGGTTATCCCTGGCCACTGGTCTATTAGGGATCCAAGTCCCTCTCAACATGTCATCTCAGCAATTTCCCAGTGTGCTCCAGACAGCAAAAAGGCTGGGGGAGAAAGTGAAGAAAGAGGTGAGGTGAGAAAGTCTGCGAGAGCCTGGGAGCCCTGGGACGTGGGCTGGGTGAGACCAGGACGCAACACGGATGCGAAGCATAGGAATGACATACTTAGAAGGACTGCTGTGACTGGGGAAAGGGACTAAACAGTATGGCCCAGAGCATGAAAGTGGAGGTGATTTGGGATGAGGCAGGATCCGGCTGAGCAGCAGTGTGCAAGGGAGCACTGCAAGCCGAACATGTTCTCCTGTGGTAGGCTCGAACGGCCAGTGGCTTAACACCTTGGGGAGTGAGTTTCTTTTGATCCGGTGTTAGCGGCTCCAGCACACTATGGAGAGCCGGGGGTTGTGGTGAATAGCCTCTGGTTCTGGATATTCCCAGAAACTAGAGCCCAAAGGATTTCCTGATGCACTGGACGTGAGGTGAGGACACCAGTTCTCTTGTGATGTGGGCTCTCCACCATGGCTCCATCCTGGATACGCTGTCTTTCCCTGCAGTCAGGGGCTCCCACCCCAGCTCTCTTCTTCCTCTGGCCGCTCCTCCCCAGACAACTGGCAGCTTCTGGCCCCTGACTGCTGGGAGTCCTCAGGACTGCGACACAGACCCCTGGTGGCCAGGGAGCCCCTCCACAGCACTAGGGTTGCCTTCCTGCCCCGGACTCTCAGGCCAAACCCTGGCCCTGGGCTTTGTGCTCGCTCCCTGTTATGGTTTGTGTCTGGGTGTCCCCCCAAAGCCTCATGCGGCCACAGGCAGGCTTTTAAAATTTGATTGATTAGGGGTATGAGAGCTGCACCTGCCCTGGGGTGGATAGTTTGCATATGTAAGGGAGAGGAAGAGGGTGCTTGAGGCCATTCCTCCCTGGTGTGTGTGCTTGCTGCTTTTGCTGTTGTCTGCCACCCTGAGCTGTAGCTCTCTGCCATGTGCCACTCTGCCTTATAATCTGCCAAATATGGACTGAAACCCCCACAAACTGTAAGTGAAATCCTTCCTTCATTTTGGGCATCAGATATTTTGTCCCAACAACGAAAAAAAAGTAACCAAGACACTCCCAGATCATCGATCTTACTGCCACCTCTCCTAGAGTAAAAGGCCAGCTCTTTTACTCTATTTATTTGTTTGTTTGTTCTGCAATGCTAGAGATGAACAAGCATGCTAGGCAAGTGCTCTGCCACTGGGCTGCATCCCCAGCCTCAACCAGTACTCCCTCCCTAGGGGCCAGGGGTGCTCCCTGACCATTTCTGTGGAACCCCTCACCCAATCCTTCTGGTGTCACCCTAGGTAGCTCCTGAACCCTTCCATCATTGCTGTCCATTTCTATCCTTGCTCCTGGGGGCTGGCAGTGGCTCAGTATCTGGGCCGCAGTCTTGTCTTGTGCTTTCTTGTTTTCTGGAATAACTTTTCTTCGTGGTCATTCCCCAGCCTAAGGCTCAGTCACCATGGTCTTGGAGAAATCTCCAAATTCTCAGATCTGCCTGTAGAACAAATGTTACTCCTTTATAGTCCTGAGAACTGTGAATTTCCTTCTGTTTATATAACTATTTGGCTAATGACAGCTGCCCCCTTTGTAAGCCTCCATTCACTCAGCACTATTCTATCACAGGGAGTGCACCAGGGTCAGACTTCCCAAGCTTGAGTCACCGTCTCTCAGTGGCAGCAATGTAACCTTGGGCAAGTTAATTCAAGAGGTCAGGTGGTTTCTACCTATCTCATGCGTTGTTGTAAGGGTTACAGAACTCAAGATAAACTGCCTATCACACAGCAACTACCTGTATGTGGTAAAGAAAGCCACTAGTTTCAATCCTTCACCTTGGTGGAAGTTCACGCTCTGGCCTTTGCCTCTTTGTGGAGGGATGATATCATGTGATGAGTTTGGCCATGTTACTTACTTTGACTCAGAGAATCAGATAGGAATGACTGCATCATTTCTAAGACTATGCCATAGGTGGCCTTGCAAATTTCCACTCATCCTCTTGAGCTTATGCCATTACTTCAAGATGTGGCCTCCTTGGTCACTGCTTGTAGTTTGGGGTTTTGCAAGGGGGAACAATACAATACAGGACACATATTTTATAAGATTATTTTATAATAGTCACCCAAAGAATCACATACAGAATGCAGGAAATCTGTCCACACACTAAAGACCAAAGAATCCAGCTGAGAGCCTAGATCCTATAATAACATTCTGCATGGGTCCAGCTGAAGGCCTAGAGCCCATGACAATGTCTCCCATGAGTCCAGCTGGAGGCCTAGAGCCCATGACAATGTCTCATGCAGGCGTGTTTCATGGATCTGCACTGGGAAAGCCCAGAGGTCAGTGGTGGAAGCTAGAAAGTCTGTACCACCAGGATGAAGGATCTGTGCTAGCAGGCTGAAGGATCTGCACTGGAGCCAGAAGCAGTGCTCAAAGTAAGAACAAGAGCTCCCCAAAAAAGTACCATAGCCATCCTCAGCAACAGTGAGCTCCTGAGCTCCTCCAATGATGAGAACAGCCAAGCTCCTATCAGAAAAGTGAAGGTGACAAGCTTCCCCTGGAGACTGAGCAGTGTACCATCTTCCCCTCTGGAGCTAGGAAGCGACGCTCACAGTGAGGACCAGAGATGTCCCACAGTGAACCAAAGCCATTCTCAGCAACAGTAAGGTCCCAAGCTCCTTTGATGAAGAGAACAGCAAGTTCATCAGGAAAGCCAGCATGACAAGCTCCTCCAGGCAAACCAACAGCTCCCCAAAGTTTTTAATAGCACCCAACAGCTTCTAAACTTCTTCCTCTCCAGTTCTGCCTCTTATGCTGCTGACAGCAATCCTCAGGTGGGCCTCCCACACCCAGCACCATGCTGGTTCAGTTCAGCTGGGTGTTACAAGTTGACCACCAGTTGCCAGGCCACCACATTGCTGCATCCTCATTTCAGCCTGTGCCTAGAAAGACCACACATGGGGCAGGGTCACTGAGCCGAGCCTGGACAGACCAGTCAGTTCCAGCAGCCCTGGGGGTCAGTGACAATAAATGACCATTGTTTTAAGACTGTGAGTTTGGGCAGTTTGTTTCCAGTAGTTTTGAGAAATAGATAACCTGCCAATTAATGTAATGTTCCTGGCACAGTGCCTGTGACAAAGGAACAACGTTAGTTCCCTCTCTACAGAGCTGTGACATGTCCTCAGGCTGGCCCCCCAAAGCCATTCCAGAGCATCAGAGCTGCCTTCCCTACATTCATCAGGTATCAGCCAAGGCTCAAGTATGCATGCTTGATGTGAGGGACAGATAGATCAAATCATATCGCTGACAGAGAAGAGAGAGAGCGAATAAAGAGAGGTTTGGGGAGAAAGGGAAACACAATTTTTTCAGTTGGGGTGATGCTTGGTTGACTATAGATTCTCTCCAAGGCCCTTACTATCCATCTGAGGCTGGAACTCGAACTTGGCAGTTGCTGGTCAGGAAGGGAACATGGATATAGAGTGGGGAGAGCAAGGACCTGCTGGAGCCCGCAAAGACAGACTGAAAACCATCAGTTCCTGTTGCCACTGGCCCTGGCCTTGAAAATCTGTGTTCAGATGTGGGCAGGCTGGGCAGGAGGAGCTGGGCACAGGGGTGTGCTTGCCCTATGGCAGTAGGGATCCCACAGATACCTGCTGACACACATATGCTGCTACAGGTCTGCTGAGACCCCTCACCTGGACCCCCTGCTAGAATCCATGACCTAGAAACACCCAGGACAAGGGATTCTGGGCCTGTAGTTCAGTCACACCCAGCAGACACATTACAAAGCTACCATGCTTTAAACCCTCCAACCAATTGTTAGGACAAAAGTCACTGATTAAAGGTGTTTTGGAAATGGTGTGTCTAAGGGTAACATTTGCCTATTAGCCATAGGTGTGGCTGTGATGGTTACACCTCAGGAAGCGGAGAAGGCAGTAAAGACTGCTGAACACCTATAAGGGGGAGATGTTTCTCACATTTGGTCTCATTACATCCTTGAAATGATTTTTGGGGTGAGCAATTTATCAAACCTATCTCATGCGTGAGGACATTGGGTTCATGCGTCCTTGCTCTTCCTGTGGGCTGGGCCTGTAGCTCCAAAGGGAAGTGATTTATCCTTGTACACAGATGAACAGGTGAAAAGTATAAGTTGGTATAGTTGTATCTTCTTGTGTTTACATTTGTATTGTCCTAGTGCTTGGCAATGTTGAAGAGCTTTTCATTACCTGTTATCTGTGTATACTGATACTGGAGTTTCTAGGGCTTTTGCATTAAGCTATATCCCCAGGCCTTTTTAAATTTTTTATTTTGAGAGAGTGTTTCACTAAGTCACTAAGTTGCCCAGGTTGGACTTGAATTTGGAAAGCTCCCACCTCAGTGTCCCGGAGTGCTGGGATTAAAGCCACGTGACACCGTATGTGGCTTTACAACCCCTTGGGTAAAGCGTCTATTTAAGTTCTTTGCTCATTTTTGAGTTGCATTGTTTGTTCTCATATTATTGATTTTTTAGAGTTCTTCATATATTCTGGGTCTAAGTGCTTTGTTGGATATATGATGAAAACAGTTTCCTCAAGCCTGTAGCTTTTCATTCTAGTGTCTTTTGCTGAGAAAACGTGCTTAATTCTTATGAAGCCTAATTTCTCAAAATTTTCTTTCATAGGTAATATTTTTTTGTGTCATGTATATGAACTTCTGGTTTAATCTTAGATTATAAAGATTTCTACTGTGATTTATTCTAAAATTGTTATGGTTTTCATTTTATATTACATCTGTAGTCTATTTGGAGGGAATTTCTGCACAAGAAATAAGGTTTAGGTCACGATTCTCTTAATTTTTATTTTTATTTGCCTAGGGGTACCCAGTTGTTTCAATACCACTTGTTGAAAAAACTATATTTTTTCTGTTGATATGCCTTTGTCCTTTTGTGGGAAAAAAATCAGCTGAGGGCTGGGGTATAGCTCAGAAGTAGAGTACTTGCCTAGCTTGCACAAGGCCCTGGTTTGATCCCCAGTACCACCAAAATCATTGGTTATTATTTGTGTGTGTCTCTTTCTGAATATTTTATCCAGGGGTGAACATGTTTTCTGTGAAGGGTAAAATAGTAAATATTTTAGATTTTGTGGTTATATGGTCTGCTTTGTAAAATTTAATTTTATGATTTTTCAAGAATGTTATGTAAAGACCATTCTCAGCTCCCTGGTCATACAAAACAGACCATGGCCAGATTTGGTCTTTGGGCTGCAGTCTGCTGACCCTGCTCTGTTCTGTACCATCGATCTGTGTCTTTCCCATCACCAATACCGTGTCAATGATGGCAGCTTTATAGGAGGTCTTTAAACCGGGGAGCAGGAATGCAATAGAGTTGCATCTCTATTCTCCAGCTCTTAACTGGGGCTTTCAGACTCGGGCTTTATGTAATTATTGATAGGTTTGGACTTAGGCTTACCATTTCATTCTTTCTTTTCTTGTTGTTATTATTATTATTCCTCTCTGCCTGCTACCTTTGGGTTTGGTGGCATCTTTTCAATATTTTTCATTTCAATTTTTGTGCTGTATTTTTTGGCCTACATCACATAGTACAGTTTGTTTTCTGATTATATGAGGAATTATTACAATATACATACTGAGTGCAGTCTAAGAATCAATACTTCAGCACCTTAAGTGAAATGTGGTTATATAAGCATATAGATCTTTAACCCTCCCCCCTTTATGTAATTATTGTCTTACGATACCTACAGATGTTGCAGACCCCACTGGACAATGTTACATTGTGTGTTTTCAGCTCATATTCTTTAAAGAACTCTAGAAGAAGAGTCTGCTGTATCCACCCAGATACTCACACCTCCCATTGCTCTTCCTTTACTCTGGATGGTCCAGCTTTCTCCTGGTGTTTTTGCCTTCTATCTTTAAGGACAGATTCACGAGCTGAGTTCTCTTAGTGTCCCTATATTTGAGAATGTCTCTCTCAGAGTGCCAATTTCATTTTCACCCCTGAAGGATATTTTCATGGGTATATGAGGAGTGATTCAAATACAGTGAATGTTTAAATTAAAAAACTAGTACAGTAAAAGACACATTGCCATTAATCCTCAAAATACTCCTCACTTCAAACACACTCATCCCATCATTCCCGCTATTTTCTGAAGTTCTGCGAGTCCTCTTTCATAGCTTTACAAGTTGTGATCAAAAATATGGTGAATATGGTGCTGAGTGCCATCTAACAGAAAAGTAGACTCATAAAAACATTACAGTGTGTCCTCATCCACCCTAGTCAATGGAGCTGGTACTATGTGACTTCTGGCTCTACCTCAAAGTAAAAATAAACACGGAAGATAAACGCTTTGAATCACTTCAGGACATTGAGGCAGCAATGATAATACAGCTAAAGCTGCTTTAACTCCCAGACTGTCCAACCTGAGGGCTGAAGTTTTTCTCAGGGAGACAAGGAAATTCTAAGAGCCAGGGCTGGGAGTTCAGAGGCCTGGCCCTGCCCAAGGCTGCGGGTGCCCTTTCTCATTGGGCTGCCCCACAGGACACACCTTACCCACATGGGGACCTGCTCGTCCTTTTACCACCATGTCCACCCTGATTCAAATGTGTTCCATCACCCCACACATTGAAGAGAGGGCGCCGACATAGGAGCATTTGGGCTCATACCTGACTCCAGTGCACATGGACCTCTGCAGAGCAGCTTAGAGGTGCAGACTGGCTCACTGGGAGAACAGCCAGATACTCATTGCAAAACATCCGGCCGGTCCAGCCCAGCCCCAAAGTGACAGGAAACTAATAGCCAGTAAATGCCTCAACATTAAACATTGCTTGGCTAAGGCAGGATAGTCAATTTTGACACTGTTATGAAAAATAGAGCCTAATTTCTGTTCAAATGCACCAAATTTACTGCCCAAATTCTCATTAACTACTGTCAAGGGAGAAGCAGACAGACAAGATAAATTATGAAAAAATTACTTTTTTAATGTACAAAAAGACTTATTTACAAGTTGAGCATGTCATCTCAATTCATAGCATGTAGAAAAAGCTAAAAATGTTTTGGAGATATAAATTTGGCTGGACAATTCACCTACAATATATTCAAGGATGGTATCTTCTGCACAGAATATATACAGGTTGGGAATAGTGAGCACAGTCTCAACTTAGGAGGGGACACACACCACCACAAGCTCGGTGATGTCCCAGGACTGTCATCTGGAGCTGGCCTTGTCTGTGGGCCTTAACAAGGCGCTCGATGTGCAGGGACACAGGGGACCCAGCTAATCAGGTTCTGGCCCTGCTTGTAGGAATTGCTAAGAAGTTCCTCACTGAAGCCAAGGGCACAGCAAGAACGAAGCTCTGAGTGATGCAGTTGGTTTGGCCAGGATGCTACAAATTCAGCAGAAAGTCTGGGATGTGTGTGTGTGCGTGCGTGTGTGGTGGTGCAGAAGATGCACTGATTCATCCTGCAGGATGTGCTAGAACGACGTCTTCTTGGAGCCAGTTCCAAATTCCACTTTGAGGTGAGGCTTGGTCACACTGAACAGGAAACTTCAGCAATGATCCCTCAGAGTCTGAAAATCAACCCCTTCACCCCCCCACCCCACCCCAAAGACCATGCATGTCATCATTCTCTGCCAAATAACTGGGGGAGGAGGACACGGAGGTTAAGGAATCCATAAGGTACTGGGACTGCATGTCGTGGCTTGGCATGGACCACTGGGCTGCTGGCAGCCAAGGGCCACTCAGCATAGCTTAGGGGAGCCTGGGTAGAGGCCACTGTCAAGCCCTTGGGTTTTCCATGGTAAAGTGGGCAGATAGTGCATTGGAGAAACAAGGCTGAGTAAACATGCGACTTCCTCTTCCTACTGGGAATGTTCCGGGGTGGCCTGAGGCTGGGCCCCGGCTGCATCCCCACCTCCTCAAGGCCTAGTCCATCTCTAACCCGCAGTAGCTCTGGCAGCCCCGAGGTATTTAGGAACAAGCGTTCTTTTCAGGAAGGGCTACATTCTCCATGCAGGAACACTGTAAACATGGGCAGCCTCTGGACTTGCCCCATATAGTACACTGGCAATATTTATATATTTTATTCATTCACACACACTTGGCCAATCTGTTGGTCCCGAACCCTGCTCCAGAGGGTAGAGATGCCAACTCTACCAAACCTGGAATTACAATGTGCTTCCGAAACGTCCTGGCAGACTGCGATTTTCTCCTCTTTGGCAAGGGACCTCAGTGACCTCAAGATTTAAGCTCAAAGAAAAATCCAAAGAAAGAGCCCCAAATTCCTTTTTCTGGCAGGTGGCAGAATGAGAAGCCCATCTTCTCGAAGCAGACTCTCCAAGTACCACTTTCGGATTCAAACCCAACCGTGGTTTCTTGCTGTCTCCACATATACTTGAAAGCTGCTGGCCAATGTAATCCCTCATTAGCCAAATGACAGAGCGAAGAAGCCAGAACAGAGTGGTCCCATAAACACCAAAGCCTGGCAAGCGCTGTGTAAATGTGCTTTTCACTCTTTCCGTGCCGATTAAGACTCTTTTTAGTGTTCCAAAATATAGTCCAAGAGACCAGAGAGGATGCCCATAAACCCTCTCTTAAAACATCTGTAGCCTGAACCAGCCACTGGCAAAAACTCTTCGGTCAACTTAATATTACTCTTTGAAAAAGATGAAATGGATGGGAGAGTAGAATTGCTGTACTCCAGGGAAGCAAGGACCCCTCTGGGCCCTCTCTGGGCCAGGGGTTGGGGCCTTAGGTCATCATGTTCAGGAACTTGCTCTCCTCGGCTAGGCTGGTGAGCATGGAGCTCATGTCCCCGACTGCCATGTTGCTGATGCCCGTGGGGATGGAGGGCAGGGTCAGGGAATTCCGAGGGGTGGTGAGGCGGGAGGAGCTCTGGGAGAGGTTGTGGAGGAGGCTGGGGCTCAGCACACCGGAGAACAGGCTCGAGTGGTCACCATCATCCATGATGGCATCAAAGTCGATCTGGGGGGCCTCCAGGAGCTGGGAGTCCACAGTGCTGGACACCTGGTTGACTCCTGGTGAGGGCAAGGGCTGGGGCTGGACACTGTCTGGGCAGGGCTGTGATTGTGGCGGCTGGGGTCTTGTAGCTGGGGAGCCTCCATGGCCTTCCAGGCCTCCATTCTGTTCGTACATGTGGATCTGGCCATAGTAGTAGACCATGCTGTGGTCTTGCGTCCCCCCTGCATCCTGCAGGGCCAGCTGAGGAGGCAGTGACCTGATGGTGCCCACTGCTCCCTTGGGCACGGCTTCTGCAGTCTCCTGGCTACCTGACATGGTGGCCATAGTCTGGCCAGTGGCCCTGGCATAGGCCAACTGCTGCTGCCCAGCACGTACCCCACGGTGGTGGCCAGCAGGGCTGGGCTCAAGGGGTGGTCGGGGTTGTATTAAGCCAAAGCTGGATGCCGCCGGCCCCATGGAGCCCTGCTGAGGCTCCATAAAGCCAGGCTGATTGGAAGGGAGGAGGCTAGGGGCCTGGCGGTAGGCTTCCTGACTCAGGGGGGCTGCCAAGTGATGGCTCTGCTGTGGGTAGCTCTGGGTTGCATGCGGTGGTGGCACCCCCAGCTCCCTATGGTGGCTGCCCATCAAGGTGGGGTCAGAGCCAATTTCCATCTGCTGAGGGAGCCCCAGGGGGCCTGGTTTGGCTGCAATATTGCTGCAGGAGGTGGGGAACTGGTTCAGGTTCCCACTGACACTGCTGGGGCTCAGTTGCGGGTGGGCTGGGCCATAGGTGGTGTGGGGGTTCCCAGCGGTGGTCATGCTGACACACTGGCCTCCTGTGGCTGGGTGTCGAAGCTGCTGCATGTAGTTGCCTCTGGTTGCAGAGGGGGCTCCACTGCGGGTCTGTGTGCTATCCAGGACCCCTGGGCTCGGCTGCAGGCCCTGCGTACTATAGCCAGGATACTGACCAAAGGCTGACTTCTGCTGCACCATGGCCAAGTTGCCCTGGGGGAAGGGCGGTGGTTTCACTTGGCTAGGCAGGGTGTCCACAGTGCCAGAGCTCACCTCATTCCACTGCACCGGCATGTTATTTTTGTTCAGGCCGGAGGGGGCCCCATACCCCAGCTGGCAGCCTCCCATCCCAGGGGTGGAGGGGCCCACATTGGAGTCTGCAACTGCTACCCTTCGATGGCCGTGCAGCCCGGGGCTGGGCAGTTTGGGGTTCTCAGGGAAGCCAGTGCTTTCCGGGGGATACAGCTGCCTTGTGCTGTCATCCAACGTACCACCCGTGTGCGCTTTGATGTACTGCACCACATCGTCCGGCAGTACCAGGTCGTCTTCCGGCAGCCCCAGGTCAGGCTCGGGCCCTGTACCATCCACTCCTGCAGCCATGGCCTCCATCACCACATTCTCGCTGATGCTGGGTGGCCGGGGAGAGTAGGCGCTGCGGGCCAGGGGGCCCTCGGTGCTGGGGTGGCTCTGCAGGCGGAGGCCACGCCTTTCTGCGCAGGGAAGCAGCAGGCCAGGGTTCATGTTGTGTGCACTGTGGAAGCGCTGCACACGTGGCAAGGTCAGGGCGTCGGGCCGCCGCACTGGGTCACTGGCCCGCCGCGCTCCGCCGCCCGGTGCCTCATGGGGGAAGGCAGGCGCGACCCCCAGGGGGCCATGGCCGTGGCCATAGACAGGCCCATCACTGCCACGCCGTGGCCCCAGTGGGTGTGGGCAGGTGCCGGGAAGCGCACGCTCGGGCGCGTCCAGCAATGCCAACCTGGTCCGCAGGCTCACACGCTCCAGACCAGGCAGTGGTGTGGGTGGCGGGCCGCCCGTGGCTGCGGCGTACTTGGCTCGTAGGCTGTATTGCTGCGCTGGCGTGAGGTTGAGCAGTCCGGAGCCACCACCGCTACACTGGCTGGCCTCGCTGGAGCGCCGCGATGCGTCAGTGGAGATGGGGTCGTAGGAGTCCGCGGAGCTGGCATTGTGCGGGCGGCCAGGGCCCAGAGGCGAGGCCTCGCTGGAGCGGCGACTGGAGAAGTAGGGGGAGATGCCGGAGGAGCGGCGGCTCACCGTGTAGGCCGAGCTGACCGTGCTGGTGGAGCTGTCGCGGCGCTCCTGCAGTTGGCTCAGCATGGTCACCTCGCCAGCAGACAGCTCAGACAGCCTGGGGTTGGGCAGCATCCCTGCAGGCCCGCCGCCCCCAGGGCCACTGAAGTTTTCCAGGATGGAGCCTGCAGGAAAGCAGAAGGGTCAGCTGTGGCGACATGGGGCCGTGCTCTGCCCGCTCTCACCATGCTGTACCCCACCCTGAGGTCCCCAGCCCTGGCAGGAAAGAAAGGCTGCAGGAGCCGAAAGAGGAGAAGGGAGCCTAGGCTGATCTCAGAGGGAGAAGTGGGGGCCCCTTACACTCCTGCAGACCTGTGGCCACCTGGAGAGGTTGATCCTGGCCAAGACAGCTGTCTGCAACCCAGCGATCCCCTAGGGGGCTGAGTTCAAGGCCATCTGTCCATAGGCAGGGTCATACATTTTCCTTTCAGGGGAGAAGCAGGTGGTGCGTCAGTGTCTAGCGCAAGGGGCTGTCAGTCCCGAGAGGGCAGCCTGGGTGCTGAGTGCTCATAGTTAGCGCAGTTCTAGGCACACAAGTAATGCTCACTGAAGATGCCATCCATCCAGGGTCTCCTCCTCCAGGAAGTCCTCCCTGCTCAGCTGGACGAGCTTCCTCTTTGCTCTGCACAGCTCTACGCTTCGCTCTGTCATTAGTGCTACCTGGCTTGTTCTGCCTTGGAGTGGGAATCTGGGGTTATGGCTTCTGACCATGGACTCAATTGGGATTGGCACTCAACTGCTGCCGTCCCTCCTAGGCTTTGGCTATGAGGACCACAATAGGTGCTTAATAAATGAATGAATGACCAGACAAGGGAGAGGACAACGTAGATGGGGTCTGCCTGATGTTAGTGGGTAACGAGATGTAGCATGGTGCAGGTGAAAGACCACAGGCGCTGGAGTCACATAGGTTTACCCTTGTCTTACCCCAGCCCTTGACTTGGGTGGAGCACTTTTACCTCTCTGATGCTGTTTCCTTACCATGTGCAATGGGCTATTAAGAGCCATTCTGTCGTGGGTAGCCAGGGAGTGGCCTAGCTGGTGCAGCCCCAGTTTTCTCATGCCCCGCTTCAGGCACCTGGCCTCTACTCACCACTTGCCGGGAGGGGAGGCAGCTTGGTGTTCCGGGTGTGTGGGGCCGGGCCAGCCCAGGAGCAGGAATCCTTGAGGGACTTAAGCTTCTCTCTCTTGAGCTGCTCAAACCGGTGCATGGAGCTCACGTGTTTGCGCAACTGCAGGCCACCAGTGGAGGGGGTAGCGAGGGCTGGGGCGTCGGCCCCTGGCGTTGTGTCATCCAGTGCCGTCAGGTCTCCCAGGCTCCCGGGCCCCGCCCCCGGCATCTCCACGCCGCTGTCATTGTTGGGGGCACTGCCCAGGGGAGAGGGCTCACTGCTGCAGGATGACTGGGCCCCGGGGCTGGACTGACACAGCTGTAGGAACAGGGTGGAAGGTACCGGCTCAGGGGTGTGAGGATGCACCTGGGCCTGTGCCCACCCGGCATCCACACTACGCTCTTGAACCCTCAGTTAGGGGCCTGGGGGAGGAAAGAAGCTACTCCTTAGAGGGGCTTGCAAACCATCACTTGTCTCTGCATACAGGGTCAAGTCTCTTTTCTGCTCTCAGCCTTGGCTTTCCTGACTATGACAGATCTGAACCACTTCTCATACACCTGGTGTGCAGAAGGCACCCAGTACAGTGTGACAGAAGGCAGTGAAGCCTTCCTAGCCTCTGTGAGGAGCGCATGATGAAGTGAGGAACAAAGAAAGCCAATGACTTGGTGCCTTCGACCAGGTGAGAAGCTCTCAACAGGTCAGACTCAGGTGCTTCGGGTGACAAGGAACGGGGAGCTGTGGGATACGGCCCTCGCTTGAATGGCCATCTCAAAGCGGCCCTCCTGCTAGGGTGGGGTGGAGTGCAGCATGGTGCACATGTATTGTCTAGAAGGCCACCAGACTCAGGCTACAGCACTGTGACCAGGGCAGCTGGGTGCAGACAAGGCTCACCCTGAATGCAGCACCTTGGAGCTTATTTCTGGACCACCTGCCACCAAATCTAAGCCCTTTAAGAAGCTGCAATGCTCCTAACCCCCTAGGGCACAAGCTCCAGGTGAGCAGGAACCTTTGAGGCCTTGTCTGTAGTACCTTGTCTGTAGTACCTCTTCAGGACCCTCTGTAGGTCAGCCAACTCCACCGCTGCAGCTTGGGTTCACACTGCTCCTCCCTGCTGGCCTTCCTGCAGCTCAGTCTCACAGCTCCCCACACCTGCCAGCCCCTCCTGCCAGCCTTTGCTATCTCTGAAGCCTTTGCTCAGCCTGCTGTCTGCCTCTCCAAACCCATGTCCTCAGCCCAGGAGCCCTGGACTGACAGGTCGCTCTCACCCGGGCAGGGACCTGGACATCCCAGCCCACCCTCGCTCAGCGCAGCCCGCCCCCATCCCTCACCTGGTTCCTCTGCTCACCTCAGTACCGTCTATCCTTAGGGGAGGTACAGTTGGGAAGAAAGATGTGGAGACAAAGAACAGGTGGTTAGAACAAAGGAGCAGAGGCCAGAGGGGAGGGCACAGAACAGGACAGAGGCTTGCAGCCTGGCAGCAGTACTCAGGTGCTGCTTCAAGAGGTAGACACCAGGGCCACCCCCACCCCACGCAGACCAACACAGGGCCAGGCTGCCACAGCTGGCCAGCAGGAGCTGGGTCAGAGGAGGAGCCTCAGTGACAGACGCCATGTGAGGCCCAAAGAGGTGAAGGGAAAAAGGCTGAGTTGGAGATGGCAGGGATGCCAACTTGCTGTAGAAGGGGGTCCTAGCATAGAGACCACTGCTGGAGCCAGGGGTAGCTGGGCTGCCCATCTCTGCTTACCCCGGAGCCCTCTGTCTTGATGGCTCTGATGTGCAGGCAGTCCTCCACTGCCTGGCTGGTGCTGCTGGCCTCGGCACTGTCCTCAGATCCCCGGCCGCCAGGCTCGATGCTGGCCTCATTGTCCCCATTCTCCTTGAGCAGTGGGGCGCGAAGGTGCACATCATTGCGCTGCTTCTTGGTGACATGTGCATCTGGGCCATGGACTGTTTTCACGTGCTTCCGGAGTGAGCTGGGGTCTGTGTACCGCTTGGTACAGCCTGGGATCTTGCAGATGTAGGGTTTCTGGGAACAGAACCATGCCTGTGTTATGGATGGGGCAAGACGGCAGACTCCGTGTGTGCACTCCCTCTCCTGAAGCCATCTTGTGTCCCTTGGCAGACCTGGCTGGCACAGGTGGCAGGATGTATTTGTAACCAGAGCCCTGGGGATAGAGCCAAGCCCTGGCCTGGTCCTGTGTGCCACCTTCACATGCAGGTTAAGTGCTTGGTCAGGGGAGCACTTGCTACCAGGAGCTAGAAAAACACCAAGAGGGACACACATGCCTCCCGGGAAAACTACGCTCTGGGATTGCTAGGATCAGCAGAAGAGTATGCGCTGATCACACTTCATGAGACTGCATCAGCAGCCCCGACTTCTCTGATGGGGAAAGACAGGCTTGAGGGCAAGGAAACGTCCTCAAAGCCACCAGGTAAGAGGATGAAAACCCAGGTCTGCAGAACCTGAGTCCTGGACTCATTTACCACCTGTCACTTTCACATCCGCACACCCACTCACATAAGCCACATATACCAAACCGCACATACCCACATATATATACTACAAACACATGTGTACACGTGTACACACACATTAATCCACCCATACCCACATATATACATGGATATACTTACAAACACACATATGCATTAAACACACATGTACCACTCGTACATCCACACACGCACATATATATACTAATACACATATACCACCCCTCCACACATGTACACATACACACATACTTACACACACACCACCCTCATATCTACACACATGCATACATCACCCCTGTACACCAATGCACACACACATACATACACTTATATACACATCTACCACCCCCAAATCCATACATAGACACTAATATACATACACCACCCCTCCACACCTGTATGCATATATATACACATATATATGTATATATATACACACTTAGACACAAATATACATATATCACCCCCACTTCTACACAGATGCATATACTAATATGTATGCACGTATCACCTCTCCATACCTGTATGCACACATACACACACACACACACCACACATTATGCACATCTACAGACACACACATTCATTGCCAAGGCAGCTGTTATCTGTAGGGACTCCAAGGATTCAAAAGCCTTTGAGAATTGCTCTAATTCCCTACAAACATTGGAGCCAGGTCCCTCTGGAGCCTATACTGTGTCTAAGCTGTTCGAAAGGCTCTCTCTGGAGTTTGCCTGAGCCACAGTGATTGTGTAGCTGGGCTGAGAGAATGCAGCAGACACCACAGGCTCCTGCCAGTTTCCTTTGCTGGGCTCTCAGCCTTGCCAGGGGCTGTGGCTATCTGAGGAGACACTGTCACTACTGCCCTACCCACACGATGAGGCAGCTGCTCAAGCCCACCAGCTTGTGGGTGAGGCCTGTGTTGGGATGTTTCCACAGCCGCGAAGGACACAGTGCTCCTCAGTCTAAGCCTGTAGCTCCACCCTCACACTTTGTGGCACTGGGAACAGTCACTATTTCTCTGGGCATTTGTTTCCTCTGAAGGATAGGGTGGCAGAACCTGCCCAACGGCCTGAGGAGTGAGGAGCACACGCATGTATAGAGACACATCATGCTCTGGGAGATCTAAGAGGCTACTCTTTGCCTGACCTTGGAACTCTTGGTACTGTTTATGTTTATTACAGAGGAATCTATGCTTTATACTTATTGCAAAGGAAACTATGTTATGTTTATTACAGGGGGAAACTGAGGCACAGAGAGGGTAAGTGTGCCATGGCATCTTATGGGGCATCTTTCCTGTCAAAGAGGATGTAGCACAGAGTGCTGCTCTGTGTTGCAGAATGTGCACAGGTGAGTGGTAGTGGTGGGGCGTCCAGTTACCTGTCTTCCTCCTGGCCTACAGGTGTCTACAAGCCATGCTCAGTAACCCTCGCATGCATGCACTGGCCCAGTGCAAACATGCTATAGTGGTACCTCGTTCGAGTGGGTGCGATTCTGGTGCTTAGCGCGGTCAGAGGCATTGGAGAAGGCCTTGTTGCAGCCCTCGTGCTCGCATACGTATGGCTTCTCTCCGGTATGGGAACGCAGGTGCGTCTTCAGGTTCTCCAGACGGGAATAGGCCTTTGAGCAGCCCTCGAACTAAAAGAAGGTAGATGGATAGGTGGAGGCACCCAGGATCCAGTGCAGGGGAGTTGAGCCCGGGCACCAGCCCACCACCTCCTTTCCCTTGCCCTCCCTTCAGGGCTCCACCCCACTGGTGCACCAAGAAGCATGAAGTTACTGCTAACAATTGCTTTCTTTTATGGTTTGTGTCTGGATGTCCCCCTAAAGCCTCATACAGTCATAGGTGGGGCTTTTTCAGAGGTGGCTGAATCTAGAGTATGTGATGCTGCAATTAAGGGCATGTGATTACTAAATAGTCTACTGATTGGTTTGGCATAGTTCTGGCTGGGATTAAGGGTGTGAATGCTACACCTACCCTAGGGCAGGTAGCCTGCGTATAATATACAGGACAGAAAGAGTCTTGTCTCCCTCTTGTTGCTTTTGCTGTCTTCCAAAGCCATGAATAGTTGCCCCTCTGCAATGTGCCATCCTGCCTTGGAGCCAGCTGATTATGGACTGAATTCTCTACAAACTGTTAGCTGAATAAACTTTTCCTCTTTAACTTTGAGTGTCAAGTATTTTTTCTCAGCAACAAGAAAAGAGTAACTAAGATATTTTCCTTTCTAGGAAACTTGGAAAGGGCTGAGAAGCACACAGACAAACTCACAATGCATCAAAGACCACAATGGAAGAGCTATACTTATGTGCATATAGTCATATTTATATAAAGTTACATATTTATAAGCTATAAGATGCTTAGAAGAAAGCAAAGTGGTAAATCTTTGTGACCTTGGATTAGAAGAGGTTTCATAGCTGCAACAATAAAAGCACAAGCAAATAAAACATTGGACTTCACCAAATTTAAAGTTTTATGTTTCAAAGGAAATTATCAAGAAAATGAAGACAACCCACAAAATGGGAGAAATGTTTGCTAAAAGATTCTTACAATTTAACAAAAAAATAAGGTAGGTAAAAAAATGGGCAAAATATTTTGAGTAGACAGTTCTCTAGACAGGATGAACAAAAGCCCTGTAAGCCTTGCAATATCATTAGCTACTAGGGGAATCTAATCAAAGCCACAGTGAGACACCACTTCAGACTCACTAGGATGGTTACAATAAGAAAGACAGGTGATACCAAGTGCTCATAGGATGTGGAGAAACCAGAACACTCATACACTGATGATGAGAATGTACAGTGATTCAGCTTTTCTGGAAAACAGTCTGACAAGCCTTCAATTACTGTATAAATGGGCAATGCCATTCCTACGTGTATCTACCTGAGAACATAGGAGAATATATGTCCATAAAAACATGCACACCAAGTTCACCAAGGTCCCGGTTATTTGTAACAGCCATGCAGAGCACCCACTGATGAATGGGTAAGGAAACGACACCTCAACATCCTGTAGAATGTTACACAGCAAAAAAGACAATCTTCTATTTTGTGCTGCAACATGGGTGAACCTCAAAAAATGTTAAGTAAGAGAAGCCAGACACAAATGTTACACATTGCAGATTCCATTTTTATGAAATGTTCAGAACAGGCCAATCCTGGACAGAATGCAGATATTAGTTTTCCAGGGCTGGAAGGAGAGGATGGGGAAGGGCTGCTAATGTATGCGGAGTTTTGCAGATATTAGTTTTCCAGGGCTGGAAGGAGAGGATGGGGAAGGGCTGCTAATGTATGCGGAGTTTCCGCTAAAGGTTATGACAATGTTTTGGATGTAGATAGTGCCACAGCTGCATAACTGTCAATATACCAAGACCACCCAGTTATACATTTTTTTTTAAAAGAGTAAATTTTATGGTGTGAGTTTTATCTTAATATCATCAACTTGTCAACAAAGATAGCATGCTTTACTGAATCTTGGATCCTACTGATTTCAAGACAGTTTGATTTCAGAGATATTACAATGAGAACAGAACACACTTCCCAGAACCTGTGAAATAAAGTTAGCAAGAGGAGCTCTCAGGGGTTTCAGCTACAGCCATATCAGCGGACTGGGGCCACCTCCACTTTTGGAGAAGGAGCAATTTCTGTGTGCTCTGAACAAAAAGCCTTACTGCTTAGAGTCACAAGTCCTGTTGCTTCCATCAGAGACAATGTACAAAAGGTCTTACGTTTCTGTTCCCTATTCTACTTTTCCTAAATAAAAACAGAAGCAAGGTGATTTCTAACTCATGCTGCTCCAGCTATGGATTAGCAAGGACACTTTTCTCCCTGCAGGTGCTATAGGGCCTGGTCCCTCTGCCCAGTGACCGCCAGTTAAGCGAACTGCATATGGGGGTATACCATGCTTTGGGGTTCACAATCACATGCTGGCAAGACCAGCACACCCTTAGTCATTACCAGGCAGCTCACACCTAAAGAGTGAATTCATTGAGGTCTGAGATAATAGCAGATAAGAGGCCTTCAGGGCCCAAAGCAGGCGGCAAGCCAGGGCAGGAAGAGACAGGATGACCTGTCAGTAAGACCTGTCCTGTGCCGCTGCTGTGGTCCCTTCACCCTGACCTGCACGCTGTCAGTGATAGCCAGATATGACTCCCACGGCCTGGTGACACACACTGCGGACACAGGGCAGAGACACTCACCGTGCACTTGTGTGGCTTCTCGCCTGTGTGCCGCCGCATGTGAACCACCAGCATGTACTGCGCTTTGAAGGGCTTCTGCTCGCGCGTGCAGGCCTGCCAGCGGCACACAAACTCCTTCTTCTCCCCATGGATGTGCTCGTTGTTGATGTGCTGCCAAGGGACAAGCCCGCGAGGGTGAGTCTAGGTGCTCCCCTGGCCCTCTCCCTGCAGCGTGCAGACAGCCCAGAGAACACTGCCTGCCATCACCTGGCCCCAAGGCCCCACCACCATGTGCAGACCACTGACCCAAGCTTTCCATCTCGCTTTCAGGCTAGGTGTATAAGGTATATGAAGAAGATAAGTTGCTTTTGTGTTTAGACTTAGGTCCCATCTCCAAGATACCTCATTGTATGTATCTGAAAATCCCAAATCCCTAAGATCTGGAACACCTGTGGTCCCAAGATTTTAGATAATGTATAGCCAACCTGTATTAAAATTAACTTCACCTGTTTCTTTTTATACTTTTTAAAATGTACTCCTAGGAAATGTAAAACTGCACATGCGGCTGCCACTTGTGCCTTATAGTCTCTCCTCCCAGATGATACCGCCGTGGACCTTCGCAAACTGCAAAGCTGCCTGGAAACGGGAGGTCAGGCACCGGTAGCACCTGGCCCCAGAAGACAAAAGCCACTCAGCCCTCATGCCCTGTGCAGCAGCTCCGCTGTCACACATACCAATGCCACTGCTGGAGTGAACAAACGTGCACAGTGCTTTGAACTTCCAGACAGATCTCAGATTAGCCTCACACTCTATTTTTAAAGCCTTTCAAGTGATAAAAATGCTCCCTGACAATGCCTTTCATTTTCCCTTATTGGTTTACTCAGCAACAAATTGTTAATAATCAGCGGGGCTTCTGCTCTCCTGTGTGCCTGCATCGTCCATCTTCCAGGGAGCTAGGGAGGCAGAGCCGGGCTCCCCAGCTGACTAGCCTGTTGCTTCTGGGCCAGCTGGAGAAAGACAGCTACAGCCACAGGGACAGTCCTGGGCAGAGGGAGAGGCCTATGTCCCCGTCCTCGTTTAGAACCCCTCTGCCCTGGCTGAAGAATTCCCTCCCCGCATTCTGCAGCCAGCATCTGTAGCACAGAACACGTATTTTACATCCTCACCTCTGCACTTTTGCTTAAGTCCAGTCCCAGGTGGAAATATAGTACTACCCTTTCCTTTTACTCTGATCTGATCTGTCCTGAGACCCATTGCTCCTATCGCCCCTTCTCTATCGTTTATCCCAAAGAGGTGGTACAGGTTGAAATTATCTTGGAGTGCCAGGAAGAATTAGAGTGCTCCCTGGCTCACAGGTTCTCTTCAGCTGCAATGAGTTTGCTGGGAAATTCTGGTGTTTTGGGTGAGAACTTAGAGAGGAGGAACCTAAACACAAAAGAAACCTGAAGTGTTGGAAAGGAAGTCGCTGGAGCAGAGAAAGTGGAGGGAAGTGGTGGGCCCTAAGTGCCACACTCAGAGAGTCTGGGAGAAATAAACTCTTTTGGGATGGCTTCTGAGTATAAGCAGGAGGGTGTGGCTGTGTGCATGAATGTGTGTACATGTATATTGGGAGCAGTTTGTTCTTAAATGAATTTAAGTTCTTTCTGGATAGAAAAGAGATTTACCCAGGGCTGGGGTGGGCAAGAAGGAGGGTGCTACAGAGTATAAAACACCTGCTATGTGCTTAATCTTTCCCTGCTCAGGACCATTCAGCCAGCTGTGGGGCAGCTAGGGCTGAAGCCAGGTGGGTCACACGAGCCCCTCCTCCCCCTGCACACACTCCCTGGTCCCTTTGCCTGCCACCATCATGAATGTGGCTGGATAACCTTGAGGCCATTCCTGAAGAGGCCATTCACCAAGAGGCCATTCCTGAAAGGCACAAGCTCCTGCAGCTTCCTCTCCTGGCCTGGATCACAAGAACCCAGCAGTTTTAAGCAGCTCCCTCCCTGATATGGATATAGAAACCCATCTGCACTCATATTCAGTGTGTGTATGTGAATGGTCTCCAAAGGGAACTATCACCTTCCTCCATGGGAAAAACACCTTACTGGTTTCAGAATGAGGTTTGTAGTCTTATAGAGGCCAGCTGGTTTAACAAACCTTACTTCCCTCTATGTATGGGCAGCTAAGAAGCTTAGGGGAAAGATGTGCATGTGCACTGTAGCTGAGAGTGGCTGGTCTTTAATACTAACTCTCCTCCTGGCTTCACTTCATTGTGCCCTTTTCCCTGATTTTCTCATTTACTTATTTTCCCTTGTACTATATATATATATATATTTGGAAATCTCATAGAAACAGGGAACACATACAAAGTATAATTGAAAAGTACAGCAAAAGTCTAGATTAAGAAATTATTACAGTAGACATATTGCCATTAATCCCCCTCAAAATATTCTACCTCAGTTTGAACACACTTTTCCCATTGTTCTTGATACTTTCTGAAGCAGTTCTGGAAGTCCTCTTTCTTGAATGTCTTTATAGTTGCATTGCATGACTGCCTCAATATCCTGAATTAATTCAGATGTTTACCTTTCATGGTCATTTTGGCTTTGGTGAAGAGCCAGAAACTGCACAGTGCCAGCTCTGGCAAATAAGGTGGATGAAGACACACTGTAATGTTTTTACGAGGCTGCCTTTCCATTGGATGGCCCTTGGCATCAGCATTCATCGTAGTTTTGATCATAACTTGTAAAGACACTAATGAAAGAGGACTTACAAAACAGCTTCATAAAATGGACAAAACGAGGGAATAAGTTTGTTCAAAGTGAAACAGAGTATTTCGAGGGGAATTAATCGCAATGTGTCTTTTACTATGATAATTTTTAAAAAACATTTTAATTCCCATTGTGGTTTTTGATCAGTCCTTGTAAGTGATCATGCCTTCTGCTTGCAGAGGACATGGACCCCGCTTCTCCTGGGGGCAGCTCTTCCAGCCCCTTCTTTCTGGCAGAGGCCTAAAAGGCTCATGGCCCTGTGTGGCCAGGGTTCTGCCCCCCAGGCAGAAATCTGGGATGGGGGCTTACGTGCACCAGCTGCTCTTGGGTGTCATACTCCTTGGTGCAGTCTTCCCAGTGGCAGTTTGTCTCATAGATGACCACCTCGGCCTCCTGCTTACAGTCATCCCTGTCCAGGTCTTCCTTGAGGTCAGCCAGCTGCTCCTGGGAGAGAAAACCATAGTCATAAGCAACATGTCTGAGACCTGGCCCCTGATGACAAGTCACTGTGAGCCCCAAGCAGTCTGTGCCAGGACTCTAGGCTGGCCCACATGTGGCTGCCCATGCATGCACAGGCACACATGCAGAATATACATGTACACATGTGCACACATAATCATCAACCTTTCCAGCCCCTGTCCTCAGCTCACCTCCATCCACAACTCTTCCTGCCAGGCAGCTGACCCACCCTCACACTCTCATGCTAGTTTGTAAGGGAGCTGTCATATCCCAGTTTCCTCACACATGAGGACAGGAGGAAAAAGGGCAGCAACTTGCTGGCTTGATTTGGGTTTCATTGTGGGGGAAAAGGGTGGGCCCTAAAGGCACTGGCAGTGGGAATATGTGTGTTTTTAAGATCCACTCCTTGCCAGGGGGCAAGATAAAACATGTTCTGAATGGTTCCTTTCAGACTGGCCACACCTCCTTGAAGCCTCAGGAAGCAGCCAGCTTCACATGCATGACAGTGCTGAGATCTGCACAAAGCTCTGCAGAGAGAATGTGCTCTAGCACATCCTTCTAGAACTAGTTACCCTGCAATAGTTCTCAAACATGGGCATCTGACTTCCTGTATTACAGCTGGGGAAACTGAGGCTGGGGAAGAGGTCGACTCACCCTTTCCAGAACAGACAGCAGATCTGTGGCAGCCTAGATCTGGACTTGAATCTCCTGACCACAGTGAGGGCCACATGGCCATTTCAAGGAGATGAAGGGAAAGCCCCAGATCTCAGGGCTGTCCCATCCTAGCCAGTGCTGACCTGGAGCTGGCCAGGGGCAGCCTCTGAGCATAGGACCTGGGAAAGGCCAGAGGTAGGGACAGGCATAGACCCTAAAGAAAAGGCCAAGAGGGGCTCACAAAAGTCCTCAGGGACTCCCCAGCAGTTTTCTTGTCTGCCAGGCAGGCTCAAAGCAGAGCCAGGCAGAGGCAAATCTCTAAAGATGTGGTCTACAACTCAAACCATTTTAAAAAACAACAGGGAAACATGACGTCTTTTCAAATAGCCTCTGGGGAAGACAAGTACTGTGCAGGTTTGCAGGGGTACCTCTCCCTGCCACATCTTGGGTCTGGGGACTAAGCCACACTGAGTCTCTTCTAGGAGAGGCAGAAACTAGCGTCATGACACTCTACTGGGGCCCACAGACTCATATCCCTGACTGATTTTCCACCAGGGCACAAAGGGCTCTTTCAAGAGGCTTCTGGTTCATTCTCTAGGTGTTGCATTTCAATTAATGTGCCTTCTCTGAGAAGGAAAATGAAGATGTGTTGTACAGTGATGCACTGCCTAGGCTGAACTGGGACTGGGACATGAGGGGACATCTGGCTCCTGGAGCTTCAGCAGCAGAACTATCAGGTGGTACTGCTGAAGTGCGACCGTGAGACAAGGGGATGAGAGGATCTCCTAACGCCTGCTCTGCACTTGAAGAAAAATGGGAAGTAGATTTATGATTTCCATGTGCTGCAGGCTCTGCTAACTTCAGACAGGAGCTGCAGAAGCTGATGGATTGATGTGCAGGCAGACAGGAGCTCTGCAGGGGGCAGGAGCCCCTGGCTGAGCAGGGCATCATCCTGGCTTGCAAATGTGAGAGCTTCAACAGAAAGGCACTATGAAAGCTAGCCCGTGCACTTGGTGGTGAAACGGTATGTGGCATGACAGGAGGACCACCTCCTCACGATGAAAGGCTTTTTGTGCTGGGCAGGAAGGAGGTCTCTGTGCCCCACCTGGGCTGCAGGGCGGTCACAGGGTCCCACTGGTGGGTGAGGTATGGGCCTCCCAGTGTTCAGCGTCTGCCTTCTGCTCTGTCCTCGCCATTGCAGTTTGTTTATCTTCCCCGGATATGTGCTGTCCTCATCAATTCCAACAACCCCCAATGATGGCCAGCCTCGTGGCAACCATGCATCATGCCGAGACTGGGTTTGGTGTCAGCAAGGGGAGAAGAATTTGTCACCAACCCCTCTGTTTGCCTGACAACAGCAGGACCTAATATTTCATGAAAATTAAGTGCCCAGAGCATGCCCGGTGGTTTACAGTCTTGATAAAGGATGGTCTGGCAGATGTGAGGAGGCGGGGACAGGGACCCTGAGCATCCTTGGTGGTCATGCTGGGAACTCTGTAGTAGCAAATGAGACTGGGTCACCATGTGATGGCTGAGAGGAGGGTCAGGAGACTCACCTAAAAGGACTCGGGGCACACTGTACCCTTCACCCCACAGGCCCTTGATCTAAGAGCAGGGCCTGCCTGCCTGCTGGCTAGGAGCATTAGAAGTGGCAGGGTTTCCAAAGGGACCTACACAAGGCCTCTGGGGCCATGGGGTGCTCTGTTCCTCCATCTCCCTACCAAGAGTCATCCTCTTCTCTAGCTCCAAAGTGACCCAGAAGCTAGGCTGAGTATGAGGGTGGGTACAAGGACGACCAGTAACAGTGAAGGTGGTAGGGGGGTGAAATTCTAGGAAAGAAGGCAGTGTTGAGGGGCCTAAGCCACTCAGCTCACTCTGCTGAGGTCTGTGTTGCTCATGGCTGAGGTATGAGGGAGATTTGGCTGCAGCCCAAGACAAGGCAGGATAGGTGGAAGTTCATTCATTCATTCATTTGTGGATTCATTCAAGACAGGTTTGATGAACATGTAGTATGTACAGGGTGCTGGAGACCCAGCAATAAGATGTGTGAACCCACATCACCCTCTCAGATCCATCCGTCCATCCATCCATCCATCCATCCATACATACATACATACATACATCCACTCACCCACCCACCCATCCATTTTCACCACCAGGCAAAATGCTCAGAGGTAGCAAACTGGGAGCCTGGCCTGAACACGGCCCAAGGATAGTAGGGCAACCAGCAGCTTACCTGCGTCAGTCCCAGTGGGGAGGCTGGCCGTAGACCCTCGGCCTCGGTCTTGACCTTGCTGCGTTTGTGAATGGTGATGGGATTCACAGTGCTGCTCACAGCTGATTCACTGCTCTGCTTGTTCTAGGGGAGGGTGCAGAGGAGAGCTTGTCACATAGGTGCAGGGCAGGGACATCCCATAGTCAGTGTGGGGTCTACCTCTAGAACCTCAGCCCACTGACTGTCTGGGCAAACCCTGTGGTAATGTCTCAGAAACAGTCCCCTAGCCCTGTTTTCCAGCCAGGAGCACCCCCAGGGGAGCCCAGATCACCGCCGTGAATACCTCACTCTATGCAGCTGTCACCTCCACTTCCCCAAGGGTTAGAAGGAAATGGAAAAGAGACACTCTCTTTGGAAAATGCTGGGTCTCCTTGCTCCTGTCCTTAGGAGGCTCCAGGGTGGGTGGCTAGCTCCGTAGCAGGGTTTTCAAGAAAGGCCTGGTTTCTTGGGGGAAGGGCCAGGGGCTGCAGTTTCAGGTGACACCTCAAAAGCTGGCAGTGACTGGGGTAGGTGCTAGGAACCACTTGGAGCTCTAGGATGCAGGATTTTCTGCAGGTGTCTTGTTTTCCTCCTTGGGATATGGCCACATCCAGGTTTGTCAATTGCCCAGGGGTGGCCTGGGGTAGGTGCTTTCCCCCTTATGATCATCATGACTGCTCCCCCAGGATCTGGGGTTCAGCAGCGCTGTGTACACACAGGAGCTGGTTTATAAGCACAAGGACCCAGCCTAGTGGCAGGGTTGCCCTTCGCAGGTCAGTTAGCTCAGCCTGAAAGAGGTAAAGACATTCTCTGCTTTGAGGCAAATTAGAAACCAGGTTCAGTCTGACTAATTCCAAAGCCTATGCCTGTCCTTTATACAACCTTGTTCCTATAAATCCAGGTCCTCATCTGCAACACAGGGACTCATTTATTGCCAGATACTGGTGACATCCAGTGCACACCAAGCACCTCTCTGCTTGGAGGCCCAGCAGGCCAGAGGCGTGTGGGAAGGACTGAATAAGAAGGTCTATGAAAGCCTGTAGGAAATGTGTGCTCTAGAACAAAAATGTATATTACTATTATTATTGCTGTTCATTCATTCATTTATTTCCTGCACTGTGCATGGAGTCCCTAGATAGGGTCCGATTTCATGTACTGGAAGGTTTTTTCACCCTTCTTTATGTTTATTAGACAGGAAGAGGCTGAATTGTGAGCTCAGGGCCCCTGTCCCAGCCTGAAGCCCTTTCTATCATGTAGACTTTACACAGAAGATATCCCCCGGCCAGACTGGAGCCCAGAGTTCTCTACCAGTCCCTGGCGTGGGATGGTAGGAACGCCCTCATCGGGGCAGGACGAGCTCCCAGTGGCCGAGCTCCTGCGCCCTGTGCCCACCTACCTGGTTGGCATCACTCGGACAGTTGCTACTGCTATTGAGCTGGGTGGGCGCGGTGCTGATGGAGGTGAGGGCCATGGGCTGCTGGGCCAGGAAGGTGGGCGAGGGCTGAATCAGGGGTGGCGTGTGTCCAAAGGCCGAGCCCAGGCCCCGCTGCTGGCTCAGGATTTGCTGGTAGGCAACGGGGTTGATGGGATGGGGGAAGGTGAAGGCCGGGCTGCAACAGAAAAGGAGATGGAGCGGGCCCTGCCTGGTAGGCAGATGCTTCCTGGCCAGAGAGGACCCTGCTCAGAGGACCAAGACCGCCTTGGCAATGGCCGTGCTAACTGCACCACCACTGTGGCTTTGCCTCTTTTAGAGCAAGTAGTGGCTTCCCACTGCCTGTCACTCAGGCCTCACGTTCTATGCTAGCTCCTAGAGCAGGGATGGCAAAGCTTTCAGAGACTGAGCGCCAAACTGCATTGCAAAACCACTTATTTATCCCAAAGTGCCAACACTCCAATTAAATCTGAATACTGAGGTTTTAGTTTAGAAAAACAACTCTACATTAACATCTTTTGTCCTAAAAGAAAGGTGCGATGACATGCATTCCATTCGTTCCCCACCACTGCCACAGACCCCGCTGTGGGGTATAGCCTTCACCCCTGGCAGGCTGCAGGCTCAGCAGGAGCCAGGCTCCATCACATCCCCATGCCCTGGCCTCCCCACTGCTCTGACACCTGAGATGCACCCCTGCATCACTGCTCTGTTATTGGGATTCCACTTGCCCTCCAGAGCCTGTTCTCATGGCAGGCAAGGCTCACCTGAGGGCACCCGCTGATAGGTGCCCATAGGAGCCACTGGCTGCTGAGCTGCTGCGTGAGTTGTTGATGTAGGCCACCAGCGAGTTGGGTGAGGTCCGGATCATCCGCTGCAGGTCAAGGCTGGCATCTGAGAGCGGAGAGATGGACAGCGCCCGCTTGCGGCTCAGGCGGGGGGTCACCCGGGGGCTGGAGAATCGGGACACTGCACAACAGCCAACAAAAGGTGCATCAGCATCACCTGTGTTGGGGGGAAAGGGTGATGGCGTTGGGAGAGGAAATAGGGACAGGTAGGTGGGCACAGGAAGAGCTTATGAGGACAGTTTAGAGGGAAGATAGTCAAATAAGAATCACAGCTATGGGGTTGATGGGCAAAAGATGAACTCTCTCCTGGAGTCAGTTTATTCATCTATAAAACAGGGCTGATTTAGCACAGGGTATGGTGAAGATCTGAGAAGGACAAGGTGAATCCACCTGGGAAGCTAGCACAGGTCAAGAAACAGGACATGACCAGTGTCTTAAAACCCCTTCTCCCTTCCAGACCTGCCCCAAGGGAAGCCACTGCTATAGTTTCAATGTAGGATGGTCATCCAAATACCTCTGTGTTACAGGTAGGCCTGAGCTGAGCACTCTTGAGAGGTGGTGGAGTCTTTAAGAGGTGGTGCTTCATGGGAGGAAGATAGGTCATTGGAGACATGAGGTAAATAGTTCTGCTCCACTACATGCTCCTACCATGATGGGCTGCCTCATTACAGGCCCAAAAGCAACAGGCCAGTAGGTCATGGATTGGAACCTCCAAAATGGAGCCAAAATAAACCTTTCCCCTTAGAAGCTGATTTTCTCAGTATTTGTTATGATGATAGAAAAGTAACACGGCCATTATCCAGGCTTTTTGGGCCCATCTTAATGTTGTCTATTTTTGAGTTTATGCAAATGAGATATCATTCTTCTCTTATGCCTGAATTCCTTCCCACTGTGTGTGGCAGTAACTTGCTCATTCTTCCTGCTGCAGAGAATTCCACAGGGAGAAGCAAGTGTTAAGTGTTAAGCATTCCAAAGTCATGGATCGTGTTGCAACTAGGGTCACACCAAAGTCTCCCTGACACCTTGACTGGGCATTTGCCAGGCAGAAACCTAGATGGCTTCACTTATACTCTTAGCACAATGCCTGGAGGGCTGGGAAAGCTGCTCTGATGAGGTAGGGAGGACAGGAGGAGGGGCAGCAGAAGGGGTTGCTGACAACATGCAGCTGTGCTCATACATTGAACCCCATGGTTCTGAGGTGGCCTGGGGTTTGGGGACCCTGCACTTTGAGTGTGCACACCACATTCCTATGCACAGATATGCACATGTGTGTAGGTACACAAAGCACCCATGCACACAGACCCCCACACAGACACACGTTGTATATACACATTCCTGCCCTTGTTGGCTGTCCTTTGCACACAGTCTTACCCTCATGGCTGTGGTCCCCCACACAGTCTCAGAAAGGGAAAAGAGCCTGGCCCAGACCAGGGCTCCCAGCACCCAAGGGCCCAGGCCCAACCGCGATGGCTCCAGTCTACTTCCACTTTTTTATAGCCCCACTCCCTTCCTCAGGATTCTGGATCTCTCTCTGGACACTGGCTTAGAAATTGTCTGCTAACATCACTGGATAAGTCTACCCATCAAAGTTTTGACCCTGTTTCTCTTTCTAAAGGGGTCTAATCCCTGTGCAGACCTCCAGGGCTGATGTGAATTAGGAGGCACGGACCTGGCCCATAGCCAGGCACAGTGTGGCTGGGAACACACCTGCCTTTATAAAAACCTGTGTGGAAAAATGACTCCTGTGCCCCACTGGGCCCTGTCCCCCAGACTCCCTTCAGTGGCCTCTAGGTTCCTGCAGGATGGGGGCACTGCCTGAAAACAACTCTGATACTGCTCGAACAGTATCTGTGCTGCTCATCCTGCCTTCCTCCTGCCTGCCTGACCAGACCTGCAGGACAGGACTGGCTGCTCTGGCCACAGGGCCTGCCTCCCTTGGCTTCCTACTCATGGTTCTTGTGACCGTTTGTTCCTGGGATGCTTCTGAACCATTCCAATCTGCTGGTCTTGGGGTTATGCTTATCATGCATGTGTTGGTGTCCTGTCCCCATTGCTGCAGAGCACCAAGTGCAGGGTGGATGGTTGTGAACCTTAGGCCCCAATTCACGCCAATGGCCTCCAGAAGGCTGTGGAACCTTGGGGAGTTGATGCCTCTGGACCCCTGCTGGGCCCTGGGAGCATCCAGCACCCACCCCATGCTGGGCTCAGGCTGGCCACCCTGGAGGTAGAGCAGGGTCCTGGGACTCCCAAGGAAGTCCCTTACTGCTGGGCCACAGAAACAGAGAAGTGTCTGGAATCTATGGGCTGGAAAGGGCTTCTGGGGTTTTCTCCCCTAACTTCCTCCTTCATGGGCATGGGGAGTCTGAGGCCACAGAGGGGAGCAGACAGCAGTAAGGGATGAAGGGAATTAGGGTACAGGGATGAAGACCTGGGTTGGATGAGAGGCCAGTGGGGGCTGAAGTGGGGATAGGGTATAGCCAGGGCACTTCACCTGGATCCACAAATCAGCTATCGAAGACATAGAGACTTTATTAATGACCTAGGCATAAAAATGGGTCACCTGCCAGCTCTGAGGTTATAACCCAATGGAGTGACAGATGTGAGAGTGGCTTGTGCATTCCAGAAAGGCACAGTTGTAACTGTCAGGGCCACACCGTCTACCTTGTACACGTCCTTTTCAACCAGAGGCATTAATGATTTGAGGAAAGCTCTCATCGGAAGAAAAAGTTGAGAATCAGAATACACTTTTCTCTACTCCTCCTTGTCAGCTAAGGTCTTTGTGGCTGGATATGTATTCTGTTGGGCTCTGAGGGCTATGGCTTGCAGATCTCTAGCAGGCTGGGCGCTGGAGGTGCTACGGTTTGGCTGTCTTTCAGACATTTACATATTAGAAACTTCATCCCCCAATTCATAAGTTGATTGCATTTAGAGGTGGGACCTTAGAGAGGTAATTAGGGCAAGGAAAGGCCATGAAGTTAGGATTAATGGCTTTATAAGGATACCCCATCTGGCACACATGTTCTGTCTTGTCATTGATGCCCCTGCCATATTTATGATGAGCAAGAAAGTGCCTACCAAGTACCACCAGTTCTTGGACTTCCCAGTTGCCCAAACTGTGAGCTAAATAAAGCTTTATTCTTTATGAATTTTGTTATAACAACACATAATGGCCTAAAACATGTGGGTACACAGAAGGTGCTCCACAGGTGCTTCTGGGGACTCTGGGTTGTTTTGCCCCCACAAGAGGGCCCAGGTGCATGGTAGATGACTTATTAGTTGACTCCAACTGCAACCATGGAAAGGACACCAATGTACATGCCTGAGGATACGGGGATGCACAGGTGGCTGTCTGGGAAGCCCCACTCTCCTGAGCATGTGCTCTGAACAAGGGTGCCAGGCAGCAAGCAGACTCCTGGCCAGGCAGAACCCAAGCCAACATATGTCCCTTGCACGTGGTATTCAGTTAAGTCCTGATTGTGAATTCTTGAACAATTAATAACACAGTGACAGCCACTCTTTAGTGACATGCAGGCTTGTGGTCTCATTTTGAGCTATCAGCTTTATAGATAAAGAACTAGGCATGAGAAGGAAAGGGATTGTTCTGAACCCAGGTCCAAAGGAACCCTGCTGCATGGATCTTCTGAGAACTCAGTGTCCACTCTTTCTTCAGATGGGTGAGAGGGGCCCAGATCCAGAAGTACCCTCCCTCCCTCCGAAACAGCTTTTGACATCTGTTTTGAATTGCTGAAGAACCAGCAGCATGGCTGGCCTAGCTCTGTCTTGGAACTGTGGCTCCAAATCAGCATGTCTGCTGCTGCCTCCACTCTCCACTCCTGCTCTGGGCCCGGCCAGCACCCACAGAGCAGCAGAGCAGGAGCCCTGGGTGTCAGCTGGAGACCTTTTCTCTTCCCTCACTACAGCTGACCCTGCTAAGGGGAGTTGCTCAGGCCCTCCCCAAATCTCCCTTCACTCAAATCCACTACCTGGCCCAGCCTACTGCTTGCTCAGATTATTTCAGGACCCCTTAGCTAACTGCTGTCCAATCTACATTCCTTACTTTGGAAAGCTTTCCAACTTGCAAATCAGATCATGTCTTTGTCCTCTCCCCAAACTTTCCAAAGCTCCTCACTGCAATTATGACAAATGCCCATTACTACTGAGAAAAGACCTACCTAATGGCCCTGGAAGGAGGGGGGCTGCATTCTGTGTGGCACAGAGCCTTTGTATGTACAAGTTCCTCTGCCTGCTAGCTCTTCCCTTAGCTAAGTGGTCACTTGCAGGAAGCCTCCCCAGCCTCCTGAATTGGGCAGATTTTCCCTGCGGTCGGCCTTTCTCTCCAAATGAGAGCCACACTGGTGCATCTGTATCTCCTGTGTGGTTATGTGCTTGCTTCTATCTCTCCTTTATGAATAAGGGACACTAATCCTTCCCCTCTGATCCTTGTATCACTGAAACTCAAATACAACACTCACCTGCAGTGAACCCAGGTGAATAAGCCATGCACTAAGCAAAAGGCACAGCCATGCCATGTTGGGGAGCAGTCACCCCACCGAAGTCAACCCCTACTGAAAGACCAACCCCTGCTAAGAACCAGGGTAGGTGGAGACTGGGATCAGGAGGCAGATACATGGGTGCCAGAACATTGTCTCTGTGCTATACTCTGGGTGGGAGAGAGGCTCTCAGGGGAGAGAGGACTGTGAGGTGAAAGGAGAAACAGAAAGACAGACAGACAGACAGATAGATAGATGCATGCATGGCATGAAGGCACACAGGGAGCCTGTGCTGGACAGCCAACCCCCAGCCTGGCACTTAGGGGCTTCCTTGGAGCACAGTACTTAGCACCCTGAGCTCTTCTTTTCCCATCTATGATGGGGGCAGTGTGGCCTATTTTGCATAGTTGCTGTGAAAGAAACATCCAGAGTGCTGGGGGTTGTGCCAGCAATGCTGCAGACTGTCCCAAATGACACAGGAGCTGGGAGGACGGTGTGATGACTAGGTAGGTCTCCGGTTAATAACGGAGGAGAGGATAGAAAGTCTAGGAAAGATGACAAGGCCATGCAGCAATACAGCTGTCACTACACATCCATTCACTGGCTTCCACCCGAGCACCCTCCACGCTTCTGGATTCTTAGTTTCTGACTTCCTCCCTTGTCAATCCCCACTTCAAAGTCAGGTGCAAAATGGATTTTCCCAAAGACTCCTGTTACTCATAAGCAGAGTGGCAAATGGGGAAATATGAGAAGCACACAAAAAAGCTAACATCTTCTAAAGAAGAAACACACTCATCTTTGTCATACATTTTTTTAAAAAAGACTTTGCTGCTAATCCTTGGATTCCCACTCTCCCAGGCACCCCTAACAAGAGGAAACAGGCCAAATCTGACAGTGATATTCATCTCTGTTATTCCCACACCTCAAGGGAAATATGTTTATTAATGTGCCTCTTCCCTTGATAAATTACTAAATAGGAAGAAAAGCCTGGCACTCATTTCCCGTGGCTTCGCCTGTGATTTATAGCTGGGGACTGGGGCAGCCACGGCGTCCATTCATCTGTAGATGCACCTGTTCTAACACTGTGCAGCCACTTGGGGGACTGGCCATCTGCCTGTTCTCACCTGGGCAGATGTCCGACACTGCCTGTTCCTGTTACTGCCTGACTCTGACCCAGTCTCAGCCCTGGGTCTTTTTTTTTTTTTTCCTCATGCCCATTTGTTCATTCATCCACCAGACCCTCCTGCAGCCTTGAGAGTGCGACTGGCTGTCACAGGCATTCACAGACTCACAGCAAGGAGAACCCTGGGCTCTGCCCTCACGGAGCTCAACATCTGGGTGAGAGATGAAAATGGTATTAACAGTACTAGGCAGGATCCACAGGGTGCCACCCAGTCAGGAACTCCCTGGAGAGCTCAGACATGCTCAGAAGGGAAGACCTGGGCAGATCAGGCTCTGACCCTCTGGACCCCCTGTGCACTGGGTGGCTTTGGGCAAGCCTCTGGCTGTCTCTGAGCTGGATCCTCAGCAGAGGATGGGCTATCTGCACCCTTCTCAAGATCTTGTGGGTTGGGGCTGGGGATTTAGCTCAGCGGCACAGCACCTACCTGGCAAGCGCAAGGTTGTGAGTTCAATTCCCGGTACCGGAAAACAAAACAAAACAAAACAAAAAGATCTGTGGGCTGGTGGCCATTGTCTCATGCACTGTGTAGGATGGGTTTCCATGGAGTCAGAGCTAGGGACTTCCCCACCTCCGAGGCCTGTGGACTCAGGATCCTGGGCTAAGGGGCACCAGGAGGGAGCTCTGTCCTCGTGCAAGGACCCAGGAGCATTCCCCATACTCGTAGCTATTTCAGCACAGGGATGGGATGCACCTTCCCTGGGGACAGCAGGACATGGCCTATGGCAGCACTGATGTGCCCTGAATACTTACAGTGCTCCCTGAGTGTCGGGGAGGCCTGCTACCTGCAAGTCTCTTCTGTATACACTGAGGACCTGCTCTGAGAGTCCACCTGGAGGACCTCCACCTGCCCGCACTTAGCTGTCTGTGGCTCCCCTCTTGTGTCCCCCGGCTTTGGGGGGAGTAAGAGAGTCTGGGCATGCAGCCAGGAGGCTTGGGTTGAGGTCACCAGCCCCATTTCTGAGTTATGTGATATAGAAACTCAGGGTCTGGGCCAAGTTTCCCCCTGGGAAGGGGCTTCATAGTGCTGGCCTGGAAGGATGGCTCAGGAGGTTTACCAGATGACGTATGGACACGGCTCTGCCCATGCCAGCTTCCAGCCGGCTGCTCTCTAGGGCATACAGGCCTGGTCTCTACCTCAGTCTCCCCTCCTAAGAAGACTGGGGCTGGACTCCCTGCCTGACTTGAGTCTCCGGCAGCCCCTTCACCAACTCGTCCTGCCTCTCTGTAGTATGATCAATGTAATTGGTTTCTGAGTCCCCCCTCCCCCCGGATCCACAGGCAGCATAAAAAACGGGTGTCACAATGGAGGTGACATCCGAGTCAAATTAGTGTCAATATGACAATAAAATATACAGCTCAGAGGAAATATGGGCTGTATACAGACAGCATTTCAATCGGAAACATTTCCATCTTCTCAATGTGGTGGGGGTGAGGAGGGGAGGAGGTGGCTGCTGCAGTACTGTGGTTAAATCACCAATATTCAACAGTCTAACATGAGAAGATGCCATTTTAGGGCCTAGGTGACAACTAGTGAATTCTCTGCTCTCCACGGGGGATATCCTTGGATCCTAACTCATTCTCTGTCCCCTTCCCACATGGCTTTACTCTCTGGCCTTTTCCCTAAGTCAGGCCCTAAGCAACACGAGAAGATGGGCCTTCCCTGGCTACCAGGGGCTGGAGGGGGTGGGCCCACTCACGAGCCTGAATTTCCTTATCCTGCCACATTTGGCCTAGGGCCAGGGATAAGGTGCAGCCAGGTTTGGACCCAGTGTGCCCCTTCCCAGAGGCCTGGCCTGCCTTGCCTTTCCTCCATATTGTAGTGTTTCCCACATGTAGGGTATGTGCATGGGCCAGGGGAGATTATGGTAGGTTCCATGGAGATGAGATAGGACATCCTCCTCAGATACGATCAAGATTTCCATGTCAGCAGAAAATATAAAGTTCCATTTAAGGTCTATTTATTTAATCCAAAAAGGTAAGTCAGTTAAAATTATTAAGTATGCCATCATGTAAATGGCACTTGGCTGAGATAATAAACATGGTTGACACATGTGTCAAATGGGGACAAGGTGCTGCAAGACGATCCCCACCCGGTGTCCCTCTGCGCCTGCCTGGCTCACCTCCCTGCCTGGCTGGTCCTGTCTCTGTGCCTGTTACCCACTGAATGATTACATGTGTGTGGTGAGGCAGACAGAGGAGGTCTGTTCTCCTCAGCTTCCCATGAGCTCTCGCGGGCCCTTGTACCTGTGTAGAATTCACACATCAAGGCCGTGTCTATGGATGACTTGCTGGTATGAGTGTATACATCCTGAGAGACCCAGAAGCCTCCTGCAGGGGTTCTCTGGAGCCAGACAGCCAGCGACTTGTGATGGCTGGCTCCTTGCCTCTGGGAGAATGCTGAGCAAAAAGGAACTTGGTGGAAAGATCTGCTCCATCTCTACTGTAGGGACTGCATTTCCCAGAGGGACTCCACGGATCCACACCGCTGGGACCTGCTGAAAACACAGGCGTTGGCAGGGCTCATCTCGGCTCTGCTGGCTCAGGGTAGGATGCGGGTGGTGGTGGTGGGGGAGCCCAGGGGCGGGTCCACGCTCTGCCGGGCTTACACCTGGGCGGAGAGCACCAGCCCTGTGTTCGGCATCTCAGACGTGCCTCTGAGTGGCACATCTGTACAGGTATGGAACAGAGTGGAAATGTCTACAGTATTCTAAAAAGTGGGAACAAAGGTCTGGCTTGAACTTGTCTGAAAGGGGTTGGAGGTATAGCCCAGTGGTACAGCCCATGCTTAACATGCAGGGGCCCCTGGCTTCCCTCTCTAGCACCAAAAAAAGAAAGAGAAGGAAGAGAAGAAAAAAACCTGTTTCTGAAATAAAGTGCACTAAATAGTGACAAATGCAAATGATCGGAGATGCTCTGATCTTGGGTTATAATAGACTGGTAAACATAAAAACAGCCTGTTCTTGAAATTGTAGTTAAGGAAAAATCCCCACCCTCACCTCACGCCTGAGTTTGAGCAACTGATATCCACATTCAGGCCAAATCTGGAGTCTGGTGATGCTTAAGACGGAAGTGGGGAGAAAGAGGGTGGGGGTGTGATGAGTTACCCAGCAGCTGCTGACGTCAGCTGGGAGTTCTCCTGCCCACCCATGAGCTCACCTCCTGGCTTGCCCCTATGGCCTTGGCCTTCCTGTTGCTTGGAGATGCTCAGCCCCCCAGATGCTGCCCAGTGCGGAGCACCCTGGAGAACAAAGCTGCTCCCCAGCCCCTTTCCAGGCTGCCTGCCAGCCTGCAGCTGCTCTCCCACCAGAGCCATTTCTGCACTAATTAGTGTTCATCTTTCTATTCGAGTTCCTTTGTAACTGCCACTCACTCTCTCACCCTGCACACAGGAAGGGCCTGCCCCTGTCAGATGTGCCCCAACCCCGGGGCTTGCCATCTCATTACACAGAGGGGAAGCACTACACAGTTATGACTGGGGAGTCTTGGAGCCTACTGGTTACCCCCAGAGCCCTGGGACTCCATTCATGTGGTATCCTGGGAGAAGTCCTAGGCCACCATGTGGGAATTAGTGGCAAACCAGTGGGAACTGGTGCCGCAGGGTGGCGAGGTGTTTTGGGACCTCCAGTTCCCCATGGGAGGTAGCAGTGAGGCCAAGGGGACCTAAGTCCAGAGTGCCAAGATAAAAAGCAGAGCTGGGAAGGTGGCAAATAACTGGCTGGCAAGGGAATGGTGACAAACCACACTTGGCAGGCCTGAGGGACAGTGTAGATGGGGAAATGGTGAGGAAAAGATGGCCAAGGAGGGCCTCTGTCCTGGGCTTAAGCATCAGATGGACAGAGGTGCAGACAACAGAGACCCAGAATCCAGCAAGAGGAAAAGGGGGGTGGTTTTGAAAGGGAGAAAAGGACACTCGAAGAAAGAGACCAAAACTAGCATTAATTGAGCACCATCTCACCTTGGATGTCTCCTGTTTTGGGGAAACGGGACACCCAAAGGGGCACAAGGGCTACACCATTGGTTCCTATCAGTCTCATGTGGGCAGGACAGAGAAAGTAAAGCAGGATCCTGAGGAGGGAGCCAGCCCCCATAGCAGAAGAACAGAGACAGGGAAGGAAGAGGCATCAGCAGAGACATCCAAAGAAGACAAGATCTCGGCCCTGCTTGAGGGAAGTGAGGCAGAACAGCAGAAAGCTGGGAGCAGAGCTCAGAGCAGGGGCCCACCCTGAGTCCTGCAGACCTGCTTCCCACCAGAACTGTCCAACCCACCACAGTCTGCACAGGCCAGAGGGCCCAGTGCTGCCCCTTGGGAGGGATGGCCCACTGCAGGCCTGTGCTTCCTCCTGCCATGGGCCATTTGTGGGTGGAAAGGCTGCCCGGGCAGGGCTTGAGGAGATGCACACCTGCAGGCCAGCCTCTGGGCCGGCTGCACATCCAGGCACCTTTGGGCAGGACCTGGAGCAGCACCAATGGGAAGGGCAGCTGTGCATGGGGCGTTTGGCTGGAGGAAAGGAGTCCTAGGCACCCAAAACCTCATCTACCTAGGACACCCGACCTCCCTCCCTACCAAATAGGTGCTGTTTACAGCTGAGTCTTAAGTATTGACTGAGACTGCATCCTCCAACTGCCCAGACCCAAGACCCTGATATCAACCTCAGCTCTCTTCTTCCCCTTCAAGTTCCCATCTGACCTGGGAGCAGTCTTGTGCCTCCACCTTCGTCGTCTCCTGAAACACCACCAACTGTCAGATCTGCTAGCTGGACCCCCTGCTTCCTCCTTACCTGTAAATCAGTTCTCAGACTAGCAGAGAACAAGGTTCCTTTCAAGAATAAATCAGATCACTGCACTCCTCTGTGCATCCAGGCTTCTGCATGACTCGTCTCTTCTAATCACGAGCTGGAGTATTGTCTTTCTAATGAGGGTTTCGTTGATTTCCTTTTTCCAAGTTGTACTCCCAGTCCAGCCCGGTGCTCCACCCTCTGCCTGCTCCTTCATTCCCTATTCCGTGTATAACTGGCCGTTCTACTGCATCATTCCTAGTGCTGTGTGGTGTCTGTTCCCCCCCACAGCTTCCACAAAATCAGAGATGAATGTTTTGTTCATGGTGATGTACACAATGCTTAGTGTCCTTCCTGGTCCATACAACTCAGAAAGTGCTGTTGGGAGACGTGGGCCTCTATGGATGGCAATTTGGTGGGCACAGGGGGAAAGGTCTATCGCTCTTGTCACCAAGGGAACGGCGACTGCTCTTTACCTCCCCAAGGGGGTGCAAGTCAGCTCCCCTCCCTCTTGCTGCCCCAGGGTCTGGATGCTCACTACAGTATCACCCCAGCACTCACCATCCACCGGGTTGAGGTAGTCGTGGAGATGGGGTGCACCAGCAGCACTCCCACTCTGCACCAGCAGGTCCCCGTAGGGTGCGGGGTGGCCGGCCATGAGTGTCATCTGATGGTAATAGTCTGAGGGGTTGGTGCCTGGGGCAGCGAGGCCAAATAGGCCCCTTTCCTTCAGGTGCTCATGGGCCACTGTGGGACAGGGGAGAAAAAGAAGCTGTCAGAACCTGGCATCAGCTGCATCTTTCCTGACCAAGGAAAGAAAAGAGAAACACACAGCCACCTGACATCCCTCCTGCCCACTTGTGTGCCACTGTCGGCCGTGAGCTGGGCCCCATCTTGGCCAGCATAGGGGGCTGCTGCTGCTGCAAAGAGAGGCCAGGTCCAGCCTCAGAATGCCTCCGTCACCTTAGTCATAAATAATCTCTCCCTCCTCCCCACTAGAGCCCCAGGGTGACAAGGCCCAGGGCCCAGAACTCTTTAAAGGGAGAAGATAATGTGAAAGAAAGTGCCATGGTAGCCACCTGGGCCAGGTTGGCCTCTGCCAGAACATTCAGGATGAGGTGGGATGCTGGGAGTCCCTGGGCCTTGGCCAAAGCCTCCTGTCTCCCAGCACACAACCCAGGGTGGAAGAAAGGATTCAATGTCTCTGAGGGTCCTGGTACTGAGTACTGCTGTACCGGAGAAGGACTGGGAACTTAGCAACTAAACACATCCATGTAGAGTCCTGGCTTTTACTAGGTGTGCAAAACCAGAAGGTGCTATCTCAGTTTTCCATCTGTAAAATGGGAGTAAGAATGCCCCCTCTGAAAATTACTGTCAAATCCCAACTGCATTGCTCAGTATATGGCAAGCACTTACTTGTTGGGTGTGCAGCAGGCCGGTTCTGAGGGAAGGTCACATGCGTTTTGCAGTCTCACTGTGCCCACAGCACCAGAAGCTGGGAGCCACCCTTGCCATCCCCACAGAGCAGATGAGGTTAGGTTCCTTAGTGGTGGAGTGGCGCAACTGGACAGGACCTGTAGTTTGACTCTAGAGCCCGAATCCTAATCACTTCGTGCCATGGCCTCTCTGCTCTTAGAGCTGGCAGAGTGTGCCATCTTACGTGTATTTGTGGACAGATGAAAGAAGTAGATGCAAGGCGTTGCTCTCCTTTTCCTCCTCTTCCTCCTGCTCTGAATTCCAGCCAGGCTGCCCACCCTGGGTCTGCCTGCTCTGTCCATGCTTGAGCATTGCCTTGCTCATTCCCTCCCCAGAAGCCCTCCATGGAGGTCCCTCTTGTCCCCAGAATGCACATGGTCTGGCAAACACTGCCTGGGATTGCTTAGGAACTTCCTTTCCTGATAGGATTGCTCTGGGGCCCAGACACACCGGCTCTGGCCACTTAACAGCTTGGTTAGAGGCTGATGGAGCCTTGGGATATCTGGTCTACCTGTTGTGGGAGTTCGGGCCATGCAAATTAGCCAGGTGACTCTGGTGCTGAACCTGTCCCTTCTGTCTCACCAGGTGGGGCCAGGATGAGTGTTACAGGAACCACATTAGTGTTTAAGTTGAAATGAGGCATAATCAGACACTCCATCCAGGAAGGTCTCTCCTCCAAAGCACCCATCTCACCACCCATTTCTGCAGGGGCCACACTGCAATCCATGCAGTGATTCCTGAGTGTCTTAGGATACTCTTCCTTTCCTTCTGTGACACCTTTTAGAGCCCACTGTGACCCTGGCAAGGCTGCTGGCTTCTGCCTCTTAGGAACCCTGCTACCATGCATTAGTATCCAGAGGCTGTTACAACAAAAGGCACAAACTTGGTGCTAATTGTTAAAATAACAAAATTTTACTACCACGGCTCTGGACACACCGGCTCTGGCCACTTAATAGCTTAATAGCCACGAGTCCAAAATCAAGGTGTCAACAGGGCAGGCTCCTTCCAGAGGACCTAGGAGAACTTGTTTCTTGTTTCTTCCAGCCCCAGGTGGCTGCTGGCCTTCTTGGCTTGTGACCACATCATTCCCATCTCTGCTTCTGACTTTACATCATTATCTCCCATGTATCTCTTATAAGGACATTTGTCACTAGGGTGTGGTCCCAAGTAGATAATTGAAGATGATCTCTTCAGCTTAAGATTTCTAGTTTAATGATAATTTGGAAGACCTTTTTCTAAATGAGGTAAATGAGCCCCTTCATCCACGGGGCTGTGGATGAAGGTGTGGCTCCACCTTTGGGGACACCATTCAACGGCGGAGACAGCATCTGGAGCCTGACGTGAATCCTCATGGTGCCACCAGCCCATCCCTGGGTCATCAGGAGTGATGTGAGAACTGGGCTCTTTCTACAAGACAGCAACTCTGGTTAAGTCGCATCACTTTCAGGACCCCAGACCAGGTAAGGTCACTTAGGAGACCTGTATGGAGTTCAGGGCTGGAATTTAACTGCAAGGGGCCATTTCCCAATGGCACCACATTATGGTTGGTTATTTTTTTAGCCCTGTGGTCACAATCACTTGCCTGGTTTGCCTCTGGAGAAGATGAGGAAGAGTACAAACCTCCTTCCTCCTGGAGCCTAAGCCTGATGCTTCAGGGAGCGTTTTATTTTCACATTTGGAAGCCAGAAGCCCCTTGCACTGTGGAACTCCAGCTGGCACCTTCTCAGAGCCAAGCTGAAGTTTCAGGTCCAGGTCACAGCTGCAGGTCACTGCCAGGTGGGAGGGCCACATTTCTTTAGAATTGAATGACAGTAATAAGGAGGGGTTGGCTGGGACCATGTTTCTCAGAGCCTCTGCCCACGGGCTCACAGTGTACTCTGCAAATGTCTTCCAGCTTGGAAGCGACCATGGCTTAGAGGTGAAGTCTCAGCAGTGCATGTTTTAAGGGGATGCAGCTTGGTTGCTTTCAAGGATGGGACCCATGAGAAGCTAACAGCCTGTCAGAGCAGCACTGCAGGGCAGTGGGTAGTGCCCATGCCATGCCAGGGCATGTGGAACACTTCAAGGAAGGCAGCATGGGCAGGGCCAGCTCTCAAATGTGCTCACTGCTGTCCAGTGTATGTGCACGTGTATGAGTCCATGTGTGTTTGCATGTGTGGGTTGGGGGAAAGAGGGTGGGAACCAGAAGTATTTTAGATCTGAAAAGCTTATCTGAATCATGGGATACTGCCCTGTCCTGACTTCTACTAATCAGACTAGGGGTGGCCAGCTGATTTCTGAGCTAAGCCAACAAGTTCTGTCCCTCAAGCATCTGCACCCAGAGACACAAGTCACAAGTTCATGCCTAGAGTGTCAGGGGCTGGGCTGCCACCAGGAGGCCACCTGAGCTGACCTGCAAGGGGCCCAGAAAACAGAAAACAGCACCAGCCAGAGCTACCTTCCTCCTGCTCTAGGACCCTGTGAGATACCAGTTACACAGCACTGCTGCCCTTCATACCAGCTCCTGCAGACTCCAGTTTATTTTAGCCAGTGGTTCCCACTAGGACAGAACCTACCTGAATAGACCTTCACCTTTCCAGTAAAGCACACAGGTCTTTGTAATAAGCACAACACCCAAGGAACTCCCAAGTCTCTCAGCTGTCACCATTTATCTCCTGAAAATCTGTGTTCAGAAGCAGTGGGAAGGAAAACCAGCCTGGTCACTGTCCCGGAGGACAGAGACTGGGGTAAGCCCGATGCCCCTTCAGAATCCCTTCCCGGCCCCAGGCCCTTCTCACCATCGGTGGGGCTGAGACCCCTGGCTGCAGAGATCATGGAGAGCGTGGGGCTGCTGTGCACAGACCGGAGGTAGTGCTCCATGTGGGGGTTCACATAGGGGTGGGGGGCGTTGAATGGGGACTCCCCAGGGCCAGCAGGGTGCGGGGAAAGCCGGATCAAGGAGATGTCCGAGATGACGGGGCTGCCGCTCAGAGTAGCCGGCCTGTGGGGATAAAGAGCAGCGGTCAGGAAGGCGATGTACAGGGGCTCCAAGAACTCAAGAACCACAAACCAACACAAGTAGACCTTGATTCTCTAGAAGACTTGCCGCAGAATCTTGCACCTTTTATTTTCTACACTAAGCCTTGTCTCAAATGCTCACCAGCAGGGATGCACAGGGCTTGTTTCTGTGGCCTGTGCCGGCTGCTGCTAAACTCTATGCCCCTTGGCCAGCCCTTGAGGAGGTTCTGGCTTCACTCAATGTGATGATGAGGCTTTTTGCCCCCTACCTGCTGGCCCAGGGCCTTCAAGCACCCTATCTGGGTATTTCAGGGTCATCTACTCCAAAATATATCCCCTTCAGACAAATCAGACTTTACTAAGTCACTGGGTGCCACATATACCAAGATCTCAGCTTCAGTTTTTCAGAAAATAGGGAATCTTCATGGTTTGACACAATACAAAGGATATGTGCGAGAATCTGACAAATCTAGATTAGAATTACAGCCGAATCACACTGAACAAATAATTTAGCCTAAATTTCCATACCTGTAAAATGGGACAATAATGTGTCTATTGTATAGTTTTCCAAAGATGAAAGTTCCCTAAACTGTGCCTGACTCTCACTAGGTAGGCTACATAAGACAGCTGGCACTGCAGTATTACTGCCACACCTAGGACAAACCCAGAAGTGCCCAGGAAGCCTGCATATCTGCCCACAGGGAAGATGGTGCATGTGTGAAAGGCATGGTGACAATCAGTTACTCTGGGTAGAGAATGATTGTTCTGAAGGCTGAGCAAACCAGAGATAATTACTGATTTTATATTCAGCAGTGTGTGGAAACTGGGCTTACGATGCTGTACAAGCCAAGCCCCAAACAGGTGACATCCAGATGTCTTCACATCTGGGTTTCACAAACTTCCCACTTGGAGGCTACTCTTCAGGGCGTGGAGGTAAATACTCTACTCTACTACAGATGTGACTGCACTGGACTTGAAGATCTGGGGATCCTGCCAACCTTTTGTCAGCTTCTGTGCTTTGGCCCATGCCAATCCTGGGATGCAAATGCCTTCCTCCTTCTCATCCCTACAGCCCAGTAGAGGAATCCTGGGCGACTTTCCCCTACAGCCCCTTTCCCTGGCTTGCACCCCTCTCTTTGCTTTCCCAGGGTGCCCTGTTTCGGTCTCAGGTTGGTGGGTCCATCTCCCATCTCCCAGGGTGAAGAGGTTCTTCTGGGAGCAGGGCATGTCCGGGCACTGATGCACACTCAGCACTGGGCACACAGCTGGCACACTAAGCACTCAGAGTCTTTCCAGAATCACTGACAGGAGCAAGTTTGTGTGTCAAGCACCAAAGTTGGCAGAAAGGAGCCTGGGAAATAAAGCAAGAGCCACCACTTCCTCTAGCTGTTCTCACTCTCAGGCCACTCTAGAAGCAGAGCCACCTGCAAGAAATCATCACTAAGTGGGAGGCTGAAGAGATGGCTTTGTTCTGGGGAGGCGCTGTGTCCCCGAGGAGGAGGAGGAGGAAAAACAGAACAGACTGATGTACCCTTTGGCCAAAGGTGCCTTCTGTGGGCTCTGGTGTGTGACCACAGCACTTTGCAGGATATAGGATTTTGGTAAAAGACTGAGGAAAATGTCACTCCACCCTCCTGGCTCCCAGGAGTGGGGCATGCAGCTGAAGGAGATGCACCTGGAAGGCTGGGTGTGGCACAGTGACAGGCAGGTGTCCATGGGCCAGAGGACAGCTCCTGCACCTCCTGTTCCCCTTCCCCTGGATCTCCCAGAGACCTGTCAGGCAGGGCAGATTCCTAGAGCCTGCAGTGGCTGGAAGTGGGGAGCAGCCTGTGGTCACTGAAGCAGGTGGCCCTAGGGGGCTTGCCCAGGTCCCAAAGCAGAAACACCACCTCTCTGGCCCTTGCATTTCACTCCCCAGGGTGGCAGTCTCCGCTGAGGTCTCTGCCACAGCCAGCAGTCACATGGCGCTTTCCAGCAATACACACGTGGCGGCCCTAGTGAGTCTGTCTGGGGTGACCGAGATCCCTCTGGCCAGATTACCCTCGGCCCAGGACAAGGCAGGAGTGAGGGGGTGTCATGGCTGTATGGGGCTGCCCCAGAAGTGGCACCTGTTCCTCATGCACAGGAACTTGGATTTCTGTCTCCACAGAGTAGGTGCTACCTTTGGAGGAAGGTGAGCTCTGCCTCCTGTTTTCTTGCCTGCCATCGCCAAGGGTGCAGGGCCCCAGGTTTCTCATGGGCCACTGTTCTCCCTCTGCAGGCCTGGGCTTATGGGAACATCCCTCAGCTCCTTGGGGGATCCAAGCTCCCAGAGCCAGGGCAGCCCCCACCCCCACCTCAGAAGCCCTGGCTGTGTGCCCACTGGGCAGGGCAAACAGTTGCTGTGCCAGCAATGGTGCCAGGCAGGGTCATGGCCCTGTGCTGCGCAGACAGGAGGTGCCAAGCAAGGGTCTCCCCGAGTCACCTCATTCCCAGGATGGCGCCCTTCATCCAGGGTGGCACTGCAGCAATGGGGACTCTCGCCTGGGCACGAAGCTCGGAGGGGCCACTGCCCAGCCCCAGAAGAGATGCCCCAAGGGGATCGCAGCACACACAGAGCAGATCTGGATTTGGGAGGATAGTCTGTAGGACCCGGAGCTTGGAAGCGGGGAGGCAGAGCCCTGCATCCGGGCACAGCTGGTCCCCTCAAGAGCTCCAGTTGTCTTGCTAGCGCCGATCCTGCCTACTTAGCTGAGTGGCCTCAGCCAGGCTGCTGACCTTCTCTGGTGCCTCGGGGTGATACAAAGAGACCAGTGCACACGGTAGCGGTTGACTCATGTTAATTTCCCTTCCAGAAACAAGTCAACTTGGAACAGGGAGCATCTGTTGACCTGGGGAATCAGGCGACCCAGTACCCAGAACAACAGGTCCATCCGTCAGTGCAGCCAAGAATGACTCTCTAGACACTTCCTCCAGGAAATCTTCCTAGATGTCCCCTCTACATAGAGCCACTTAAATCACAGCTGTACCCCTGACCTGGTATCTCAACACAGGGCAAATGACATGTCAGCCATCAGAGGGCCATATGCATGTATTTCCTCTTCCAGTCCAAATGAAATTCCTGAAGTATGTACTTTCTGCTCATTTTACAGATGGCAACACACAGAAAGGCAAAGGCCCTTGGCCAGGATCACTCAGCCAGCAGGTGGAGGAGCCACACCCAACCCAGGTGAGACTGGGCTTGAGGTTGTGCCCTCAGTGGAGAAGCAGATGCTTTTGATGACTTTGGTTCCTCGTGAACCAAGCCTGGGCTGGAGGAAGGATGGGGCTGCGTGAAACACCTGAGAGCAGAACAGCTTTTATCTCACACTATTTCAGACCCTTTCATCTCCACCCCGACCCATGACTATACAGAGCCCCCTTCAGGAGGGCTGGGGACCTCTCCCTCACACTCACAGTGTGTTGTGCATGACTGACAGGGAGCCAGGGGCACACATGCTCCAAGACACTGTCACTCTGCCAGACCAAACAGACCCAAAGGAATGACTTTCAAATGGCAAAACTCCAGGGCTTATGAATGCACTGGAGGAACTGGGGAGCTTCCGGCAGTCCTGACCTCACACCAACAGTGCCAATCCATAAAAGAGGTCATTTGGACCTTCCAGGAGTACAGCTGGCTTTCTTAGCTGCTTGGCCCCACCCCAGGGTCCCCCTGAGAGCGCTGGGGCATGCTGGGTGCTGGAGGGCCAGTGAGCTTGCAGCGAGGAATTCATCAGCAGAGGCGTCTGCTGATGACGTCTGCACCCTGCTCCAGGCCAGGCCCAGCAGCCGCCTCCTTTCTCCTATTTCCACTCGGTTGGGCTGCAGGGCCCGCCCTGCATTCTGGCAGCTGGAAGAGACTCAAAGAAGCAGCCTTGAGCACAGGAGGAGAAACCAGACATCTGCGCTCAATGTAAAAGGTGACAAGTGTCACAGATACACAAGTGTGCCCACCCACACTGCACCAGGTGACAGCGGCCTCTGCGAGCCACCCTTACGCACTGCTCCAAGCTCCTCTGAGACTGCCCTTACCAATGGACCCAGCTTAATTTGTTCACTCTCCCAAGGAGGCCACCCTGAGCGCACACTCTGTGCACAGCAGCCTTCAGGGAGGTTAGAGCCCCCGTGGAAGAGGCAGACTGTGAGCCAGGTAAGCACAGGGCAGTGTGATAGGGGCTCCAGCATACAAACAATTCCCTTACTGTCCCTGATCCACAGTACTCCTTGCTTGCAGGCTGATGTTGTAAGATGAGATGAACCAAGTAAGGAAAGCGTGCATTGTAGCACAAGGTGCCTGGTAGGCAGAAGAAGGTTTCCTAAAGAAGATGAGTTCTGGTTGGGTCTTGAGGGATGAATAAGAGTTCGTGAGGAAATATACTATAAACAAAGGAGGCGGCATGTGCAAAGCAAGGCCGGAATATAAAGCTGTGTGTATGAAGGCTATGGCTCAGGCAGTTGGCAAATCCTACAGAGCACCATGGGCTGGATCTAGGGACCTACTTCTTACTTCTACTCTGAGCAGGAGGACGTGTGATCCAAGCCCAGGTGGGCACAGCACTCACCATGCTGGGTACCCTGACTGGTCCAGCAATGGGCATGTGCCCAAGGCAGCCACTCTGGCTGGAATCAGTGAGGAAGAAGGTCTCAGTGTTCACAAGGTGGCTAAGCTGGTAGGATGCAGACGTGGAGCTGCTGAGAGAGCCGAGGGTGGGCTGGAGAGAGAGTTGAGACGGGATGTTTCAACTTGAGCCTCTGGGTCCAGGTTCAGCTGTGTCTAAAGCCGGTACCCTGGCTTTTCCAGTTATCTGAGCTGAGAGCCAAGATGTGTGTGGCGTGAGCCACTTCAAACTGAGTTCTTCTGTCTTAGGCACCGGCCAGAGCTTGTTGGCTGGGCCTTGAATGTCATAGCGCACCCCTGCCCCGTGACCCCATGTGGCACCCTGCAAGCCAGACCTGAGCCCCAATTCCTCAGGGCTAGGGCCAGATGTCAGTGTTGGGCCAGGGGAAGTAAAGATGGAAAGAAGAAAGGGGGACAGGACAAAGCAAAGGGAGGTCACTGGATACTGCCACTGGAAAGCTCCTAGTGTGGACTGAGTCATCAAAATGTGCTGAACACCCTTGTGCAAGGTGTCCAAGGAGCCTACAGGGTTGGTCAGATTATTCCACTTTAAAGATGAAAACTGAGGTTTAAAGAAGCCACGTCTTGCCCAAGGTTGCAGAGCCGGGACAGGAGCCAGTGTCTCTGCCTCTGTGAAGTCAGGTTGGGCAGAGACATCGCTAACGGTCCCCAAGATGCAGGCTACTGCTTGCCCCCTCCCTGCCATCTCTTTCCCCTAAAAAGCTCCGCTAGCTTGTCACTCAGCTGGGTCGCAGGCTGATCTGGGGGTGCAAGTTGAGAGGCATTGAGCACATGGTAGGCACAACCCATACTTTGCAGTCAGACAGATGAGGGGCTCGTAGTGGCTCTGCTGCTTCTGTGGCCTCTGTGCCACCTGCCCCTGAGCTGCAGGGTCCCCTGCCTGTAGGGCAGGACAGCTGTGAGATGGGTGAGCCCAGCAGGGAAAGTGCAGGGGAGCTAGCGCCACGCACTTAGTGAGTGCTCGAACAGTGCTTCCCTCTCATATTTAAAAGTTGTGCAAGCAGAAGCAGCAGAGCAAAGTGGACCCCGTCTGCACTCCCAGCGTCACGTATCAGCCCCTTCCCCACATGCTGCCACAGGATTTTTGGCAGGAGACAATAGGAGAGGCCACAGCGATGCAAACCTGTGTGGCCACATGCAACTCAGCACCAACTGGCTGGGCCTGAGAGAGTACGCCCAGCATCTGGGAGATGGCCCATCTCTGGGAGCTGGACCCGTGGTGCTGGGTCCCATAAAGGGCCTGTGGCTGCTGCAGGGCAGGAGGGATGAGTCAGGCTATGATGGACAGGAAGGAGGAGAGGGGCGTCTGACCTGTCCTGCAGCATGGCACAGCTGAGCGGGAGTACGGGACAGGAGCCAACATGTTCTTTAAGGCAGTGTTGGGGGTGTGTGCAGGGATTGGCCCCTGTGCCCCACCCAGGGTGCCTGTTTGGGGAAGTTGAACAATTTGGAGCTGACTCACCTAGACTTGACATGAGCCACCCAGGGTGGGATCTGCCCCTCGGGGAATGGGAGTCAGGAGGAGGGGCCCACCCTCTTAATCACTGAGAGATGCCTTTGTTCAGAGTCCCCCTGCACAAGTCAGCAAGTCCAGAAACAGGCAGGAGCAGGCCCTTTGTGTCCCATTTCACAGACAAAACTACTGAGACCCAAAGTGACCATGGCATGTCCATGGTGAGGCAGTGGTAGCAATGGTGGCACAGAGGAAACTGGGTGACTCTAAATTGGTCTAGAAGCCTGTTGATGAGGAAGGGGAGCTCAGTCACTTAGGGCATAAGGGCCTTCCCTCTGGCCTGGCTCTCAAGGTGACATATAGCCTCAGCAGCAGGTGGGGAGACTGCAGTCGCATGTGTCCAGTGCCTGAGTACCACCTCTCTAGTCCTCAGCACTTGCCAGGCTCATTGCCCACGGCTCGGCCTCTGCACAACTGAACCTCCAATGACACTCTTCTAATCTGTATCCCTTTCCCCAGTTTACCTCTGCTTCTCCTCAGAGGACCGCTGGCCAAGAAGCCTCCTCACCGAGGTTGAGGTCAAGCATCTCATGAGATACACCTGGGGAAGGCCCTGTACTTGTGCCGCAGCTGATGACCAGGTGTTCTTAGGGGTGAACTCGCAGGCAATGATGAGTTCACATGTGGCCTCTCTTCCCCAGTGGACAGGCAGCCCGAGGAGCAGGTGCCCAGTCTACTTCCACTTATACCACTTGTCCTGTACCAAGCCTGTCCCCAGTACAAGCACAGAGCATACTCAGTATGTCTAATGAATGGATGAGTAAATGAACAAATGAATGGGTAGATGGACAGATGGGTGGATGCATGGGCAGGTGGATGGATGGATGGATGGATGGATGGATGGATGGATGGATGGATGGATGGACAGATGGATAGATAGATTGACATACAAGTAGATGCATGGATGGATGGACAGATGGATGGATGGACAGATGGATGGGTGGATAAATGGATGGAGGGATGGATGGATGGGTGGGTAGGTAAAGCAGAAAGTGACTAGTGAAGAACAGAGGTCTGGTAGCAGAAGACCTGGGTTCCCACTCAACCCAGCTCATCTCGCTCTTAGCTGTGAGGCTGGGAGCAAATGACGTGCTCACCCTCAACCTGTCTCACTGTCTGCAAAGAGCTACTGTGACAGCAGTCTTACAGTCTTACAGATCTGTCATGAGGAAAGATGTGTGCAGAGGGGAGGTTTGTGTGGGAGGCTGATGTCTCCCAAAGACCAATCCTTGTCCTAAACACTGGAACCTGTGAGTGACTGTATGTGAAAAAAGAGGACTTGACAGATGTGAGCCAAGCGAGGACCTTAAGAAAAGCAGGTTACGGATTATCTGGGTGTGCTCCAAAGCTCATCACGGGAACCTTACAGGAGAGAGGTAGAGGGGCAGTTGACACAGGGAGGAAAGCCCCATGTGTCATGGAGATGGAGATGATGATGATGTGAGTATGAGCTAGGGGTGCTGGCCACCACCAGGAGCTGGAAGAGGCAAGGAATAGCTTCTCCCCTAGATGCTCTGGGTGGTGTGACCCTACTGATACTTTGATTTCTGCCCAGTGACAATGATTTCGACTTCTGCTCTCCAAGACTGGGAAAGGATCAATTTCCATTGTCCTGAGCCACTGAGTTCATGTCAGGTGACATCAACCAAGTGACATGCACTACACACTGTCCTGGTGTGCAGTCAGCCTCAGGAGGTGGCAGGCACCACTGTCATCATTTGTCTCCTCGCTTCTGTGACTGTAAACTCCAAGACAGCAGAGCTCCAGTGCTGTTTCCTGGAGTAACCCAGGCCGGAGTAGATGCTCCCTCCTGGCAGGTAGGCAGGCAGGGAAGGAAGGTCCTCCTTCTACTCTATGCTGGCTGGTCTTGGCAGGAGAGGACACCTGAGCCCTGCATTCCAATCTGCATGCTCACAGGGCTCCCAAGCGTGCCTTCCCACCACCACTGGGATTACATGGTTCCTGACTCCCCATAGTGAGAATCCACCCAGCACACAGCCTCGACACGCCAAGGCCTCTGCCCTGGAGACACTGGCTTACATACACCAGCCCCGCCTTTGGGCCAGGATGCCTACCACCCACCAGGATCACAGCACCATGCGGCAGGTCAGTGGTTCTCAGCAGTGGGGAGCCTGTGCTCTTCAGCTCTTGCTGAGCTGCTAGGGGCTGGCACCATTTTCACAGCAACACTGGTCAGCGCCTACTCTCAGAACCCCTCTGCAGACCCACTGGCCTTCCTGAAAGGGAGCCAAGTTCCACAACACCTGGCCTTGTAGCCTCTGCCCTCTTCTGCCCTAAGCTAAGACTTCTCTGTGTGGGCAGGGTGGGCAATGGGTGTCTGCTCTCATCCCTGTACTGCGAGGCCCACACCTGCTGCCCCAGGCCCCACCAACAAACAGAAACTGCTCTGTGAGCTTCTCCTCCATTTTCCTTTGTTAGTTTTATGTGAAACCATGCACTGGCAAGCTCAACTGCTGTATTTTCCATACATCCACCTAGAAAGTTTCAGAAATTAAGTCTTTTCCAAGATATAGTCTCAGGAGGTTGCAGTTTCAGAGATGGTCAGTGTATTCCTTTGGAAAGTGTGAGCCCCCTCCCCAGACTGGAGCCAGTTCATCTTCATGCCCTCTGCACTCCCCATGCAGCTGACAGCAATCTGTCCCAGAGAAGGCTCTGCTAGAGGAGGGTGGACCACAGTGTCCAGCCAGCCAGTACTTGTGTCCGTGGCTGAGCATCACTTCTGGCTTTAGTCAGTGTTCACTGCCCACAGGCCCTGATGGCACTGGGTAGGGATCTAGGGGTCCAAGGAAGACTCAGCTAGGACCCTGAACCCACATGGGCATAAATCTCAGCAGAGTGCATTGAGTGTGGGAACCACTAGCCAGTGACGGCGAACCTTTTAGAGCTTTCAATGATATAAACAGCCCACTGCAGCACACGGACCATAGGCTTGCCACCAATACACCAGGCTGTCAGGATGCTGCTGCGGGGACCATGGGGCACCTCTGGGGTCACAGAGGGACAGGAAATACTGACTGTAGCCAGCAGATGGTATACAAAGTGTTGGGGGAAGTGGGTTGGCAGGTAAAGAATTCACCCACTGTGCTGGGGCAATCCGAGAGGGCTTCCTGCAGAAGGCAACATCAGAGATGGTATAGACTTTTATTGGAGAAAGTCCATGAGTGGTACTGACCTGGCATTCTGAGGCAGGAGAGTCTCTGATAAAAGGGTAGGGCATGTCCGGGACCCACTGAGAAAGGATACTTGCAACACATATCGCTAACCATGGAGCCAGTAGCCATAACAAGACAGCTCCCAACAAAGGTGGGCAAAACAGCTGAGTAGGCATTTTATGAGAAGGAACCATCAGTGGCCAACACACACATGAGTGGACAAACGGAAATGTTGACGACATTACCCTGGTGACAAAGACGAGTAGCAAACTGAGTTCTCAAACAGCTGCAGGGAATGCCTGTTGGCAAAACCACCCGGCAAAGCCTGGCAACATCTGGGAGGTTAAGATGACTCATCAGATCCGTTCCAAGACAGACACGCTAAACAACCCACCACATTAGGAGCCCAGTAGACAGTACACGCATGTGTGTTCCAACAGTAATGTTCAAAAGGCAAAGACCCAGCTCAGCCCAAAGCCTTGTCAGCACGGAGTAAACGAATCAAGAACCCCACACACTGAAAGGTGAACCTCCACAAGGTAATGTGGCATGTGAAAAGCCAGTTCCCAATGAATATGCCTACACGACTTTGTGTAATGGCTAACACAGCAAAACTAAACCAGCTGTTATTAGAGGAATAAGATGCACGGTAAAAACTGTCACGGAGACAAGAGGCTGATCACCTGGAAATCTTAGAGAATGGTAACGTTGGGAAGGGGAATCCAGGGGCAGGAGAGCAGGTGTACACGTGACCTCAAAGGTGCTGGCTGGTCCCAGTCTCTAGGACAGGCAGGAATGAGGGCGCATGTGGGCATTATGACTTACCTATTCTGGAATGTGTTTCAGGGCTCTGTGCTTGTTCCCTAGACACCAGTGGGCCCATCTTGGTGGTGACACTCTCTGCTGCTTGGGCTTCCTCCCGAGCAGCCCTCGGCCTATCCGCCAGGCCTGCTCTACAGCAGACACACGTTCAATCTGTTCGTCCCTCGCTCAGCCACCCTTAGAGACCCACTGCTCCAGCACGCACCAGCTCCCGCCCGGCATGCTTTCCACGGAGCCCTAATGGAGAAATCAGTGTTTGCAGCTGACAAAGAACAGATTTCTTGCTAAGTAAACACTGACGTTTTGGTAGGGAAATTAGGTTATAAAACTGCGCCTACAAAGGAGGCCATCCAGATGGACTTGGTTAAGGTCTGGCCACACAGTCAATGGCAGCTCATTCCATCGCCCACCCGTTATCACCGCTGCCCTTTTAGGGCAGGACAGGAAGTTATCAGCTATTTGAAACTTAAAAATCCTAAAGCGTAAAAGACAAGAGGGACAGATACCAGGGAGACTGTTTTTCCTGGCCAAGTGATGAGTGGGAAGGAGTGGGGGTGGAACGGGGTGTTGCTGGTGGCCTTGGACTTGCTTCATCTGCCCGCTGGGGCCCAGGGCAGCACTGGGCAGACCCAGAAGAGCCATCAGAACCAGGCCTTCTCCAGGTGACCTGGGTATCTGGGAGCTGAGCGCTGCTGAGCTGAACTTTCTGGAAAGACCCCCCTGAAGCCACCCATGGTGGGAGTAAGAAGTGGTTGTCTGGGAGTAGGGGTGTGGGGGAGGAGGAGGCTTTCAGCAAAGGAGGGGTTCACTAGATTCTCCAGGGGCCTGGGTTTAAAGCGAGAGGAAGGCCTGTGGGGATGGTGGGCGAGACCCAGCGCAACTCCTCCACAGTGAGCATTCTCCAACTCAGCCCCGCCTGCCAAAGTGCTGTGTGGAATTTCCTTTCCTGCATGCCTGTCACGAGTAGATGGATAATCCCAAATAGTTTAGATAAATCTCCTTTCCTCTCCTCTGCAGATGTGTCCATTAGTGTGTGTTCTAAAAGGTCCCTTCCTCCTAGAGGCCTCTCACTGGAACAGGGGTGACCCCAAGAAGTCGGGGGTAGCCCTGAGGGCTGGGGCTGGGCTGGGGGAGAGGCGGACTTCCTTGCTGATGAATGCTTCCTGCCCCTGGTTTTCTTTCTCTGGGCTCCCCAGCACCCTCCCGTAGGCCACTCTGTAACTGCCCACTTTTTCCTCTTTTCCAACCAGACCAGGAGGTCTCTGTGGGGAACAAGACTTTGAGCCATGTCCCCAGCTCCTGGCACCTGCTAGTGTGTCGCAGGCTCTGGGTGTTTCCCCTGCCGAGGGAAGCAGTAACTTCACTCTTTCTACACCAGTGGTCCTCAATCTCTTTGGCTCTAGGGACCAGTTTTATGGAAGGGAATTTTTCCACAGATGTGGGGAGATGGTTTTGGGAAGATTTTAAGGAGCACGAAACGTAGATCCGCACACTCGTGGTTGTCACAAGCTTCAGTGCCCTTGGGAAACTCTAACACCACCAAGGATCTAACAGGAGGTGGAGCTCAGGTGGTAACTCCAGTGGTGGGAGCGGCTATGAATACAGGTGAAGTTCCTTCCGCTGGCCCACCGCACACACGCTGCTGTGAGGCTGGAGACTCCTATCCCACACTAACAGGGCTGGCTGCGGGAATGACCCTGGGCCTTTTCAAAGCATAGGAGTTCAGGGACTTCCCTCAGTGTGCACTGATGGAGACTGGCAGGGTGCCACCAAGGGACCGGACACAGGGGAATTCAGTAACAGTGAACTGGACTGAAAAGTGAACGTATTTGGGCACCAGCATCCACGCCCAGGCCTGGTGCAGTCTAGGAGGGTTCTATCTCAAGGCTATCCATCTACTCACCTATGCCTGAAACTTTACTGTTAGTGATTAATTCCTTTGGGATGGCGTTTTTTCTCTTTCCATGCTCACACACAGGCCTAGCACACTGAAGCCTTGAGAAGTGCACTGAGATCCTCTCTGAGCACCATCAGCATAGGGAAGGACTTAGGCTTTGGGATCAGGCCTCGCCTGGATGCAGTGACCCTGGGAGCCATTACACCCTGGCAACCTCCAGTGCCTTCCTCTTCTATGAGCAAGAAGGGCACCACCCACCTTACCAGGAAAGATTAAATATGCACCACCAGGCCAGTACCCTGCAGAGTCACAGCCAAACGTGCACGCTGTTCCCCAGACTTTGTGTAAGTGGCTTTCTCCACTGAAATACCAGAGACAGTCAGCTGAGGAGGAGGAAAGGAGTGTTTCGCTCACAGTGTCAGCAGCTTCCGTCCACAGTCACTTTGGATCAGAACATCAGGGTGGAGTGTGTAGAAGAGGAGGTATGGTCACCTCATGGCAACCAAGAAGCAAAGTCAGAGACAAAAGGGGCTGGGGTCCCAAAGTCCCCTCCGGGAGCATCACCTGGGGACGCACCTCCCTCCTAGGTTTCCCAACTTCTAACAGCACTGTCAGATAGTGGCCATGCCTTTATCAAGCAGGTCTTTTGGGACATGCCAGATCCATACTGCAGCACATCGCATGTGACTGGCTTATCTATTCCTTACAGCAATTCCACAAGGGGTACTTGTCACGTTCCCATTTTAAAGAAAGGGATACTGAGGCTCTTGGTGGGGAATCAACCAGCACAAGAATATAAAGAGAACAAATGGTACAGAAAGTATTTAAAGCTCAGTCCTACCCAGTTCTGCCTCTATCCTGTAGGCATATGGTAGGAAATGTCCCCAAGATCCCCAAGAGGCAAAAGAAAGATAAGAGGGACACCTTCTCACCCTGCAGGACTTCCGGACACAGCCTTTCCAAACAGCCATGCACACACCCTGTTCCCCCTCGCAGATCCTCCCCCACATCATGCCTAGATTCCCGGCTCCTCATTGGTCCCTGCTCTTAGCTGACCACACCGGCTCTCTGCGGCCTGGAGCCAGGCAGCTCCCCTTCTGGAGGAGCTGGTGTGCAGCAAGATCAAAGAACAGGTCAGCTTATCAGACACGCTCCCCATTAAACTTTTACAGGCCACATTTCATTATAAATGAGCGCCTGTCCCATGCAGCCACGTGCGTTCCTGATGCTTGGAAGACAAAGCCCTTAGAGGTGGGGGAGAAGGCAGTAAGAGCGGCCCTCTACGGCCACACTGCCCAGGGTTCAAATCCTAGCTGTGCTGCCTACTAGGAAGGCACTGCTGGACAGGCAGTCAGCCTTTGCTTCCTCAGCCTTCCCAGTTAGGAGCAGTGAGTCGTAGTGCTGCCGTCCTTGCAGAGTGGCGGCACTACCTAAGCCCAGGAGATGGGCCAGCCTGACATCCTTGGGCTTACACTGGGCAAGGGGCCTGACAGATCTCTCAGGGTTGTGCCCACCACAGTGAGCTACGGTGTTGCTCAGCCTCAAGCAGCCATAGGAGGAGGACTGCTGCCAACACCCAGCCTAGACCTGGCCCTCTGTGCTCCCTCTCTGCCTGCTGTTCATTGCTTTGAAGAAGTCAGTGGCCAGCCACTCCAGATTTTAAGAGTGATTTCTTGAGGACAATATGGCAATGTGGGCGGACCTACAGGAGGAAGAGGCACGAGGTCCCTAGTGGGCGACCCTGGGCCACCTTGCATCTCAGCCTAGGAGCCAGATAGACATGCCCTTTGGAAGTCTCCTGCATCTGTCCACAAGGCTCTGAAAAGCAGCATGCATGTTTGCTGAAGGAGGAGGAGGCTCCTTGAGAAACACAAACAAAGCCAACCCGCTATGAATTGTGAACTGGGGTACTGAGGCAGGAATCAAGAAGAAAATGTCCAAATTTCTTCCTGCCCAACCATGCATCCTTGACAAACAGCTGAGGACAGAGTCATGAGGGCCTAGGACAGTTGTTAATGAATCAAGGGCTCAGCAGGCAGCTGTGTTTATTACTCTCCTGACACTCGGTGCAGTCTTAATGGAAAACGGACCTTGGAAAAAGTTACCTTCAAGTCACCCCAGACTGAGAAGGTCCGTGAGCTCATCCCACCAACAGCAAGTAAGACACATCTTTAAGTAAGACATAGCAGCCTGGGGCTAAACATCCCCATTAATATGCACTTGCTGGGGCAAGTATGGACTCAGGTGTTCACAACTACTCTTACAGGGGCCTCTGGGTAATGTGCACTCTATGTGACCAACTGTGCAGATGACGGGAGGCTGAGGACCCCATTGCCCACAGCTGGTGCTCCCAATGTTTCCTTAACATACCTGGTGGGCCAGTATGCTCACTTTATGTAAGTTGATAGCTACAACCCAGAGCCATCTGTCCCTTGCAAGATCGCTGTTCAATCTCTGTCCAGCAGGTAGCCTTGGGTTGTGACTGCCAATGCCATACAAGCCCAGTACAGCTCAGGATCAAGGGAGCTGCCATGAGCAGTTAGCAGGGATCTGGTCTAGAATCCTGGGAGGTGTCAGGGTCGTCAGAGATCAGGGATGCAGCCAGATCACAGAAGAGAGGAGGGCACAGTGCTGCTGCGGCTATTCCCACCCTATATGCTCCCTGATTTCTGCAAGCTGAGCTATGAAGAGATTCAGGCCAATGTGGAGGGCCTCATCTGTGACTGGGACAAAGACACCCACTGAAACCGAATGTTATCAGTGATAGATGTGACACGTGAGCCCTACAACTCCAGGAAGCCAGCACACAGCTCTGGGTTTTTCCCTGGGTCTCAAATAAGCAGTGTGGCCTACAGTGACTCCCAAACCCTGGGCTGTGGGTACCTGTAAATAAACAGATCCTCAGCCCTCACCCTTGTCTGAAAGAACTGGAACATCTTGGGCCAGGGTATGAATGGCATCTTTAAGGTACAACCAGGCTGTTCAGATTTGTAGTCAAACTTGGGAGCTGCTGCATGGCACATTTTCTATAAGCAGCAGGCTGTTGGATTTGGTTTTCTTGGAAGCCCCAAAGCTGGCAGGGCAGAGATGCACCCAGCAAGGAACCCTGAGAGTTGAGGTCCATCCAGCTTCCTAAACCAGGAGTATGACCTCTTCCTACCTGCTAGGTCACGTGTTAATCCTAGCCTACATCAGCCTGGACTCCTCATTTCAATGACATGGAGGTCTCTCGCTGGGGACCCTCCTACACCATGCTCAGCCATGTTCCCCACAACACCTTGGCAAGACTATTTCCAAGAGGCAGAGCCAGGAGTGATCCAACATGCTTCTCTCTCCCATTAGCACCACAGACTATGGAGGGGTTGCAGGTGGTGCTTGACCACATTTACAGCTAGCCTTTTCTTCTTGCCCTTGGTACAGGCTCTTGGAGACCCAGCAACATGTCCTCATGGGACTCACAAGAGATTCCTGACTCACTTGTGGCCCCATCACATACCAAAGATGCTGTACTATGGGTCCACACACGACCAGTTCTTTTTCTGGAGCCACATGGGCATCAGGAAGCTATGTGAGCCCTGGTGTGGGCTTGCACCTTAAGATGACTAGGAAAGGTCTTTCTGCAGAGGGGCAAGGCGTGGATGTGTAGGGAAGCCATCCAGCTGGGGTAGAGTACGTGGTGTCCCACACTAAACTCCATGCTCTGCCTCTCCCTATGAGCAGTTAGCCTGCCACGGCTCCGCTTCTGCCAGAGCCACTAGGATACACTGGCAGGTCTATACGCCACGCTTCCTGCCCATCTCCTGACAATCCTGCAGCTCCCTAGAAAATAAATTGACCATCCCTTCCACTCCTAGATGGCAAAGGAGGAAATCGAGATTCTTCCGCTGGGGAGAAGATTTCCTTTCTCCTATCTCAACAGTACCTTTTCAGCTCCATTTCCCATCTTCCAGTGCCACAGTGGGACACTGATAGTCCAACCGGACAGTTTCCTGAGGAAGTGCCACAGCCTGCCACACATGTCCTTTGGCCTGCAATAAACTGCCTTCTTCAACACATAACAATAGCTAACACCTACTGAGTGCTTCCAAATGACTCTATATGCATTGCCCACACTGTCCTATTTCATTCTCATATAACTGTAGACCATGTTATCTGGAATATGTCAATGGACAGCTCCTTTACTGATGAGAAGACCGAGGTTTGTTGATTCACATCCATCAGCCCTACCATAGCTGTGTGTTCCACACTGGGTTCAAGTGTAGACAGCAAGGCAGGGCTGAAACAATGGCAGCTCTATAGCTACTGTACCTTGACTGAGGTACCACAGGGAGTGGGGGGTGTCAGGGGATGTCAGCCCACACCTTGCACACACCAGGTGCTCTATCCTGGAACTGTCAGGTGCACTCATGGGCAAGCCGTGCAACGTGGCCCTGTGACTCAAGCAGCAGGCACAGGCTTAGATTCTGCTGACAAGAGATGACACTGCACCTCATTTGCTGTGCAACATTTGTGTAATGAGACACATTTGGTGCCGGCAAGGAGAGCAGGCTACGCCGAGGGCTTGATGGATCGGGGTGCTCCAGTGGGCTGCAACCACATTAATCACAGAAGCCGCAGCCACGGTGCCATTTTTCACAGAGGTTTTGTCCTGGTTCCCACTGGGTGCAGACAGGAAAAGCAGCGGGATTTTCATAGCCCAAGGCCATCCCAGAAGCCCTTGCCACATCCCCCTTTGGCCTGGTGGGAACTGATAGTCCCGAGGACACTGTGAAGCTGCTGAAGTCCACCGCAGCAGGACACTGCTCTATGACCCCATGCTGCTACCTTTCAGTGGGGAGTGAGCGGAGGAATCCTGTCTTGGCTGGGGAGCACAGCTGTGCCTGAGAGTCTGGCCTCCTCAGCCTTCACAGAAGCCAGCAGGTCCACTTGGCCCGAGCAACCTGCAGAAGCCATTGCGTCTCTCTGAGCATCCACGTCTATAGCTGCAAGCCTGAGCCTCCACCCCATCTCCCAGGGCAATCAGGGAGGTTAACTGATGGGGCACCAGGCTCCAGTGTGGACCTGAGCGGATTATCAGCGTGCCTTGTTGTAGTCTATGGGAGAAGCCAGAGTCCTCCAAGGAGCCGAAGATGGATCCCAAGAGGGTTCTCATCCTAATCCCTGGAACCTGTGAGTGTTCTTTTAATGGCAAAGGTACATTGCAGAGGTGGTTATGTTCAGAATATGAAGAAGGAGAAATGATCCTAGGTAGCTGGGTGGGCCCTACAAGCAATCGCAGGTGTCCTGATAAGAAAGTTAGCATCACTTCATGTTCAAGTCCTTAGAGAGGGTGACCATACCATATAGGGGCCCTTGAGATAGGAAAAGGGTCTCTCTGAGTTACTCTGCTGGAACAGCATATACCGAAGGACATCTTCCTTAACAGTTTCTTGGGTCTGAATGGGATTCGCTTCATGGGCAGGTAAAGATCCTGCAATCTCATATGGACTCCCCCAGGGAGCCTAGCACCCTAGAAGTGGCAAAGGAAGTGAGCCAAGCGTCCTTAGGAGGAACGGGGGTGTGGCTGGTGTGCACAGGTCACAAACTCTCGCACTCCTGGGGGTGCCTGCTCAGTGTGTGCCCGCTTGCTTGGGACAACACATACCAGAGACTCCAAAAAGACAGATGGGGGAGGCAGAGTGGCCAAGGCTGCTGGTGGGCCTCCCCGGTAACAGGTGAGGTCAAGCACAGGGCAGGACTTACCCATGTACGCTGTGGACAGAGTGAGGCTCGTAATGGTACCTTCCCTCCTGGTGTCGCATGTCAATCGGCAAGGGTGCATGGAACGGTGGCAAGAGGTGCTGCGGCACTGCACAGGGGGAGAAAGAAGAGAAACTTCAAAAACTTTCCCCTCCCTCAAAAAGCAATTTTCAAAGGGCTTTAAGCTCGATGAATTTCTGAGCAAGAGTAGCCAGGACAAGGGGCTCTGCAGTGCCTGGGCTATCACACACCCACGAAGGGGAATGAATAAATAATCAAAGTCAGCCCGAGAATCCTACATCTTCCACATAAAAGATCCCCAACCGCGCTCTTGACAAAGACAAGCAGCTAAGCGCTCTTTGAACTCAGGGAGATTACAGGCAGGGCCATGAAACCAGGCTCAGCCCGCAAATCAGGGCCGACAGAGCTGACAGGCTCCAACTCTGCTGGCTTCTACCCACCCCAGCCTCGGCTGCGTGTGGCTCCAGCAGCACCAGGTAACAGTGTCGGGAGCAGTGGTGTACCCAGGCTGGAGATGTTTACCCAGAGCCATCTGCGAAGGCAGGGCCTGGCAGCCTCAGGGAGCCCAAATCCCACCAAACTGCCCGTTCTGTCTCGTGGGCCGCTTTGAGCGGACACCTATGTGATCTGTTAATTCTCCAGCTCTTAATATTAATTATGGACCCTGCGCACGCTGGCAGCGCCTCCAGGACTGAAAACGCCAACACGTGCGTGTCAGTTTCCAGAGCTGAGTCAGCCTCCTGTCTCCATTTGGCCTGCTTTCAACAAATCATCGTGATAATTGTAGGATGCTCTTTGCTTATTAAAAAAAATGCCTGAGTACCCTGGAGGCAAACATAATTATAGGCTTTAGAAAACAGGGCTCTTTAAAAAGTAGTTAGACTGGGAAAAAGCCTAAGAAGTGGAGAGTTCTCAATCAACTCTCCCTCAGTCTGCAGGCCACAGGATGGGGGAAGCAGTGTCGAGTCTGGCTTTCTAAATAACTGAAAGATACAATGTGTTTGTTTTTTACATTCATCCAGGTTAGCTGATGGTGAGGCTTACTAGAAAATGCATTAAAATAAGACTACCTTGCTGCGTGTGGTGAGCACATCTGTAATCCAGCACTCAGGAGGCTGGGGCAGGAGAACTGCTATCGACTACAGTGCGTTCAAAGCCAGCCCAAACTAAATAGTGATCAGCTGTCTCAAAAAAAAAAAAAATACTAAATAAATAAAGGGTACCATTCTTGGAGATTCTAACCCTGGACTGTAAATACTACGAGCTTTCTTTTTTTGTATTGTAGTAAAACATACCAAATATAAAATTTACCATTTAAACCTTTCTATTTTTTGGCAGTACTAGAGCTCAAACCCAAGGCTCTACACATGCTGGGAGCCTCTCTACCCCCGGCTCTTTTTTATTTTGAGACAGGGTCTTGCTAAATTGCCCAGGCTAGCCTTGAACTTGCAAACCTCCTGTCTCAGCCTCACAAGTAGCTGGGATTACAGGTGTGCTCGACCACATCAGCTCATTTTAAGCACGTTTAAGCACACAGTTGAACAGCATTATGCACAGTAACATTGCGCCATCAACCATTTCAGACCTTTTTCATCACTGCCAGCGGAATGCATCCCATTCCATGACATCCACTATTCCACTCTGTGCTCTCGGGGTGGAATCCTATAGTACTTGTCCGGCTTATTCACTTAGCATACATCTGTACTCCAGGTTCACCCAAGCTGTGGCGTGTATCACAACTTCCTTCCTTCGTCAGACAGAATGCGATTCCACGGACTGCCTGGATCACATTTTGTTTATCCACTCATCTGCCAACCCACCCTCGGCTTGGACATGATGATTTCTCAGTGGGAGGAAACTTTACCCCCAAAACCTTAACTTTAATTTGTACATATTCAATTTTATCTTCATAAGTCCAAATTATGGCACTTCTATAGGGACTAAAAAGAAAGCAAATCTTCCTCTGATGAAATCCATTTGCCAAATCCAGCTTCAAAGAGGAACGGGCTGGCAGACAGGATGGTAGGCACTCAACCCACCCTCTAGCCTGGCTGCCCTTCTGGAGCTGCCGACGGCGGCATGACCACCTTTTTCCCGGGCCCCAGACCTCTTAACAGGTGGATGAGACAGGATGGCCAAGTGCTCTTTTTTTTTTTTTTTTTTTTGGTTTTTCTCTGGTACCGGGAACCGAACTCACGACCTTGCGCTTGCCAGGCAGGCGCTTTTGCCGCTGAGCTAAATCCCCAGCCCCGGCCAAGTGCTCTTGAGTATGGTGGCCTCTGGGACTCAGAGATGCTTGCCAGCTGCAGGTTTGGGTCAAATGTCTGTACCTCTCTGAGTCTCTGTGCCTCTACAAATGGTAACAGTGACTATTACGTTGTTGCTGTGAAGATACAAGCAGTTCATGTGGAGGAGAGGCTTAACCAGAACCTGTGCAGATAAGGAACACTCAACAGGTGCTCTCCTGACAATGACAATTAGCACTGATATTTGGAGCTTCTGGAATCCATATCAAACTAGGAATATATGGCACAGAGGCAAAGGGATAAGCCATTCACACTCACAGCGACCTCTAAGGGAGGCTGAGGGCCCCAGGCTGGCCTGCCTATGGATGGAAAATGCCCAGACTTTCCCACATCCCAAAGAGCCAGCAGAAAAACAGCGTTCACTTTTCTAATTGTATAGGAAAGTGTCTTTTGATCCCAGCGCTGGGATGGAGCCCAGGGTCTCACACATGCTAGGCAAGCACTTTGCCACTGAGTTATACATCCTGCTCAGGAAAGTGCCTTTAAAAACAAAACATGACAAGAAAAGCCAGATTGCAGTTTTGCTAACAAAACATTGTTTTTGAATGTGCAGTATTTCTGAGTGTTTCCCTGCACCACCAGAAGCCTCCTGAAGCAGCCCAGACAGGTATTACTGTGCCCACTTGACAGATGCACACATGGAGGAGGCCAAGGGTGACTCAAGGTCATGCCCAAAGTTACAAGGCTAAAAACTAACAGAGCCAGGAGGAGAAACCAAGAATACTCCGAGGCAGTCCCACAGTGTCAGGTGATCTCCAGGGTCCTCCTGTCCCCACCTTGAGTTTATACTGCAGTTTCCAACCACACACAGCACAGCCTGTTCTTGGTGCCTTACAACCCCAGGAGGCTGCAGGGTTCCTGGCCTTCCCATGCCCAAGAGCCTGCTCCCCTGTGTACCCCTCTTCTCCCCAGTGTTGCTCTAACAGAGGATGAAGAGGGTGGCCCACTGCATCAGAGAGCCCAGATCACCCGAGGCCAGCTGGGAGCTGAGGGGTCATTCTGCTCAGGAGCTGGGATTCAGGCAACTCCAGACAGGTCTCAAGAGTCTAAACCTGAATGAGGGACTGCTGAGCTGGCCCTGCCACCCCACAGGACTGCGCTCTGTGTGTGTGCGTGTGTGTGTGTGTGTGTGTGTGTGTGTGTGCGTATGGCAGGGAGACAGTATATGTACAGGTACACATACACACATGGCACATATATGTGGGCTGTCTGCATATGGGCACATGTGTATATGTGTTGAGTGTGCCCGCATGTTGCATGTGCATTATCACATGGGGGTGCATGTGCACACGCTGGTGGAGGGCAAGGCTTCCAGAAAGAGCTGTGACAGACAGCCACTCAGAGGGTGCTGTTGCAGCTGGCTGCCTTCCTCTACTGCGGCGGGACCCTGATGCTCAGGGTGATGTAACTCTGCTTCCAGGTGAGCAAACACTGGGCAACAGCTGGCCAATTTCCCTGCCTCCCCCAAGATGCCTCACATAGCCTCTCTGAGCATAGCCAAAATCCTATACATCCTAGACCCTCAGCCAATCGCCCCACACAGACAGGCAGAGCCAGCAGGTTAGGGAAGCAGAAGGGGTCAAACCCAGGGACCGTAGACCCAGGCCCCTCTGCACAGCCTCAGAGGGAGACCCACCCACTCACAGCAACAGCAGTCGGCACAGGAGTCAGCCTGCACTCATTGACTCCGAAACGCATGCACACATTCGTTCACTGCTGTGTATCAAGAACTTGCTACGTGGAATTCCAGACTGGCCTCGTCACTAGATGGCCATGGGACTTTAGGGAAATTATGTCTCTGCCCTGGGTCCCACATTAGCCCTCTGTACTACAAGGTGTGGACTTAGAGTCCCTTCCTGACAGCACAGTCCTGCTGTCTGTGAATGGTCACTTGGCTGCAGACAGTGACACCCTGAGGCTTCCCCTGGGATCCCTGAACCAGGCATGGACAAAGGCTCAGGGAGCAGGTAACACCTCAACTTATGGCATTATATGTTTCAGTGACCCACCGGCTCTTCTAAATCTCACCAGTCCCAGTTATAGTCACCTCACACACACACACACACACACACACACACACACACTGGAGACCAACTTTTCACTCAAGCTGAACTGAAGGTGAGGGGTTAGCACTGGCTCATCTGAGGCCTCAGGATGTTTCAAACCAGCATAGGCTGCCCCCTCATGCCCCTAGTGGAAGCTACCAGAAGTGAATGCTGGGCAGAGGAGGAGGAAATGCTACCTTCACACTCAAGAGAAATCACTATAGCCAGAGGCCCCATCAGCACCCAAGGATCAAGAAGACAAACGTAAGAACAAGTGACATATTGAATCAGACCCTTCCACACAGTGTTTTTATTGTGGGCTTTTTTTTTTCCTCAAAAAAAAAAAAATCCAAACTAAATCATGTCCTTCCAGCAGGAGGGAAACACACACACACACACACACACACACACACCATATGCCATTTGAAAGACATGCTCTCTTTTTAAGTTTCGGAGCAAGAAACTCTAAGATGGGAATTGCCAATGGATCATCCCTCCCCTCTGAGAAAAACACATTTGTTTTTGATCCTACACAGAATGACAGACACCATGACAGGATGAGGGCGGTATGAGGGCTCTTTTCATGGAAACCCCAGAACTGTCCTGTGCTGGTTTAAACACCAAGGGTGCTTTGGGTGGTGGTCCTGGTGTGAGATTGTGAGGCAGGGTCCATGGGGCAATGGTCTCACTGGGTGAGAGAGCTGATAGTTGTAAGGAGAACCCTTTCCTGAGGGTCTAGCTCAAGTTAATGCCTCACTAATAAGGACTCTATTGAAGGACTGGGGGAGGATTGGGCTGGGGGGTCAGTGAGGAGCTCAGACAAAGACTCGGGGGAAACTGGGTCATGGAAACATGACCAAGCAGCTGTGTCAGCCACCAAGAGGAATTCTCCTTGGGTGAAGTCATGTGTTGCTACAACGAAGAGGCACTGTGCTGTGGGCTGAGCTCAGAGAGGCGGTCCCCTGTCCAGATGGGCCAGTGAGGAAATGCAACCACTTTCCAGGGGAGGCTGCCCAGGTTGGGGACACTCTGGTCCTCCAGGGTGTCTGGTCTCTAGAGAACAGCAGTCTACAGTTACTACAACCGCTTGATAAATTCCGCATCATGAAATTAGCTCAGAGCATGTAGCTGGGGTAGGTGGGGCCATCTGGGGCCAAGGAAGAAATGGATCTGTACAAGAGAAGTCCCACTGTCCAAGCACCGGTTGAGGGAAAGTGGGGACAGTTGGCTCTGAGGAGGCCTGGCCCTTGCACCATACTGGTCTGAGTTGTGGTGGGGCACAAATACATCTAAGTGCAGCCCAGGGGCTCTGGTAGGGTGACCAAGGTCAAGGCCAAAGCATGGGTCCCCAGCTTTCTTAGGCTCTTGGTCCATACTCCAAGGTCACCATGCAGGAGGCCAGAGCTGCAGCTGTGTCCATGCTCAGAGCACAGGAAGTGAGTAGGGGGCTGTGGTTCTGAATGGTGCCTCCCTGGCCTGAGAGTGGTGGCTCTGGGCATGGGGAGGTGCAGCAGTGATTAATGCTACTACTGGTGAGTGGTCCACATAGGTGCTCCAGTCTTGTGAGGGCGTGAATATCAGAGGGCAGTGACAGACTCACAAAGAGAGAAAAGTTTCTTTGGAGTAGATGTTCTGTGCACTCACCAGGCAGCTCTGATGTCAGAACCCCACGTCCCCATGCTGTATCTACCTACTACATCCAGGTGACCACTCTGATGACGGTGCATACCGCCACAGGCTCCAGGTCAGGAGACCTGAACCTCTGAGAGGT